>NC_138050.1:76377853-77577853 GCF_964194185.1 Rhinolophus hipposideros | reverse complement strand
GCACCTAGTTTGAAAACGGCGACTGAACATGGAGCTGAACTGTGTCCTCTACAACTAGATTGAAGGACAAAAACTTGACTTGGAGCTAATGGGTCCTGGAAAAAACAGTTACCCGATAAAAAAAATAATAATAAAAAAAATACTTCAGTTAAAAACTTTTTGTTGGTTTAATTCTTGCCTCCTCTGTTTTCAAAGTCTACATTTCTGTGTCTTACTGCATGTAACCCTAAAAAAAACTTACACCTAAATTTGGTAAGATAATTGCATGTTTATGTTCAGAAAGTGTGAAGAAATAAATGTATGTATCCCATGATACTTTTTTAGTTTCTCATACTCCTTAAAGTGTTACTGCAAAATGCCTATTACATGCTTAACCTGCCTATCTCTGATCTTATTTTTAAGAAATTTTTCTAAGAGAATGGAATTCAGTAATTTATCAGTTAAAAACTAGACATTGAGATTTGGGTCATTGGATAATTGGCAGTCTGTGGAAATGATCTTGAACTCTAGTACTTAAAAATATAATGGATTCTAATTAGAATTTTTTTCTTTCAAGGTTGAGTCTTTTGTATCGTGTGAATCTTCACATCAGTGTGCTATGTAATGATTAATCACCTGCATTATTCCCATTTTAGACTTGAGAACATAATTAAAGAGAACATAATTTAGACTTGAGAACATAATTAAAGAGAAATTAAGGTAATTGTACCCTTAAAAAGAATTAAAAGAGTGTTTTGAAATGTGAATTGATTTTTAAGAAATTACCAAACTGCCTTTCAAAGTGGCTATACCGTATGCATTCTCACCAGCAGTGAATGACAATTCCTGTTCTGATCCTCATCAGCATTTAGTACTGACATTTTTTTATTTTAGACATTCCACTAGGTATGTGGTGGTACCTCATTATGGTTTTAATTTGCATTTCCCTAATAATTAATGATGTTGAGTATCTTTACTCAGTACCCTTTGAGTACTACCATGGACAAGTCATAAAAGTTACAGTTATTAAAGGAATTGTCTGGGCACCACACATATTGAAAAACAATGCATTAACAATTTGTTCTGTGCCTGCAAATCTGTGTCTTTACATAGCTTTTTCGATGGCATTACATACTATAAGTGAATCCAGAAAGGGAACATTTAAGAAATGTAATTATACCTTAAGAAACTCATGTAATATTTGTGAAGTATTAAATTTTATTCAATTTGTTATGTTTACAAGAAAAAGAATTTTTACATAATTTTTTATAATTTAGTGGAAATGTCTTAAAACTAGTAAATTGTTATTATCTTGTCTTTCGTGATGGCTGATCGTTTAAACAAAGAGCCTAAGAATAAGAGAAATTTACCCCTATGTAGTTCAGAATTAAGTATAGTGAAATTGATTATTGTTTGAGAACTTTCTGTCTTGGAAACCTGGTACATTTATATGTAATGAGAATTTTTCTATGATGAAAAAATTAATAAGTTCTCAATATTTGTGTTATATGTATATTCATCTGTGATTTTCATTTATTTTCAAAGCAAGTATCTGTAGTTTTTTTAAAACTTAAAACTTATTTTGAAATACTTTTAAACTTAGGAAAAAGTTATAAAAATAGTACAGTTCCAATATAACTTTCATATAACTTTTCCAAGTGTTAGCATTTTATATAATTTCAGTCCAATATTCTACATTAAGAAATTAATATTAATAAAATGCTACAAACTAGTTTACAGATCTTATTCCGATTTTGCCAGCTGTCCTGCGAATACCTTTTTTTTTGGTTCAGAATTGAATCCAGGATTACAAATTGTTTTTAGTTGCCATGTTTCTTGAGTCTGCTTTAATCTGGAACAGTTTCTTAATTGTGACTTTGATTCTTTTTGAAGAGTACTGGTTAGTTTTCCTTTATAATAAGATTCAGGTTATACATTTCTTCTGTTTCTCCCCGCCCCTTTGTTCCCCCGCCTCTGCAAAAATACCACAGAAATTATATGCCCTTCTCAGTGGCTCGTATCAGGGGAATGATCTACATGCGTACATGTAATGTTAACTCATCACATCAGGTTAAGGTGATGTCTGCCAGCTCCCTTCACTATAAAGTTACTGTTTTCCTCTTTTTCATTAATAAGTATCTCGTGGCTATTACAAACTTAAAAGTATAGCCTTATACTATTTAATGGATAAACTATAGTGTATGATAACCTTTTTAGGTTATCCTGCTAACCTCTGGTTAGGTAGGAGGCATAGATGGTAAAAAGGTAACTGGATATAGCGGGTAAGAGATTTGGATGCTCCAGTCCTAGCTGTACCACTTACTTGCCTCATGACGTGATACGGAGCTTAACTGTTCTAAGTCTCGATTTGTCCTTCCGTGAAATGGAATTAATTTTGACCTTGCTCTTCTTAAAAAGCTAATGTGAGGATCAAATGAGTGAATATATATGAATGTCATAAATTACAGAATTCTATTAAGTGAAGGTGATGGTAATGTTCTCCTTCCCCATCCTTAATTGGGAATTCACCTTTTAGTTATAAGTAATACCGTGTTTCCCCGAAAATAAGACCAAGCCAGACAATCAGCTCTAATGTGTCTCTTGGAGCAAAAATTAATATAAGACCCGCCATTATATTATATAATATATCTCATCTCATACCATAAGACCTAGACTTATAGTAAAATAAGACCGGTCTTATTAATTTTTGCTCCAAAAGACGCATTAGAGCTGATTGTCCAGTTGGGTCTTATTTTCGGGGAAATGGTATGATTTAAAGTGATTGGCAACCTTCTTTCAAATGTCATTAACCTGAAGCTTCCTGATTTGCTTTTCTCCAAAGAAGGGCACTCTGACGGTGAGTGTGGAGAGGTGTGATCACAGCAACACCAAGCATTCTTTACCAACTTTTGTGAGTTTATTGCCTTGCTTCCCTGTTGCTTGCTCCCCCAACTCTTACTTTTCCTAAGGAATATAGGCTACATAAGTTTGTTGCTTTTTAGGGTTCCATCTTGGTCCTTGCTATGTGGGAAATAGGTGCCCTATAGCTTTTAAGCTACCTTATTTTACCCTTAGATTTGCAGGGGAAACACAGCGTGAATGGAGTATAGCTGAAAGAAAAGTGTTCTTCTTTCCTAGGCATGCATAATAAGTTCTCCTGCCTCTACTACACTTTTTTAAAATAGATTTTACACGCTTATGGTTTAGTGTACGTTTATTAAATTCTTTTTTTCTTCCCCCAACTCTGATATGTCATAGAGGACCCAGAATTGAATGATTCTACCCTTTCTGTACTTTAAAGATCTATATTCGGCTTTACTTTCTATGTTATAGGCCAGGGGCATAAAAAGCGAATCTATCTATGCTCACGTGGTCACCAGCTTCACTGTTTTCCTAGCGCTTAAACCAATTAAAGATGGTTGAACTATGCATTTGTTCGGTCTGTCCTAACAAAATACCACAGACTGGGTGGCTTACAAATAGAAATTTATTTTCTGGAGGCTAGAAGTTCAAGATCAGGGTGCCAGAAAATTTGGTTTCTGGCGCTGATTCTTTTCCTGTCTTGCAGAAGGCTGTCTTCTTGCCATGTACTCACATGACCTGTGCTCTACATG
The DNA here is from genome assembly GCF_964194185.1 of Rhinolophus hipposideros. Classification (NCBI taxonomy): domain Eukaryota; kingdom Metazoa; phylum Chordata; class Mammalia; order Chiroptera; family Rhinolophidae; genus Rhinolophus; species Rhinolophus hipposideros. The sequence continues at coordinate 77,574,260 of NC_138050.1, read as the reverse complement.
TGTGTGGAGATGGAGCTTTTTAATGTTTTTTCTTCCTGTTTGTACACCAATCCTGTCAGATTAGGGCTCTACCTCATTTAATCTTCACGACCTCCCTAAAGGCCGTGTCTCTAAATACAACCATGCTCGGGGGTTGGGCTTCCATCTGTGACTTTTGAAGGGACATAGTTCAGTCCATACCAGGTTATATCACGTGAGCACACCTTCTAGGAATCCATACCACTGGTAGGGAACAAAACGAAAACATAATGGCTCAGTGAGTACTTTTTTGTTCCTTTGTATCTTATTCCTGGTGTGGCTGCAATGATATGAATAATAGATATTGCTAAGTCTGATTTTGAAGAAATTAGTTGGGTAGTATTTGAATTATTTTTTCCCAAAGCTAAATGTATATATACTCAAAGGTAAAAATACACTTTTGGAATATCTTGCTGTTTTGTATCTTCTCCATCAGAGCTTCCTATGTTTTAACAACCTGGCATGCTACAAAATACTAGAATGTTTACAGCACACTGGAGAAAGGAAGAAGATACCCAGGACTGTTGGCATTCTGCCCTCTGCTGCAGCCCTCACCTGCCTGCCCTGAGAGCTGAGGAGGGAAATACCTCAGCCTGCCACTGAGACATGTGTATGTGGCGCAGCAGTTGGGAATCGCTACTGCTATTTGTTGATGTAAATTTTTTATAAATATGAAATTATTTTTTGATTAGCTAAGTGTTTTTTCCAACTAACACAAATATTAGCCAGTTAGATATAGAGCAGCTATTTCTAATAGAATATTCTATGATGATAGAAATATTCAATGTCCCTGCCGTCCAGTAATATGGTAGCTACAAGCCACATGTGACTGTTAATCACTTCAAATGTGGCTTGTGCGACACAGACACTAAATTTTTAATTTATTTGGTTTTAATTAAGTTTAAATAACCTTGTAGAGGAGCATGAGTTCCTGGGGCACAAAGAAGCAGCAGCAGTGTGGCTAATGGCGTTTGATGGCTCAGCTATAGATAGCAAAATACTGATTGATATCTATGTTTAAAGAAAAAGCGGAAAGTTAAACAAGCGTTATTTCCAATAGTGTCTCCTGGTTTTTTTTTTTTTTTTTTTTTTTTTTTTTAACAGAAAAGATAGGACCTACTCTGTAAGGTGAAGATCATTTTGTGTAGCTAGTAATAATGATAGCTAACACTTCTTCAGCAATCACCATGTCCCTGGTTGTGCACTGGGCTAAGCTCTTTACATTCATTATCTCACTTAATCCTCTTATCAACCTTGTGAAGTAGGTACTTACAGATCCGAGAACTGTGGCTCACAGCAGTGAGTCCAGGGTCACATATCTAGTGAGTGAGTACGCTGTGACTCAGACACAGGTCGTTTATTTCTTCTGACTATTGCAACGTATAATACGGCTTCCCAAAATGATCAAGAAAGCTGAGACTAGCAAGCATTAGGAAGAAGAAATGACTAGAATAGGGAAATTGCTTCAAAGCAATAGCTATTTCATTTAAACTTATCCTCATATGCTTCTTTGTCTTCAGAATTCTGAAACACATCACAATTTCTCTAGGCCATTTACTTTGTTCTCTTTGAGGTTTAGTTGGAGATACGTAGGGCAAGAGGATGGACACTGAACAGGACTAAACCTAGGCTCAAATTGATGTTTAGAAGTTTTATTAATAGTACTGTTACTATTTTGATAATATTGACAACTTGGACAGAAATAGGGCACTATGATTGCATCTCAAGGACCTGTGTCAGAATGGTTTCAGCTGCAAATAATAGAATACCCTTACTCAACTGTTTTAAATAGTTAGGAGATTATCTCACAAGACAAGCAGTCCACAGGCACAGCAAGTATCAGTGTTGTGGCTCTGCTTTTCTTTGCTTTTCTTCACTCTTTACCACTTGGAGTGATGGTTTAATCCTCAGGCTGATAGCAAGATCCCTGCAGCAGTTCCAGGTATTACTAGGTATGTCCAAAGATCCAGTGAAAGAGGAGAAGCCATGTCTTCTTCCATAAGAGTAGGCAATAGTGTAATAAATCTCCATGTATCCATCACCCAGCTTCAACAATGATCACTTTAGAGCCACTGTTTTCTAACCTAATCTTTTTTAACCATCCTCCTTCTCCTTGCTGTGTTTTTAAGAACCAAGGAATGTTTATCAGAAGTCCTATTTAAAAAAAAAAAATCATTGGCAGGGAGTTTCAGTCTCCTGTGATTTTTCTCACTACTTGGGACCCACCTTTTGGGGCTAAGCGGGATCCAGCCTTCCCTGAAAGGTCTGTAGAGGTGGGTGGGTTCCTGGGGAGGGGTAAAACAAGGTTTGTTAGAGAGGAGGAAGAGGCAATGAATGATACCTGCTCTGGGAACCTTATTGTATAATATATTCACCTCATTTTTAATATTGGCCGATTGCTTAGGCTGTGCTTTTTGTGGGATGGCATGGGAGATGCACTGTGACCTGGTTTTTATCTTGTTTAAAAATGTTTTATCCATTGGTGATAAGCTTTAAGGAATTGATTCCTGTTGACCAAACTGTCAACAAACCAAGCTTACCATTTGTTAATGTGTAGTAAATAACATACATTTGCAGAAGGTAAACTGTAGTCTATGAAGAAAGCTTTATAGTGGAACTGCTGTTTCTGCTGAGCCATGAAGTATTGTTAATATCAAGTTTCTGTTAATTTGCTTCCAAAGTATGGTTTTTAAAAGAACTATTTCTCTTGCTTTTAGTGGCATTTATTTTCAACTGGCTTGGATTTTGCTTATCCTTCTGTATCACCAATACCATAGCTGGAAGATACGGTGCCATCTGTGGATTTGGCCTGTCATTGATCAAATGGATCCTTATTGTCAGAGTGAGTGTCTTGATAATGATAACCTATCACTTTTATTTCTAAAACTAAAATGTATGAAATTTCCTGTGTGGTTCGTAAATGTTCCTTTTTATGCGTATGAATTCAATTATTTTGATTTATATCTTAACTTCTGGGCTTAATTATTATAGTGATCTTTGTGGTGTAAACATTTATAACTGTATTTATATGAGAGCTTGTTAGTATAATAGTGCTCCCTTATCTGCAGTTTTGCTTTCTTCTGTCTCAGTTACCTGCCGTCAGCTGTGGTCCAGAAATATTAAACGGGAAATTCTAGGTATTTTGAGAGAGAGAGAAAGACCACATTCACATAATTTGTATTACAGTATATTGTTGTAACTGTTCTATTTTATTATTGTTGTTAATTTCTTACTGTGCCTAATGTATAAATTAAATTTTATCACATTAAATTTATGTGTAGGAAAAACAGTATATATAGAGTTCAGTACTATCTGCGGTTTCAGGCATCCACTGAGGGTCTTGGAGCATATCCCACACAAGTAAGCGAGGACTATTGCATATGGAAAGAGCTTTGAAAGCAGAAAAACTTGAGTTTGAATCTCCTTTTTTTTATATCACTATTTTAACTTTAAGTTTTTTAATTGTTCTGAGCATTAGTTTCTTCATAATAGGCTGATAATAGTTGCCTTTCAGGATTTGTGTGAGGTATGGAAATAATATTCAAGTACCTTGCCTACCTGTCGTACAGATATGTGCTCAGTAACATGGCTACCACTATCGTGACATAGTGCAGTCATGCTAAAATCAGTTAAAACATAAAAATTTCCATTGGTTAGTAAAATTATCATGAACTTAAATATCTTCTCATTTTCATTTTGTAACATTAATAGCTCAGAAATAAAGTATAGGCCTTTGAAGTGGCTATCAGAACTCGTCTTTTCCCACTTATATTCTAGCTAAGCCGTTCTTATTTTCCTGCTGTATCTGCAAATCACCCCGTGTCTACCTCTTACATACAGGACAGTGTATAGGGAGACAACAAGGATCGGTCCTTTTCTTTCTCCTGTCTTTAACAGCCTTTCTAGTCCCAGCAGAGTTCTCTGGAACAGTTGTACAGGCAGCATAACCTTCCCCCAGCTCTGTTTTTGCCTGTTGAAGGCGGCTTTGGGCTCCTTTTTACAAAGCTGTTTTCCTAGTTTCTTTAGGATAAGACCTAGGAGAATGTTCAAAAATGGCTTTATTTATTGTTTTAATAAGTCTTAAAAGTTACCTTCTTATTTAAGTGCTATTACAGTATAGATCAGATTTATTTAAACATTGATTTCTAATTGAATGAGTCACATCCTCCTCAGATTTTCAGTAGAATCAAATACCTAACATGTCAGCTGCTCTTAGGTGCTTCAGCCACTTCAGTTATGTACCTACATTATCAAATTGATTAAAACATTACCCATTACAAATGGATTTAATGTGTTTCTTCATTATTTTTAAGTTTATTTTATTGCTCCTCGGGTTTCAGTAACCTTATCAGACTCCTTCTCTGTTAAGACTAGATTATAGGTTTTTTTCGTTATGAGTTGATTCTTGGTTGGGACCTGTGGATTAGCTCCTTCTAAAATGATTACACTTGAGTCGTTATAAGAATTGCCCCCTGGCAGATTTATGTTCTAATTTTATTTTAAAAAATGTAAAGTGGGTTCCCACCATGAGCATAAAACTGTTAGGTGTTAATGGAACATATAAAGAGATAATCCTCCTCTTGCAGAAGTTATTACTAGAAAAACCCTCAAAAAAGTTGGAGCTAGGTTAGTCTGCCTTCATTATATTAATAGAATTAATTACTATTATTCAAATGGTATTTCTCATCTAAGTCACAGAACTTAGAAAATGGTTTGAGGACTATTTTCTCAATTCTTCAGAAGTTGGTAAATTGCTAATATTATTCTAGATTCATAAATTAGTCCGTTGCTTTTAGGGCCTGATTCTCTCATAGAACCGTAGGTTAGATTATCTAGCAATCAACTACAATTAGTGTGATAAGATGGGGAGCTTAAATTCAATCACTGGACTTTCTCAAAGCTTTGTAAGGTATGTACACGCATCAAGTTTGATCACAAGGATTATTTAGTTTCCCTTTAAAATATCTTTACTGAGTTAAGGTTAATGTACCTTTCGTGTATGTGAAGAATTGATAATAAGAAATGATTTTAAAAATCTTTTGTATAAAATAATAATAGCTTCCATACATTATTATGTTCCAGGCGTGATTTGTGACAAACACTGAATTCTTTAACTCTGTCTGTATCAGTGATGCTGGTGACAATCCAACTCTTTTATTGATGATGAAACGAAGAATAAAAAGAATCTAATAACTTGCTTAATGTCCCACAGTTTGTATCTGGGTTAGGATCTAGCTTGGTCTCAATTCAGTGCCTATTCTCGTAATTCTGTGCTGCCTCTGTACTTTTACTGTTACTATAATGCTCCAAATAGTAAATTCCCCTTGGAGGGCCATGCTGAAAGGTTTTCTCCTAAAAGCCTGGTATTTCCTTTTACTAGGCAATAATTAATTTATAAATCATACTGCTGCTTTCCATTTTGTTTCTGAGTTGCCATGAACCTCAGATTTAGTGTAAATATCTTTAGTTGATATTATTTCTGCCTAAGGCTTTTGACATTTTTATTGTTTAAGTATTCATGTGTTTTATTAAAAAAAACAATTTTTAATGAAAGTAGACAAGGTATAAACAATAAAAAACTGGTGTTACATTAACAGTTTTTTTTTGAAAGTAGATACTATGTAAACAATAAAATACTGGTGTTAATAAAGTCAGAAAATTTCTTGTTGGGTTCATTTATTTTCCAAAATTTCACTGCTTGTGATTGGCCAATTTTGTTTGTTTATTTATAAAATAACAACTTGGCTCAGCCCTATGAATTTTAGAATTTTAAAACATTTTTGATAACTCAATAATTAGCCCAAAAGCTTATTCGTTTATTCTTTTTACATAGTGAATCTTTCTCTTTGACTTCAAGGTAGTAAATAAAGAATGGCTTTAGGTGAAAAATGCAATTGTTCTAAATTTCTGATTGCCTCTTGCCACCTAACATTATATATTAGATATTTTTTAAAATTGGAAAGTTAAAAAGGTATTTCTTTCATTCTCCATTTTTTTGTTCTACATAATAGCCTCTAAAACTTATATGAAAACTTTTTACTTCTAATTATTAACCACTTAATTAAAAGTAGTGTAGTGCAGTCCTACTTTACAAGCTATATTTTCCCAATTTTCTAGTTCTCCCTTCGTTGTACATGTTTTAAAGAAGTGTAAGAATATGTAGGATTTACATCTTTAATGGTACTAGGAATTTTTTAATCTTTGAAATTTCCAAAAGTCTAAGCTGAGAATTTAGATCATGGTTCATTTATAAATTATAAATATTTCCTGTGGAAATACTTAAAACGGTTTAAAAAACAGATTTAGATAGTCTTTAGTAGATATCCTTCCTTAATAGTGACATTATTTACAATTTGTAAGCATTTTTGTTACTACCAAAGCTATAAGATTTTTAAGCTTTTATGGAAATTACCAATGAATAGTTGGAAAAAATTGCCTATAAAGTTGGAAGTACTTTTAATTAATTTCATATTTGAAGACAAATCTGCATTGAGCAAAATCATTTTTAGTTAAATCAGATTCATTTTGGAAACCAATAGAAACAGTAGATAAAACAAGCTAGTTTTCAGTTTTAGAGTAGGTTATATTAAACACTTAAAAAAACACAATTATTTGAAGCATGGTTAGATACTAAAGAGTCATAAGGAAGAATTATCTGAAGTAGGTTGACTTAAAAAAAAAAAAAAGATAGCTAGAACCTACTCAAGGAAAAGTACCTGTGCCCAATATCATCAAACCCGGTCTTCCATCTGCCTATTCATATTCTCTTTTCACAGAGAATATAAAACTGCCTTCCATGGCCACTGTTTACAACTGTTGAAATGCCACTTCAAGGTTCATTTAGCTGTTCTCAGCTCACTGTTGGGAACTGAATACTAGAGCATCTAGTTTGAAAATAAAAAGACTCTAATGAGTTGGGGGTCTTTATGTGGCTAGTATTCTTGGCAGTGATTAACAGGAGGGGGTGTACAGAAGGTCAAAAGCTCTTCTTTTTAGAGGTCAGCAGAACATCCCCATCTGATAAGATTAAACTAATGTGGCTTTTGGTGTTAATATCTAAAGCAGCAGGTTGCTGTAGTGTATTTGAGATGGTAGCCATGGCTTTGAGATTATGAAAAAATTGACATGTGAACTCCTTAATGAGAAAATGTTGGATTTTCTTACAAGCAGTTTGAAACTGATTTTTGTTTCTAAAATATTTTGCGTAGGTTTTTGCTCTGTTTTTTCTTCAGTAATTATATATGTATGTCATTAAGTATTTTTTTTCCTCTTTTTATTTTTGTGCTATTTTTAAGTGCTAAAGATTATTTGTGGTAAATCATTCTGAAACTGCGGCTAATGTATGATTTTCAAATTTAAGTATACAAATATGATTAATCCATTTATGTTTACTCCATAGTTTTCTGATTACTTTACTGGATATTTCAATGGACAGTATTGGCTTTGGTGGATATTTCTTGTACTTGGTAAGTTTATTCTCAATGCATTTCACTTCAATTAATTTGCATTTAGTTCTACTTGGATATTTCCTAAAACTGTAAGATATAAATACAATTTATGTGGAAGAATAATTGTCATATCTAAACACTTATATCATCTCAGCTATTCAAATAATTCTGCATAGTACTCCAGCTTTCTTAGATTTAAAATCCAGAGCTATTCAGTTTAAAGAATCACTGGTTGAATGACAATCGAATGCTACAAAATTTGAAAATTCTAGCATGATTAAAAAATAATAATCTTCAATATTTATTTTAGAAAATACATATACATAATTTCTTAAATGATCTTAGAAAATGTTGAGAGCAGGATACTTGCAAGTTCTATTCATTCTCTTATTTTGGGATGACTGAAACATTCTTTATACTTCTGAAATATACCCTGCATTAATCATTAGTCAGCCAGACATAGGAAAGTTTTCATGCCTAGTAATCACTGTACTTTTCTTTGGCCTGTCTTCTTATAAGGCATGTCTTTTTACTAACATTGATGAATTTTATGGATTTCCATATTTTGTTCTTATGCATTTTCATTTTAGATGTATGATAATTAAGTTAATCTTAAAATCATGTTATACCTTTAACCCACATTTCAAATTTATTTACTGACACGAAGAATACATTTTGTTTCTGTGTAGGTTTAAAAGCCCACAATTTCTCTAATAAAATAACTACCAGAAAATAATAGCATTTCAGTAGGTGGCAGTCTTCTCCTTGAGTTTTTATTTAGTCCTACTGTTGGATGTGTAGAATCTTTTGGGATTCACGTTCTCAGTGGTCAGTTAAGGTCACTAAATATTCTTTCTTTAATAATTATAGTGAAAATATTGTAGTGTTGTGATTTTATTGGGGAGTAAGACATGCAGAGTTGAGCCAGTTTTTTATATTAAATGTATTCTGACTGCTTGAATTCTGTGCTTTTTGAGGTTTTTAAAAATGAAAAAATATATAAAGTCTATAGGTAGTTAAGTATATTAAATGAGTATATTTGCTTATATAGTATTAAGGGATTGAGGATCTTAGGAAGACAACTATGGACAGTATGGAATGCAGAGGACAAGCCCTGTTCCACATCAGAACCATAATCAAGCAGTTAGGGGAATGTGAAAGTTTAATCCATGATCAAAATGTTGGTCTCACATGTACTCAAGAATGTTGAACACATTGTAGAACTCAGAAACTATAGCTACTGAGTGATTGGTTTCTAGATATGAATGGGCCTATTATAGAAAATGTCTGAGCAGGACAAAATATGCCTTAGAAACAGCAGCTTCATAGACAAAAGAAGGAATTTCACAAATAATTTTAGTTAACATTTTTCAGTAATACTTTTACATTTGGATCACAATACCATGATCTTTGAACAGCATCTGGAAGGACATGTAATGGAATTCAGAGTGGGGGTCACAAATGGAAGGAGTTAGGATATGGGAAGCAGATGGGGTCAGATTTAGCTGAAATTTGTACCACTTGTTTAAGTCATTGTTTGTATATTTCTCTGTCTTTCCTCTAATTTATTATAACCATCTTTTTTTTTAGTGCTTTGATTACTTAAAGTTAGGGTACAAATTAATTAAGTGTGGGATTTGCACTTTAAATTGACAGACTTTTCCTCTTTGGGAGAAAAGTTGCATGCATACAAATATTGCGTTTCTGTTTTTGCCCCCTACCATTACCTGGTTAAAAATTTACTGGAATTAATAAATGTTTACCTTAGAATCGTATGCTTGAGTATATCAAAGACTTAATTCTAATAATGGTACTACTTTTTATACTTAGCTAACATTTTCCATCCAAGGTTTGAAGCATTTCACAGGCATTGTTTTTTTAATTATTAAAGATACCATTGCTGTAAATGATTTTCATTTAAAAATACTATTTGACAGAGAACACTGAGATAAATATAACATATATCCTAAATCATTTAAGAAATTGCCCAGAATGGCTGCTTCCCAAGTCGTCTTCCTGATTCTTTTAATCTCATTTTTGGTATAAATTAGTCTTTTTTATTTTTATTTATTTATTTATTTATTTATTTATTTATTTATTTATTTATTTATTTTTGTCCTTGACACAAGTCAGAGTGTTCACACATTTTATTTCACTTTTGACACTAAATGGCTGAAGTTAATTTATTATAGTAGTAATGACAACAAATGGAGGAAAGTAAAATACTTCATTGGAGTACAATGCATACCTGTTCCACAAGGGCATGGCCAATGTTTCTATTGAAGAAATAACATCACAGACAGTGAGGACATTGTCAGAACTCCAGAGACTATCAAACCATTCAGTAAAGCACACACTTATTTTACCATTTAAATTTTGAAAAGGTGTACAGTAAAATATTACCTCCATCTATCAAGTTTTTTCCCTGTCCTTAGGGAGCCATTGGTAACAATTTCTTTTTTTCTTTTTCAGTTTTTTTTTTTTATTGGGGTGACAATTGTTAGTGAAATTACATAGATTTCAGGTGTACAATTCTGTATTACATCATCTATAAATCCCACTGTGTGTTCACCACCCAGAGTCAGTTCTCCTTCCATCACCATATATTTGATGCCCCTTACCCTCATCTCCCTCCCCCCACCCCCTTTACCCTCTGGTAACCACTAAACTATTGTCTGTGTCTATGAGTTTTTGTTTCTCATTTGTTTGTCTTGTTCTTTTGTTGTTTTTGGTTTATATACCACATATCAGTGAAATCATAGGGTTCTCTGCTTTTTCTGTCTGACTTATTTCGCTTAGAATTATACTCTCAAGATCCATCCATGTTGTCACAAATGTTCCTATATCATCTTTTCTTAATGCCGAATAGTATTCCATTGTGTGTATATACCACAACTTCTTTATCCATTCATCTATCGAAGGACATTTTGGTTGTTTCCATGCCTTGGGACTGTAAACAAAGCTGCAATGAACATTGGAGCACATGTGTCTTTATGTATAAATGTTTTCAAAATTTTTGGGTAGATACCCAGGAGAGGGATTGCTGGGTCATATGGTAATTCTGTTCGTAATTTTTTCAGGAACCTCCACACTGCCTTCCATAAGGCTGCACCAGTCTGCATTCCCACCAACAGTGGATGAGGGTTCCTTTTTCTCCACAGCCTCTCCAACACTTGTTACTATTTGTTTTGTTGATGAAAGCCATTCTGACTGGGGTGAGGTGATATCTCATTGTGGTTTTTATTTGCATTTCTCTGATGATTAGTGATGTTGAGCATTTTTTCGTATGTCTATTTGCCATTTGTATGTCCTCTTTGGAGAAATGTCTCTTCAGGTCCTCTGTCCATTTTTCAATTGGGTTGTTTGTTTTTTTGTTGTTGAGCTTCATGAGTTCTTTGTATATTTTGGATATTAGCCCCTTATCAGAGGCACTGTTTGCAAAAATCTCCCATTCAATTGGTTGCCTCTTTATTTTGTCCATGGTTTCTTTTGCTGTGCATAAGCTTTTAAGTTGCATATAGTCCCATTCGTTTATTTTAGCTTTTACTTCCGTTGCCTTTGGAGTCAAATTCATAAAATGCTCTTTGAACCCAAGGTCCATAAATTTAGTACTTATGTTTTCTTCTATGCAGTTTATTGTGTTAGGTCTTATGCTTAAGTCTTTGATCCGTTTTGAATTGATTTTGGTACATGGTGACAGATAGCAGTCCAGTTTCATTCTTTTGCACGTGGCTATCCAATTCTCCCAGCACCATTTATTGAAAAGGCTGTCTTTCCTCCGTTGTATGTTTTTAGCTTCTTTGTCAAAAATTATCTGTCCATACATAGATCAATGGAACAGAATAGAGAGTCCAGACGTAAATCCATGCCTATATGCCCATCTAATCTACGACAATGGAAGCAAGAATGTACGATGGGGTAAAGACAGTCTGTTCAATAAGTGGTGTTGGGAAACCTGGACAGACACATGCAAGAAAATCAAGCTGGACCACCTCCTTACACCATATACAAAAACAAATTCAAAATGGCTTAAAGACTTAAATGTAAGATCTGAAACCATAAAATATCTAGAAAAAAATATAGGAAGAAACTTCATGGACATTACCCGGAGTAAGATTTTCACTGATATATCCCCTCGCACGAGCGAAGTAAGAGAAAAAATAAACATGTGGGATTACATCAAACTAAAAAGTTTTTTCACAGCAAAGGAAACCATCAATAAAACAAAAAGGGATCCTACTGTATGGGAAAAGATATTTGCCAATGATATATCTGATAAGGGATTAATATCACAAATCTATAAAAAACTTACTCAACTCAACTCCAAAAAAACAAACAACCCAATTAAAAAATGGGCAGAGGACTTGGGGAGACATTTCTCTAAAAAGGACATACAGAAGGCAAGAAGACATATGAAGAAATGCTCAACATCACTAACCATCAGAGAAATGCATATAAAAACCACAATGAGATACCACCTCACTCCAGTCAAAATGGCTATTATCAATAAATCAACAAACAACAAATGCTGGCGCGGATGTGGAGAAAAGGGAACTCTAGTGCACTGTTGGTGGGACTGCAGATTAGTGCAGCCACTATGGAAAACAGTATGGAGGTATCTCAGGAATCTGAAAATGGAACTACCCTATGATCCAGTAATTCCACTCCTAGGCATCTACCCGGAGAAATCCAAAACTCCAATTCAAAAATCTGTATGCACTCCTATGTTTATTGCAGCACTTTACACAATAGCCAAGATATGGAAACAACCGAAATGCCCATCGGTAGATGACTGGATTAAGAAGCCGTGGTACATTTATACAATGGAGTATTACGCAGCCATAAAGAAGAAAGAAATCTTATCATTTGCAGCAACATGGATGGATCTAGAGAACATTATGTTAAGTGAAATAAGTCAGAAAGAGAAAGACAAGTACCATATGATCTCACTTATATATGGAATCTAAAGAAAAGACTATGTGAATGAACTAATCAGAGACAGTTTTGGGGACGCAGAGAAAAAACCGAGAGTGGTTAGATGGGTGTGTGGGAGGGGGTTGGGGATAAGGGGAAAGGTGAAGGGATTTGGAAGCAGCTGGTAACCACAAGATGGCCTCAGGGTTTTTTTTGGAAAATTAATTTGGGGAAGGTATTCTATAATGTTGTAAAGATTTTGTTGGGTATCCGATGGACATGCGTCCTATTTGGGAGACCACCTCAGGGATACTGTGGATACCTGATCATGGCATTGTACACCAGAAGCTAAACATTAATGAATGCCAACTATAATTTTATATATATAATGTGATGGTTCAGTGTGAGGTCGGAGGGATAGTGGATGGGGGGAGGGGGGTTCACAGTATGAGGGATATAAATGATGAACGTCTAAGTATTACCTTGTTTTGTACACCTGAAACTAATAAATAAATAAATTAATTAAAAAAATTATCTGTCCATAATATTTATGTGGTTTTATTTCTGGGTTCTCAGTTCTATTCCATTGGTCAATGTGTCTGTTTTTCTGCCAATACCATGCTGTTTTGATTATTGTAGCCTTGTAGTACAAGCTAAAGTCAGGGAGTGTGATACCTCCACTATTGTTCTTTTTTCTTAAGATTGCTTTGGTATTGGGGGTCTTTTGTGGTTCCATACAAATCTGATGATTTTTTTGTGCTATTTTTTTAAAAAATGCCATTGGGATTTTGATGGGGATTGCATTAAATCTGTATATGGCTTTGGGTAATATGGCCATTTAAACTATGTTGATTCTTCCAATCCATGAGCACGGAATGTCTTTCCATTTCTTTGTGTCTTTAATTTCTTTCAAAAATGTCTTATAGTTTTCACCATATAGGTCCTTCACATCCTTGGTTAAGTTTATTCCTAGGTATTTTATTCTTTTTGCTGCAATTGCAAAGGGAATTTTTTTGTATTTCTTTTTCTGAGATTTCATTGTTAGTATATAAGAATGCAATGGACTTTTCTACATTGATTTTGTAGCCAGCAACTTTACTGTATTCATTGTTTCTAACAGCTTTTTGGTGGAGTCTTTAGGGTTTTCTACATACAGCATCATGTCATCTGCAAAGAGTGATAATTTAACTTCTTCATTCCCAATTTGGATGCCTTTTATTTCTTTCTCTTGCCTGACGGCTCTGGCAAGGACTTCCAACACTATGTTGAAAAGCAGAGGTGATAGGGGACAACCTTGTCGTGTTCCTGAACGTAGAGCAAAGGGCTTCAGTTTTTCACCATTGATTATGAGATTAGCTGAGGGCTTGTCATATATGGCCTTTATTATGTTAAGGTATCTTCCTTCTATACCTATTTTATTAAGTGTTTTAATCATAAATGGATGTTGTATCTTGTCGTGCTTTTTCTGCATCAATTGATAGAATCATATGATTTTTGTCCTTTATTTTGTTTATGTGATGTATCACATTGATGGATTTGCGAATGTTGAACCATCCTTGTGCCCCGGGGATGAACCCCACTTGGTCGTGATGAATAATCTTTTTAATGCATTGTTGTATTCGATTTGCTAGAATTTTGTTTAGGATTTTAGCATCTGTATTCATCAGAGATATAGGTCTGTAGTTTTCTTTTTTTTGTTGTCCTTACCAGGTTTTGGTATCAGGGTAATGTTGGCCTCATAAAATGAGTTAGGGAGTACTGTCTCTTCTTCAATTTTTTGGAGGAGTTTGAGCAGGATTAGTATTAGATCCTCTTTGAAGGTTTGGTAGAATTCACTATTGAAGCCATCTGGTCCCGGACTTTTGCTTTTGGGAAGGTTTTGGATGACTGATTCAATTTCGTTACTGGTGATCGGCCTGTTAAGATTTTCCAGTTCTTCATGATTCAGCCTTGGAAGGCTATATGTTTCTAAGAACTTGTCCATTTCTTCTAAGTTATTAAATTTGGTGGCATATAGTCCTTCATAGTGTTCTTGGATAATCCTTTGTATTTCTGTGGTGTCCGTGATAACTTCCCCTTTTTCATTTCTGATTTTGTTAATTAGTGTCTTCTCTCTTTTTATCTTAGTGAGTCTAGCCAAGGGTTTGTCGATTTTGTTCTTTTCAAAGAACCAGCTCTTTGTCACATTAATTTTTTCTATTTTCTTTTTGTTCTCTATTTCATTTAGTTCTGCTCTGATTTTTGTTATTTTCTTTCTTCTGCTGACCTTGGGTTTCACTTGTTCTTCGTTTTCTAGTTCTTTAAGGTGTAACATGAGGTTATTTATTTGGGATTTTTCTTGATTCTTGAGATAGGCCTGTAATGATATAAATTTTCCTCTTAAAACTGCTTTCGCTGCATCCCAAAAATTTTGGTAGGAAATTTTGGTATTTTCATTGTCATTTGTTTCTATGTATCTTTTGATCTCTCCTCTAATTTCTTCTTTGACCCAGTCGTTCTTTAAAAGTATGTTGTTTAATCTCCATGTATTTGTGTTTTTTCCTGCTTTCTTTTTGCAGTTGATATCCAATTTCAAAGCCTTGTAATCAGAGAATATGCTTGGTATGATTTCAATCTTAAATTTGCTGAGGCTGCTTTTATGTCCCAATATATGGTCTATCCTTGAGAATGTTCCGTGTACACTCGAAAAGAATGTATAGTCTGATGTTTTAGGATGAAGTGCTCTATATATGTCAATTATGTCCATTTCATATAATGTTTCATTTAGGGCTGCTATTTCGTTATTTATTTTCTGTTTGGATTATCTATCCATAGTTGTCAATGATGTATTTAAGTCCCCTGGTATAATTGTGTTTTGGTCAATTTCTCCCTTTAGTTCTGTTAGTAGTTGCTTGGTATATTTTGGTGCTCACTGATTGGGGGCATAAATATTGTTGACTGTTATGTCTTCTTGTTGTATAGTCCCCTTTACCATTATGAAATGTCCATCTTTGTTTCTTGTTATCTTTTTCACCCTGAAGTCTGTTCCATCTGATATCATTATGGCTACACCTGATTTTCTCTGGGTACCATTTGCTTGGAGTGTCAATTTCCACCCTTTCACTTTGAGTCTATGCTTGTCCTTGTAGCTGAGATGTGTCTCTTGGAGACAGCATATGGTTGGGTTTAGTTTTCTGAGTTGTGAGAGGTGGCCCAGAGCAATGGCGGCGTCCACCACCATAGCAGGTCCCGCTTCCACAGCTCCATCCCTTTTGCTGGAACTAGTTGGGCTGCGAATCTGTGTCTGTGGTCCACAGTTCTCAGAACAGCAAATATTATGTTGTTTTGATCTGACACTGCTACTGTTCCGCTTCTAGCACCGGACCGGTGGGGGCGGGGCGAGTTCTGGGAGGGTAGGGAGGAGGCGGCTAGTCTCAGTGCCTAAGGCTTCCATTCTCTGCTCGGCAGTTAGGGCTTAAACCACCGTTTTCAGCCTTCTTTTGTCAGTGTTTTCTCCGAGGTCTCTGCCGTGAGCGTTTGGTTCAGCCATGTTATATGCTGCCCCCTCAGCCCTGTGGGCCACAAGCGGAGCCCTAGCAGTCAGAATCCTTCCCTCTCCCGCAGTTGCGGTAGTTCCAGGATGCAGCGAACTCGGAGCACTGAGCTAGGTCTGCGTCCTGCGCCCGTGCGGCTCTGTTTCCACACTTCTCCCTTCCCTTCTCCCCCGCTCACGTGATTTGCCCACCTTTAGGTGAATTCAGTAGTGGGCCTGTTCTTCTAACCTGTTGCTGTGCAGGGAGTCCTTTGTGGAGTTATTGTTGTTCAATTAGTTGTAAAATCTAGGGGAGCTTTACAGGGGCTCATTTCATGCCGCCATTTTGATGACCACCAAGCGGTCTAAATTAGTCTTTTATTAATTGAAAATGAGAACTAATAATTAAAATTCTTAATATAGTGTACATATCTTCAAACACAGATTTCACTGATGACAGGCACTTGATATTGCTAGACAGGCTTGTTAATTTTATGCCACAATTGGTAGTGTTAACTTGCATATGCATGTATTCTCTTGAATACTTTATATCAGTAAATATGTCTTAGTTTGCTTGGTAGCTATATTAATTAAAAATTTTGGTAAAATGACATTTCTGTGAGTTGAATCAGTTTAAGTTCATTAGGTAACTTTGCTATTTAAAGAAATTTAATAAATGTATATTTTTGTGTAATTCTGAATTTTCATGGCTGGATTAGCTTAAATTTTTACTTTAGGTACATCTAGGCTTAATAAATCCAAACCATTTTTAGGTGGCAGTAAAATTTTAGTATATTTCCTCATGATGGAGTTTTCATTATAGTGTAAAATAAACTATGGAATGAATGGAATTCTATAGACTAAATTTCTTAAGCCAAGAGGATCTTGGTTATAATTGTCTATTTTAAATATACACGTATCATGCTCCCTTTCTGTATAAGATTGTAGTACATCTTTATTATTTCAACCTTCTCAGGCCTGCTCCTTTTCTTCAGAGGATTTGTTAATTATCTAAAAGTCAGAAACATGTCTGAAAGTATGGCAGCTGCTCATAGAACAAGATATTTCTTCTTATTATAGAGGTAAGAAATATTAATGTATTAACTCTGTTCATTCCCCTTATGTATTTAAATATCAGAGGTGCTTATAAAATGTTTCATGTGTATTCATGTTATTTACTCAAATTTAGCATATTCAACATATTTTATAGTGTCAGCTTATTGAAAGTTAATAAATTGTGAACTTTTAAAGATAGATTTTTATAATTGAATTTCATAAATTTTACTTTTTAAATATATAATGAGTAAACGGAAACTTTGATAAAAGGATATATGCGAAGTAACCACCAGCACAAAAATCTGAAGGCTTGAAAAACAAAATATGATAAAACATTTACACAGAGGGACAAATATTTTTCATGAAATGATGTAAAATCCACAGATATCTGGTGAAAAGAACAAAAAAATAAACCCACGATTGAAGAGCAAGTTGCCATGCACTGATCTTAACAAACTGGGTCAAGGAATGAGAGTTGTATGAAAAAAATAGGAGCTCTGCTATTATTTTCTTAATGTGTTCCAGTTTGTACCAACAATGAAAGCTGCAAATTGAATAAATGGAAATTAAAGAAATGAGCAGAGGTTGTCTTACTAGTTATCCAGTAAGTTTCTAGAGACTGTTTATATAGTAATAGCATTTATTTATTGTGGAACTAGTAGTATGTTCACATGAAGAAACCTCGTCTTTCTACCCTCTATCTTATTTTTGAAAGCAAGAACCATGCACTTCATATCTATAGATAATTTGAACTTTTAAAGTATTTGAACTACATAAACAGAATATCTGCTAAAACACTTCTGGATTTATCTACAAGTACAAAATGTTTCAGGGTTACTATGTACTGAGTATTCTTTGTATAAATAGTATAGTTTGTGATTTAGTTGCTTAAATTTTATTTTTAATTTGTATGAGTTTTAAGTATGCTAACATAATTTATTTGTTTCTGCTGAAGAGTACAATCAATACAGTTGTATTTCTGGGTCATAATAAAGTATCATTTTAAATGTTCCATTTAGGTCTCTCCCCCAACTTTGTCACATTTTCTCTTAAATCAGTGAAATGTCTTCACATGCAGTGACATTAGTGACAATAATTTTTCAGTTTTAACATAAGATAAAAAGCAAAGTAATTACACTAATTTAAATGATTTTCGGTGGATATTCAGCATGATGATCATGTTTGCATTTCAAGAGTCTAAAATATAATGTAAATGTTTTCTAGATGTCCTATAGAAGCTTTAAACTTTAGAAGATATTCCGATACATGCTTCTCTGTCACCTTAAAAATATATATATATATATATATACTTGATATAATACTGCTGTAAATGGGGTTATATTGTATTGTACATGTAACTTAATACATTTTAAGACTAATTCTTTCTTTGTCTCTAGACTGCATCAACCAGACATTCCTTTGTTATATCAATGTGAAATTTCCAGATCATCTGTAAACCCGCAACTTTAATAGGATAGAAGACTACTAATAACAGAAGACAAATTAGTCAAGAAAAGATAGAGCTTCAAAATTGAATGGCAGGGTGGTTTATGCCTAAAAGCCATTTCTGTTCATTCTCTTAAGTATTTATATTTCATTTGTTTTGCACATTTGCCTATGTGCCCATTTAAAAGATTTGCATATACTTGAAAGAAACCATGAAGTTGTATCAGTGAAGTCCAGTCACATTTGGTTAATCAGTGGTACAACTGAAAGAGTTGAGTGGTAAATAGTCTTCCACTATGTAAATGCCATTGACTTCTGACCTGACGTTTAGTATAATAAAAATGAAATTATTAACCATGTCAAATGCTTTAGTTTCTGGCTCTTAGATTTATCTAGTAACTCTATACATGAAATAATCTTTGTTATATATAAAATTTTTTGAAATTTGCAGTGCTGATTATTAGGAAGGCTTTGTCAGATTTTTGAACATGATTTCACATCATTATTTAGAGCAAAGCTCTTTCTGTAAATAACCTTGCATAAATTTCTTTCTGCATTGTTAGAAATTGTGTCTAGATATCTTTTCATTAGTTTTAAATTAAGTAAACTTAATATATACAGAAAACTTGGGTGTTAAAGGTAGAGTTTGTTTTAGGACAAATTTTAAGAAAATATGGGTATTCTACATGGTCCTTTGTAAGAATTTTTTTTTTTTTTTTTTAAGGGACATGACGGTTTTAGGGATTCTCAAATGAGAAGCTTGGTTTTTATCATTGCCCTGTTAGAAATTCTTATAGGAAGAGATTGTATTAGGTATTGTATTTATTTTCATTTAAGACATCTTTTAAAATTAATTTTTTTCACTAAGATATTCTCATTTGCATTTGTCTTTTAAAAAGCCAATAAAAGTATCTTTCAATATCTTTGTTATAATTTTTAGATACTTAGTTAAATTTAGCAAATAAAAACTTGTACTATTAATAGCTTCTTGCTTTATGATTGTAGGATTAACTTGTAAAAATCATATCCTGAATTTAGAAATCTGTCTGTGGAATATAGGGGTGTGGGTTGTGTATGTGTGGTGAGAGTGTGACCATTATTACAACTGGAATCTACTTTCTATTCATTTGGAGGGCTATTACATTTTGCAAATCATTTTATGTCTTATCTGTTTTTCTTTTCAATTACATCTTTGCTTTTGAATGCCACCAATAAAAGTGATGGAAATTATATCATCTTTTAAACTTCAAAGTCATTTAATACAGCTAAATAGAACATAAAATTGATTACTTAAGTTTATTAAGTAATAAACACTGACTACTACACTAAAAGATACATCTAAAACTATTCAGGGACATTTTTCCATTTCTGAAAAAATAAAATTTATTAGTCTTTAAAACTTCTTTTGTATTTATCTGTATTTTCTGATTTATTTCATTGTCTTTGATAAATAAAACATGCAGTTTTGTTTTTGCTAATTGAGCCTCCTTTTTTTGTTTTCCCTCATTCAGTCTCTTCTTCTGCATAGAATTTTTATTGTTGAGTTAAGTACTTATGTTAAAACCCCTTGAAGTAAAACAATAGCATGGAGTAAAGAAAACAATACTTAATTTAGTTGCCAGATTTGGAAATTAATTAAAATTGGAATGTGCTTATACGAAACATAAACTAATGCTAGATCTTTTCTTTATCTCATTAATTGTGCTATAGACCTATACTTTGTTCTTTTAATAACTTTTAAATGAAGTTAGCTATGATGCATGGTAATTTTAAATTAGTAGATCAGATATTAAATACTAGTTTCCTAAAATTTTATTTTAGTTTTTGTGGTATTTATACTTGGTTTCTGAATGTGGATGTGTCACTTTTGATCCAACATCAAAACTTCACATTTTGTTTTGATTTTTGTTCCATAAAATCTGTAAGATTCAAGTGTGTATGTTATTCAATCCTCTATAATTGGTACAATTAAATGGTAGCCTTAAATCTCATCATACAAGCAGGGGAATTGGCATATTATTTTAAAAACTTATCCCCTTTCAGATTTATCAAATCCTTCATATGTCCCTTCATTTCCTGTGCGCTTGGATAGAACAGCTGCTGGTGTGTTTTGGGGACCCTTAACTACTTTGCACTTTGCCTTAAAGATTGAAAATCAAAACCCTTGTTGGGGTGTCTAAATTTTTGAATGAATGTGAACTTGGCTTGGAAGTTAATGCAAACATTTATTAAATTATTTCTGTTATATCTGAATAAGCTAATTATGGCCAGGTTAATCCATTTTTATGTATTTATGAAATAAACTGATGCTAAGATAAAAATATATTTTTCTGTGTTAAGGATAGATTTTAGAAATTTAAAAGAAATCCTATTACATTCAATAAAAATGAAAATCTCTGTTTAATAGAATACTGATCTCTTAGCCTTTGACTCTATAAGACATAGCCCATGCCTCTGAGCTTGTTCATGAATTTTAACCTGTTAAAACAATAATCACTAGTATTTGCAGTAAAACCTCTCATAAGAGAAGAAGTGGAGTCCAAAAAGCCCAATTGGAGAAAAATTCAGGGTTCCTTAACTTAATACAATTTTTTTCAACTGGTCGGTACTGTCCCCAAAAGCACAAGTTATGATAGTTCATCTGATACTGTATTTAACTGGAGTGACATATATCCTGAGCTTGCTCAGAACAATCCTGGTTATTTCCATTTTTTCAGCTTACATAGGGTTTCTCACTCTCAAAACACTTCTGATTTGGAGTACAAATTATATGTATACTGGACTGAGAAGTGACTGCCTAAACCCTCTGCCCTTTGAGAGAAAGAACGAGTGTTATTAGGGCAGGAGCCAGTTTTTGTCACAGCCTTTCCTAGCCAAAACCATTTGTTTCCTTTGTAGAACATGCATAGTATCTTTGAATAGAAATTATTGCATTTGAATAATTCCAGCTTATGGTAAACAGTAAACAATGAGCTTCATATTTTTAAACTGCTGTTAAATGTTATTTTAATTGTTTATTATTTAATTTTTGAAATAGTCATATGAAGTGTTAGTGTATTATTTTTAAAAATGAAACTCATTCTTGATAAAGTTCAACTGTTAGATGATACTGTGCCATTTATCATTATAGGAATGTCCTTGCCCATATATAAAATATGCTGATGTGTTTTACTTGTTAATAAAGTTCTATAGATGTGGAAATGTGAACCTGTGATGCATCCTTTTGAAAATCAGTTTAAGATTCACAATGTATTATCACCACGTTGGCCTCACTAAAATGTGTATATGACAGACCTTTCAAGATTTGAGATGTAAACAACTGTCATAAAATTAGGTTGGAGTGTGCAACATTATTTTACTTGTCACCATAATTTGTATGTTAGGAGATAGGTTGCAGTTTAATTTTAACAAATGCAAGAAAATCAGCTGTATGAAAATAATGTGTGTTCATTTCTGCTTTGCAAAGATCAATGGTTACCATAGGTCAGACTTGCATTCTTATTTGTGACATGGGACCTAAAGTGCAAAAACTTTCCTCAAGTTACTAGAAAAAAAAAAAAAAGAAATCAAAAAGCTCATTCTGTACTTTATAAAAGTTAAAAAGGTAGTATTTATCTTGAACTCAACATGTTTGCTTGTTTTAATTTTTCTTTCTTGATGTTTTCTTGAAAGCTAAATGAAGCTTAGCTTTCATTTTTGTTTTTGTTTTGAGAGATTGAGGTTCTGAAAAACACACTTGGTGTTCATGAAAACCATAAAAAAAATCCATTAGCTAAATAGAGAAGAAATAGAGTATTACCCTTTTAAAAACTGCAGTTGTAGCAAACTGAAATTTTACACTTCTGGTTCACAGAATCTTAGAGGCTATTTCCCTTTGTCTCACGCTTGTAAAAAGATCCATTTTATTCCCCATACCTTTTGTGTTTGTTGTTAAATCAACACCTTACCTTCAGTGACAGAAGAAGGGGCATAGGCTGCCCTTCCTAAGAACACAGTTTCTTCTTTTAGCTTTACCAGAAGCATAGCAAGATCAGTGAGTAAAACAAAAGTTTGCCCAAAGCTCTGAAGAAATTTGGAGGGCAGCCTCTGCCCTCAATATGAAAAGTAGCAAACAGCCTTGTTGGAAAGAGTGAACTCTTGAGAGGCAAGAAGTCAGTACTTGTGCATAAATACCTTGTGTGGAAATACATTATTCCTTTTACATCAAACAGTTTCTCAGCTATCTGAATTCCTGCATGATGATTTGATTTAGCTATGCAGCCTATGGGATTTGGGCTCTAAAATTTTAATTCAGAGATAAAACCTAAAGACTTAATTGCTAGCAAGCATTGGTGACTTCTCATCCTAATATAATAAGTAGTGATGGAATAACTGTGAACTATCACTTCCAAAATCCAGAGTTTTAAAATGATGGGCAGACTGAAAAACGTATTATCAGTTCATTGAGAGTTATGAACTTTTAGAAGATATCCGAGTCTCCCTAAACCTATGGAAATCTGGGATGAATTCTTGATCGAATGATTTTTAGGACATCTCGAGTGCTATGATTGTTATTCAATATGTTACATTATAATCAGCTGGGAGTTTGGGGGAAATTAACATTCCAGCTTCAATTTCCAGAGGTTCCAATGCAGTATCATCTGCCCATGACAGCGCATTTCCTTCCCATAGTTTGAAGTTCTAGAATTAGTTCTTAGTAGTACAGCTGATTCCTTTCTCATCATCGTGTCCTCTCTATGTCTAGCTCTTGAAAAACATGACAGAAAGCAACAAGTGTTGGGATCAGTGTGTCAATCAGACTTCTTGTAAAGACAGGAAAAGGCACACAAAGCAGATCTTAAACACTTAATGAGCATTTATTGAGTTCTTGCTGTATGACCTCTGAATGAGAGCCATTCTGGTTTTCATGCTTTTATACACGCACCATGGCTCTGCAGGGCTGTACCACCAGGGCAATGTGTGTGCATTGTGACAATGGAACTGCTTGTCCCAGACGTTTTCAGTAATCCTGTAAAGCAAGCAGAATTGCATTAATTATCATATAGTTCGTTTTTCTTGCCGGAAAAAATGTTTCTTCTCACTAGCATCTTCCCTTCTCTATCCTTAAGGAGCCTATGGATTATTAAGGGAGGCGGCTTTGTCCCACAGAAAGACTGGATTTGGGAGCCAGATTAACTCTGGACTCAAATATCAACTCTCAGGCAAGCTCAGGCAATTTGCCTAACCAAAGCCTCAGTTTCCTTACCTGTGTTGGGAAGCGCCATATGTACCTGAGGATTAGGTGAGATTTACACAAAAGAAAATGTGAAGCATTATTATTACCTCTTTGCTCCGTGTGTTTCCTGACCGGGCTGCTTGTTCGCCTTAGCCGACGCCTCCAGGACTTGGATGGAGGCATTGTACCTGCCAGCCCCTTTGAGAAGTGTGATTATAATAGGATCATGCTGACCTAGTGTTGGCTCCTTCTATCTTCTCTGAGGCAAGTGGAATTAAAGCAAAAGTTGCTTAGATGACAATGGATATTAAGGGACACAATCATGCAGAGAGAGGAAGGGAGTTGCCTGTTTACCAAGCAATAAAGCACTCCAGCTGGTAGGAACTCACACAGATCTCTCCTGGCCTGGAGCCTAGTCCTTCAGAGTTTCACTGAATTGGTGAGATGATCGGTGACTCATTGCTTTTACTCAGGGAGCCAGTGTATTGAAATCCTGGTTGAGAAGTGATCAGAAAATAAATTGGTGGGCAGATTGTTCCTGATTCTAGGATAAATTAACTAGCTTTCTCCTATAATTATGGGTTCTTAATCTTGGATTTATTTTCAAAAATGTCTATTACTGTGAAAGGGAAATACTTTAGATGGGAGTTAAGTCTCCTAAACTCTCTCCTGATCATTATTTGAGTCAATTAAATATTTTGAGTGTTTATTAAAGGAATGATGCTGTTGCCTCCACATGAAATTCCTCTTCTGCCCTATTCCTCTTTCTCCCTTCAAAAAGCTGAAATGCCATGTCTTGTGGGAAGCCTATCTCTCTCCTCCTCTTACTTTGATTCTGGTCCTCTTGGTTCCCGTACCCCTACACATTATTTTTGTCAAAGCACTTATGATACTGATTTTTGTGTTACTATCCTCAATGGCAGATACTATGTCTTACTCAACTTTGCATGGCTCCCCAGCACCTAGAACAGGACTCAAAAAATTGAATGGGTGGATGGATGGGATTGGTGCTAGTCCAGGCTCTGTGTGTGTAAAATGAGTCCTACCCTTTCACTCAGAGTCTAACAGAGGAAGATTTATATACAGGAAAGTATGATAGTGTGATGTAGGAACAAAAATCAGGGGTCCAAGTAAACTGAGCTCTGGGAGAACCAGAGGTCATTCACTACAGAGGTGTCATTGGAACTGGATCTTAAAGAAAAAGCAGAAATGTACAAGTATGTTTAAATGTTTCCTATATTGCCATCTCTTGCATGATACTCTGCCATCCTTGATCCTCCTCAGAAGGAATTGTCAGTCTAATTCTCATGACTCTTCATCTGAACCTCTTTCCAACCACTTTCTGCTGGGTCTCAGTCGTGCCTCATTATTTCTCCTTAAGGGCAGGATCCATGTCTACTCTAACTTCATAGTCTCCAATGCGCCTTACACACAGTAACAAGCATCTTTAAAAAATCAAGTCCAAGATGTTTCACATGTCCCGAGCCACTCGCTTTGCACTGCAGATAGGTATTAACTAACTTCAGAAGTCAGCAATGGTAGAGGCACAGTCCTCTCCAAATACGAGGTCTTCCATATACGTCTCCCATCATTCCTTTTCATACATCACCCCGCTTCCTCTCTCTCTCTGCAGAAGTGTCCACTGTTAACAATTTATTGTATATTCTTGCAGACTTTTCCACGCAAATTTTTTATTAGGATGATCCTGTGCTCTATGATGTTAGCATGACTTCTGGTCCCAGGTACAATGTCTCAGGTAGTGTGCCTTTTTTTCTGTATGCCAAGAGACGGCTCTCAGGGGAGAGGACTATCTCGTCCTGCAAACATAGTTTATTGCTTAGGTTGTGTAGCCTTTAGACTTGTGGCTTCAAAGCCTTTGGGAGCTGGGCTATTCCAGTATCTGATATTTGCAGCATTTAAATGTACTGCTTTCTTGATGAGCTTATAGCTCCATTTTGGTGAGAAGTTTGCCAGAACCAGGTTATTAGGAGGAGAGGGGTCAGGGTTGACAAGAATATGCAGCCTGGGTGGGTCTAGAGTAGACCAAAATGATTCTTGGTTTAAAATTAATTTCCCTCGGTTTAGGACCAAAATTGTGTCCCAGGATATGGCAATCACTGTTCACTGACTAAACCAACAGACATTTAGAACCCCTCCTTTTTTCCCAAATTCTTCTTGCCTGAGCTCAAGTGTGACATCTGGAGCTGAAGCAGCTATCTTGTGCCACTGAGGCAACAGTTGAAAGACTAAAGATGAAGAGTGGTAAGAAAGAAGGACCCTTGATTTTTTTTTCCCCCTGACATCACGGAGCACTGCACCAGCCCTGGACCTGACTACCTCCTAACTTTTACTCAATGAGAAAAATTCCTATTTGCTTAGTTATTGTTTGGCAAGTTTTTTATTACTGATATTTAAGAGTGAACAGAACCTAAATTTTACCACCCTGAACCTGCTTTTGGGGATATTGATTTTAAGCTGTTTTTGCCCATGAGACTGAGACAGAAACCTGCTTCAGGAAGGAAATCTTAGAATGCTGCCTGAGCCTAATTTGAGTTAAGTATGGCAAATAAGAGGACTTCAGGCAGGCGCCTGCTAGCTGGATACCCGTGTCCAACTGTTTCTGAGTTGTCCAGCCAGAATTCGGCTGCTCACGTATGTTCCACTCTTCCTCAACTATCCGTAAATCGCCATTCTCACTTCTGAGATCTAATACCTCTCCTCCCTCCCCCTTTTCCTTTGTCCAAAATGTCATACATACCCAATGTTGCCTCACTGTCTTTGGAATTTTCATGCCTATGTGAATTCCTCATGCGCATGTATTAAAATTTTGATTTTCTCCTGTTAATCGGTTTCTGTTAACTTGATTATTAGTCCAGCTAAAAGAACTTAGAAAGTGGGAGTAAAAGTATCAATTTTAGACCCCACAAGAGCAATCCAAACTGATACACAGGCATAACTCTCCATTTTCCCAGAATTGATAGGAGAGCTTCTCAGGCCATCAGAAGCCACCAGTACAAAAAAGGAGAGCTGGAGGTCTGTGTGCTCAGGGGCTATTGACCATCCAAGCTCCTCACACCTGGCTTATTGACTGTCCATCACATCGTTACAGTAGCAGGGTGTCCGCAGTGAGTCTGCATCTACTTTATTCTCACCCCTTCATTCTCTTCATTCTCCAACTGGGAGTCCCACCCAGAGACTAACTTCCCAACAACTGCTTCTGGAGACGGTCTAAGTGAAAATGTCAGTAGCCGCAATTCAACCACTATCTTGGAGATCATTCAGTTCTACCCAGACTGTCTGTCAACAAAATATTGCCAAGGGAAGCAGGTGCCATTTTCAAATGTCTTCTTGGTAAAACAGAAAATGAGAAAGGCCAGGTGAAATAGGCACTCCCTTTTACAGCGTCCCTTTTCCCAAATGCATGATCTTGGTTTTTTTTATATTTAGAAATGAAATAAAATCTTGTTCGTCTTTTGCACCAAGAAGGGTACTAGGTGAAGTACCTATATGCTGCACATATAGGCCCAGAAAAACCTGCAATCTCCACTCCCACCTGCCCTGTGTTCTGCCCTCTGGTCTAGTGCAGGACAAATGACCCTGAGATTGATTAGTTGTCCACACCAGGAAACCCTTACCTAGACACTTACTAATAACATGTTGGCAGTGATTACTGTAACTTTTATTGCTGCTTCATGCTCCCCCTTAATATTAGTTAGAAATATGTATTTCCTCAGCCCAAACTCTGTTCCCCAGACAAAAATAATTTTTGCTCAGAGAAGAGTTAACGAAAATGTAAAGAAGTCCTACAGAGAGATTAAATACCTCCTGCCTGTTCAGACTCCAGATTCTGAAATTGACTGCTCTCTCAACTCTGTGCAGCAGGATGCAGGGGAGATGGATGGGAAAGTGTGGGACTGTTTACACCTACTTGTTAGCAGTGATTATCTCCTCCCCTTTTCTCTCCCGTCTCTTCTTTGTTCCTACCTCCCTTACTTTTTGCCCTTTTTTCTTTTCTCTCTCCTCCCTCTCTCACCATTTCTTTGCTAACATAAATCTAGTAGGTTATCATTGTCTGAAGTCAAGAGCAAAGGCCAAATATAAAATAATTCTGGAAGAGAAATTACTTGTAATGTGAGCTCCATCTTGTGTATTGACTTCAGCCATTCATCTACATTTCGCAAATCTCTGTGTCCTTAAATTCTAGGAAAATGTTTCCAATAATGCTTATATCTTAATATTTTGTGAACTAGAGTTTTTCTTTGCTTTTTAAAGATTTAATGTACTGTTGGAAGTTAAGGGAAAATTCCTTCCCTACTTTGGATGTTTCTTCCTTGTGGTGGGAATGTAATTAGTGTAACTCCTGACCTCCCTCCACTTCTTGATTAGCTCTTTCCCAGGGGAGTAATATGTTAGGTTGGTGCAAAAGTAATTGCGGTTAAAAAGGTTAAAAATGGCAAAAACCACAATTACTTTTGCACCAACCTAATGCTTGATGGGCAAATCTGAAATGTAAATACCTGGGTATGTTCTGCTCAGCTTCTCTTCTTCCTCTGGGGAGTGAGCAGCTCCCAGGAGTTCCAGTTGTGCTCTGTTCTCCAGGGCAGACTGCTCTGCTCCTGCCCAGGGAAGCCAGGACTATCTGGATAAGACACATCTGCCCAGTTCTGGAATTCATGTAACTACGCTTCTTCCTCCAATCCAGTTTTATTAGTAACAGAGTTAGTAGCTTGGTCCTCCATATGCCACTCTTTCATTTTACTTCTCATTTATATATAACCCAGATGGGAATGAGAAGTGCTCTATTGGGTTTCTCAGGAACTCACAATATATGTCCCATTCGATCTGCTGTTGACTAGATGTCTCATTAGCCATCATCAATATAGGTGATTCAAATGCAAGACTACCTGAATTAGCTTTGAAGTCTTTTGGAGGAGGATATTTGGACAGATCCAGCAAGCAGGAAATCTTTATGGACATAGTTGAACTCAACACCACTGTCAAACAACTGGACATAATTGACATCCATAAACTACCTCATCCAGCAACAGCAGAATACACATTCTTCTCAAGCTGACATGGAACATTCACCAAGATAGATCACATTCTGAACCACAACGGCCACCTTAAATTTTTTTAAATAATAGAAATCCTACTATGTCTGTTCTCAGACCACAATAAAATTAAGCTAGAAATCAGTGACAGAAAGATAACTGCAAAATCCCCAAATATGTGGAGATTAAGCAACACACTACTAAATGACAGATGGGTCAAAGAAGAAATATCAAGAGACATTTAAAAATATTTTTAACTAAATGAAAATGAAAACACCACTTATCAAAATTTGTTGTGAAATTTTGATGCAGGATGCAATGAAAACAGAGTTTTTAGTTGTACGTAGTGGGAGGAATAAGAAAAGTGAGTCTACTCCATTTCCTAGAAGCAGGAGTCCTCAGGTGAAATCCGTTAACCAGTTTTGTTTTGCCTAGAACAAAATCTGAAGAAATTGAAATAACCACAATTTACCTCAAACTCCATTTAACTTTAAGCCCAAATATTTTTCTTTTGCTTTCAAAGCAGTTCTGACCAAATATGTGAAAGTCTATTCTAGGTGGGATTAGATCAACTTGGGAAGAACCGGCATCCTGGTAATATTGAATCAGCCTATCCACAAACATAGAAAATTTCTCCATTTATTTAGTTCTTTGATTTTATTCATGAGAGTTTTGTGATTTTCTTCATACAGTTCTCGTACATATTTTGTTCGATTTATACCTGAACATCATATTTAAAAAGACCTCAAAAAAGAGGGCAAGAAGAAGGCAGACCAGCTAGAGACCTCTGGACCCAGGGAACAACACAGGGATGAGTTCCCTGAGTTTACTTTGGCCTTGTTGTATATCCCAGATATGGTGGCAAAGAGGCCAGCAACTTGGAAACACCAAAGGCACAGACACAAGTAGCTCCCTGCAAAACTGATCTCTCTATCAAAGGACCAGGAAGGAGCCACTTAACAAGACAGGAAACTTTTAGACAATAGTCACTCTACTACAGCCAGACACAGAAACACAGTCTCAGTCCTATCTCCATCAACAAAGTGGGTAGCCTACACTTCCACACTCACCAGGCTGTGACAGGCACCCCAGCCTCCCCTGGCCTGAGAAGGCCACATAGGGACCTAACCCTTGGGTGTCAGAGGAGGCCTAGTGGGGAGTCAGGACTTCAGCCAGTAATAACAAGGCCACCCCTACTCACTGTCAGTGGATACTACGTGGGGAGCCGGAACTCCCTTCCGTTCTCAGCATTAACAAGGAGTCCCCCTCCTTGAGTGTCAACGCAGGCCAAGTGGGGAACTTGGAATTCTACTGCACCTGACCGTAACGAAGCAGCAACTCCTTTCCTCCACCAGAGAAAGCCAGATAAAACAGAAGGTTTAAATAAGATCCAGAGTCGCATCACATAATACAAAATGTCAAGGTTTCATTTAGAAAACAGTCGTCCTAATAAGGATTTCAATTGTGCAGTTACTAAAATCGAAACAAAACAAAAAATAAAGTCAAGAAATGCTCATGTGACTGTTCAAGTAACTATTTAATCTTACAAATAATTTAGATTGGAGAAAAATCCAAATGATTATAGTTATTGGTTATTTATTTCAGTGTATTTCAAGAGTTCTAAGAGAGAAGCAGGTAACACAAGAGCTTGGTAAGAGCATGGATGGAGAATAAAATGAAAGGACAAGATTATCCAGAGAACCATGAAGTACTCTATGAAGGCCTTGAATTATGAGACCAGGGAGTCCAGATGTACAATGAGACCTGTATTCTCTGAAATTTTTCTAGAAATACCTGGAAAATTAAGCTAGCAAATGTTTGGAGGCAGGGATATTTTTTAGCTTTTACTGGAAAAGTATTTGTGTTTTCCTAAGTAAGTAGATCATCTGTTTAGTTGCCTATGTCAGTGAAAATTAAAAATGATCTTTAAATTATTTAAAATTTCCATCTTGTATATTGTTGCTGATCATGCTACAAATTTGGGGGTGAATTTTGAAAATTTAAAAAAAATGGAAAAGATGACACTCTTAAGTAAAGAAAATAGAAAGTACTGATAATTTTCTTAATTTATTTTACATTACTCCCATCCCCCAGGTCTGGCATTTTTTAGCATTCACATGTCTGTAAAGGTATGAAAAATAAAGAACTTCTTTAATTTTGTAACCAAGTTGGTCTTTCGATTCCTGAGAAGAAAAATGATTAGATGTGTTTACTTACGGGTAAGTAATAACTGAATGTTTATTGAATGGTTAGATGAGTATCTGAAAGAGTAATGGTTTGTGTAAGCTTTGGGTTCTGCTTGATGCTTCTACCCATCCAGAATGCTCTATAAAACCTTCACTCTTGTTCTCCTCAGGATGTCTAAGTTTACCATATAAACCAAATATGTTTAATGAGTTTTAAACTCATTTAATGAGTGACTTATTTGTAAAACTCCCTTCCAGATTGGCAAATATAAGTTGATAGAGAACTTTTTTGTTGTAACTTCCCTTTCTTTGTATTTTCTGTGCTGATACTTACCAAGGTGGGAAACACACACACACACACACACACACACACACACACACACGCTCACACTCATACGCACACACACATGCCCCACACCACAGGATACACGCTTAAGCAAAGACCAAACAAACAACAAAAAGAAAAGACAGCATTCACAGCAGCAGTCTACAGCATTTGGTATAGTTGTCCCTCGATATCCGTGGGGGATTTGTTCCAGGACCCCCTCGGATACCAAAATCCATTCATGTTCAAGTCCCTTATATAAAATGCCATAGTATTTGTGTATAAGCTCTCCACATCCTCCTGTGTACTTTAAATAATCTCTACATTACCTATAATACCTAACACAATGTAAATGCTATGGAAATGGTTGTTATATTGTATTTTGGGGGGAACAATGACAAGCAAAAAATGTCTGTACATGTTCAGAACAAATCATAGTAGATCTAACTACATAGAACACATAAGCAACACATAACATTTTCCCCCAAATACAAGTCTAACTCATTTTACTGTGCTTTGCTTTATTGCGTTTCACAGATGTTGCATTATTTACAAATTGAAAGCAAGACCCTCCATCAGCAAAAAATTTGGATTCACTTTGTTGTGATACTCTCCCCACTGTAGTGGTCTGGAATGGAATTATCTCTGAGGTATGCCTTTTCTTCTGTGTGTGGTTGGTTGAATCCATGGATGTGGAACCTGTGGATATGGCCGACTGTACTGTGATTTCAGAATAAAATGAATTAGACACATTGATTTCTTTAAAATAGCGTCTGCTCTAGCCTATGTGGAAGTTTTTAGACATAGAACAAAACTTATTAAATTCTAGAGCTTACCTAATTGTTGAATTAAGGATAAAGTGATGCATAGTGATACTTGGAAGCAAAAGGAAGACAGGTTTGGGGTCTGTTATATTTTGAATTGCAATAGGCAAGGCGACTAGAATGCATTAATGCTATTAGCCATCTTTTAAGACAGTTTTACAGAAGAAATATTTATTACTTGTCCACACAAAGCAAATCCACATAACCATCAGTGTTATTTCCTTCTTACTGTTTGTTTTTCTTTCCTCTGGAATTTACATACAAGATGTAACTTAAATTCAAATGTGAATGAAGACTAAAATATGAAAAAAATTATTATTCAATTATGTGTAATTAGTAGATCAGCCAATATTACAACACTCTAAATGTGCGTATTTATGAGAAAGAACAGTACCATTAAAACAGGTACTTTGAGATTCAATGCGAACAATACAAGTAAAGTTTGATTACGTCATTAAAAAGCTATAATGCTCTGAAGAAAAGCCATTCTTTTTCTACGTACTCTAAAGCAGGGGTGTCCAAACTTTTTTCAATGTTTTTTACCAAGGGCCATATGTGGTAAAATACACAAAGAACTGGGCCACTCACTTGAGGTGAGGTATGTATTGCTTCACCTGGTTTATTTAAGTAAATTAAATATAATTTTGGAATTTGCTGCGGGCCAATTAACAATGGATCGCAGACCACAGTTGGCCCGCAGGCCGCAGTTTTGACCCCCCTGCTCTAAACAATAAGAATAAATACTTTTTCTACAAGAAAATCATGCACCCTTATAATTAGAAAACTTCAATGGTCTTTTTAAAAAGTTCCAGCGAAATTTAACATTATTTTATACATTTTTAAAAAAAATTACTCCTTAATCTCATTATCTTCATACAATTTTCAGTTTGGCACATTTCTTCTAGGTCTTGACCTTATGCCTAGTTATTGTAAATTTTCAGGCAAATTGTGTTCTCTTTTTTCTTAACAATATTTTACCCTAAATATTATTTTTATACAATTGTCATATTTAGGATTTGTAGTAGTTTTAATAATCTCATTTATGAGAATTTATCACATGGAAAATATTCAACAGGAGAAAAAATACCTTATAGAAATGTTCATGACAGCCTTATATATAATACTAAAATAATGTACACAATTATTGTCCATCATTGGCAAATTATGACCTATAAACTGTATGGAATATGATGTTCATGCTTTCAACAATAGCCAAAAGGATGGAAATTGTGATCATGGCTCTTTGGTCAGCTCCAGAGAGTCTAATGTTCAAGCTAAGTGTCACAGTAGATTGAGTGATCTTTCAGTGCTGCCTTCTGTGGTATGTCTCTAACAAAAAAAAAAAAAAAAAAAAAAAAAAAACCAACCAAACAAAAAAACAACCTCACTTGACAGACAGAATGTGAGGAGAAGACCAATGGGTAAAAGACACACAGAGATGGCCCAAACATTCATTGTCATTTAGAACATAATAAAAGTAAAACACACCCCAAAATTTGGCAGTGCTAGAGGCTGAGATGAGTTGACAAGTTGCAGATGTTATTCTTTCCCATTAGGTTTTTATATGAGGAAGGACTAATGTGCTGAGCTGAGGTAAGTCACCTGGCTCTGGAAACCAGAATAGGAAAAATTACCCTGATGGGCAAAGAAATGGTGTGGAGGGACTGGAATGGATGGAACGGCATTGAGATGCTGGATGCAGGCAGCCTGTGTGGGGCTGGTCCAGTATGGATTGGAATATTTAGCTCTCAGCGCAAATTGCAACTGCTTCTTCCATGGAAAGAGCAAAGGTTGTGGCTGATGCCCACAGTATCCTTGCAGGCAGAGCAAACTGGCCAAGTCCAACTGGGACTTGGCGTTTCATTGGATATCAAGGAGTCGTCCCAATGGAAATATGTATATTTAAGAAATGTTTTGACTAACAACATTATCTTTAACAAAGGACCCTCACAACATGTCAAAATCAAACCTAAAAATAAAAATGGACCAAATGTCTCATGAATAGGTTTACTATTTATTGATATGTCATTAATACATGTTTTATATCACTTACAGTAAGTTAAAGGAGAACGTCTTGCATTTTTAATGCCATACTAATTTTGAAATGAAATATCAAAAATTATTGCAAACCTTTCTTTAGTGCAATGAGATTATAACCTAAAGTGTGAATCTATACTTGTTTCCTTGGTCTTCCTGTGACTCATACCATATGCGAGACCCCCACACCCCCCTCCCACCCTGTCAGGCAGCGGAGACGGTAATACTAACAGTTCTGTGTTTGGTTATTAGAGCAGCAATGCAAGGACTAACAAGTAAAGGGCTTGACCAACAAAAAATCATTGTTCAGTTTCATGTTCCAAATACAAATTTGACATTCATAACGGGGATAGTAGTTGAATCGAAAAAGGGTTTTGAATTGGAAGAAAATCGGGGTCAAAAATCAATACTCTGAAGACCTGAAGTAAGACTATGCCACACATGAGGCATAGAAGAATATTGGACGGATCCAGGTAGCGCACCCACCAAGACTGGCTAAAGTTACCACAGTCTGGGGCGAGAAGAGAGTAGACAGGGCAGCCATGGTTAAGGCATGATAGGAGGGAGGGAAGGCAGACGAGTGCTTTGTAACTCTGCTTTGTTTACTGGGAGAGGGATGAGGTTCCAGCCCTCTCACGTTATGATGCAGGTCGTAGTGCTTAGGTAAAGTGGCAGGAGAAGCATTGAAAACCTTGCCCTGTCCCTAAGATGGGCACTGAGACGGGAAGAGAGGGCTGTTAGATCTGCAGAGCCTCAAGGTCAGGACAGGAGAGACAGAGGGACTGCCAACAAGGTTAGCCTGTATACCAGGTGGGATTATGGCCTGACTATGGGACTGACTAGAGATGTCCCATACTAGGGACCACAGTAAATGAGGACCAGCAGGAAATCCCAGCATGCACTTATAACAACAGGGCTTGGATGCCCTCTGACCCTCCCTCCTATACCTGGATGTTATAGGTCTTTCTGAATCTTGGATGCAAATCTCGAGAAATAGAAAGGGGAGGGTAAAAATGCAAAATTGGCCAAGGAAATTCTGCTTGACTAACATTCATTTTATGTCATTAATAGAATGAAGACCCAAGAATGAAAATAACCTTTGTTATAGAAATATAAATAGTATTCCCACTAGAATTTGTATCCTATGAGATTCAATGTCTTTACATAGCTATTGGTATAAAGACTTAGTCAAAAATTTATATCAGAACCTTACACATTCAAATAAAATAAAATATCTTAAAATACTCACCTATAAAAGTTTAAATGTCATCCTTTGCAGGGAGGTTTTCACTTTATAGATTAGTTCCATCAAGATTTAATACATTTGGAAGGGGTTCCCATTAAAATCTCGACTGCTCTTGTGACATAAATGTCAGTATTGTTACAGTAGTTTCTTTTGTGGAGAAAAAAAAAACATATTATAACATAAAACTAAGTTTAAATGAGAACCTTGGTTCAGAGGAACCAATAAGTTAGAACTGTGCCTTTTTTTCCTTTGTGAGAAAATGAATGTCTCAAATACTGTGTCCCTATATCTGATTCTTAGAGAAGAACTTTCCACCTTAACCTGGGAGGTGCTATTCCAGCTGTCATGTTTCTACAGTCACCTGGCCGTAGCTAATTGGTCCAAAGGTGCACGACTGACCCAGGCTGAGCCAATCAGATTCTCCCTTCCAGAAATTCAGAACTGAAAAATACAGAGGCTAGGGATTTTTGGTAATTGAGATACGGTAAACTCATTGGGTGAGGTTCCTAGAGCAGCCCTGACTTGAGTCTTGAAAGCTTGGTTTTCAAGAATCTTTGGATTTCATAAGCTTTTCTAAAACTTCTTCCCATCATTCTTATTTAAGTTAGCTAGATTGGCTTTTGGTACATAAAACCAAGAGTGTTTTAACTCCTACTAATAGTGATATCTTCACTTTCTGAAAAGAAATAAATTTACTTTTGGCAACAAGGCCCTACTACAATGTTCTGGGTAAAACTAGAGGGTCCAGCCTGGGGTCCTGGCCTCTATTTCCTTGACTGAATATACCAGGCTTTTCCACATCCCACTTCAAACATGTACAAAACACACCCAAGACAGTCAATCACTGCTAACAGAGGTTGCTGAGCCACCCCTCTACAACCTAGCATGGGACCCTGTCTTGTTTTCTTAAGAAACAATAATTTTATTTTTTATCTAATTTATTCGTAAACAACCACAATTACTTATCAATGACTTGTGCACCTGTTGGGTACTATACAACTTCTCATACCTTGGCATCAGATTCAACACCACCATCCTGTTTCCTCTCCTGATCCATATGGATTTTCCAGTGGTGCCTGCTTCTTCTTTTTCTTCTTTTTTTAAATCACAGCAAAACTCAGCTTCACAAAAGTGTGGTGTCATGGGAACAAACGTAGTGTGAGCTAATGCTGAAGCTGTGAAACTACTTTGAATGTCCAGATCCAGTTTGTGCATTGTTTGATAAATGTTGCTGTATTTCTCTCAAATTTTATACCAGCCTGTGGCTTCCCTGTGAGTTGGCTGCAATATCCTGGGATTTTAGTTGTGCTAATGTCTGTTTTATATATTTTAAAGCTAGGTTGCTGGACATGTAGGATTATTGTTGCTCACGGTGGATTGGACACTATCATTATGAAAAATCTCGGTCTATAAAAAGGCTTCATGCCTTAAAGTATACACTGTTTGATATGAGCATTTCCCCAAACCTGTCCCTATGTTTCAGTGAAGTTGCTTTTGACAGCTCTAGGACAATTTCTATCTGCTACTGTATTTCCTTATAAGAAAATGTTAAGGATACTTGAAAGTAAAATTAAGATTCTAGAGTACTCTTTTATGGTGTATTCCTGCTAATTTTGTAAAACACTATTAAAAAAATAATAAACAGAGTTTGGAGAGAGCTTCCTGCACAGTGCATCGTCCTGCACAGGCCTACTCTTTGGTTCCCTGCTCTGTTCCCGGGAATGACCTGTCTGGGACCAATGTCCAATGCCTAGCCCATTGGAGAAAACCCCTCACTGCAGCCAGTCATATTACTTTTGATTTCTTCTCTCCTCTTCTTTTCCCTTGGAGACTGTAAGCATGCTACTTAGCTAGAAGGGAAGAAAATGCGAATGTCTTGCTTGTAAAGTTCTATTTATAAAATTTAAAAGTTTGCAGAGTGAATTATGAGCTGCCTGTTTCCTGTCCAACATGTAAAGAACATAGGACTAGGTTTCTATAAGGAAATATCTTTCCTATAAACATGAAATTATTTTGAAAATTAGCTTTGAGTTTAGATTTTAGCTCTTGTGTGTTTTGTTTTTTTTTTTTGCAAGTATCATGACATGAGCAAAAACTTTAATCACAAGATTCATTCATATGAAGTCCTCTGGGAAAAATTACATCGGTTAAATAATTTGGAGAAATTAAAAGTATATTATATATAGTGATTCTATACTTATTCATTAATAATCAAACGGTTATTAAGTGTAATAAAGTTTCTAAATATATTGTCTAATATCTATTGGTGAAATTAGAGAGAACTTTTAGTAATGAGATATGGTTTAAAGATTTAATTTGCTACATATAAATATGTTATGTTTACTGAGAGTGACTTTATACTGTGGCAAAAGACATTGTTGACACATTTCTTTTGCCCTGTACTCAAAACTGAGCTTTTGGACTTGATAGTGTTATTGTCAATATTATAAATCCATGAGGCATTTTGATGTACACGTACAGAATGGAAAAAATTAAAAATTATAATAGAGGTCTATTATATAAAAGAGTGATGGCTAATAATGAGGGGTTGTAGTAAAATTGAGCAAATTTATTCACATGCTGCATCCATTTAAAATTAGAGATCATAAAAGAAATAAGTTAAACCTCTTATCTTTTGTTATGTTCATAGATTCTTATTTTTTTAAGCGGAGAGAAGAGATGGAGGAAAAGAATTACAGACAGAAAAAAAGAGCAAATTTATATAACGTCCACATGCTGTATCCATTTAAAATTAGAGATCATAAAAGAAATAAGTTAAATCTCTTACCTTCTGTTAAGGCCATAGACTTTTTTTTTTTAAGTGACGAGAAGAGATAGAGAAAAGGAATTACAGACAAAGAGATTTAGCATGAGTAAGAAGGTGGGAGAAAGCGATATGTGTCAAAAGCTCAAGCAGTTCAGTGTTGCTGAGCAAAATGTTAGAGGCAAGGTGTAATGGGAGAAGAGCCTGGAGACTTAAGTGAGGACAGATCCTTAAATCCTAGTAGGAGACACGGGAGCCAGGAGAGCTGAAAGAGGTCAAGATATGGGAGGAGAGAGGAGAGAGGAGACTCTTGATGGATGAAGTTTCTTAGTAGGACAATAGGTGACAGAGTTAAGATTCCAGGTGGTGGAATCTCCTGGGTATGGATATAGGAGAGCTTATAAGGGTTGAGCAGGCATTTGTTCGATGCCTTTAATCTTCTCATTTACAAAACAGTTTTCCAAACTGTAGTGTACTTACTGATGGTAATGATATAAGTGGTACAAGAATGATCATTTTTAAGACGTGTTATAAGAAAAAATGTCTTGTACACCACATATCTGGATGTTGTTGCTCATTAATAAGTTAAAAATTAAAACTGAAATGATTTAAAGAAAAATATTAAGTATGTAAGTGACAGTCCTAGTGTATATGATTAGGGCTAGCATATATGATAGAAAAATCATAAAGGTGCTATGTGATGGAGGTGGGGGAAACTCGATAGAATAGGTGAAGTGAGGTATTGAGAGAAAAGGGCCCAGAAAGGTTGTGGGCTTGAGGGCTGTGATGAGGATTTGGAATAGCCACTCCATGTGTGGGCCATCGAGTTCAGGATAATGGAAGAGTCAATGAGCAGAGTCGTGAGCCCAACTGAGGCTGGAGACATCGGACTTTTGTACTCTAGCCAATCTGTGTGGTTCTAAGATTTGTGCCAGCAGCTCAGCTACCTGCAGCAAGGACTAAGAAAGCAGAATGGGGTTTTGCTCAGAGGATTTGAGCAAAGGTTGGAAAAGCAGGGGAACTGAGGGAACCTCTGAGAAAGTGATCCAAGTGATGAACAATATAGTGTAATTCCACTTCTGGGTATATACCCAAGGGAAGTGAAAGCAAGGACACAAAGAACTCTCTTCGCACCCATGTTCACCACAGCCAAAAGGTGGAAGCAACTCAGATATTCATCAGCAAATAAATAGATAAACAAAATGTGGTATATACTTGCAAGGAAATAGTATTCAGCCTTAAAAAGGAATGAAATTCTGATATATGCCCCAACATGGATGAATCTTGAAGACACTATGTTAAGTGAAATAAGCATCATACAAAAGGATACATTTGTAGGATATCACTTATATGAGGTACCTGGGTTTGGAGGAGGTCATCGAGATGACGTGACCTTCAGTTGACCCGCAAGCTGTACCTGGGCAATCGGAGCTCCTCATCCCTCCCCTGTCCTTGGAATGTACATTCCACCCACTGTTCCCACAGCTAGAGCCATTTTCAAGGATGTAGCCTTGAGAGGGCAATATGTTGTTGAGACCATCTGCACTGTGTACGTGACCGAAGCCCATTAAGGCCCGTATATAAATTTTTAAGATTCTGGCTGCCAGGGCAGAGATCTACCCATCTTGTAGCCATAAAAGACAAGCCTTGTAAGTAATTTCCTTTCTTGTTAAACCGCATTCTCTATCTTTCTTTGCCCTTCGTGTTCAAGGCCAGTCTCAGGTTTCTCCAGGAAGCTCCCCAGTTTGCGAGTCAACACCTCAAATAGTCAAATTTACAAAGACAGAAAGTAGAATGGTAGTTACTAGGTGCCGACGGCAAGGGGGAATAGGGAGTTATTGTTGAATGGGTCTGGAGTTTCATTTTGGGATAATGAAAAAGTTCTGGAGATAAATGGTGGCAATGATTGTACAAACATTGTGAATGTACTTAATGCCATTGAACTGTGCATTTAAAAATGGTTAAAATGGTAAATTGTATGTTATGCATATTTACCACCACCACCACAACAAAAATCAAACTTTGACTCTGTTAATTCAATGAGAAATAACCAACCCAGGAACATAATACTTGAAGTCTTATGGACTGTGCCTTTACCACCTGGGCCACTAAAACAGCTCTGATGGTGCCAAGAGTCTCACAAGATCTTTCAGGAACTTAATTCTCTCCACTTAATCTACTCTTCCCTCAGAAAGACTCTGAACAGGCTTGTGGTGTGTGACAGATACCAACCCTCATTCTGTACCACTTCCCTCTCCTCAGGAGTCTCAGCCCATTGAAAACATAATGTCTGCCTCCTTCTTTAGCCACATTTCTTGTCCCTGTTATCATAAGAAAAGCTGGAAAACCACACATCAGTCAGTTCAAGTAAATCGGTGCCCCCAGCAGTCTTCAGCTTCTCAGTTCAGAATCCAAGTTTAAGCCAGGAAGGACCTACTAATATAGTAAATAAGACAGAACATATTATTCTGAAAATAACATTTTACTTTGTGTTTGCTCCCTTTATAGGAGCAAGTAGAAGGGAGTGGCCATGTCTTACTCAGCTGGGCATGTTCTTAGTGCCAAATACTGTGCCACTCACATAGGAGTAGGCATTAAGCACATTTGTCCAGCTGAACTGGGGATAGTCAAGCAAGTAAACCAACTTGCATTGAGTATGTACCTGTATTAGCTATCTATTGCTGTGAAGCAAATTACCCCAAATTTAGTGGTTCAGAACAATAATAATCATATATTACTTTTTATAGTTTTGGTGCGTCAGAAACTCAGGGCATTGTACAGGAGAGATGGCTTCATGATGACTGGGCCCCCAAGTGGAAGACTTGGAAGCTGGGGGCTGGAATCATCGGCAGGATCATTCATTCACATGTCCAGTGCATAATGTCGGTGCCACCATGTGTGGCTTCTCCATGTGACCTGGCTTCCCAATAGGATGACTGTATTTCAAGGGTAAGTATCCTAAAAGAGAGAGAAAGAGGCAGAAGCCACATATTGCCTTGTATGACTCAGTCTCAGAAGTCACACAGCATCATTTTTGGACATCAGCGACAGTCACCAAATGTGCCTAGGATCAAGAAAAGGGACTTCAGATCCTAATGGAGGCATATTAATGTCATTTTGTGAGAAGGACATGTGAAATGGGCTATATATTAAATGTAGCCATCTTTGGAAAATACTTTTGCCACAGGACTTGCAATGTGTCAGGTACTGTGTTAGCCTTTCCCTAAGCTTGTTAAAAGAATATTTAAGTTCTTTTCGATGATTGAATAGAAATCAATGATAGCAACATTCTATCATTGTTCTTCTTCTACTTTGTGTTCTCAGAAGTCTGAAAAAGCAGAATATAATTGGTCACCTTTTTCATGATTCAAGGTTGATTTACTTACCGTGTTTCCCCCAAAATAAGACCTAACTGGAAAATAAGCCCTGGCATGATTTTTCAGGATGACATCCGCGGTGCATAAGCCCTAATGTGTCTTTTAGAGCAAAAATTAATATAAGACCTGGTCTTATTTTTGGGGAAACATGGTATTAACTTGTTTATTGAACAAGTATTTATTGGACACTAACTGCCCGGCACTAAAGTTAGTTGCCGAGGAGAGAGGTAAACAAAACAGAAATGATTTCTGTCCACATGACAACTGTGGTTTGGTTTGATGGAAGTAAGAATTGTGGTCATGGTTTTATTTATATTCAGAGTCAATACAGAGTCAAACAATAAAATCGTAGATTGATAAGAGTATAAAAGACGTTCATGAAGGCTACCTTCTTCCTTGGTAAGACACGTCAACCAGATGGTCTACCATTCTAATTTTAAAGCTATTCAGGATATAAAAAAGGAAGTTTCTGGTGAGAAAGCCTCGTGAAAATTCAAGCTCATTTTTCTTTTGTCTGGTTTTCTGTGAAGCCACCAAAATGATGAGTTCTCTCATTACAAAAACTTGTTCTATAGTAATTGTTATAGAGTCAGTCATTAGCTCTTCCCTTTTCTGGCTACAATTTAACTTTTAAACTTTTCCTCCTAGGGGTATTATCTAGTCTGTAATCATTTTAATATTTTGTCTTCTTTCTGTAGGGAATCTCAAACTGTACACAGTATTTTGAATAAAGCCAAGAAGCCAAGAGAATGAAAGGATAGCTTAAGGGCCTACAAATGTTGTATTTCTGTGAGTACACACTGATAACAATGACTTTTAATGTGACACCACATTGGGTTTATACGTATCTCGAAGTTCACTAACTCTTCTATTTTTCTTCTTCATAATGTGAGTTCCAACTCATTTTTGTAACCTGGTTCTTGTTTGTGTTTTGTTCTTAAACGTTCATATTCAACGTGACCACTGGAATTAACACTTTGACAATTGAAATAGACTCTGGGATCCTATTTTCTTACCTTGATAATTTAAATATTTTAATCCTTTCTGATTTAGGATTGGATGTTTGAATTTAATGTGTTTAGACAAACCAGTTTTAAACACCTTTGGACCTAGTTTCATTCATTCTCAGCATATATTTATTGAGCATCTATTACATACCAGGCAGTGTGCAAGGTGCTAGGGGTTTGATGTCTAGCAAAAACAGATATGGTCTCTGTCTTCTCAGAATCTAGTGTCTGGTAGGGGAGCTAGACATTAAATGAATTGCAGACTAAGAAAAAGTTTGCTTAACAAGATGCAGAACAGTGTGCTGTTATGGAAAGATGTGAGGGTTGGGAAAGAAAACCTGATATTTTAGTTAAGTAAACTTTTAATTTTTGAAAAATTTTAGATTTATAGAAAAATTGAGACGATACTAACAGAGCATTCCTATATACCCAGAACACGTTTCCCTATTATTAACACCTTAACATTAGCATGATACATTTGTTACAATTAACATATCCCTATTGATATATTATCATTCAAGTCCATAATTTATTCACATTTCCTTAGTTTTCACCTCATGTACTTTTTCTGTCCAGGATTCCACCTAGAACACCACATTACATTTAGTCACCATGATTCTTAGGCTCCTCCAAGCTGTGACAGTTTCTCAGACTTTCCTTGTTTTTAATCACCTGGACAGTTTTGAGGAGAACTAGCCAGGTGTTTGTCCCTCCCTTGGAATCTGTCTCATACTTTGTCA
This sequence comes from Rhinolophus hipposideros, assembly GCF_964194185.1. NCBI lineage: Eukaryota > Metazoa > Chordata > Mammalia > Chiroptera > Rhinolophidae > Rhinolophus > Rhinolophus hipposideros. Next base: position 77,531,095 of record NC_138050.1, on the reverse strand, counting down.
TGATAGCCTGGGGTTATAGGTTTTGGGGAGGAAGGCCACTGTGGGGACAGAGCCCCAGAAAGCAGTTTCTAGGCTCTCGGCCTCACATAGAAAGGTGCTGGCTCGGGTAGTAAATGGCCATCAACTGTGATCAGATGGCCATCAGCTGTGGCTAGTTGGCCGTCAGCTGCAACCGTTGAGCCATTGGCCACTAATATAACTGCCGTGGCTACGCTAGCAGAAAATGGGGGCTAGCAAGAGCGGATTGCAGAGAGGCGGATGCCGCCGGTGAGAATATAGTGATATGACTCCCCTACCTATGGCTCCGTGGGTGTACTTGTTTGGCCTTACCGTGTCCTGTGTTCTTATGTGGGGAGCGGGAGCAGAGACCCCGCCTGACACCTCGCGTGACAAATGGCGCAGCGAGCAGGGTCCCCTGCACGACAGCCACAGAGGTACAATGTCATTGTCGTCACATCAAATCAAGTGTACGTACTATCAACATGACCACCACTGCCGATATTGACCATGCTCCCCTGTCTGAAGCTGTTTGTTAGATTCCCCCACTGTGAGCTCAGTGCCCCCGCCCCTCCCAGCCCCATTCCATGCCATACACTTTGGAAGGAAGTCACTCTGCCCAGCCCCACTTAAGGAGTGGGGAGTTATCTTCCACCTCCTTGAGGGCAGGGCATCTCCATAAATGATTCGAAAATTTTCTGCTGGACAGATTTATCTTTTCTGCCCTGGAAAGTTTATTTGAAGAACCAGCTTTGTCATTTGCTAGTCATGTGACCTCTGGCAAGTCATTCACCTTGATAAATGTTTCCTTATCTTTAAAATCTGTCTTCTTTCCATACATTTTTGAGACACGGTAAGCCAAAATACTTTGCACTTTATAAACAGTGACTATATGAAGGTCTTAGTAATTGTTTCTCTATGTTCAGATTTCTTGTTGTGTTGTCTGTTCCCCTACAACCCCATACTCTCCTGAAGGTGGTCTAGGGGTTGCTTCCCACCTGGCAATCAGTGACAATGGACTGGCTGCTGGTGGGGTTGGAATGATGGCCTGGGGGGCGGGTAGTTGCTGGCTTGGGACAGACCCTAGGCCCCAATAGGGAGTTCTGCATTAGTTTAAATTCCTACTGTTCCTGCCAGGAAAGCTCATCTGCGGTGATTGCTGCAGTTAAGATTACTCAATATAGCTGTTCTAAGGTTGTTAACTGGGTCAGAGGTATGAGGAAAACAAGGGCTTTTTCTAATCAGGTAACATGAAGAGAGTCTAAGGTCAGGAGCATTTTGGTCCAAAGATTCCAGGCATGGCCTCCTTCCCCTATTCTTTGGGACATCCTCTCTCTCTTTACTTCTCTCTCAGATTTTCTTCAGAGTGTTTTTGGTTTCAGTTTTGTGCAAGTTCCTAACGCCTTTGCAGGTTGTGATTAGGATGATTGTCTTTATAAAAGACACTTGAAAATCAGGTTGGAACAAGGCACACGCACGTTTTTTGCAGAGGATGTTAAGCTTGTTGACTGAAAGCCTACCTGCCAGAACAAGATCCTTCTGTGCACACCAGAAACAATCTGCTATTGTCTCCGGGGATAAAACAGTGCCAATGAAAAAATGAAAACTCTGAGCCAAGAGGAGGAATAGCACATTAACTGCTTCACCACTAAAAGTAATTATGGGAAGGGAGGGAGAAGGTCAAAATCCTCTCCTTTGTTTTCAGCGTGCAAACACACACAGAGCATGGACGTGGTGACCACAGCAAAGTCTGTCATCTGTCCTGGTACAAGGGAGAAAAAGCTCTACTCCCTGTGTGTGCACTTGTCAGGGACAGAGCTCTCCCTTCGGTCGGCAAGTGCTTCATGCTGCTGCCAGTGGAGAAAGCCGGGCAGCCCCTTGGTTTCCTTTACGTTCGGCTGCGTTCCAGAAGCTGTGACTTCAGGGACAGTCCTGTGCCAGGACTTAGGGCAAGGGAGGGGCAGTGTACACAGCTTTTGGGGCACCTCATGGAAAAAGGATAAAATGCAGTATTCGTGGAGGGAAACCGGGGACGTAAAATAAGAGAGAAAAGACCAAAGAAAGTAAACTGAATTAGGTAATAGGAGGCTTTGATTTTTTTTTTTTAATTTGCAACTTAATGAACATAGGGGCATGAAAAGATAGATAGGAGGGGGGACTGAAATTCTCAAAGCCCCCCGTCCTGTGTTCTCCCCTCAAATCTGGTTAATAAAAATAAAGGGATAGTAATTAAATCTATGAGGAATTCCATTTTCTTTCTTCCTATATTCTGTGTCAGAGTCTGATCCCCGTTGCAACTCATAGGAAACCCTCAGGTGATGTTCTGAGCTCCCTGTTTTTCACCTGACCACCAACCTAATCTACCCTATCGTCTATCCTTACAGACAATTCAGCTTTACTATTTAAAAATTCAAGTACTGTGCAACAATTCAAGACTTCGGGAGTTTTGGGAGATCCTGGCTTCATGTGAGTAACCACTAAGAGGTAAAGAAATGAGCCTCTCAGGCAACGGTCTGAGTTCCCTCCTTTTACACAAGGCCTCGCCACACAGAACAACAGCCATCAGAGGAAAGCCTATTTCTGAGGTACCAAGATTCCTCGCCAGGTCCCATTTGAATTTCACGCATTATGAGTTTGTGTGTGATCCTTTATGAATTATCTGTGGTGAAGGGCAAAATTCTGTCCTTGTTTTACAGTTTGGGTCTGATAATCTCAGTACATGAATCACAACTGGCTCTAGTTCTAATATGGTTTTTTTCTCTTAGTCCTCTCTGTGGGTGTGTCTGATAATCTTCTAGGGAAGGCTGGACCTCGGGTATGAAAAATTGTAGAAAGTCTAGATTGTGTTTTCTCTTTTCAGAGAGAACATTATTTAGCTTCTGGAAGTCAGTTAGTAGAGATCAGCTTAATCCAATCAGCGAGCAGACTGAGTTGAGTCTGAGTTTCAGTCTTTAAGGCTTTGACTATTTGGGGTTTGCCCTTACCTCTAAGGTTCAGGAAGTCTCAAATGAAACCCTGGAATGTTTGTCTGGACACCTCCACCTGAACTCTTTTTTTAAATCTCCCTAGCACAGTGAAATTGCCAATAGATCTGTTCAGTGTTTCAGCCTCTTAGCAAGCAGTTTTCGGATCAGCTTCTCTATTTCTTGTCCTGCACCACAGACAAATGGATGACTGTCTCAAGAGGCAAAGTGGCTTGGACTATCAGGCTTTTTTTCCTGTGTTTCCCTTCTCTTTAGGATCTAGGCTTCTCTCCTCTTGGGTCTCTTGATAGTCTTGAAGTCCCATTGTTGACTCTCCTGTCCCATGACACTGCTCAAAGTTTTGCTCAGTTTCTCTGCCCATCAACAGCCCTTTTCTGTCCAGCCTCTCAATTAACTTTTTTCAAGGATCTTGACCCCCTTAAGTTTTTGGCTACTTTCATAGTTCTTCAACACAATTAAGTAGGGGTGTGTGTGTGTGTGTGTGTGTGTGTGTGTGTGTGTGTTGTTCTCCTTTTCTGCTTTTTCTAAGTAGGGGAACTGGTCTGCTATAAGCCAGAGAGGAAAATCCTGCTCTTCTTTTATATGCCACTGATGGAACTGTTCTGCAGTTTCTTTTCTTCTGCCTTGTTTTGAGCCTTTGTCCCTTTTGAGCCAAGGGACCAAAAAATATACTTGTTTGACTTTACTTACAGTTTAAAAGGAACGCCTTATATTTGGGGTTTTGTATGTGTTTCTAAAGGATAAGACTTCATATTTCTTGCTTCTCCTGTTTTGACTTACAGAGTAGTTACTCTAGAATAATTGTTGAATAAATGAATTTTATAGTTACCATTTTACTGGCAAGAAATCCTCCACCTGCCCCCCAGGAATCCAGCTGAATTATTGAGGGTGTCAGCCAGACAGAGATGTCTTGCCTGAGACAGGACAGACCATATGCATCTCACTTGGGGCAAAGGAGAAAGGAAACTAAAAGACACATCAGTTTCTTCAACACTAAAGTGAATGGGATGACTCAACTATATCAAAGTCCTTTCCGACCCTAATTGTTGGTGCATTTGTTAGCAAACCCAGCCTCTTTCTTTACTGAGTCCCTTTACTGAGGATTTTGTTAAATACAGGGCCACATCTGCACCTTTGTTTCCTCAGGCCACTCATGTGCTCAGTGACACTCTTTGATAAGGGAGACTAAAGTTGGGGTGCTGATTTTTTCGTTAACTCTCTTCACCACTGTGTTAGTTTCCTAGAGCTATCATAACAAATGACCACAAGCGGGGTGGCCTAAAACAACAGAAATTTATTCTCTCACATGTCTGGAGGCCAGAAAGTCTGAAATCAAGGTGTCAGCAGTGTGTCAGCGGGGTTCCTCCTGAAGGCTCTGAGGCAGGACCATCCAAGCCTCTCTCTTAGCTTCTGGTGGCTGCCAGCAATTCCTAGCATTCCCTGGCTTGTAGGTGTATCACCCCAGTCTCCGCCTCCATCTTCCCATCACTTCCTTCTCTCTGCATCTGCTCCTCTAATGACACTAGTCATTGGACTTCGGACCCACCCTAAATCCAGGATGACTTAATCTCATGATCCTCAATTACATCTACAAAGACCCAGTTTCCAAAGAAGGTCACCTTCTGAGGTTATGGTTAGACATGAATTTTTGCAGAACACTGTTCAACTCACTATAACACCAACGTAAAGCTTAAAACCGTAAGCCTTATAAGGGCAGGAATTATGTCTGTCTTGTTTACTGCTGTATCTTCAATGCCTAATTCAATGCATTTAATATTTGTTGAATAAATGAATGAATAAGGTTGAAATAGGGTCTACGTGGAAGGTTCACTACATGTTGCCAGATACAATCAAATGAAGATGTCATTCATAGGCCAATCGTCTAAGTTTGTTCTTTATGAGTTTTCAACCTTACTTTTATGTAAGGTTCTATTACTTATTGGGCTGATGGAAATGTAACCCATTAGCTAAAAAGTGTGTTATTTTATAGTCTATTGAAAAAAACTCCCCTTTGTATTGTTTCCTTGCTTTTACTTTCTCTCTTCTTACTTCTGTTTCATTTTCTCCCATTTTCTGTTGAAGTAGTGCTATCACCAGTGACAAGTCTTCTTTTTTAATTCGTAGTTCTTCCTTGTCATGTCTTTTTCCTTTTTTCAACTTCTCGTAATTGGGCTTTTGAAAGGTATGGGTCTGGAATGTGAATATATATATTCCCCCCCGCCCAATAAATATATATTTTGATAAGACTTAGATGAAGGGATCCAAAACATTTAGGTAGATTTGAATCTTACTGATTTTATATTGAGTTTTCCTAAAGAAAGGAGAAGCAACTATTTTGTATTTTAAATTAATTGTAAGAGGAAAAGAATTCCATGTTTTCCAGCACACAGTCTTTTAAAACATTACTGTCTGTATCTCTTCTCACTAGTAAACGAGGACTTAATGAGGGAGGTGACATGGTACATAATAAGCTGCTGGCCATCCAACTACGAAATCCTTTCTCACGCCATTTCCTGCAGAGTGCGCTTGTAGGGATGCCTGCAAATACCTAAACTCGCTGCACTGATTGAACATCCCTATTACCTTACTGAGCCTCAGATCTAGTTCTTTGATTTGTTCTCTCAAGCTCCTTAAAGCTTCTTCTATGCCAGTTTGGATAGTATTTAAGAATCTGGATGAATATGCTCATTATCTAATACAAAGTGACATAAAACACTCCTGCCACGAACTCTGCCACATAACCGTTATACCCTGCTGAACTCCCGCAATTCACTCGGTACTAGATTAATAGCATTTATGTTATTCATAGATCTCAGTTGACCTTGATCTGCTAGAAACTCCCTCCTTTTTATCTCTGTTCCATACTGGGGAGGTTTTATCCCACATTAACAATAGTTCCTTTGTACATCAAAGCACACCCCCTCCCCACAACATCCAAGTTTTCATTTTCCTTGCATGCATATATGTATCTCTCTTCGGTTCAATTCTTCTTACCTATGTTTAATTGGTGGATAATAGAATTTTCTATTTATTTTGCAAAAGAAAATTACTTATAAATTAACCTTTTAGTATTTTAATTAAAAAAAGATTTTTGAACAAAAAAGTTCACAGAAATGATTTCTTTTCTTCTCTTTTTTAAATTTAAGAAATACAGACTAGCAGAGATCAAGTCTCATATACTTCCATTTGGCCAATGTCTTTAAAATAGCAGTATTTATTTGTCTTGGAAAACAAAAGAGTTTTAACCACACTGAAATATCTCTCTTTGGGTTGAGTATTAAAATTATAAATAAATATATACATATATATTTATACAATTATTTATACAATCGTTCTGATTAGTGATGCAGACATTGGATAAAGTTTTGTAGGCAATAATTGAGAGTTTAATTCAATGAGTCAATTCTGCCATTCCTTTTAGGAAACCTCTGAAAAGTATTTCCCCAAAGCCAAACAAACAAAACAGAAAACAAAATTTAAAAACTAAAACCTCATAACCTAGAAATTACTCTGTAACATGAGTTTTCTCACCTCTGAATAAAACATTTTGATTTTAAAATACCCCTTTCATTTTGCTTATCGTTTTTGTAATCGGCAAATAATTATCTGGTGTTTAGTAGTTTTGTGTAAAACATTTGCAACTCAGTTCTCTAGAAATTACTCTAGTAGCTGTAGTAGGCTGGTAAAATCTTTTAAAACCTTCTTTCATGAGTCCGATTCAGAATGTTCAGTCTCTTGTGTTTACTTGAGGATTCAAATTTTTATTTATTTAATATTTATTGTTCTGGTATATTACTTCTCTGTGAGGAGGTGTTCCATAACTATTTCTGATAGCGAGGTGCATAATGAGAATTATCTACCTCACTTAAAAAATTATCCAAATTCTCCACCTCAGGGATACTGTGGATGCCTGATCATGGCATTGTACACCAGAAGCTAAACATTAATGAATGCCAACTATAATTTTATATATATAATGTGATGGCTCAGTGTGAGGTCGGAGGGATAGTGGATGGGGGGAAGGGGGGTTCACAGTTTGAGGGATATAAATGATGAACGTCTAAGTATTACCTTGTCTTGTACACCTGAAACTAATAAATTAAAAAAAAATTTTAAAAAATTAAAAAAAAAAGAAAAAAAATTATCCAAATTCTCAAACTCCAGTGTGAATGAATAGCACCTGAGCAGCCTTTTTAAATGCACGTTCCTGAGCCCCATCTTTTGAAATGCTGACTTAATAACTCTGGGGGTAAGAATCCAAGCCTGTGTTTTAAGAAAGCAACCCTGTTGATGCCAATGTATTTGGCAACAGATGAACTGTGAGAAACATTCTAAAATATTATGGAGCAAAGAAGTTAGTTTTACTGCTGGGGAACTTATCGAATCTGAGGGTTGAAAAAGACAGTGGAAATGTATTCTGGAATGCTGATATTGCACCTGAACATGCAACAAAGATGCATAAAATATATAAACTAGGTAGAAGAAATATTCACAGATCTGGCTTTTAATACCTTGCTCAAAGCTGGAAGGGGAAGCCCTTACAGAAATTAGTGTAGAAGGTAATACAGAATCAAGAATGTTGTTGGAGGTGAAAGTGGTAGGCCATTTTCCTCTCTACCTCTATTGGGCTTATTTAAAATGATCTGGGTCCCAGGATTACTCATGCAAAAGACTAGGACAGGCTAAAACTGCTCCATGAAAACAAAATTATTCACCAACCCATCTGTACTTGTTTTTCAAGTCTTCCCATAATGGTGCCATAGGGATACTTTGGAAATGAAGTGATTCAAAGCATTAGACAGTTTTGAACTCTTTCAGAATAAATTTCTCATTTCCCCAGATGAAAAGGTGTAGGCTATTTATTCATATTCTGGATTAACATAATTAGTATAGAGCCTACTTTAAAATTAGATAACGTAGTTAATTGTTTTTTATCTACATTTAACTTCAGTTAATTATATGAGATAATATAAAGTGCCCAGCACAGAATCTGGCATTTGTTAAGTACTTAGATCCAATTGCTTATTTAGCATCTCCTCAGATAACTTGCAACCACCTCAAATTCAATATAAGCCAAATTGAACCATATTCTGTTTCCTTTCCAAATGTTCCCCAAACAAACTCAAGCCGGAAGCCTTGGTTTCATCCTTGCTGTCGTTTTCTCCTCCATGTGTTATTGATTTGACTTCCTACATATCTCTTAAATCATCCACTTCATTCATTCATTGTTCAGTGAACAAAACAGTTATGACATGTATGAAGTTTCAGGGCAGGTTATATGTGATTGCCCCTCAAGTCCGTAGAGCTTAGTACATACAAGGAACAGAGAGGGTCAGTGTGCAAGGGTCAGTGTGCAAGGGGAAGTGGGGCCAGAATATGAAGGGAGCCCTTTAAGCCATGTTAAGAATTTTTGAAATTTTATCCTAAGAACAATGGGAAAAGTCTGAAGAGTTTCAAGCACGGCAATAACATGATCAGATTTGATTTTTACCAAGATTGCTCCTTTCCAAATCTCTCTGATCCCATTTGCCACAATACTAAACCAGGTCACAAGAATCTCTCTTCTGGAGAATTACACCTCGTCTCTTTGCCTTGTTCCTACTCCCCTCAAACACAGGCTCCACATTACAACTAAACAAACAGAGCAAAACACACAAATAAACACACACAAAAAAAAACACAAATCTGATTATATCACTGTCCTGTTTCAAATCTTTTAATGATTTCCTAATGCCCTTAGGATAAAATCCAAATTCCTTGCCAGGGGTTCCGTGGCTTAAGGCTGTTTGCCTTTCCTGCCTCTCACACACTTCAGGTATACTGAACTTCTTTCAATTATTCTAACGAACCATGCTTTCTCTGACCCAGACCTTCCTGTTCTCCATGTCTGGGCACCAATCCTGCCCAGGTCAGTTTGGGCTGGCAAATTCGTTAAGCTTTTCTAACTCTTGACTACATGAAGTTCCCAGTTAACAATTGCCATCTTTCCCAATTGTAATATTTATCACATGTTTTCCCACTAGACTAAAGCTCTCCCAGTGTCTGTCCTGATTAGTACCTCAACCATAAATCCTTGAACAATACCTGCCACATGTCAGGCTTTCAAGAGATCTGGTAGATTCTCAACACACATCTACAGAATGAATGAATAAACAGTGCTTGTGAGCTTCCTTCTCTTTGCCTTTTATGTCGTGTATTCCTGCTCAAGAGTTAATTGGGGAAAATAATATCTCAAAAATGACATATCTGCTTTGAGTTTACATGACAAATTTTAGTCCTGTTATTACAGTGTTGGGAATAAACGTAACCAAGTTAAATTTTAGGTAGGGGTGTGGGAATCTGATAGATTAGCAACAAAGAAAGACTTAAAAGAAATTATTTCTATTATAAATGAGGGATGCTAAATTTGGATAGATATGGCCAATTGCTCTCCGTGAAGGTTGGACTTATTTATATGTCCACTAGCAACAATCTAATTCCCGGTTCACTACACACTTGCTATCATTGTACATCAGCAAACTTTTTGAACTTGGTCAATCTGAAAATGATAAAAAATGGAATTTCAATATAGTTTTAATTAGCATTTAAAATTATTCTTTGATTGAAGATCTTTTCCTAGTTTTAAGACATTTGTATTTACTCTTCTGTTACTTGTCTGTTTCTAAACTTTGCTTACATTTTATTGATCTTATTGATATCTAGAAGCTCATATTAGAGAAATTAGACTTTTTTTGACATGAACTGCAAATATTATTCCCATTTTGTTTTGGCATTTTGTCTTGATTTATGGTATATATATATATATATACCATATACATATACATATATACACCACATATATATGTGTGTGTATATATATATATATACCATGTAGAAATGTTCTGTTGTTATGTCATATATATATGTTATGTGTATATATATGTGTGTGTGTGTATATATATATATATATATATATATATATATATATATACACACACACACCATGTAGAAATGTTCTGTTGTTATGTCATCAAATTTAAAGTCTTGCTTTATGATTTCTGGATTTTGTTTCAATATTAAAAAGACTTTTCCTGCTTAAAAGTTACTTAAATTTTTTCCCTAATGCTCTTAGTGTTTTATTTGTATGTTTAAATGTTTGAACTGGGATTTCTTTTATTGTAAGTTATGAAGTAAGGAATCCAATTTCTTCCCCTTAGATACTACCAAGTTGTGCCATACCTTTTATTGAATACTTTTTCTCCATTGATTTGGAGAAAATATTTTATCATTTTTGTCAAATATTATATTTTACATCTATTTCTGCAATTTCTATTCTGTTGCTCTATCTGCATGTTCATATGACAGAACCATACTGTTTGTAATAACTGTAGCTTTATAATTGACTTGCTATTGAGAAGGGCTAGTTTCCCTGACCACCATTATTATTTCATAAAGTTTGTAGTTGTTTTTGCTCTTTTATTTTTACATTTTTATTTGTGTTTTCATTTAGTTTATGTAATTAAAAAATCCATGTGTATGATTATTAGAATTAAATTTGTAAACAAACTTAGGAAAATCCTAGTTGATATTTTGCCTTTCTATCAAAGAGCGTAGTATTATTCCACTTTTTTTGGTCCAGTTTTTGTTTTTAAACTGTAATGTGTGAGTCTCTTTTTCAGGACAAATTTGTCTTTAAAATATAGGAAAGTATCATTTGAATTTTTCCTTAGTTTGGTTTTTGGTCTTTAGCTTTGGTCAAAATGTTCCCCTGAAGTCACTTAGCAATTTTGTGACAGACATTATAATGGGAAAAAAAGAGAAAAAAAGAAATGTGTTCTCATAATGTCTTGTGGCTACTTGGTCCTGAAAATTTATGCGGATAGATGAATCCTATCCGTGCTGTCTGCTTTTTGTCCTGAGACTTGGCTGGAAAATACAAATTGTAAATACTAACTAAAGCATTTCTTGCTATTTCACAGCAGTGTTTTGCAAGTACTGCTAGTGTATCCCATGGCTGTGCTTTCCAAGTATTAAGGTAACTTGTTGTGGCCTTGGGGACTCCAACAGCAATGCCAGCTCATCCAGTTCAGGTTTATACCATGGCAAACAGCATATTAACATTTCCTAACCAGCTTCGCTCTCATGCCAACATTCAAAAAGGACAACCTAAACAAATACTTATTTACTTGTTTAAATCTTGTCTTAAATTCTGCAAATGAAACCTGAACCTTTTTGAAGTCAACGCCCTGGGTAATAAACACATCCTTATCAATAGTGGGCATGTGCTGTACTCAGTGTCATTGTTTGGGGAAGTACATAGATTATACCAAACAGTCTTTTCAGTTTTCAAGCAGCCACTGTGCAAATCTTATGAAACCGTTCTGACTTATCTGCATGCTCTGACTTGCCATGAAGTGAAGAACTTCCTCTTACAGCTAACTAAACTTTCTTGATTCCTCACTGCTTTCAGTTTTAAGAGTGCCTATTACTCAGAGATGGACTTGTTTTAATTGAAATTATCCCTTTACAGCATATATACCAACACCTTTATTCTAGACAACCAACACCTCTATTCTAGGCATCAGCATTTTTTCTTTTCTTTTCATTTTTTTCCCTATATTGAATTGATTTTACTTTGGGAACAAATGGAAATTTTGAGGTTAGTAAATTAATCTTATTAATTTTGTAGAGATATTTAATTTGGAAAAAACATTCTGCAGTGTAATTGCTACATTCTTTTTTCTTGCTGTCTGGCTGCATAAGATCCAATCAGGGCCCATGGTAGCATTGGAAGTCAACGTGAGTTTCATGACCAGATAGAAGGAAGATACTGGCTGCTCTTAATTTATTTGATGCTTCACAACTTTGAGGAGCTCATTCCACTATCTGCCCATTAACCTGGCCATCTCCAAGTGTGTTTTTTTGTTGTTTGTTTGTTTTGATTTGATGGGTTTTGTTTTCTCGTCCTCAAGGAAGAATTAGGAAGAAGGAGTGATTGTTTCAGTGACTTGGCTCCAAGTCCAAAATAAAATAGGGTGTGGGATGGAGAGGGACTGCGGGATGGTCATAACTTTAGCTAATGTGTTCAGGGAAAGGCAGTGATATCTGAGCAGAGACATAAACTCATGAGGGAATTAGCCACATAAAGGTCTGAAGAGAAGGCTTCCCAACAAGAGGAATAGCCAGGGCAAGGCCCTAAGGTAAAGTTGAGCTTAGTGTATTCAAAGGACAGGATGCAGGCCAATATGTCTGGAGACTGGAGAACAAAGGTGAGAGGGGTGGGAGATAAGGTTAGAGCAGGTGTGTGCAGCTTCTGTCATGGCTCAAAGGGATGCCCACCTCCTACTATTCACACCTTTGTGTCATCCCCTCTCCTCATGTATGAGCTGGACTTAGTGACTCATTTCTAGCAAATAGCATATGGCAAAAGTGATGGAATATAAGTTCTGAGGTTAGCCTGTAAAAAACTGTAATCTTCTTGCCTTCTCTCTCTTTCTCCCTTTCCCTGCCTCTTTTTCACTCCCTCCGGTAAAGCAAGCTTTAATATTATATTTTGAGCTACTCTCTGGAGAAATCCATGTAAGTCAGGAATTAGTGATGCCCTTCAGACAATAACTTGTGAAGAATTTAGTCCCTTAGACCAACAGTCCTTGATGAACTAAATCCTGCCAACTATCATGTAAGTGAGCTGGAAAGAGGATCGTCCCCAGTCCGGCACTGAGATGAATTGCTGCCCTATCTGACACCTTGAATGTAGCTCAGAAGAGTCCTGAAGTATAGCACCCAGTAAAGCTGCACCTGGATTCCTTATCTACAGAAACATCAAGATAATAAATGTTGTTTTAAGCCACTAAATTTTGGGATAATTTGTTATGGAACAGTAGATAAATAATACAGGTAGTTAGGGCCAGATCATATAGAGATTTATAGGCTTTGGTAAGGAGTTTGGATTCTCCCTCACTGCGGTCCATGGAAGAAATAACTAAAATAATAATAATTATAATTGACTGCTATGTGGGGAACGGATGGCACAGAAGCAAGAGTAGAAGCAGGACAACCAAGGAGAAGTCTCTCTGAGAAGTATGAATGTGAATGGGTCAGATTTAAGATATATTTGGACATAATGGTGATATGTCTTGCTGGGGATTGGATATAGGGAATAAGGAAAATGGGAATTGCAGATGACTTCTACATTTTTGGCTTGATCTACTGGGTGGATGCAGGTACCATTTGCTGAGATGAGAAAAATTAGGGGAATATTAAGTTTGGGGTGGAGATGGAAATATCCATCTTGAAGATGATAAATCCACATGGAGATGTAAATAGGGAAAGGTCAGAAGCTCAGATATGCCATGTATGTTTGGAGGATGGGTGGGGCAGTTCTTTGGGGAAATCTGTTTACATAAGTATCTGAAGCTCTTGATAAAGAACTATCCTAAGTGAAGACAACATGCTCCCATTTGGTTGAAAGAAAACAGGCCAGAGTTAGAGGGGATTGGTGATCCTGTATATAACACCTTATCCTCTGCCTGAGTCCATATGTTCTTGAATAAAGGACATATGAACAAAGGTGATATAGTAACAGCCTCCATAAACATTAAAATAAACACTTTCAATAAAAATTTCCATTGATTCACTCATCACCTCTGATGCCAGCAGTTCTGCAGAATTGTGAGATGGTAGTCTAGCACAGACATCAACATTTATGATATGAAGTGTCCTTGACTTGGATTTTGATGGGTCTCAGCAGTAATAGCAGTGTCATTGTCAACCATCAGTTGATGACCATTTCTGTGAGGTACAGTGACGTAGCTACATTTTTGGCATCAGGAGCCATCACTACAGAAACGGCAGAGAAAGAAAATATCGGATGCCAAATTGTAGCCAAGAAGGCTCTTCTTGGGAACTTTTCTTTTGTTCAGGAATTTGAAATGGGTTGCACTTTGTCAACTGTGATGAAATTGGAGAATACTGTTATCATAACACTGTTTTTACCTCCAGGATATGTTCTCTGGAAAACAGTGGTTATATAAGAAAGAGTCATTGAAAGAGGGCATCTGTATTTGTTGGAAAACTTGTCAAGAACATTAGCTGTTGAGCCATACAATGTCATATATAAAACCCTAGATAATATTAATATTTACTATTTTAGTCAAAAAGTTGGTGTTCTTCCATTTTTGTGTTCGAAGCATCAACATAGGTGACTGTATTTCCTGTTTTAGCCCTACCTCTCAGGAAGATCCCAGATAGATTTTATTCTTAATGATGTTCATACTTATAAACATAATTGGCACATGTGCTAGCCTCAATCATTAATTTCTATTTTGTAATTTCATTTCTTAATCTTATTGTTAAGATGTTAAGATGTCTTTTACTGTGAGTTCTTTCAAGCTTTTTTTTTGGTTTGTTTTTGAGAAAGACGAGGGAGTTAAATATTTTAAGGTAATACAATATTGTATTACAAATGTCCTAGGTATTTCCTATGCTGTACAATATGACACAAGGTTTTTTCCATATATCACTTTTTATTTTTATATACTTCTCACTTCTAAACAGGAGAAAAAAGAAGTTCAAATGATTAGATTAAGCTCTTCTTTCTCTTTTGCCTGCCCTCCTCCCCTTTTTTTCAAATGTGAAGGTTTGGGACACTGAGCATTTCGAGAGCTGAGTACTTGAAGAAAAATTATATGGCCTAGGAAAGGTTAGAGATTTTTTGGAATGAGAAAGTTTTTGACTGAGTAGAAAGAGTTGCAAAGAAGTTCTGAACCAACAATGTTAGTGCATGAACTCCAAATGTTTGCTCTAATATACTTAAAATAAATATTTTCTTTAATGTGATATTGAGGTCCATTTTTTCCAAGCCATTCTTTAGTTTTTAACATTCCTGGCATAGCACGTACCATTGTTTTCCCTAAATACAGTATTTATTGCTTCTGATATGATTCATGAATTAACAACCAGTAAATTTGAGGGCATAGAAAAAAATTACTATTTCTTAAAATTTCAGATGTGATAAGATGAAATTACTAAATTAGCAATAGGTGGGATACACATTGTACTATGTCACTATTTAAAATATTTCCTGAACCCTTACCTTACTACTTTTGTGTTGAAAGTTAATTTATATTATATGTAAGTCAACATTTAGAAAAACTGATGGGAATCAAAGGGCCTGGAAAGAGCTGTCTTGTTAAAATTAGATGTTGCTGTTTGGTACCTCTTCCTGTTTGGTACCTCACACCCAACCCTAAGGCTTAATCTCGGTGAATTAACTACTGCCTAAAAATGCTCAAGTGGGTTATCTGCTACATAAAAATAGGATTGACTATATATTCAAATGGCCTCTGGAATCATGCCAGCCTAAAAGATTTTTCTGTCTCCTTCACACATGGGATGGCCTGTTGCTTGTTGATTTTGTAGTTGTTACACTTATTGGTTTTAATTTTAGTCTGAGAGTGCAATTTATTTTCCTTATTTAGAAATTTCCAACAGACGCCCCCCCCACTACAGTTCCTAAATAATAGTTTCAATAAATTCTATAGTATGAATAATTAGCTGAACATATCTTTTTAAAGTGTATTTTCAGACTCAACTAATACATTTTCTTTTTCCAGTTCAGTAAATCTCGAACAGACAAAGCTACACTGTATAACCTGTTCACTTATCAATGCAAAGTCCCAGACCTAAGTTTCTAGTTGTATTTATAATGAAGGTGCTGAAGCTGCATTATTGAATAAATGAGTTAATGAGCAAAAAAAATCTCCCTTCAAACTCTGATCCTCTCAGGCCTGGTTGTATCTGTCTGTTCATTACAAATTAGAAGTTCACCTACTTGTTCAGAAATATTTACCCCACAGACTGATGCATAGTTGACCAATGATGTATGCTACCTAAATTGACTTTCAGGTTTTAGAGCCAAACCACAACCCTACAGACTTGAAGTAGAAGATCACTTGTGAGCTTTCTGTCTCTGACGAGCTTCAGATGTATGCTGAAAATGTCTGAAGGGATCTGGGATATATTGCATACCAAATCTTGCCTTGTACAAATTTAGTCTAAACTTGACAGGTTTCTTTGGAGTGTTGCTATATAAAAGAGTGACAGACTATAAGCCATGTAAAGTCACAAGAGTCCTCAATTAGACAGGCACTAAGCATTTAAAGATAGCTTTTAAGAACTAGTATCATTTTTTTTGCCATGTATTTATTCTTGTTATAAAAACTGGCTCTGTATATGAATGAACCAATGTATGCATGTCTACAAAGAATGCCATATGCCAATTCTTGAGGTAGAATTCTCTTGAAAATCAATGACTAGTAATTTTTTTTTTGAAATTTTGTTTTTTATGATTAGAAAGTCACATGTTCTGCTTAGATTCACTAATCAAACTTAAGAAGACTTGAACATTTTCTGAAAGAACCTGAGCCATAAACCTATGTCATGATCTACCCTGTTTTAGAATACTGTTCTCCATCTTGAAACACAATACAATAATTTGTCAAGATTTTTCAACTTGACTTCTGGAATCCTTCCTTGTTTTTCAAATTAGAAGTTTTATAAATGATCAGGTCAACTGGCCATTTTGACAGATGGAAAGAAGTCATGGTTGCCAAATGAGAGGTTTTTACAGATGAAATCAGCTCCTTAGTAACTGACCCAATGGTATGATAGACTCCAGGGATCAGATTGAGTACTTTTGAAGGGCTTTAGTGATTTGGGAGATTGCTGTGCTCACCAAAGCAGAATTTGGAAACTTTACATTAAAATATATATTTCAGAGTTCATTTTTTATGTAAATGAAATCGATTAATAAGTTAACATCAATAGCTCTGATTCCTCTTCTGTAAAATGAGGAAGTTAGACAGAATGAGTTCCCTAGTCTATTTGAGTTCTAAAATGAAATGATTTTAAATATAACATGGTTGCCATTGCAATCTTAAACAAAATTTAGAAGATACAGTAGACTTGACATTCAGGATGATTATGTTCTGAGATCTTCATGAATTTCCTAACTCTTGAATCTGGAAATAGGTCACATTTCCTAAGTACGTCTTCACGACACAAGTTATTAGCTAAAGTTTTATATTTTATTTAATAAACATTAAGAAAAGTTGAATGTGCATGACGACTGTCAGAGAAAAAGAAAGATTCATTCAGATAGGAGTGCTGCGCTGTTTTCTAGATCTCAAATTGGGCTTTGCATCACTGTGATCTTGGGAAATGAAAAAAAAAATAAAGCAGATCCTCAGGTTTATCTCAGATCTATTACTTCAGAATCTGTCTGTTTGGTAGATATACGTATACCAGATAGCTGTAGTTTTAAAAAGCTATGATTCTGCTGCATAGCTAGGTTTGGGAACCAAGCATTTGGTCTAGCGAAGTGATTTGCTTAAAACGACCTCATCATTTGCTGCCTTGGGGAAAGTACATGCCGCAGTTCTGAGTTATTCTACAAGAGTTTATACTTCAAGTATTTAATCCTTGAGTGCCAAAGTTCTACATTCAGGATTCACAGTGGGGAAAGGGTCGTGATCTCTGTTTGGGCTAGATCCCATCTTTAGGGATGTTAAGTTTTGGACTGCATGCTTTTCAGGAGGAACTCTGACTACTTGCATGTACAGTCTGGAATGTCTACTCCATGCTAATCTATCCTAGAAAAAAACTTGTCATTGAGGTTAGGTGGCAAAGTTAGAAAGATCCTTCAAAAGCTACATGATTTTATATTATCATTCTTTCTTTATCAAGAATCAAATCAATCTCCATTTTCATGGGTAAATATATACAGTATGCATTTTCATTCCTGACCTCATTTGGTATAGTATGTTACTGGTTAGCTGACTTTTACATTACTGATCTGATATCTATGCTATTTTTTGGATATTATCTGCTTTCACAGTAGAGTAGAAATTGTCCCAATAACCAAGAATATAAATACAATAAAAAAGGGTTGGGTTTATCACGCTAAAACACATATGTTTAATAAAATTCTGAGGGCTTTTTAACTTTTTTTGAGGTAAGTGCTAATTTCAAGTAGCATTATAAAATGGTATTACATTATGAAAAGAGTAAGGTGTTTGCTTGTGTCAGCCTATCATCTAAAAGACTGTCCAGCACATAGTAGAGGGATAATAATTTATGGGATAATTTAATATGTTAGAATTGAGTTTTGACAATGAACATTGTTTTGAAAGTATTTTTATAAATTTTATTAGCGTTGATTGAACACATTTTGTTGTTTTTTTGAGGATCTACTTGAATGAGTAGGGGTGTTCTTTGGCCTCAGGGATTTCAGAGACTAGAATAACATTGTTAGGTGTGCTCTCCCCACTCTGCTTCTCTGCTGGTTGGCCACATTCTCCCCATTTCAGATGCACTTCCTTCAAGTGGTGAGAGCAGGAGGTCATAGCCAGAGGCTGCTTCAAGTTAGTGACCCCAGAGGGAAAAGGGAGCTCCTCCCTTCACAGAATCCATATTTAATACCTCAGAGAAAAACTCTTATTGGTCTGGGTCGGGTCACATACCCATCTTTGGACCAAGCACTATGTGCAAGGAGATCACTGCTGACCAGAGCTGGGTCACATGTCCACTTCTATCACTAAGGGCATATGTGACATCTGTGACTAATCAACACTGATTAGCAGTTGGAGCTACATAGAGTGGGAGGAGGGGAGATAGGTCAGTAGTTCCCAAAAAGAAGTAGAAATATTGTTACAAGAAGAATGTTGAAGGTGAGACTAAGGCAGACAAAAGAAACAGGTATCTGAAACACACCTTTCCCTGTGTTTGGTGGTGATCTTTCTGCTCTAGGTGTACTTGGTGAAGTAGAGAAAAATACATGCGAGTTGACAAAGAACAATTCAAGGAAGGTAGTTCAAGGGCGTAGGTCCGAAGTGTCATGGCCCCGAGAACATCACTTTGCTTGGGAAAGTCTGGAATCCCTTCTCATAGAGGATGACACAAAGAGTGAATTGGAGTTGGCAGGGAGGGTGTGTACAGCACCCAATAAATGCTTTTTGGTTGAATGAACAAAATAATGTTGAAATAGGATTTGAGGCAGAGTGATTCACTTGTACAAAGGCACAGTCTATGAACGGCTGTTGTATTTGGGGAATGGTGAGAAAGTCATGTTTCTGTCCTTTTAAATGAGAGTTATTTAGACGAGAAGGTACTAGGAAGAGCTGAGTCTTGAGAGCTTTAGTACGTCCATTGATTTATTCAACAAATATTTACTGAATACCAGTATATGTTAGGCACATATAATACAAATATATCATAATAAACCCAAGACAATTGGAGTGAATTTTATTTGATATATGATAAGAAGTAATGTGATCAGATTTGAGTTTTAGAAAGATAATTCTGGCAGCATGTATAAATGTACCTTCCCAAGGAAAAGGAAGACGGATGTCATTTATTCATTTATTTTTACCATTTATTTATTCCACTTTAGCACACCCACTTCTCTGAGTCTTTTGATTCCTTCTTCACTATTAACCATAATAGTTCTGGCACTTCCATTCATTTAGTGAGGGCTGTCACTTTCTCCAAGCTTTCCAGAGCCATCCTAACAATATGTTAGTATTGTCGCCCTGGATCCTTGCCAGTGTATTAAGTTCTGTATCACAGAAGAGTGTTACCATAACAGAAACTCTCTTTTGTCTAGCTGGCTGTTCTGCTCCCATTAATGTAGTACTCTCAGAATTCTGTCCCGCATTCTTCTGCAGGCACTTCCTAAGGTTCTGCAGTAACGAACGTTAAGGTATAAAGTCTTGTCTTTGTCGGCACACCCAATACTTCTTTAGTGGGATTATACTTTGACTTAACTCTAGTAATTGATCTGGTCAGGAGGTGGAAGTAGATCAGAGTGCTTTGTGCGTGTGATCTTGTAAGGCAGGAGTGTCTGTATTTTTGAGGAAAGAGAAGTTCATCACTAGGGTTTAACAGGGAGGAGTGGGTCACTTCTGCAGGCCCACAGAACTCAGGAAAATCTGGGAATTCAAGATTTTTTAATGTATCAACTTAGATGTCCCCATCCAATGTCTTAGCTTAACACTACTTCCCAATCAGGGGCCTGACCTTGGAGTAGCAAATGGATCAAGGTTGAGAATATAATCTCTCCTGTACTTGTGCTATTCTTAAATTAAGTCCTGGTTCTCCCCTAAATGTTTCTTGCCTTTTGGTTATAAAAGGTGAGAGTCTTTTTATATACTACCGTGTTTCCCAGAAATTAAGACCTAGCCGGACAATCAGCTCTAAAGCATTTTTTGGAGCAAAAATTAATATAAGACCCAGTCTTATTTTACTATAAGACTGGATCTTATAATATAACACAATATAATATAATATAATATAATATAATATAATATAATATAATATAATATAATGTAATAAATATAATATAATATAATACTGGGTCTTATATTAATTTTTGCTCCAAAAGATGCATTAGAGCTGATGGTCCGGCTAGGTCGTATTTTCGGGGAAACAGGGTACTACTTAAGGAGGTCCCGTCTTGAACACTTATACTTCGGTGATTAGTCACTCTCATCTGTTTATTGTATTTTGCCAAATCACCGATTGATCCCAGCAACATGCATCTTAATGCCTCATATATTGAAATGAGCCGTGCATTCCCTTTCACTGGTACCCAGGCCCGATCTCCACTGGTGAAAGTTTTACCAATTTCACTGCTATCTGTGCAAGGAACTTTCTGTGTGTTCTCCTTACCAATGAGGGATCCTTATGGTTGGTGGGCTAGCTGTTCATCCTTCAGAGCCCCGCTTCTTTGGACCATACCCCATTCGTGGAAAGCAGAATCTGAGGTAGAGATTCAGGTATAGGAAGTTTATTGGAGAATGTGCAAGTCCTGGGGGGAATAAAGGAAGCATGATTGGGTCCCAGGAGAAGTTAAACTGATTTGCTTGCAACAAAGGCCTCACTCAGCCATTTCTAAGGTTTTCATGTCTTAATTAACCAATTATTGGATGAAGGTGAATGGGCTGTCTTCTACATGTAACAAAATTACTGGAGATAGACACAGCTGAGAACTGGCCTTCAACACACCCGATAAATACAGAGTGAGAGATTCACTCCTGGAGCAGGATCTTGGCCAGGCATCCAGTCCGCTCAGCATTCAGTGGAAGGGAAGAGGTGAGTGGATCTTTCTTTACTAATGAATTTAATCTTTGTCCTGTGGAAGGCTGTACAGAAATTGCAAATAGGCTGACAATACTTACAATAAGGGTGTTAAAGGTGGGGAAGAACGTGTCAGAAATGATGTGGAAACGAAATGCTTTTACTCTTGAACAAAAGCTGAGAGTGCTCAACATTGAGTATGTTCAGTAAAATGGTCTGACTTTTTAAAAGCTATCTATAGCAAACATCTTTATTTAAAAATTTCCTGCAGAGAAAAATAATTTTATTCTTAATGAATCTGAAAATCTGAACACTCTAAATAAATTCTTTTCCCTTTAGACCTTGACTGAAAAAGGAGCTTTTGTTTTTGAAAACATGAGGTTTTCTAGATACACAAAGACTGCTTCTTAGTAGTAATGGAAGAGCCAACACACAAACTCTGAGTGTGTATAATTATATATATATATAATTATATTTGACATTCAATCTTCAGCTTCAGGTGTACAGTGCAGTGGTCAGGCATCTACGCAGGCCATGAAGTGGTCTCCCTAATAAAACAAGTGTCTATCTGACCCTCTATAAAATCTTTACAACAATTATTGATTATATTCCCTAAATTGTCTTTCATATCCCTG
The DNA here is from genome assembly GCF_964194185.1 of Rhinolophus hipposideros. Classification (NCBI taxonomy): domain Eukaryota; kingdom Metazoa; phylum Chordata; class Mammalia; order Chiroptera; family Rhinolophidae; genus Rhinolophus; species Rhinolophus hipposideros. Next base: position 77,509,365 of record NC_138050.1, on the reverse strand, counting down.
TGGCAATATTGTGACTACTAATTGTACTTATCTATCAGTGGGCATTTCGGTTGTTTCTATTTCTTGGTTATTGTGAATAGTGCTGTAATAAACATTGGGGTGCATATATTTTTTTGAATTAGTGTTGCAATTCTCTGGATAGATACCAAGAGTGGAATTGCTGGGTCATAAGGTATTTCCATTTTTAATTTTTTGAGATACCTCCATACTGTTTTCCATAGTGGCTTCACCAATCTACAATCCCACCAACAGTGCACAAGTGTTCCCTTTTCTCTACATCCTCGCCAGCACTTGTTGCTTGTTGGTTTATTGATGATAGCCATCCTGACCGGGATGAGGTAGTATGTGGTTGTGGTTTTTATTTGCATTTCTCTAATGATTATTGATGTTGAGCATTTTTTCATGTGTCTGTTTGGTTGGTCATCTGTGTGTCCTCTGTAGAGAAATATCTCTTCATGTCCTCTGCCCATTTTTTAATTGGGTTGTTTGATTTTTTGGTGTTGAGTTGTATGAGTTTTTAAAATAAAATTTGGATATTAACCCCTTAACAGATGTATCATTGGCAAATATTTTCTCCCATTCAGTAAGATGACTTTTTGTTTTATTGATGGCTTCCTTTGCTATGGGAAAACTTTTTCGTTTGATGTAATCCTATTTGTTTATCTTTTCTTTTGCTTCTCTTGCCTGAGGGGATATATCAATAAAAATATTACTAAGGGTAATGTCTGCAAATTTACTCCCTGTATTTTCTTCTAGGAATTTTATGGTTTCAGATCTTACATTTAAGTCTTTAATCCATTTTTAATTTATTCTCTTATATTGCATACTTCATTTTTTTGCATGTGTCTATCCAGTTTTCCCAGCGCCATTTATTAAATAGACTGTGTTTACCCCAGTGTAAATTCTTGCTTCTATTATCATAGATTAAATGACCATATAGGTATGGATTTATTTCTGGGCACTCTATTCTTTTCCATTAATCTGTGTGTCTGTTTTAATGCCAATACCATGCTGTTTTGATTACTATATCCTTGCAGTATGATTTGATGTCAGGTAGCGTGACACCTTCCACTTTGTTCTTATTTCTCAAGATTGCCACGGCTATTCGGGGTCTCTTATGGTTCCATATAAATTTTAGTATTATATGTTCTAGTTCTGTGAAAAATGTCATTGGTAATTTGATAGGGATTGCATTGAATCTATATATTGCCTTAGGTAGTATGGACATTTTAACTATATTAATTCTTCCTATCCATGAGCATGGTATGTGTTTTCATTTATTTATATCTCCTTTAATTTCTTTCTTCAGTGTCTTACAATTTTCTGCGTACAGTTCTTTTACTTCCTTGTTTATATTTATTCCTAAGTATTTTATTGTTTTTGAAGTAATTGTAGATGGGATTGTTTTCTTAATTTTTCCTTCTGATAGTTTGTTATTGGTGTATATAAATGCAACTGATTTCTGAATATTAATTTTGTATTCTGCTACTTTACCAAATTCATTTATCAGTTCTAATAGTTTTTTGGTGGAGTCTTTGGGGTTCTTTATATATAGTGTGTTTCCCCCAAAATAAGACCTAACCGGAAAATAAGCCCTAGCATGATTTTTCAGGATGACATCCCCTGAACATAAGCCCAAATGCATCTTTTGGAGCAAAAATGAATATAAGAGCAGTCTTATTTTCGGGGAAACAGGGTAGTATCATGTCATCTGCATACAATGACAATTTTACTTCCTCCTTTCTAATTTGCATGCCTTTTATTCCTTTTTCTCATCTGATTGCTATGGCTAGAACTTCCAGAACTATGTTGAATAAAAGTGGTGAAAGTGGGCAACCTTGTCTTATTCCTGACCTTACGGGGAATGCTTTTAGCTTTTCCCCATTGAGTTTGATGTTAGCTGTGGGTTTATCATATATGGCCTTTATTATGTTGAGATATGTTCCCTCTATTCCCACTTTGCTAAGAGTTTTTATCATAAATGAGTGCTGGATTTTGTCAAATGCTTTTTCTGCATCTATTGATATGACCGTATGATTTTTATTTTTCATTTTATTAATGCGGTGTACCATATTAATTGATTTGCAGTTATTGAACCAACCTTGCATGCCAGGAATGAATCCCACTTGATCGTGGTGTATGAGTATGCTATTTTTAATGTATTGCTAAATTTGATTTGCTAATATTTGTTGAGGATTTTTGTATATATCATTAGGGATATTGGCCTATCCCTAAGGGTAGGCCTATCCTATAGTTTCCTTTTTTTAATGTCATTGTCTAGTTTGGTGATCAGGGTGATAGTGACCTCAGAAAAAGCTTGGGAGCTTTCCCTCATTCTGGATTTTTTGGAATAGTTTGAGTAGAATAGATGATAATACTTTTTTGAATGTTTGGTAAAATTCACCTGTGAAGCCATCTAGTCCAGTGCTATTATTTTTTTGGGAGCTTGTTTATTACTGATTCAATTTCATTGGCAGTGATCGGTCTGTTCAGATTTTCTGTTTCTTCTTGATTCAGCATTAGAAGATTGTATGCTTCTAGAAATTTATCCATTTCTTCCAAATTGTCCAATTTGTTGATGTATAGTTGCTTGTAGTGTTTTCTTAAAATTTTTTTTGTATTTCTGTGATGTCTGCTGTCACTTCTCGTCTTTCATTTCTGATTTTATTAATTTGAGTCCTTTCTTTTTCTTGATGAGTCTGGCTAAAGTTTGTTGATTTTGTTTATCTTTTCAAAAAACCAGCTCTTGGTTTCATTGATCTTTTGTATTGTTTGTTTGGTCTCTATTTTATTTATTTTGGCTCTGTATTTATTATTTCCTTCCTTGTATTCCCTTTGGGCTTATTTTGCTGTTGTTCAAGTTCCCTTAGATGTAAAGATAGACTGTTGATTTGAGAATTTTCTTGTTTCTTTAGGTAGGCCTGCATTCCTATGAATTTCCCAATGAGGACTGCTTTCACTGCATCCCATAAGTTTTGGGTCATTGTGTTTTCATTTTTGTTTGTCTCAAGGCATCTTTTGATTTTCTTTCTTGATCTCATTGTTGACCCATTTATTATTTAGTAACATGTTATTCAGCCTCCATATATTTGTGTGTTTTCTGGTTTTCTTCTTGTAATTGATTTCTAGTTTCATAGGAGTGTGGTTAAAGAAGATGCTTGATGTGATTTCATTGTTCTTAAATTTATTGAGACTTGCTATATGGCCTAGCATGTGGTCTATCTTGGAAAATGTTCCATGTGCACTTGAGAAGAATGTATATTCTGCTGCTTTGGGGTGAAATGCTCTAAAAATATTGATTAAATCCACCTGGTCTAATGTGTCATTTAAGGCCACTGTTTCCCAATTGATTTTCTTTTTCCCCCCATATATATATATATATATATATATATATATATATACACACACACACACACACAAATATATATGTATATATACACACATAAATATATATGTATATATACGTATATATGTATATATACACATACATATATATGTATATATACATACATATATACATATACATATATACATATATATACATATATTCATATGTATATATATGTATATATATATTAGAGATTTCACCCCTCACAAAGTGATGACCCACCTTGCCCAATCTATTGCCCCACTGACATTGTATATATCTATTACAATTTCATTGACTCTATTCCCTATGCTGTACTCCATATCCCATGACTGTATATATAGTAAATTATAATTGGCATTCAATATTATTCAGCTTCAGCTTCAGGTGTTGAATACTTTAGTGCAGTATTCAAGCATTTACACAGTCCATGAATTGCTCTCCCTAATAAGACATGTGCCCATCTGATATATCACCATGGCAATATTGTAATTACCAATTTATGCTGTCTAATTCCTTCCCCTTCTCCCTCATCTCCACTGCCCTCCCATCTAGCAACCATCAGTTTTCCCTCTATATCTCTGAGACTATTTCTGTTTACTTTGCTCATTTATTCAGTTCTTTAGATTCCACATATAAGTGAGATCATATGGTATTTGTCTTTCTCTGACTGACTTATATCACTTAGCATAATGTTCTCTAGGTCCATCCATATCGTTGGAAATGGTATGATTTCATTCTTCTTTACAGCCAAGTAATCCTCCATTGTATAAATGTACCACAGTTTCTTAATCTAGTCATCTTTGGTTATTATTTCTTCAAATATGTTCTTGATCCCTTGCTCCCTCTCTCCTCCCTCTGGTATTCCTATGATGTGAATGTTGTTGCACTTGATGTTTTCCCACAGGTCTCTTAAACTATTTTCATTGTTTTTTATTCTTTTTTCTTTTTGTTGTTCTGATTGGGTGAATTCTACTACTTTGTCTTCTAAATTGCTGCTTCGATCCTCTGCTTCATCTAATCTGCTGGTCATTCTTTCTGGTGTATTCTTCATTTCAGTTACAGTGTTCTTTATTTCTGACTGGTTATTTTTCATGGTTTCTATACCCTTCTTTATGCTTGCTATCTCTTTGTTGACATTCTCACTAAGTTTCTTCATGATTCTTATCAGTATTTCAAACTCTGTATCTGGTAGGTTGAGTGTCTCTGTTTCATTTCTGGAGATTTCTTTTGTTATTTTATTTGGGACATGTTTCTTTGTTTCCTCATTCTGGCTGTTGCTCTGTGTTTGCTTCTATGTATTAGGTAGATCACCTATGTCACTCAGTCTTTGCTGGATGACCTTATGTAGTATGTGTCCTTTGTAGTCGAATTGCTCAGTCTCCCTAATGTCCTGTTCATGTATTCCAGAGGTGTCACTTGTGTTGTGAGTGTGCTGTTGCAGTTGAGCCTTAATTGCTTTTGGCTTGTCTGTGGGGGGCTTGACTCCCGGGCTGAGTAGCTATGAGGATTGGATTCGGTGTGTGAGCTGCTGGATGATGCTCTGGCTCCACCTGAAGCTGGCCTTTGGGCATGCCAGTTCCCAGCCCCTCCTGGGAGAGGACCCACTGCAGGCCAAGTTTAGCTGCATCCTGTGCCCTGCCCCTGGCCACATGGAATGAGCCACAAAGCAATCCACAAATGGCTGCCACTTGCGCTGGGTTTTGCAGTGCCTCGAGAGGCCAATATGCAAACTGAGGCCAGCTGTCACCAGTGCCAGACTTAGGGTGTCTCAGCCAGAGGTATGAGACGTCCAATGCCAAATGCTGCTTATTTGGGTTTTGTGAACCTTTAAGAGATTTTATGAAAGTCTGCAGCATGAGCTAAAACAAGTTGTTTGTACAGAAAAGTCGCTAGAAATGACTTGGCCCAAGAGTTGAGTGGTACAGTATCTCAGGGAATCACTAGGGTGTGGCAGAAAGTTGATAGCCAGTTTGATGGAGACACAGATATGGCGGCTGCTTGTGTCTGCACACCAGGAAAGAGGAGGGCTCAACAAAGAAACAATGGCCTCTACCTGATTCTCTTCTGGGAGAAAGCTTCCCCTCCAGCCCTCATCCTAAAGCCAGCCAATTCAGTTCCTCCCTGTATGTCTCTGGTGTCTTTCGAGCTGTTGCCCAAGCACTGAAGCTTAGAGTGAGTGAGTGAGTCAACGAGTAAGTCCAGGTGTGGGCCCTTTAAAAGCAGTGCCTGGGAGTGCAGCTGCACTTGTCTCACTCAGTCACAATCTCCATTGGTTTTCACAGCCAGAAGTTATAAGGATTTCTCTCTCTGGTACTAGAACCCTGGGCTGGGGAGCATGATGTGGGGCTTGGGCACCTTGCTTCTCTGGGTCGGGGGGACCTCCACAGCAGAGATATCCCTCCTAATTTTCAATGTTCACGCTTGGGAATGGGACCAACCCATAGTGCATCTCTGACCTCCTACCAGTCTTGAGGTGGCTTTTTCTGCATGTCCATATTTGTAGGGCTTGGGTTCAGCTAGACTTCACACAATGACTGTTCTGTAGTTTAGTTGTAATTGATGTGGTCCTGAGAGGAGGTGAACACAGTGTTTACCTACTCCACCATCTTGACTAGAAAAATTCCCTATTATTGTCTGCTTTTAAAGATGAAGACACTGAGGTTTTTATAAATTCAGTGAATTGCCATATTCCACACTTCTGCCTTCTGGAGCTTGTAATCTTTCCAAATACTACTATAAGACCTTGGATTTATTTATGTTCTCTTGTAGCCAGATAATTTAGAAATATATCCATAATTCAGAAGCGAGAGTGGGGGAAGTGTACAGGAGAGCATGTGAACTTTCTGAAATGAATCCAATTATGTGACATAAAAAAAATGAGAAGTCTCCTTTTGCCTTGGGCAGTGAAATACTTTGGATCCACACTGGATATAGGATGAGGGAGAAAATACCAAACGGATGTGAAGAATTTGAGACATTTACCCCAGGGTAGGGAAATAATTCTGATGAAATGGCACCTGAAAACCACATTTGTTCTGTGAGCCTAAGACCAGGAAAGATGTAGACATTTTCTTGGAAAAAGTTCAGATAAGAAGTCAGGAAGGTGACTGAGGGGGTTGAAGGGACTGAGTTAGGATGACAGTTTACAGGAATTAAATGGGTTCACTTTGGCTTAGAGACAGCAAAGAGAGGCCTTGATAACTATCTGCAATTATTTGGATGTATAAATACAAAGTAAAGTGCTACGTGGGGTGGAACAAAGGAGTATAATTACCTAAAAATTAAGGCAATGAAAAGAAACCTTAATATGAAACAATTTATGTTTATAAGAATGTTCATGACAGTTCTATTATAAACTTTGTGGCTTTAAAGGACCAACTTGCCATAGATTAAAAACTGTAGAACATAATTTGTTACCTCAAAAAATAATCTTGTTTTAATGCTGTAAATTGTACTGAATCTGAATTCAAGCATCATCTAATAAAAAAATTAAAAAAACAAAAAAATAAAAAAACAAAACAAACAAACAAAAAACCACTATGGGATTGCACTAAGCAGATTACACAGTTAGTCATTTGGGTGCCAGGGACATCATTCCTGATATGTGGAGTGAGTGACCCAAGGTGACCAGAAAGGCACTGGAAGTTCTCTCCCGGAGAGAGGTTCAGTGACCTAAGGGAATGACTGACAACCAGAGGACACCTGGAAAGGTCAGCCCTGGGGCTGTGGTTGGGTAGGACTGTGGTTTCATCTGTGTGCCATGAAGAAGGAACTATGCCTTGTCAAACTCATATCATCTCCTTGATGGTAACATTTCACCTTCGTGTTCAGATTCTGCCGTTGGCTCTTCTGCAATTTTAAAATGCAGTCTTTACCTCTTTGTGCTTTATATGCTTCCCTTGTTTTATAAGAAGATTCTTATATTTTGTGAATATTTTCTTTCATTTACTATTACTTATAAACTATTTTGAAATAGTGTATGGAATTGCTACTCTATACTTATTTTTACTCATATCAATATAGGGGTTGATTTGCTTCAGGGAGGAATGTTAAAGTCCAACAGTGGTTGTCAAATTTTCTGTGGTGAAGAATTCATTATTTTTTCCTTTAATTTTCAAATTCTTGTGGACTGATACTTTCTAGAATACAGGAAAATTGTGAGAAAAATGAAACAAAAAGCCCTAAGACATACAAAGTGCAAACTCTAATTTATTTTTAGATTTAATAGATAAAATTTATAAATTGTTATAAAAGTTTCTAAACACTCTTATTTCTGTATTTCACAGAAAAATCTAGGTTTCTACTTTTAATTCTGTCATTTCCTGATCATGTTGCCTCAGGCATCACATTTACCCATTCAGAGCAGAAATTTTCCTATCCCTGAAATTAACATAACAATTCTGGTCCTTTCTCTCCAGGCATGGTAAAGGTCATGTGGCAGGAAAGAAGGAAGCTTGGTTTGTAACTAGTGAGGTGCTAATTACACTTTACAGACCATATGGGTGAAATGGTGTGATGTGCTTCAGAAAGTTTTCATTTGTTCTAGCAAAGAAGTGAGTTTTCATTGAGTTAAATTTTTTACATTTAAGGAATTGTCTTAAACTGCAAACTGCTTAATTTTGAATGTTTTTCTTTTAGGATTTTTTTTTTTTTTTTTTTTTTTTTTTTACATTTTACTGGTCAGCCAAACCTAAAAGCCAGGGTGCCACGGGTGTAGGTCTAGGTCTCAATTTAAGTGTATCAGGATAACTTTGAGTTTTTTCAAGCCATACACATTGGCTCCTTGCTCTAGATTCTGATCTATCCCCTTCTTCCAGGGCAGGTTGTAATTTTTGTTTTCTTTTTTTTTTTAATTAAAAAATTTTCAATTACAGTTGACATTCAATATTATGTGTTTCAAGTGTATAGCATAGTGGTTAGACATTTATATAACTTACAAAGTGATCTCCCTGATAAGTCTAGTACCCACCTGGCACCACACATGGTTATTAAAATATTATTGACTGTATTTCCTATGCTGTACTTTACATCCTTGTGACTATTTTGTAACTGCAATTTGTAAATTTTTCAAAGTTCATATGTTATGCATCTTCACCAAGATTTTTGCAGGTATCTTATAGGTACACATGAAAACATCAGAGAGGAGAATGCAGATAGGGTTATGTAGGTTAAAAAGAAAATCACACAGGGCAGTCTGATATCCCAGCCATTTAACCCTAGGTATTCTGATACACTATCCACTCAACCCTAGTTTGAGAACAATTATGCTTTACATAGTATTAGTTTGTAAGGCTCACAAATAGATTTTAGGGACCAAAAGTTGAGAATTTAGGAAATAGAGGTACTAATAGCATGAGAGTACTTGCAGATTAATTGGTGAAGTAATAAATTGAGGAGAACTTAAGTAATATGAAGACCATTGCTTTGCCTGAAATATCATGGTGGATTCAGGTAACAATTAAGATGTAAGCAAGGGGAAAGTATATTAACCTTCAGTGGGCAGGAATCTGATAAACTAGAAAGGATATAATGGATCTGATTTTTCTTGGCTGTTTCTTGGATTTTCTGTGCTTCAAAGATCTAGTGAATTATAGAATGTCTTCTGTTTCCTGGCTCTTAGACATGTGTCCTGAAATGGGACTCCTGACTCTTCTGAAACTCCCATAGTGATTGTGTGCCATTTCATCTTTTATTTATTTATTCATATTTATCCTTCATTCAATTTATATATTAAAAAATTCTTATAGTCTATTAAATATAGAAAATAATACTAACAAAATAAGATGATTGACCCATCCCTTCATACAACACTATTAATTTGTGATTCTACTGTATGACAAATGGTACATATGTGCAAAAGAAAACATCAAACTACATTCTACAATAGTTAATAATTTAGAATCATGAAGCTTCTCAGAAAATATTACACATATAATCTCACATCTCTTTTTTATCATACAGTTGATTATTTATTAGATTCTCATGGCCCTATTGGTTCAACCCTTGTGAAGTATTTGGACAATAGTATAGATAAAAATAATACAATCACTTGAAATGCAACCATCTAGTATAGTGATATTGAAGGAAGAGTTTCTAGAATTTAAGCTCATGTTAAAGGAGGAGTATGGGTTTGAGATTTAGATAGAACTGAATGTTTGTCTCTGGTTTATCACTTACTAGCTGTGTAACCCTGGGAAAATTACATAATTTCTCTAAGTCCCAGCTTTTTCATCTGTAAAATGGAGCTAATCTTGCCTTCCTTACAGAGTTGTGATAGGCTTACATGCAAGGTATATAAAGGCATCTAATATTGTGCCTAGTGCAGAAAAGGTACTAATACATATGAGTGTCTCTTCCTTTCCTTTAGTGGCCTTTTGGGATTTCGGGTTTGTATATATGTGGGTCAGTATTGATCAGACACTTAAACTGAAAGGAAAATTGTAAAGTTCACACACTCTTGAACACATGAAGATCAATGTCAGATTTCTGCTTCTGAATATACTAAGACTGTGTCTCTGTTTTGGTTAGAAAACAGTTTCTTAACTCCAAATTAAATCATTTGATTTATATCGTAATAGTGGTTATTTTTAATAGTGGTTATTTTTAACAATACTTTTATTTTATGTTAGTCTTAGGCCCCACAAAAACACACTGAGATCCATTAGAGTTGGAGTAATTTTAAAGCTAACTTGAATGTTGTAGTCAGGGGCCTCTCTCCCGAATCCTGTCTCAGTTTGCTGTCTGACTGTTTCTGGTGGGTCTTTTCATGGGTCCACACAGATAACAGTAACGGTGCCTTTCCAACAATTGTCTTAGTGATTTAGTGTAATATGAGTACCTGTTTTAATAGCAGTTTGCCTTTTAAAAATACTTATCCATGCTCTGATACTGTTACATTTTAGTCTTTGGATGTCTAGAATGTTCCAATCATATATTTCTCTTCTTGTGTGTCTTTATATTAAAAAAATCACTTTTGAATCTACCTATTCTCAATAAAGCTTAGGGTATAATGGTAACTGTTGTGATAGGTTTGTCTTCTTTCAGAGAAACAGGTAGTTAGCCCTCTCTCCTTAGCTTCAAGGGCTCATCTATTGACAAGATTAATCAATAGGTATTGAGTGTATTAACAAAAAGTGACTTAGTGAAGTGTTCTTGAATGATACAATGGAAGCTTTCATTTAACTAAGAATCAACAAAGTGCACAAAACAAAAATTTCTGGGCATGAAATATAATGTGTAGGGACTCTGCCTTTTCTAAATATGTCTTCTGCTAAAATATTAAATTATGTTACATTTTTGTGGTTAGTCTTCCTCTTCAACAGGAATGTGAGTGACTTGATGTTGCAATTTTTTCATGAGTGTGAGTCTGAGGCATAAACATTGGATTAAAATAGAAAGACAAGTTCATAGCAGCATTATTCATAACAGCCAATAGGTGAAAGCAACCCAAGTGTCCATCGATGGATAAATGGATAAACAAAATGTGGTTTATACATACAATAAAATACTATGCAGCCTTAAAACAGAAGGAGATTCTGACACATGTACAACATGGATGAATACTGAGGACATCATGCTAAGTGAAATAAGCAAAAAGACAAATAGTGTGTAATTCTACTTAAATATGAAATACCTAGAGTAGTCAAATTAACAGAGATAGAAAGTAGAATGGTGGTTGTAAGGGGCTGGGGAGAAGGAGGAATGAGGAGTTGTTGTTTAATGGCTATTGAAATAGTTTCAGTTTTGCAAGATGAAAAGAGTTCTGGAAATTGATTTTATATCAGTATGAATGTACTTATACAGTTTAGTATTATTTAAAAATGGTTAAAATGGTAAATTTTGTATTATGCATATTTAACCATACTTTTTTTTTTTTAATTAATTTTATTGGGGTGACAATTGTTAGTAAATTTACATAGATTTCAGGTGTACAATTCTGTATTACATCGTCTATAAATCCCATTGCGTGTTCACCACCCAGAGTCAGTTCTCCTTCCATCACCATATATTTGATCCCCTTTACCCTCATCACCCACCCCCCACCCCCTTACCCTCTGGTAACCACTAAATTATTGTCTGTGTCTATGAGTTTTTGTTTCTCATTTGTTTGTCTTGTTCTTTTTGGTTTATATACCACATATCAGTGAAATCATAGGGTTCTCTGCTTTTTCTGTCTGACTTATTTCATTTAGCATTATTCTCTCGAGATCCATCCATGTTGTCACAAATGCTCCTATATCATCTTTCCTTAACGCCGAATAGTATTCCATTGTGTATATGTACCACAACTTCTTTATCCATTCATCTATCGAAGGACATTTTGGTTGTTTCCATGTCTTGGCCACCGTAAACAAAGCTGCAATGAACATTGGAGTACACGTGTCTCTATAGAGAAATGCTTTTATATTTTTGGGGTAGATACCCAGGAGAGCGATTGCTGGGTCATATGGTAATTCTATTCGTAATTTCTTGAGGAACCTCCACACTGCCTTCCATAGCGGCTGCACCAGTCTGCATTCCCACCAACAGTGTATGAGAGTTCCTTTTTCTCCACAGCCTCTCCAACACTTGTTACTATTTGTTTTGTTGATGAAAGCCATTCTGACTGGGGTGAGGTGATATCTCATTGTGGTTTTCATTTGCATTTCTCTGATGATTAGCGATGTTGAGCATTTTTTCATATGTCTATTTGCCATTTGTATATCCTCTTTGGAGAAATGTCTCTTCAGGTCCTCTGTCCATTTTTCAATTGGGTTGTTTGTTTTTTTGTTGTTGAGTTTCATGAGTTCCTTGTATATTTTGGATATTAGCCCCTTATCAGAGGAACTGTTTGCGAAAATCTTCTCCCATTCAGTTGGTTGCCTCATTATTTTGTCAATAGTTTCTTTTGCTGTGCAGAAGCTTTTCAGTTTCATATAATCCCATTTGTTTATTTTAGTTTTTACTTCCATTGCCTTTGGAGTCAAATTCATAAAATGCTCTTTGAACCCAAGGTCCATAAGTTTAGTACCTATGTTTTCTTCAATGCAGTTTATTGTGTCAGGTCTTATGCTTAAGTCTTTGATCCATTTTGAATTAATTTTGGTACATGGTGACAGATAGCAGTCCAGTTTCATTCTTTTGCACGTAGCTATCCAATTCTGCCAGCACCATTTATTGAAGAGGCTGTCTTTTCTCCATTGTATGTTTTTAGCTTCTTTGTCAAAAATTATCTGTCCATATTTATGTGGTTTTATTTCTGGGTTCTCAATTCTATTCCATTGGTCTATGTGTCTGTTTTTCCGCCAATACCAAGCTGTTTTGATTATTGTAGCCCTGTAGTACAAGGAAAAATCAGGGAGTGTGATACCTCCAGTATTGTTCTTTTTTTTAAATATTGCTTTGGCTATTCGGGGTCTTTTGTGGTTCCAAACAAATCTGATGATTTTTTGTTCTATTTCTTTAAAATATGCCATTGGGATTTTAATGGGGATTGCATTAAATCTGTATATGGCTTTGGGTAATATGGCCATTTTAACTATGTTGATTCTTCCAATCCATGAGCACGGAATGTCTTTCCATTTCTTTGTGTCTTCTTCAATTTCTTTCAAAAATGTCTTATAGTTTTCAGCATATAAATCCTTCACATCCTTGGTTAAGTTTATTCCTAGGTATTTTATTCTTTTTGCTGCAATTGCAAAAGGAATTGTTTTTTCTGTCTCTTTTTCTGAGATTTCATTGTTGGTATATAAGAAAGCAATGGACTTTTGTACGTTGATTTTGTAGCCAGCAACTTTACTCTATTCATTGATTGTTTCTAATAGCTTTTTGGTGGAGTCTTTAGGGTTTTCTATATATAGCATCATGTCATCTGCAAAGAGTGACAATTTAACTTCTTCATTCCCAATTTGGATGCCTTTTATTTCTTTCTCTTGCCTGATAGCTCTGGCGAGGACTTCCAACACTATGTTGAAAAGCAGAGGTGATAGGGGACAACCTTGTCGTGTTCCTGAACGTAGAGCAAAGGGCTTCAGCTTTTCACCATTAATTATGAGATTAGCTGAGGGCTTGTTGTATATGGCCTTTATTATGTTGAGGTATTTTCCTTCTATACCAATTTTAGTAAGTGTTTTAATCATAAATGGATGTTGTATCTTATCAAATGCTTTTTCTGCATCAATTGATAGAATCATATGATTTTTGTCCTTTATTTTGTTTATGTGATGTATCACATTGATGGATTTGCGAATGTTGAACCATCCTTGTGCCCCGGGGATGAACCCCACTTGGTCGTGATGAATAATCTTTTTAATGCATTGTTGTATTCGATTTGCTAGAATTTTGTTTAGGATTTTAGCATCTGTATTCATCAGAGATATAGGTCTGTAGTTTTCTTTTTTTGTGTTGTCCTTACCAGGTTTTGGTATCAGGGTAATGTTGGCCTCATAAAATGAGTTAGGGAGTACTGACTCTTCTTCAATTTTTTGGAAGAGTTTGAGCAGGATTGGTATTAGATCCTCTTTGAAGGTTTGGTAGAATTCACTGGTGAAGCCATCTGGTCCAGGACTTTTGATTTTGGGAAGGTTTTTGATGACTGATTCAATTTCGTTACTGGTGATCGGCCTGTTAAGATTTGCCAGTTCTTCATGATTCAGCCTTGGAAGGCTATATGTTTCTAAGAACTTGTCCATTTCTTCTAAGTTATTAAATTTGGTGGCATATAGTCCTTCATAGTATTCTTGGATAATCCTTTGTATTTCTGTGGTGTCCGTGATAACTTCCCCTTTTTCATTTCTGATTTTGTTAATTAGTATCTTCTCTCTTTTTATCTTAGTGAGTCTAGCCAAGGGTTTGTCGATTTTGTTAATCTTTTCAAAGAACCAGCTTTTTGTCACATTAATTTTTTCTATTGTCTTTTTGTTCTCTATTTCATTTAGTTCTGCTCTGATTTTTGTTATTTCCTTTCTTCTGCTGACCTTGGGTTTCGCTTGTTCTTCTTTTTCTAGTTTTTTAAGGTGTAACATGAGGTTATTTATTTGGGATTTTTCTTGTTTCTTGAGATAGGCCTGTAATGATATAAATTTCCCTCTTAAAACTGCTTTCGCGGCATCCCAAAAATTTTGGTAGGATGTATTTTCATTGTCATTTGTTTCTATGTATCTTTTGAGCTCTCCTCTAATTTCTTCTTTGACCCAGTCGTTCTTTAAAAGTATGTTGTTTAATCGCCATGTATTTGTGTTTTTTTCCTGCTTTCTTTTTGCAGTTGATATCCAATTTCAAAGCTTTGTGATCAGAGAATATGCTTGGTATGATTTCAATCTTCTTAAATTTGCTGAGGCTGATTTTGTGTCCCAATATATGGTCTATCCTTGAGAATGTTCCATGTACACTAGAAAAGAATGTATAGTCTGATGTTTTAGGATGAAGTGCTCTATATATGTCAATTATGTCCAATTCATCTAATGTGTCATTTAGGGCTGCGATTTCGTTATTTATCTTCTGTTTGGATGATCTATCCATAGCTGTCAATGATGTATTTAAGTCCCCTAGTATAATTGTGTTTTGGTCAATTTCTCCCTTTAGTTCTGTTAGTAGTTGCTTGGTATATTTCGGTGCTCCCTGATTGGGGGCATAAATATTGATGACTGTTATGTCTTCTTGTTGTATAGTCCCCTTTACCATTATGAAATGTCCATCTTTGTCTCTTGTTATCTTTTTCACCCTGAAGTCTGTTTCATCGGAAATCATTGTGGCTACACCTGATTTTCTCTGGGTACCATTTGCTTGGAGTGTCAATTTCCACCCTTTCACTTTGAGTCTATGCTTGTCCTTGTAGCTGAGATGTGTCTCTTGTAGGCAGCATATGGTTGGGTTTAGTTTTTTGATCCAATCTGCTACTCTGTGTCTCTTTATTGGTGAGTTCAGTCCATTTACATTTAGGGTGATTATTGATATGTGAGGATTTTCTGTCATTCTGTCTTTAGTTTTCTGGTAAGGCTGTGTCTCCATTGTTTCTTTGCCTTTTTGTTGTTGTCTGTTATTTCTGTGTGGTGGTATTCTATGATGTTTCCCTCTGTTTCTTCTTTTATTACAGTATATATTTCAGATTTGGATGTTTTTTGAGTGGTTACCCTTGAGTTTATGTAAAAGAAAGTTTGATATTTAGAGTATTCCAGTTTCTTCAGTCCGCTTACTTTCTCTATTCCCATATTCCAGTTCAGGCCTTTATGCTCCCCCTTTTTATGTTTCGGTTGCCACAAGTTGTCCCTGTTGATGGTGGTCTAATAGCCTCCTTTAGTATTTCTTGTAGTGCAGGTTGTGTATTAGAAAATTCCCTCAGCTTCTGGATGTCTGGAAAGGTCTTTATTCCTCCTTCATATCTAAAAGAGATCTTTGCTGGATATATTATTCTTGGCTCATGATTTCTCTCTTTTAATAGTTTGAATATTTGGTTCCATTCCCTCCTAGCTTGTAGAGTTTCTGCTGAAAAATCTGATGATAATCTAATGGGCTTTGCTTTGTAAGTTACCGTCTTCTTTTCCCTGGCTGCCTTGAGGATTCTTTCTTTGTGATTGATTTTAGACAGCTTCAATACAATGTGCCTTGGTGAAGGCCTGTTGGGATTGAGGTAATTAGGTGTTCTATTTGCTTCTTGGATTCGAGGATCCAGTTCTGTCCACAAGTTTGGGAAGTTCTCATCGACGATTTGTTTGAATATATTCTCTGTTCCCTTCCCTCTTTCTTCTCCTTCTGGTATGCCCATTATTCTTATATTGCTCTTTCTGATGGAGTCAGAAAGTTCTTGTAGAGTTCTTTCATTTCTTTTAAGTCTCAAGTCTCTTTCTTCTTCCCTCTGTGTAAATTCCAGGTTCCTATCTTCGATGTCACTGATTCTTTCCTCCATCTGGTCAACTCTACTACCTAAGCTGGATATTTTATTGTTAATTTCTTCTATTGAGTTCTTAATCTCCAGAAATTCTATTTGGTTCTTTTTCAAGATTTCAATCTCTTTTGTAAAATGCTCATGGTGTTCTTTGATTGTGTTTCTGAGTTCATTAAAGTGCCTTTCTGTGTTTTCTTGCATCTCGTTCAGTTTTTTCAGAATTGCGATCTTGAATTCTCTGTCATTTAAATCACAAAGGTCCATATCTCTAAGTTCCTTTTCTGGAGACTTTTCACTTTCTTTCTGAGCTATCTTGTTGCCTTGGTTATTCATGGCAATCGCTGATTTACTATTTCTCTTCCTAGACATCTACAGGAGTGTCTTCTGCAACAGGTTGATAGGTATGCGAAGAGCTTTTGGAGTTCCAAAGCTCTTTCTGCACCAGATTCAGAGCCCGTTTGTTTCAGCAGTTCTGTTTACTCCTGCAGGGATCCGCCCAGATAGGTGGGGCTAGGGGCGCGGTGAGTTGTGAGAGGTGGCCCAGAGCAATGGCGGCGACCACCACCACAGCCAGTCCTGCTTCCACAGCTCCCTCCCCTTTGCCGGAACTAGTTGAGCTGCGAATCTGTATCTGCGGTCCACAGTTCTCAGAGCAGCAAATATTCTGTCCTTTGATCCGACAGTGCTACTTTATCGCTTCTAGCACTGGGCAGGTGGGGGCGGGGTGAGCTCTGGGAGGGTAGGGAGGGGGCGGCTAGTCTCCGTGCCTAAGGCTTCTGTTCTCCGCTCAGCAGTGAGGGCTTAAACCACCGATTTCAGCCCTCTTCCCTCAGTCTTTGCTCCGAGGTCTGCCGTGAGCGAGCGTTGGGTTCAGCGGTTTTGTATGCTGCCCCCTCAGCCCTGTGGGCCGTAAGCGGAGCCCTAGCAGTCCGAGTCCTTCCCTCTCCCGCAGAGGAGGTAGTTCCGGGAGCAGCGGGCTCCGAGCACTGAGCTAGGTCTGTGTCCTGCGCCCGCGCGGCTCCGTCTCCGCACTTCTCCTCTCCCTCCTCCCCCGCTCGCGCGATTCACCCACCTGGAGGTGAATTCAGTAGTCGGCCTCTTCGTCTTGCCTGTCTGCTGTGCAAGGAGTCCTTTGTGGAGTTATTGTTGTCCGATTCGTTGTAAATTCCAGGGGAGCGTTACAGAGGCTCACCTCACGCCGCCATTTTTTTTTTCTGTCCTTAACCATACTTTTTTAAAAGACTATAATTTAAAAAAGTTTTACTGTAATCTTCAATTTTTTTCTCTAATTTAAGAACTTACATGGTCCACTGTACAATTTTTGAACTATAGTAAACTTGGGATTAGGACATCAAGAATGTAATTTGTAGAATTAGAAATGTTATCTCTCCAAGTGACCCTCATTGCTTGTCATCAAGATTGTGTAAACAGGGTTGTGGAAAGGTTAAAAGAGGCTGTTGGAACTTACCCATTTGCTGAAACATATAATGCGTATATCAGTTTTCTCTGATCTTGGCCATGGTAGAGTACAAACCTCATTAACTTTTTTGCTATCTTTTCTTCACTGTGTTTTCTTTATCAGTTTTCATTTCTGTCAGTCAATGTCACATGGCACTTCCGGTTTTATTCCCGTTTGACAAGGTTAAGCAAGTTGATGATCTGCAGTTCTGTTCAGCTTTATTTTCCATAGATTTCTCCTGATAACCATAACATGAACTCTAGAGTGTGTGTTAGGAACTGAAAAGAAGCCAAAAGTTTTCATTAGTGTTTTTATTGCCATACTAGTAGTTTTCTGAGGGGCAAAAATGTGTCCGTGTCCTCTGTGAAAAAGATATAGCTTGGCAAAAAGAAAAAAATGCTTTCATCTTTATATTAAATAAAATTTGAAGCATAAACTTACTGATGACTTCTGTTTTTTATCCTGTCTCCAAATGAAACTATTGAATGGTTCCCTTTATCCACTTTTTAGAATATACAGTAATTAAATGTTCTGTTGTTCTTTGCTCCTGACATATTTTGAGCTAATATGGGAAATTGCTATGATTAATTTGATCTTTAAGCTTCAGTAAATATCTTAGGAATATTTGTATTCTGTACCAGGTATTAAAATGAGGAGAGAGAATGCTTGCTTTTACTCTTAATTATTTAGTGTTGGATAGATATAAATATGATAGGTGGATATTGTGACGAAGTTCAGATTATAATAGAGAAAAAAATGTAAATCTTCTGTACTAAAAAGGCTCTTACCGCACAGAGGATGACTGGTGGTTAAATGTCTTTTTACAACATTGTTAATGAACTCATTTTTCTACCCTAGTTTATACATTATTTTCTCAGTATTTGGAGAGAGATATATTAACAGAGCACAGAAACCTTTATTCTGTTATTTCTAATAACTAGAGCAGATTATGAGTTGTTTCCATAAACTAAAGTCCAAAGCTTTCTAATGGTTTGTAGGACCTTTATCTTATACTGAATTGAGAGATTTGGAAGTAAGCAACTTTCCAGAACTCATATTTAGGAACAGATATCAGGATAAAGACATATAACCTGCATAACATAAACAGTTCTGGCTATGAAATAAGATGGCAACTCCTGCCAAAGTTTAGGGATGGAGAGAGGAAAGAACTATCACTGACGTGACGTGGCAGGGATGAAAGGGAAGAAGTGAATATGAGGATGGGACTGTGTGAGGCCAGGTCCTTTCCTGTTAGTTCATAGATCAAGTACAGACTTGGGTCCAGTCCCAGGGAGGAGTAAATATGGAAGTCCTTATCTGTCAGGGAAGGTAATGGTGCATTCTCAATTTTTCTTTTTCAGTAATGGCAATGCTTTGTACCAAAGGGAATCAGGTTATGAATTGGAGTTTTGTATCAATGAAAGGGCCACCAGAACCTTGAGCCCACAGGAACACAAATGAATTGCAGGAGAACCAGCTGGAATTAAGAGCTAGGGTCTTGCCTCCAAGGTGAACTTTGAGAATGAGGACCTGGATACCTGAAGAAAAGAATGCTTTCGTATTTCATTTGCGAATGTACCAGGATGCCTAATGATCACTAATCTAGGAGTGGTCACAGGTAGAAAAGTATCACAGGCAGCTGGAATGGGGTTAAGACAGGTAAAGGCTTTCATGAAGCAATGTGAGGTAAAATTGAGGGAAGGTAAGAGCTTGATTCCACCTAGAACCCAGTCTTTTTTCCACTGTAGTCTGGTCATTTGATTCCCACATGCAGGTTTAAACCTACCTGAATTCCAAGGTCAATTTTTGACTTTCAATAAGAGGTCCCTTTAGGACAGGGTTTCTTGACTCAACATTAACTCATTCTTGCCGATTAAGTAGAAGTGATCTTATAGTTCTGATTACCGAACTTTACTATCTCAGTAACTTTCTAGAACCCTGTTGTCCTATTCTTAGACCCCACATTTATCCAAGAATTACTCATTGAGCATCTACTATCTACCAGTCATAGAGAATGCGGCAGTGAGTGAAACAGATAAAAATCTCTCCTGCCCTATGATCTGTAACTCAAGGCAGAAGTCCCACTATCTGCTGCTGGTTTTCTTATGCTGAAGCGAATTTATCTGCCTTGGCTGCAAGGGCTCCTCACCTCTGGGACCCTTATGGATGCCTTTCCATCCAGATGTTCTCTTTTCTCCATTTAGGTGTCTTATATTTACCTGGCTAGACTTTTGCCACCCTGGCTCTGGTTTCCCAACTGACCTGCCAGCACCCACTTCAGTGAGTGCATCTGTTTTCAGGTCTCAGTCTCTCTGAATTAGCCCCATTTGGCCTCATTACCATGATCCCGGACATAATTCCGAGGATGATAGTTTTCCAAGTGCAATGTCATGAGAAAATGTGTAGCCTTGGACACACAGCTAGATTCAAATCCAGCTCTACCATTTAGCAAATAACCCAAAACAAGTCACTTAAGCGTCCTGAGCCTCTGTTTCACCGTATGTAAGTTGCTTGAAATAATATTTCCTTCTCAGCATTTTTGAGAGGTTGAAATGAAATGATGTATTTCAAGCAACTGGCACACAGTGGGTAGTCAGTGATGATTCTCTTCTTTTGACAGCTTCAGTGCCTCATTTGATAATGACAATAACCGTGGAGAGAGCAGGACAGAGATAGAATTCCTCTTTTGCAGACAAAGCAAGTGTCAGGAGGGTTATGAGTTACCCAGATCAAGAGATCTGAGGAGGTGCCAGTATGAGGAGCCAAGACTTCTAACTTCTGTTCAGTGCTTTTTTCATTAAATGATGCTGTTTTTACCTCAAAATACAATAAAATGAGAATTGTAAGAAAACTTCTACTACTATTTATTATATTTATTTTTAAAAATGTTTGTCAAAGGAGCTAAATAGCTTGAGTTCTTTTCTTTTTGCTCAACTCTTGCTGTCAATGTTTTCTAGTTAATTTGTTCATATTGAACATAAATGCTATGTGGGAAGGAATAACAACTATTTGACAATAACCAAACTGTATTTAGTTTTCACTATGTAGCAGACCCTGAAAATATTTTAAACGTTTACTCATTTATATCCCTCATCCACGTTTTAGGATGATAGAACTGAAGTAAAGAGAACTTACATGAGCCCATGTTTGCAGAGCTAGTAAGAGGCAAATTATGTGTTTGACCCAAGTCTGCCTGGCATCAGAGCTTAAAGCTTTTTATTTTCTTAATTACCTCTTAAAGTGTTTAGTATACTTTTAATTTATTGCCCTCTGCCTTAGCATTTTATATTGGTAAGTTAAGTATCTGTTTATACTAGCATGAACTGGAGGAGGCAGAGCCAGCAAAAAGTGAAAAGACAAATTTGGATTTCTAAATTACTGCCAAAAGAAACAAGCTGAGGAATCTATTCTTCTGCAACCTGGGGCTATTTCTTATAGGAGGACTCGAAGTGCAGAACCAAGAGCACAGCGCCAGGGGTTATAGAGAATTATTCATAGGGAATGGGACTGGACTGGGCTATAATCGAGAAAATGGCCCTGCCTGTGCAGTACGACTGGCAGACTGGCAGACAGAAAGAGATAAAAAAAAGGAAGAAAATATTTATCTCAGAAGATACAATTATATATAATACCACAAAATAACATCAATAAATTACTAGACTTCAAGTAGTAAGATACACTTCTCAAGGCCTTCAGGTAAAACGTCCAAATAACTTTCAAAGGCAAAACGGTTAAATTGGCATCAGACTTTAAAAAATCACCTACAAACTAAAGGCAACAGGAGAGCACATTTAAAAACATCAGTGGAAAAAGTGAAAGCCAAGGATTTTTCCTTCAACAAGACATTAGGGAATTCTGTACTTATCACCCCTTTTTGAGGAAACTACTAGAAGATGAACTTTATCCAAAGCTACACAAAAGTAGGAATGAGGATGTAAAATGAATTTACAAATGCCACATGCTACTAAAAATTGGGAGAAAGAGGGAGAAGAAAATAAGAAAACAGAAAAAAAACTTGTTGTATATAGAGGGACATTAAGGGATACTACAAAATAACTGATAAACTAAATAGTAAAAAGTTAAATGAGAAAACAAAAAAGATAGGACTAGGAAGATGGAAAATGGGTGGAGAGAAGGGACAAATGTGAATGGGATAGTGTGGATGAGGCAGAGTTACACTCTTTTCTGAATATAAATTTACAACAGCCTTGTAAGAACAACAGTCATGTTTTATATACTCAAAAAACATAAAATCAATCAGGATGGAGAGATCCCAAAATGGAAGGTAAACATTAACAAATAAACTTAACTGTATTATAAATAAATAACTTAATCTCACTGAAGGGGGTGGGTAAGATAATAACTAATCTGAGTAAATTTGAAAAAGTGTATTTTGACTAGATGTTGTATGGCTAAAGACAAAAAAACCCCTGTAAACAAAAACTGTACTCATTAGCAAATCTATTGGTTTCTTATAGGAATATAGGTTAATGATTCTGTAATCACTTTATGTGTACACTAGGATTGAGAGAATAAGTGAATGTACTGTAGATATTGAGAGTCAGGTTTATCTCTATCAGAGAAAAATATTACAAATAAGGAAAAGAGGAAGGCTAAAATTTATCTTTTGTTGATTTGGAATCAGAGGTATCAGTATCAACTCAAGGCATTTTGAGAATATATATATATGCCAAAAAATGTATACAAGTGGACAGTTTGGTCATCGTTGCTCAAGCAGCAATTCTCCGTAATCAGAAGTATCTGGACACTGATGGTAACCACTTTGAGTACCTCTTGTAATTGCAGAAGTCAAATGTGATTTGTATTCATCTTTTGTTATAGGTATATATTATTACAATTTTAATACAATTTTCCTTTCTTAAAATGTGTATACACTTTTTTGGCATCCTCTGTATATATACTCTATACACACACACAAAGAGATAGGTAGGTATAGAAATAAATATAGATGTATGTATACTCACACTTACACACACACCTGTATTCCTAACCCTGCCTGCTGAGAGGCCTAGGGCCAATGGCACCTGAGTAGCAATAGGCAAACTCATCACCCAGATCTTGGTTTCTAAATACCATTGTCTAATGAAAGGAACTAGGCATTCTCAGAAAAATGGTTGATTACAGGATTGGAGCAGGAAATATCCAAGATACACCTGGACCATCTTGTGGTACCTGGAAAAAGTGATAAAAAAAGAAAAAGGATTGGGGCATGTCTAAAGGACACAGGAATCAATGTGAGGAAGCTCCAGTGGCCAGAACTGGACCAATTTGAGGATACAATACTTAATAATAGTGTTGGAGTATCCCAAATAGGTTAAACTAGATATTCATGAGTCCAAACTGATAAAAATAATTGAATCCATAAGTAAATGTGGATAAAAGATAGCCCTTTCTTATGAAAGAATTCAAACTGATAGAGAAGAAATGACAGAAATATGAACACCACATTAGGCAAACACCTCAATAAAAACTGTTTCAAGAAACATACTGAAATCAGTGGGCAACAGTTTGAGAGAGAAAGGACATTACATAGTCCAAAGTACCGCTACCGAGATATTTATCAATTACAGAGGGACAATCAACATTACAGTAGAGATACCTGGCGCACACCAGCTTTACCAAGTGATCATGGTTAATATATTGACATCATAAAACCCTCCATGTAAAGAAACGAGGGGGCACAATATCACATTTATGAGAATCTTAACAAAAATTCACAATTCCATTCTAACAAAGCATCAGAAAGACCAAAATTGAGATACATCATGCAAAATATCTGACCAGTACTCATCAAAAGTATTAATGTCAGAGAAGACTAATGCACTGTCAGATTAGAAGAAACTAAGAACACATAACTAAGTGAGATGTGGGATTTTTGGATCGGATGCTTGAAAATAAAAAAAGGAACTTAGTGGGAAAACTGATGAAATTTTAATAAGATCTGTAGTTTAGTTAAGAGTATTGTATTAATGTTAGTTTCCAGGTTTTGATAACAACTCTGATTATGTAAATTAGTAACATGAGAGGAAGCTGGAAAATTCATTACAGTGAATTAAAACTTTTAATGTGAAAGGCAAAACTATAAACATTTTAGAAGATAATACTGAAGCATAATTTTATGGCCTCTGGGTAAGAAAGGATTTCTTAAAAGAAACACCAAAAGTTCAAACCATAAATAGTATAATTATAATTACCACATTAAAATGAATAACTTTTGACACCATGAATAAAATGAAAAATGAACAGAAACTTAGAAGATATTACAAATGCATATAACTAACAAAGGATTGGGATTATAAATAAAAAACTCCTATTAATCAAATAGTAAGACACACACAAATAATATTCAATAGTAAAGTCATTAGAAGACTTGAGTAATCTTTCATAGAAAACGACCCATGACCAGCTCACATGAACATGTGAAAAGATGTTTAATTTCATTAGTAACACCCAAATGAAATATAAAACTCAAATGAACTACCATTTAACACTTATCAGACTCACAAAAATTAAAAGTTAGGTACTACCAAGTATTGGAGAGGATATGGAGCAATGGAACCCTCATCCACTACTAGTGGAAGTGTAAACTGGTAGAACCTCTTTGCCAAAACAGTTAGCCCTTTCCAAATAAAGGTAAAATTTGTGTTGAGAACTCCTGGAAGTATTCCTGGACATGACTATCATGAGACATGTATAAAAATGTTCACAGTTGCATAATTCTGAGGAGTCAAGAACCAGAAAAAAAAAACCCAAATGTTTACCAACAATTGAATATATAAATAAAATTTGATGTATTTTTACCATGGTATGTAGCAGTACTCATGAACAAAAGCTACAAACGTCAACATAGATCTTAAATCTTAAATCTTAAATAAGAGAATCTTAAAAAACTGAGTGAAAGATGCAAATCATTATATAATCAAGCATACTGTGTGATTTTATTTATGTAAAGGTAAAAAACTGGCAAAACTAAACAGTAAATTGGTTGCGATCCACACATATGAAGTAAATCTATATAAAGTAAGGAATGATTAATAAATTTAGGATTGTTGCCCTTGGAGAGAAGAGAGAGGTGATCAGGGAGGGGTATTATCTATTATATTATCTATTTAATATATATCATTATATTATCTATTTTTCTATGTACATTCTATATAAAATAGACACAAAAGGATATTTTTATATACTATTTAGTATGTATGAGATGTAATACAAACATTTTCAAAGAAGGATAAATATCGTCTGGAAAATATCTTAATTTGTCAAAAGCCTCTGTTCTTATAGAATGTTCTTTGTAGCTTAGAAATAAATGCAATCGCTTCTCGGCCTTTTGGCTAAGATCAAGTGTAGAAATAAATACATATAGTCTCTCCTTGGTTTGTTTCTTAAAATGACCCAGGATTCAAAAAAAAAAAAAAAGGCATTTCACTGTTTAAGAATGGGGTCATGAGTTTCAAGGCTGTTTCTCTGATCAAGAAAAAACATGAAGATAACTTGGCTTTGGTTCCATCCCACACTTAAGTTACTAAAGAACATTAGTCCGCACTCGGCTATCTGCCATGCAATGTGCAGCCAAGGCAGGGAAAGTAACTTGTGTGAATTCAGAGACTTACCTCTCTGACATTCTGGCCCAGAAAAGAGGTACAGAAATATAGTGCTATCCATTGAGACAACATTTTCCCACAGTCTGTCTCAAATTTCATAGCCCTTGTTAAGTAAGTTGATACTATCAGTCCTATTCCCAGTGGGCAAATGTTAGTGTCATTTAAACAGAATCTGTGGAGGTGATTTGATGAACCAAAAAAACTTACTGAAGGTATTGAGACATCAAGAGTGGAGAATGTAGGAAGAAGGGCAAAAATTCTTTGTCCGACCAGTTTGCAAATTATTTAACCATGTGCTTGAGGGAGGGAAGACAAAAAGGGTCTGTTTTTAGTTTTTTTGCTTTATCGTAAGCAGGGGTAACCCTCTTTAGAATACCTATTTTATTTTCTTCTTTTCCCTTCCTCTATCTTTGATTTATTTTTTCCATTTTTAAAAAAACATCTCTTAATAGTCTTATAGATCCATTGGGTAGGGACAAAAGCAAAATTAAAAATTAAGTATGGTGACCATGAATTTGTTTTTTCCTTTTTCTTTAAATACTGATCACTACAGGCTGGGTGTGAGAATAAATCTATTTTCACTGTCACTTGCATCAAAACAGAAACGGAGTAAGCAAAATATATAACTTAAATTGTGCTGCTTTGATGGAAATCCTTTCTTTCCAATATCTTTTATAAGTATTAAGGAAATGTTAAATGAATGACAGAACTTGAGGAAATAACAAAAAGGAAATGTAATATGGCCCATTTTGAAATAGGTCCCAGTCCCACAAACACAGATGTGGCTGTGTTTCTTCTTTTTATGCCTGCTATGTACTTCTGGCCAGTACAAAGTGAAGGGAGTATTTAACAAGTATTTAGGATTGTTTAGCCACTAAATTGAATGGTTGGGTTTAGGATCTTCTGTTTGGTCACGTAAGGGGATAAGAACATCCATATTTTAAATTCCCAAACATCATATTCTGTGTTTTGGAAATAAGATTGTTTACCGTTTCTGTTATAGGTGGTAAAATGAATAATTCTGCCACGTTGCTAAAAGGAATAGTAAATGAATTGTATCAATACTTATTTTTGGCAAGACTTATACCTCTGCAAATAAAAAAAATTCACAGTAATTTCACTTTTCTTCTTGTTGAAAAAAAAATCGGTGTAGTGTGAAATTTCCTAGTAATTTTTGACCTAGAAAACAAGTTTCTATGTGAAACCTAATTTGTTCCCCAAAACTATATGCTCATCAGAAGTGGAATTCAAGAGATTAAAAAAAGAGTGATTATCAGGATGGGAAGCCACCTATGCAAAAATATTTTCTACTACTGGCTTGAAATTTTTATCAATCAGAATATATTTCTAGATGACTACTGTTAAAATACAAATTACCTTGGGCAAGTAAGACATTAAGTATAGACATATACATATATATTAATCTAGCATGGATTTTTCCCCCCTCAAACTAAGGAACCAAAGTGAGAAAAAATGTGAATAAATGAGCATTTTACAATAGGGTAAAAGACGATTAGTGTAAACGATAGCTTGAGCCATCAGCTTGCTGCTTTCCTTTTAGGTCCTTTGTTATTCTTCTTACAGGGTTTTCCATTTTAACACAGGATCAAACTTTTAAATTAAAAAGGATTAAGCTCTTATTGGGGGGGAGGGGTTCAGGAATCACCCAGTGGGTGAGAAAGTTATATGGGGGATACTGAGGCTTTTTCATGGCCCCAAACTCATGTGGAGGAAGGAGGCAGCTGCTTACTCTCATTATAAGGGGTGACTGATTCCAAGCTTGACACTCATTGTCTTCTACAGCTTGTAAACAGTCTCTGAAGGCAGTTTCCATAAGTGTTCAAAGTTGAAACAGGTAGTTAGCCCCTGAAAGTAACTACAAAGTAAATATTTGAAGCACAATACCCATTTATTTTTATATACTGTGGTATGTGTGATGAGTCTTATTACATTATTTCCTCCCTGAGGAAGCTTGCCACATGTTAACAAAGAGTAGGAAGGGCAAGAGCTTTGAAGAGGAAGACAACTGAGTCTGGCTGTCACACTTACTAGCTGGGAGACTTTGATTTAATCTTAAAGCCTCTCTAAGCCTTAGTTTCCATTCCAGTAAAATGGGAATAATAACATTTATTGTGTAGGGTTCTTCTAACTTTGTTAAAAAACACTTCATGAGATAACACAGTGATTGTCACAGATGAAATTCTAATATTTAAAGAAGAATGAGTAACACTGATAGTGCCTTGCTGTCAGTACCTAGGCAAATAATGAATACAGTATTGGTACATGTGAGGTCAACCCAGATCAATTGTTGGACATAGTGCAATAATTATCAAAAAGTAGAATAAATTATTTTTCATTGATGGTGTCTTCAACTAAAATACAATGTTAAGGAGGAATAGATTCTTCTTCAAGGAAATTCTCAGTCCCATGTGTATTATCTGTATATTTGATGATTATTGCTTTTCATTAATATCATAATATATATTTTTTGCCACCCCCACCCCTCCATTTTTTAAGCTGTTGTCTCTCAGTCTTGTCGTAGGAAACAGCTTACTGGCCCATGCTGGTATTATGAGCCTTGCGCTCCCTCCAGCTGAGGCAATCGGTCGCTGGTCGAATCGAACACACGGCCTTCAGCATTAGGAGCATGGCGCTCCAACCACCTGAGCCACCGCGCCGCCCCTAATATCATAATATTGATACAATTTTTATTTCCTGAATTTGGATTTTGTAATTATTTTTCTTACAATGAAGAATGTACATGAATCCATGTTACCTTAATTAAGAATCATGGGGTATGTGTCAGAACACTGTACATGAGGCTATCATTGATATTTCAACATTAAACCTAATCCTATGTTATTTTTTAATGATAAACGGCTCTTGCTTCATTTCACTCAAAGGTGTATGATAAGTTACGATGGGAGTGAAAGTAATGGAAAAGATGGTATTCACAGGGGTTTTGTTCTATCAAGAATTTTGATTGCTTTGCTGAATTATGTTCTCTTCCCATCTGCCCCACCCCCAATCCAGCTCAGATCCATATTTAATTGCATTTTATTTTTAGGCTTCCTCAATACTTTTGAAATAAATAGTTAACTTAGTACTTCGTAGGTAAGTCCCAAAGTAAGGGTCTCTTGCCCTGACAGCAGTGCCATTAACCCTGTCCTCCTGTAGGAACGGGTGCTAGAAACATCCGCTCTCTATGTCAGGTGCTGCTGCTGCCGAGCATGGTCCTTCTCTGTCTGAGCCCTCTACTGGTCCCCACTGTGGCAAGTCTCCAGAGTCCTGTGGAGAACTAAAACATACAAGTAGACAATGGCCAGAACTGTGACACGCAATCTGTAGCAACCCGCCCAGGAAACTGACCCATTAGCTCCAGTAACCAGCCAGGAGACAGCCTACTCTCTATAAGTCAGGCCTGTAGAAAGTCGGACCACTATTTCTAACAATCAGAAAACCTAAAAACAAACAATAAAACCCTGGTAACAATCACTCCCAAGCATCCAGCACTTGATTAATAACTGACAGCTTTCCCAGTTTTTGCCTCTGCTTGCAACTTAGGAACAGCCAGACACAAATATGTACCCATAACCAATCACATAGGATGCCTCACTTCTAGTTAGCCTACTTCCAATTCTCCTTGCCAGCAGCCTCCAAAGAGGGCGCACCTGAAGCCTTCCCCCCATTATAAATAAAGCTTTTCCACTCCTCTGCCTGCCATTGTGTCTCTGCTAAAACTTGCTATAGCAAGTCTGAATAACTACCGTGTTTCCTCCAAAATAAGACTCGTCTTATATTGTTTTGCTCCAAAAGACGCATTAGGGCTTATATTCAGGGGATGTCATCCTGAAAAATCAGGCTAGGGCTTCTTTTACGGTTAGGTCTTATTTTGGGGGAAACACGGTAGACTTTGCCTCTTTTCATTTGGTTGACTTTTGTTTATTTCCACACCTACCTCTTGGCACAGTGTGGTTTGTTGAGATTGGTCCTTACATCAGTCCATGCCTGACCAAAGATTCTGCTTCCTGTGCCAGGTGTTGCCTCTTCAGCCTAGAGGTATGGTACAGGTACACAGATTGGTTCCTCCTCGTCAGTTCTGGTCACCCACCTAGAGATCGGGCTGTGTTAACCCCCTGAAATAGAGAGTCGGTTTTCTCCTTCTCTCATTGTCCTGCTTGATGGCCTTTTGGACAGGGTTTAGACATTAAATGCCCCATGTCTATTTAGCTTTCTTTGGGGCTGGAGGTGGTGGGGTGGGAGTCCACCTTCTCTCAACAAGGTAATCAAGACCTCCACCTTTCCTTTTTTCTTGTTAAAGCAGAGAAAAAGTACAAGTGAACAGTCTGGCATATCATCTTACTTTTAAATTCATTGAATTTCACCTCAGTAGATTTCAAACAACTTTTTTGAAAGTCAGCTGAATGTTTTAGTCAGATGTTCAGTACCGGAATGGCTCAAATTAACCTTTCTTGCATTGAAAATCCTATGATGAAATCCTTAGGATTGAATAATTTATACTGCCTTTAATACATTACCTGCTATATGACAGGCCTGTATACATTTATATTAGTACATACGGTATCTCAGTGACACTTCTTCCAGCTACTACTCCCACCACCACAGCCTGTTTATTCATATCTTCTTGTGGTTCTTTTTAGGTTTTAGACCCTGGAAAACACTAGCTCATTGTTTTAGGTTAAAACAATCAGTTCTCCAGAGTCAAATATGTGGTTCATTTATGGTAAATTTGTGTTCTTCAGCTTTATTTATTTATTTCTTGTTCTTGTGCATATACAATAACTTATTGTTTTGAGACTGCCTTATAGTGTGATCTCTATGCAAACATGTTAAATAAGACATGCTAAGTTGCACCATTTGTTATGCAATCAGTGCAAGTAACCTAGGTGACTTGACCATCTGATGAGCAGATGCCTTCTACCCTAGGCTAAGTTCACATATGTATTTACAAGTGATGACAATGTTGTCACAGCTTACTTCTCCGGAGCTTTCCTTTAATACCGATGTTAAGACACATTCTGATTTCAGAAACATTAAAATATGGAAAAAATGCACCTTAGAATTGAGAAATACGGTCACTATTAAATGAGCCAAGTTCCATCTCTTCTCAATTCAAAAGCTTAGCCAACTTTTACCCTCAGGGCGAGCACTTGAAAAAGACACCACCTTTAGAGACTTGTTGCAGAAGCCAAAGGCCTGAAAAGACAAACTTAATTCCTCCCTTTCTCTTACCCCTCAAAGCTAGTCTGTCAGTACGTCTTATCATTCTACCTCTGAAAAGCATCTCAGCTCTGCACTGAGCTCCATCTGTCTGCACTCCCATATTCCAAGACACCATCAACTCATTCCTGGGCCACTGCCGTCCTCTGTGCTTTCATTCGTTTTCTCTTTCCCTCTTTTCTCCATAGCACACAGAGAATAATTTTTTAATAAAGGCTATCACATCACCCTCCTGTTAAAAAGTCTTCATTGGATCCCAATTGCAAATTAATTGAAATCCCAACTCCGCCATGTTTGGGTCTGCTTACTCTCCAAACTCATCTTTGCTCCTCTCCCCATTGTATATCAGTCCCACAGGCATCTTTCCCATTCCTCATGCCTGTTAAGCTCTTCATTGTCACACAGACTCTCACCTACCCAATACCACCACTTTCTTCTCACTGCTGATCCACCATTTTTTAGGTCTTGGCTTAAATGTCAACTCCTCAGAGAGACTTTCCTGACCGTCTTGTCTTAGGAGGTTTCCTCTCCCCATTTTTCCACTTCTGCCATCTGCATTTCTTATATTGCTCCATGGTTTCCTTTGTAGTACTTATCGTTATATGAAATTATACATTTGTTTGTGGGTGAAGAGACTGACCTCTTTAAGGGGAAGCAGTCTATTTGTTTGGTTACCAAGTGTTTGGCACACAGTAGTGATCCATAACTAGAGGGATCAGCAGACAGGGCTATTCCTCTCTATGCCAGCACCCCGGTCTAGACGAGGAGGTATATCCAGTAGGACAGTTTTTCATAGTGGAAAGACTATTGTGTGGCAAAGGAGAGGTCTGATTTCAGGTCTTGGCTCTGTCACATAAGAGCTGCATTAACTCGAGTGAGTATTTTACCTCCCTCTGGTTCTATTACTTTATAAAGGGAATACAAATGCTTACTCTACACATTGGTTATTATAAAGATTGTACCAGACTGATGTTCATGAAATTGCTATGCAAAGGTAAGTCATTATGCAGATATGGAGGCAAGGAATGAGTAATAGGAAGCGTTTAAGGCAGGGACTTTGACAGCAGCTCTCAAAAGGCCATGCACTAGTTTTGGCTGAAGGTGGGACTGACCACGGGTTTCCCGAGCTACTGAGGTCAGGATCCCCAGTTTTCCACCGCCAGGGTCAGAATTCGTCCCGCAATTTCCATGGGGATAAAAGGGTCCATGGGGGTCCCAGGGCTCTGGCTACAGGTTTGAAAAAGCCTCAGAGGAGGGGATTCTATACCCCTTTTAGTTCTTCCTTTCAATGCCATACCCTCAGGCTTTCATTTTCTCACGCCTCTTTTACCTTATCAATTTAGTCTACAAAAAAAAAAAAAAAAAAAGAGCAGAAAGCCACTCATGATGTAAATAGCTGGTTGGAAGAATGTTTGTCTTACAACAGAAAGTGATAGTCTTAACCTAAATAAATAAGGCTTCGTAAAACTTGAGGTCTTACTCAATGAGATGGGAAGGCATTTGAGAATAATTTGCTTTATGCGTCTCATCCATACAGGCTTACACTTGTGGCAGAGGTGGCTCACTGCCCCTTAGAGTTTGTGCCCCTCTGTCCAAGGAGTAGACTCTATGGGAAGTGGCTGCCCAGCTGGGACTGCATGTCTGCGTCCCCTTCCCTCTAGGCTGAGCCACGCGTGTGATGTCTCGCTTCTAGGCAAAGGTATCTGACCAGTGCTGTGCCTTCTTTATGCTTCCTGTCCCCTCCCACCACTGAATATAGATGACATGGTTCTAAGGAATGGTGGAGCCATAGCATAGATGGGGCCTGGGGCCTTGACTCCCTGGGAGGTGGAAAGCTCTCTGTTCTCCTGGAACACCTGCCCTGGACTAGTAGAGAAGTGAGAAATAAACTCGTTGGGTTGAACCACTGAATTTTTGTGATGATTTGTTATTACCACTAGTGTGGTAACTAACACAAGAAGTGCCTTCTGGAATTACAATTGAAGACCGGAATCAATTCTGCTTACTATTCCAATTGGAAGATTTCTAATCATATCATAACTTAACATATTATGATATAAATTATTTACTACCCAAACAGAAGTCAGCACCAGTTATGCAATCTAAATATCAGTGATAGGGTTTAATAACTACCAAGGATCCAAACACCTATCAGCTTAAGCAGAATCAAATTTCCTAATATGTAAATCACTTCAGAGACTTTTATTTTTCCCCATCTTCTCAAGAGTTGACCAAATTTCTAAAATTGAATGAATTATCAAAACCTGCAAAGCAAGTTGAAGGCTGTAATTTTGTATCCATCAGACAATGATGATTTATTTTCATTTTTGACATTGCATCTTCCTCTCTTTTTTTAAATCTTTGTCTGTCTTATTGTTTCTAATATTACTTTGAGAGTAAGCCAGGAGGTGGTAAAAGCCCGTGTTTCTCCAAGTCACGGAAACAGCTGACATCCTGTCTCTCTCTATTAATGAGTAATAGACAGGTGGATATTTACCAGTGGCTCCAGCTGAATTATGACAAGACCCATCATGAGCCAGGCTCGGAGGCTTTTCTACTGTGTGACTAAGGGTGGTTCAACAGAACAACTCTTGGGTTTCTCAGCAAGTGGGGACAAGTTTGTACGTTGCTGGCTCTCTCCAAATAGTCCTCGCAGTTGTTTTTATAAAAGCCCTTCCAATTCTCTTTGCTGATGTTTGTTCTGTAGAAAAATCGCTGTTAGGTCTTTTGTAGGTGAAGCTAAAGCATGAAGAGTTTCAAAAAATTGCTGAAGATTAACACCATCATTAGAATTCAGTGTTCCTGAGAACTCTCCGTGTTCCCGAGGCCCCTGGCAAGATACTGGCCTTTTCACTTCGAAGCTATGCTAATAATTACAGGGCAAAAGAAAGAATCTTTTTGGTGGCCCACAGAAATAATGCAGCTTATTAAAGTTTCAAATCTGGGTAAAATCTGTATATGGTACCTCAGTTCAGAAAGCTCCCAGGGTTTACGGGCATTATCCCATCCATTCTCTCATCAAGTCCTTCATTGAATAGGTATGAAGTATTATCCATTCAGAAAGGTGGTGGAGACAGTTTGCTGCAGGTGTTATTCACATCCAAATGTTTTCTTTCACTTTTCTGGGCCTATGCCTCATCTACCCCAATGAACTATGTAAAATGGAGTCAGGCATTAAATTTGTAAATTACTCTCTTAGCCATTTTGTGTTAGCCATCTGTGTGTTATCAAACCCGGAGTATGTCTCATAAATATTTGTGAATAAAAAAATGAGAATGTATGAAGCAAAGAGGGGAGGTTTAAAATAACCAAGTAAATGTTAGAGCATGCTGTCCTATTGCCAAGACACTTTTTTGTTAATATTAAGAAAAAACAGATTGTGCAACTCCATATAATTCTTACTGCAGGCAGTTTCTTAAATATGGTTAACCTTGCTTTCAAATGCAAATATTTTGCACACCATATTTTGCACAATGATAATGAACCAATATCATTGTTATTAACTAAAGTTTAGCACATTTAATAATAGCAAAACTCCCTTGTGTTGTAGGAAAGGAGCTCTACAACCCTATACACCCCCAAAACTACAAGTGTAGCCTAGGTTTTATTCCTCCTTTCCTTCAGTTCCCCTGTACAACTCATTTTTCTTTATCAAGGTATTATAATCATTCTTAGTACTATGATAGTTGATCTCCAAACAACTCTTTTTCACCTTTTTTTTTTTTTTAGTTTGGCATATGTTGTACATGTCTTCTAACTTGATGGCAAAATTTCCAGGATTCTAGTGTTGAACTACTGGACTCTATCCTGAAGAAGTGAGGGGCTTGATGAAGCAATTTAGATTTTTTCAGTTTGAGTCTTTGTATAGAATCTTTCAGGGAAAAAAAAAACAAAAACATCTGATATTATTCAAAAGCCATGGACTTTAACTTTGTTCAGACCTGTGTTTATATATCTGGCTTTGTCACTCACCAGTTCTGTGAGTTTGGATTTAACCTCTCCTTGTGGCAGTTTCCCTATTTATAAAATGGATTGCTTACATCTACTATTATTGTAAGGTACACTTGTGCTGATTATTATTTTACTGCATTTAATTAGGTTATCTGACTAGATTTTTGAGAGTAAAGTATCTTAGAAAATGGATTATGTGAGGGAGAAGAATAGTTTTCCTTGCTTCACTGAAAAAAAAATATATTTAACATATCAAGTATCATTATTCTGATATTTACTCAACTTTAACAAAAAGGTTACATATATATCCATTATGTAATAAGTCATGTGAAAAATGTGAGTTGGGGATACTGTGGTAATTATTGAATTATTAACACTCACCACCTCGTTAGCATAGCTTTGATCCTAAGCCTAGTGAATAGAGTTAGCAAAATAATACAAAACAGTAATCTTAAAGGAAGAGAGCAAATCTCAGGAATATTAATGTGAGACAATTTAATTAGGAATAGATGCATATCATCTGTAAAGTTATACATACTCGTACATACAAATCTCTATCAATAGAGATCACAGCTATCTGCAGTAGCTGTAAATATCACATGAGAAGACTTTATTTAATAAACAAGAGATGCTTTACATTGAATTGGTATGTCAAAACCAAACTCATTTCTAGAATTTCTTAGTAGTTAATTTTACTGTTTAATTAGAACTGTGGGAGGTAATGTAGTCTATGATAGTATTTCCTAACCTTATTTTCTTATTGAAAGTTTTAAAAATTTTTTTCAATGAAAAATTTCAAACATAGTAGGCTGAACCTTATAATAAACTTCTCTGTACCTATAATCCAGCTTCAATAATTATTAATTCTGGGTCAAATCTTGTTTCATCTATTCCCTCATCAATTACATTTCCCATAATTTTTTGTAATTTACTTAATTTTTAGAACAGTTTTATATTTACAGAAAAACTGAGAAGACAGAGTTCCTCTATACCCGACACCTAGTTTCCCCTATTATTGACATTTTAGTATGATGTATTTATTACAACTAATGAACCAATATCATTATTAACTGAAGCCTACAATTTTAGATTTCCTTACTTTTTACCAAATGTCCTTTTTCTGTTCCAGGATCCCATCCAGGATACCATATTACATTTACTTGTCATGTCTCCTTTGGCTTCTCTTGGCTATGATGGTTTCTCAGACTTTCATTGTTTTTCACTATCTTGAGAGTTTTGAGAAACACTAGTCAGGTATTTTGTAGGTGTCCTTCATTTGGAATTTGTCTGATGTTTTTCTCATGGTTAGACTGGAGTTATGAGTTATTGGAAGAAAGACTATAGAGGTAGAATGCCATTTTCATCACATCACATCCATGATACAGGCTATCAACATAATTTCTGACTGCTGATGTTGGCTTTGATCACCTGGCTTAGGTAATGTCTGTCAGGTTTCTCCACTATAAAGTTAGTCCATCCCTTCCCCGCACCTCGGTAGTGGGGAGTCACTTGGGTGCAGTCCATGCCTAAGGAGAGGGGAGTTAACTTTCTCTTCTTGAGGGAGTATCTGCATAAATATTTGGAATTTTTCTGCATGGGAGATTTGTCTCTTCTCCCTCCTTTAACTGATTCAATTACTTATTTATAACTATGTTATTTTGAGCAAATTCTAGACATCATATATTTTCCTTTGTAAATAAATTTCAATATTTATAAAATATGCAGTTTTTTTAAATTTAAAAAACCTTTTTATTTTTCTATTCAACAGGTATATTTTTAATTTAGAACATCATTTTACTAAAAAGTTAAAAATTAAAATACATTCAAAAATCAAAGAATCTAATGCCTGTTAACTCAATACTTATTGAGCATCTGTTATGTGCCAAATATTATGCCAAGTGTTGGGAATATATGATGAATAAGAAGAGAAGATGAATAAGAAATCACGTTTAAACCAATCTCACTTATCTATCTTCTTTTGCCTCAATAAATATAATGAAAGCAAACATTTATAGGGGCTAATTTCGTGCCAGGCATAAGTAAAAACTATTTTCTTATTTTAAAGATGAAAAAACTGAATTGTAGAGTGGCTAAGTGACTTGCCCAAGGTCATTTAATTAATAGAATATTCTAATGTGACTTGATCTCAGGCAGTGTGACATCAAAGTCTAGCCAGGAATCTGCAAACCGTTTCTGTGAAGCAGCAGATATTTAATATTTTAAGTTTTATACCACATCTGATTTCTATTATTGTCGTTGCTTCTTCTCCTCCTGTTTATTCTTTACAACTCGTTTAAAAATGTAAATTACAATCTAAGCTTGAGGGCTACATAAGAATAGGCCACAGGCTGGATTTGACCCAGAGGTCATAGCTTTCCAACCCCTGCTAACCACTGCCCTATAACACTTCGTGTCACCATCATCATGATGGTCACACTCAGAATGACCTAAGAAACTCTGCCATCCTATAAGGCTTAATTTTCCTTTGTGATGCATTGGATTCATTTCTGTTTATTTTCATCATCCATAAAAGTGTGCAACACTAGGCTTGTGTTCCCAGGTAGTCTGTCCAGAGATATGTCCTCTTAGGGCCTGGGTAAAGAATACAAGAAACTCTAAGACCCAGAGTCTCTAGAAAATCTGAGTTTGGGGTAGTTGATTTGAGTGACTTCCCAGCGTACAAAAGGATGAGTGGCCTCTCTAGCAGAAGAAGTAGTATGCATAGCTCTTTGTAAATGAAGAGAACAACTTTAATCTTTGTGACCACAGCTGCTCTGTAGGATCTTCTTTGTTGTTAATGTGGGAAACCCACTTACCCACTGGAGATGTATAAGAGTCTGGAAGAGATGCTTTCTGATGGAGCAGGACACCCGGATAACTCAATATTTTATTTAAAACAAAGTTTTTGTTTTATTCACCTTTATTCTATTCACCTTCTCCAGTGAATTGGGAATAAGGTGGACTAGAGCCCGTCAAGGGCCTAGTCATGGTCCTGTCTACCACTAAAAGGTAGTCCATGGTTCTTTTTGATCTATACATCTGAAAAATCATAAGCTAGGTTAAGATGTCGTGGGCACAAACTGAGGCTGATTGTAAGCTCACTGCAAAGTTGGTATCTCTAGCTATATTTATTGGACACTTAATGTGACATGGGCCATGCTAAGCAATTTACCATGTTATCTCACTGGATACTCATAACTTAATGAGGTTACATCAATGTGCCCATTTTACAGATGAGGAAATTTAGGTGTTAAATTTAGGTGTTAAACAACTTAAAAGCATAGAACTAGTAAGACTGGTACTCAAAACCAGATGTATCTGATTGGAAAGTTTCAGCAGGTAATTTTTTAGTACTTACTAGCTAAGTACACAGTAGGAACTCATCCAATAAAATGTATCAAATACTGTCCAAGTACCAGGTAAAGTGTTGGTACTGGGAATATTATGAGGAACAAAACAAAATTCCAGCCCTTAAGGAGGAATGTACCCTCTTCTCCCTTGTAGGTCACCACCTTCACCTTTCATGTATCTTTCTATCTGTACATTCAACTTCAAATGGGATAACATTTATTATAAACATTCCATACCCATGTGAATAGATACACACGCCTGCTATTTCCTTTCTTTACATTTTCTACCAGTAGGAAAGAGAAAATATAGTGGGTCATGACAAACACGGATATCTTAATGATGTGCCGCATATCACTTGATGAGGCCCTTGATTCACATTGACCTATTGGAGCCTCTGTTTCTCTAGCTGCAGAGAGAATAAATTATACATGACAAATATTATCTAAGGAAACATAGACAGTTTATACTTAGAAACATCCTCAGGGATGATTATTCGTTAAATATTTTATAGTTTGGATCATTGTCATGTATAAGCTTTCTTGCCATTTCCTGTTATCTAGTTTATTTCCTTATATCTCATCTCCATTGATACTAGAATATACCTTTCCAATTTGTAAAAGTAGAACTATGCTTTTACAGAATCACACAAATGGAAGCATGCTGCAATTGTGTAAAATGTGAGCTATTCACCAACTTTCATCAGATCCAATCATTTGATCCATTGTGAGCTTTCCTAGCTCCTGGTCCTGATCTTGGTACTTTAGTCCTGGAGTTTTATATCATCCAGAAACCCAGGGATCAGAAACTCTGATTAGACAATTGTGGCTAAGAATATGGTTTTTGCAATCAGACAGTCTGCCTTTACATTATAGTTCTGCCAATTTCAGCAGTTGACTCTGACAGTTTGTTTAATCCCAAATCTAGGGGTAATACTACCTCATCGAACTGCGAAGAAGATAGTAAGAAGTGCTTATTAGTACCTGCCACAGATAAGTAATAAATATTAGTCATTATTATTGCTGTTATTTTAAATAATATCGGGTTATGAAAATCTATAATTCATAGAGTAATTTTGAATTGCATGAATTGGTTTTGATATCCTTGGTCTAATATTTTTTTTCCATTTATGATCATTCATTTATTTGAAAATTATTTTATTCCTCCTTTTATTCAACTTCTACAATGTTCTTGCTGTGCGTGGTGGTGAGGAAGAAAAAGAAGGGAATAAGCTCGTTTCTGCCCTGAGGAATTGAGAGTTTCGCTGGGAGACTAGGTAGACACATACTAAATAAACATTTATGAAAAACAAGACAGTATGTGATCATTCGTATTTCAGACCTGTGCTTCTCAAGCTTTAATGTGTATGCAGAGATGTTGGGGATCTTGTTAAAATGCAGCTCCTGGTTCAGCAGGTCTGGGGCAGGGCCTGAGAGTCTGCATTTCTAACAAGCTCCCAGGTGGTGCCCAGGCTGGTGGTCCTGGGAACACACTTTGAGTAGCACAGTCAGTGCTTCAGGATTTCAGAGAGGCCAGAGCTTAACGCTCACCCTGCCTCGTTTATAGTATCAACAAAAGAAAGAAAAAAAATACATGCTTCTTCTTCATCATTTTATAGGTAGAGGTTTAATATTTTGTCATGACAATGAAAGCAACTATAATTTGCTAGGAACTCCAGGCAGGGCTTGCAACTCATTCACAGCAATCGTGCAAATCATAAGGCACAGAGTAGTCATATTTGCTGTTTTCTTTTTCTTGGGTTCTATTTTTTTCTTGAAATTTCTATTCTGTTAATTCTGGTATGCATGTTTTTAGCTGTAAGTTCCCTCAGATCTTTACTTGAAAATGCTGAAATGTAAACCAATTCATTGAATTCCATTGTTTTAGGCAGACAGTGCTGGTTTCAAAAAATGTGAAGGCTTTTAAGTTGAAAGTTAAATCCAAGACAAACAGACCACATATTAAATAATTATAGTGATGCAACATCTTTTATCTGTTAAATCAGCAGCTCTTTCTGAAAAAAAGAAAAGAGCTATGTGTGAGAGTCATGTTTAAACCCAATCTCCTTGTATTTCCATTTAGCTATACAGAAAATCAACTAACAAGTTATGCTAATGCTCTTTAGAAATGATAAGTAATAATAAAGACTAGAATCCTGATGGGAGATTCTACTAAGATATTTCTTGAGACTCAAGTGTTGGAATGTCAGTGAGGATTGTC
Source organism: Rhinolophus hipposideros (assembly GCF_964194185.1). Lineage (NCBI taxonomy): Eukaryota > Metazoa > Chordata > Mammalia > Chiroptera > Rhinolophidae > Rhinolophus > Rhinolophus hipposideros. Next base: position 77,469,289 of record NC_138050.1, on the reverse strand, counting down.
AAGACCTTGCTGGGTTCAAAGGAGAGTGACTTTGGTGGATCTCTTATTTATTTCACAAATATCTCTGTCCTATTCACTTTTATCTAAAGAGTTGCTATTATTTCTGCTTTTGTCCTACTTTACTTTCATCTTACATATCAGGGATTGAAACTCTGGTTCCTCTAATTGTGTCTGACATGAAGCTGTCAATCTTATCTCCACGGCTTTATTGAAATGTTCCAGATGTGTGGCAGAGTCTAGGATCGTAGGCGCGCCTGGCCCCTGATTCTTAAATGGTCAGTACATCATCTCTTTCCCCAGCCTCCAGGGCTGTCCACCAAAGTCATGCATGTAATGGTACTTCAAAGCACCTTTTTTATCCAGCCTTTTATTTTCCTCCTTCAGAAAATGACCAGCCTAGTGTGTCATTTTCTCTTATTGACAGTGTGCCAGTCTCCAGTTCCCAGGGGAGCACACAGATAAACTCCTGAAGAATTTTATAGCTTCAACTCACCAGTCTAAACTTCTATGAATTGGACTTATGAATAAAATTGTCAATATCATTTCCATATTTACATAGGGCCCAAAACAAATATAAGTGTATTGAAGAGTGTCATAACCCTTTGATCATCTGCCCATCAATTTATTGTTTGTAAATGACCTTTTAAAATTTTTAAATCACCAGAAAGCTCCCATTTGAGCCATTCACATTAAAAAAAACATTTTTTTTTTTTTTTTACAAGTGTTTCTCCTCCAATCTGGACTATGGACAGATGTGTAGATCAAATGATTCATTTTCAGGACATTCCACTCCAATTAAACCGTGTTCATTTTAGACTCTTGGGTCAATGTGGCTTGTTCTAAAATATGGATGTATTCATTGTTCTTTCGTTGTTGTTAATACCCTAAGATCAAGGTGACATTGTGGCTTTCCCACCCCTTGCTCCCCTTTATCTTTATATCACCAGCTTGTTCTTCCTTGATGATCACACCTCAGTCCAGACTGTTGCTTCAATGTCCTTCCTCTACTCCTGAGTGATAAAAAGTCAACAAGGTATGCACAGACATTATTGGATAGTCTTCATTTAGCCAAATAACAGACCTAACAAACTTTTGATTTGTTCTGGCTCTTTATCATGTTTACCTGGTATTTATACCAGTTTTACATATTATCCCATCTGACTGTTTATTTGTCTGTCTTGTGCTTTACTGGGTGCTCCTGCAGGCCATGGACTCCGTCCCGACTTTTGACTGCAGTGAAGAAAGCAGGGCCTCTTTCCTCTCCATGGAAGCCGAGTCCATTGCCACTGAATGGTTGAAAATCTGTTCTTCCAAACACCTGTTAATCTCTTAGTTCAAGTTTTAAAAGAAGATAACTATAGATATTTTTCTAAACTTTAAAACATTGTTTTTAATTTTTCTTTTAAAATGGAATTATATACACCAGGTAAAGGAGGTAATGATTAATACAGGCAGTCAGTGGATCTCCCACTTGAACATGGGGATGAATATAAACATAGGACGAGGCCGAAGATTCTGTATTTCTGAGAAGCACCACGGTGCTGCTGCTGTTTGGATTCCGGGGCTCACGTTTTGTGTGGTGAGTCCCTAGTGAGGACCATAGGCTTTCTTTGTCCTTGAATCACAACAAATGATTAGCTTTGCCTGGTAATTTTATCGTAATTTCTTCTTCCAGCTTCCAAGATCTGTTATAAAGATTTCAGACACTACAGAAATAAAAAATGTCGGAAGCCAAAGTTCTCAACAGTCTTTCCTCCTACAAACAGCTGCTGTCAATAATTTAATGCATATTCTTCCAAATTATTTTCTATGTATGACTATGTTTCAGGAAACGAAATCACTCAAAACATTCTGTTCTTTTTTCCCCCCACTTTCCAGTATATTTTGGGTTTTCTTCTCCCCATAAGAACCAATCGGTCTTTCATTCTATTTTAAGGATAGTTCATCTATGCCTTATTTAGAAGTGTTTAGATTATTAAGAGGATATTTATGTAAACAAAGCTTTTAAAATAAAAACAACAGCAGAATTTTTGGCAGGAGTCAATGTTATATAAATAGTTTAAAATAGAAAGAGGTTAACTTGCCTCTAGATCATGTAGTGATGACACTTTTGAAGGAACGAGCAGGCAGGGTCAAATGAGACTCTGATTGGATTAGAAAGGAGACGTGACCATTTCCTTCCACGAAATGACTATCTCCTAGGACTCCCCTGGAGAGTCTTGGGTCTGGGATATTTAAGGAAATGACTATATAAGGATAAAAAACACCCAGGGGTTTGCCCAAGACCCCCTCTCAGGGTCCTGAGATCAGTGACACCCTCGGGATGCCCACAATCCCTCACCCCTTTGCCAGGGCTGGAGTCACCAACAGCTTTTTGCCCAAGGCACGTGTGGTGAGTTGCTCCACACGGCTACAAGTCACCAGGTGATTTTTGCAGCAAGGCAGTGTGACTTTTTCAGTTCATGGCTGTTTCAGAGAGCTAAGAGCAGCACTGCAGGCCCAGATTAGAAACCCACTTTCCCCTGAGAGTGAAGCTGGTGGCCCCTGACTCCTGACAGACACTAAAATTCTCCACTCAGGGAGGGATGAGTGTTGGTGCAGAGAAGCTGTTTTATACAAACAATAGGCAGAATACATTAAAAACTGCCCTTCAAATGGCTGTTGTGGTACAGGGACACCTGTATTGGCCCCTCTAGCCTTTGATTCCATACCAGGAATTTATAAAAGCAAATCTCTCTTTTTTTTTTCTGTCTCTCACTTAAGAGTAAGGATTTCTGGCCAGGAGCATCTCTGAATTCCAGTCAGAATTGGAATGACCAGCCTGAGAGCTTTGCAATTAATTTGAGAATCTTTTCGCAATAAAAAGACACTGTTCACCCCCTTCGCCGCCCAGCCCCCAAATCAGGCTAGAAATATGATAGATTCAGTTAATCTTCAACAGGCAGTTTCAGACATTTTAGATCCACTTCTACTGCGTGATTAATTGCTTCAGTGTTTGGCAAGTATTAAACGGGAGAGTTTTGTGGGGAGGAAGTCGGCGTGCAGGCTGCAGCTGGCCCGCTGTTTGTTACTGCTCTGGCCCAGCCTCTGTTCTCCCTCAACAAAGCACAGCTGCTTCTTGTCTGTCACAATCAATGGGATGACATTTCCCAACTGGTAATTACCAAAAGGATTCCTGTTGATGCCTTTTGGAACTGCCAATCTAAAAGGTAGCTCTTGGCTCCCGCTGAGTACAGTATGTCTGCAGTTTGGCTTTTTATCTTCGTTTTCATACTTGAACTGAAAGAAAGGTTTGTGTGGAGACTTGCAGCTCACTCCCTAACACCTCTCTTCCTTCCCCTCACCTGTCGACACATTAAAGAATATCACAGAGGTACTAAAATCCTTTGCGTACACTGAATAAGACTGGTCTAGGAGTAAACTAGGAAAAAAGGGACCTAAGAGACACTAATGAAAGAACTAATGCAAGCTACAAGTGAAGGTATTTATGTTTTCATGTTTTGTGGGGGAAAGGGTAAAAACCATTATTTTCAGGGGATTTAAATGAGAGCCTTCCTTATAATTTGGTGTTCACCAAAGAGAAGAATTCACTGGATTTAGCCATCTAGGAAAAACACTCCCTGTTGAAATATATCTCTTTACATTATATATAGTTTTTCAAGTGCCAGGATGCCATTTATTAAGCAATTTTTGAAAGAAAATAAATAATGCTCTAGCCGAATGGTTCTATGGGAGGGATAAACCTATAAATATATCATAGAGGAATATGTTTATTCCTTCATTCACTCAACAGTGATTTATGGGGGGAGGAGAGGTATATGCCAGGCATTGTTTTAGATGCTGAGACCTGGAACAGTACCAGATGGAGCTTGGAGGGAGGAGGGAGGAAATGACACTATTTAGACAGTAAATTTAAGTTGAGAGACACTCTCATTCTACCTATAGGTTCCCTACGAATCGCAGACTCTTAAGCATATATTAATTTCTTCACTTACCCTTTTTTGATGATAAGATGGCTGTTGTCTCTGAGACTTGAAGTTAAAAGAATTAAAACATATTTAAATGTAGATGGATTAGAGAACTTCGGTGCATGGGTAGCTAAGAAGGACTGGCAAGGAGAAATTCAGGGCAAAGTAGAAATTTAAAATGTTAAGAAAAGAAAAATACATAAAAAAGAAGAGGAAGAAAGAGAAAGATTACTCAGAGCAGATTTGTTGTTTAGAGAACTATGTATGTTGACAAGAGTGCCAAGACCAAAAGTAGATTATTAGTGGTTGCCAGGGGCTGGAGGTAGTGGAGAATGGGGAGTGACTGCGAATGAGTGTAGGGTTTTGGGGGTGCTGGAAATGTCCTAAAGTTAAATGATGGGGATGGATGCACAATTCTGTGAATATACGAAAACCACTGAATTGTATACTTTAAAGGCTGATGAAGTTTGTGGGAGTGAATTATATCTTAATAAAGTTGTTATTTAAAGAAAAGGAGACAGTGCTTCAAGCTTAACTAAGGTGACGCCTCATCTTCCTGTGAGGTAGGAACCCAAGTTAACGTTCCTTCAGCAGACAATCTTGCTTCTGAATTTCGGGTAAACTTAGTTTCTGTATAGAACAATTTTGGAGAAGCTTACCCCATGTGTATATATTAAGGGATTGACTTTTGTAGCTTAGGAAATTGGAGAGAGAGAGAAAACATCAATTATTAGAAACTATTACTATGGTAGATTTGATATAATAAATATTTATATATGTATCTTTAAAAAAAAAGGAGAAATAGGCCTAAAACTGATAGTACGTGGGAAGGCTCTAGATCTGTGCTGTCCGAGATGGTAGCCTCTAGTTACAAATGACTCTTGAACTTTAAACACAATTGAGTCAATTTAAAAGTTCAGTTTCTCAGTCCTACGAGCCACATTTCAAGTACTCAGTAACCACAAGAATTATGTGGCTGCTGTATAGGGCAGGGAGGATATCAACTGTTCTATTAGACAGCTCTGCTTCAGGTATAGGTGGGGTGGTGCTGCACCTCACAACACCCCACAGTTTGCCTCCATAAGAGAATCTAAAACAATGTCTCCTCCAGGAATTTCCTTGTGTTTATAGTCCACTGAAACCCGGAACTGTCTCAGTGAAAGTGTGGCCCTCATTGCATCATTCAGCTCTTCAATCAGGGTAAGCTGGAAATGACTCAGAATCATTAAGTTACTGCTCATGAGGCTTAGGTTTTATTTTGAATTCTGTATTACGTTTCTTTATGGTATTTCAGATATTTATTTCACTCTCTCTGCCTTTTCTTTTTAGGTATTTAGTTTAAAAATCTGAGAAATATTTGACAAACACTAGTTGCCATATCTGATCAGGATATTATTTACTGTTGAGTAAATAATTTCTGTCGTCGTTTTTTATTTTTGTCCCAATTTCCTGGCCTGTGAAATGCTGCTGGAATTAATACTTTCCCCCATCATGACACTTATAAAGTTAAGATTTGGGGATTATCTTAGTAAGGTGATACAAAGAGAAAAACTGTAAGATAAAGTAAATATAATTATTATAAAGTTTCTTTTAAAAATGACTTCTACTGTCAATTATTCTTATGTACAGGAATATTGGATAATATTCAAAAATATATAAAGAAAAAAATCTAAAAGCCACCTGAAGACACCTCCCAGGTAAATGTTGTAAACATTTGGCTGTATTTTTTCAACTTGCTTTATATACTGTATATACAATTTCACAAAATTGGAGGTGTATTGTATATACCCCTAAGTTTCAATCCCACGCTTCACTACCTTCACTGTGTAGCACAGTGGCTAAGAATGTTGATCATGGGGCACTCCCTGCCTGCCTACAAGGGCCCCCTCTACAATTTACTAGCTACGTGCCCTTGTTGAAGTCACTTAACCCTCTGACTTTCGGTTGCTTGATTTTCATAATGAGGATAGTAGAAATGCCTACCTCTCAAAGTGGTTGTGAGGTTCATATGTATTAAAGCATGTGAGGAAAGCATGTAGAATGGTGACTGACAGATAGCATTTGGTATTATTACTAAAAATGTGACCTGTTTTGACCACTATTTGGACTTACAGAACTGAAGCCCTTCCTGGAAAATCCCTTCGCACTGAAGTATTCCCCATAGGGCAACCAAGCAGCCTGTTGGCTCTGGTTTACCAGTGGTATCTACCATACTCTCTCTCTCATTCTGCCTTCCTTTTGTTGATGTCCTCTGCTCTTGAAATGGCTGACAGTATCTTTACAGTTAACAGTGCCTGGGATCCATCATGAGGATCCCAGAGTTTGTGCCAAAGGTGCTGAATTCCAGTTCTTTCAAAGCCACGACTCTTGGAGGGTGCCATACTGTTGCTGGTTTTCACGTAAAAATAAAGGGAATGAACTTTTAATTCTGCGTGTGGTAGGCTCTAACTGTATGCCTGAGGGGCTGACTTATATATCTAATTCTGCAGAGTGGATGATTAAAAATCCAAAGTTTCAGTCTCTTGTTAATATTGACCTTTTTAAAGATAAGATATGACTTCTATGAATTATTATTATAAAAGTTTCTTTTCTACCAAGGATGTGGAGGAAGAGGATGGAACAAAGTGGGGAATGAAAGAGGAAAACCCCACTTTACCTCTCACAACTTTTTTTCTGCATTAGAAGTGTAAGCTCCTTGAAGATAGCTACTTTCTCTTCATCTACTGTCTAATATACTATCAATAAAATCTTGGACCCTTAAAAACTCATTGGATATATTGAAATGTATTATTTTCAATGTTACAAGAAGAAAGAAGCAGGATGATATTTATTAAGGATTTAACATGTGCCAGAAACTCTAAATATGTTATCTCATTTAATCTTTATAGTGTGTGTGTGGGGAATTATAATTATCCTCTCCTTACAGATGAGGTAACTGAATCTAACATAAGTTAAGCAGTTTTCCCAGGTCACACCATGAGTAGGTGACAAAAATATGAGTTCCAGATCTGCTTAATAGACCTTAGCTCATTCCTCATGTGGCAATGCTGATTTTTAGGATAGGCAGACAGAAGGTTATTCTAAAGTAGCAGCAAGTTGGACAAAGAAAAGCCTAGAAATTTACAACATCATAACTTTTTTAGAGGATTAAAATATTATATATGCTCTAAGGATTGGGAAATAATTGGCTGTGAGCAGAATCCAACTTTATTCAATTTACTCTGAGTTTAGAATAAATTTAAGTTCATCTTTACCAGTCAAAATAGTAAGTCTTGGGGGGAAAATAGTTTGGTAAAAAATGTCTCATATTCTCTTGACATCAAATAATTCTTTGAAAACTATGCTTAGGAAGCGAAGCATATAAATTACATATACCTTGAAATATGGATTTTAAAAATGAAGTCATTTAATTAAAGACTTCAGGTAATAGTCAACCTATGATCATCATTTTATTTTAGAAGGTTTAAGGAGATTTCCAAACGTGGCTTTTCCCACTTTTTGCTGCTTAGACACCTCACAAATATGTAGAGTTGGTTGTTGAGTTTTTCTCAGGCAGTTTTTCAACCATTCTTTTGAGTCCCTCTTTCTTTTGCTCTCTATTAAAGCTAGTTTAACTTTAGCCAAGTTGTTATTCTCTAAGAAACATCATTTTCTCTTCCACTGTCACTGTGGGCCACTTAGGAAAAATGTGTTTGCACAAGGAGCCATGCTATCTTCCTGCCTGGGCATTTGACCTCCCCTGTGGCTTAAGAACTATTCACATCTTTCTAGGTTTCAGACTCAATGGAGTCTTCATGAAAAACTAAAATGTGGTGAAATAAATCATAAAAAAAGGTCTGTTTAGGTCAGATATTGAAGAACTTTTGATATGTAGTCATTAAGGTGAGTGGATGTAAACATCCTCTTAACTGTCCAGGATAAAGAAAGATCACAATAATTTCTCTTGTTCCTTATCTCTGTTTTTCAATAAGGTGTCACCAGATGGCAGTTGCTGGAATACAGCCATTTTCCCTGTGAGGCATTTATCGGCAGATCCATGTCAGTTGACTTGAGGTCTCGCTTTCCTGTTGTTTACAGTGCGGAAATAACTCGTGGTAACTTATTTAATCAATACATCCTCTTTTCTTAATATGCTTTAAATTTAATAGGAACCAGCTTCATAAAAGTATTAGGAACTGGTTTGGGTGTATTCCCCTTCCTTTTCTTCTCTTACTAGTGACTCTTTAGTCGTGAAATTTTTTGTGAAAATTGTGATATTGAGTTAAAAGACATGGTCTCATAGGCTTGGCTTGTCACATTATTAATTGGTTACATTTTATTAGACTTTTTCTAAAAGCACATTACACCTAATTATAAAGTGTTCTGTCACCTCTAAATATTTTACATTATTGTTAAGGTACCTTTAATCTTTAAAGAAAAACTATTATGTAACTTTACATATGGATATCACCATAACAGTTGACTGGTTTGCAAAACAAGTGGCAACTGTTATAGATAAAAGGAACAGTATAAAGAATTAACACTACACACAGTAAGTCCTATATTTAGACTTGATATGATGACCAGGGGGAAATTTTACATAAGCATTACTAAGGCATGCTTGAAAGTTTCTTTGACATGACATTAATTAGAGAAATTCCTAGTGATAACATGACTCTTTTTGGTGTTAAAGGCATGTAGTATGCTGCGAATTAACATAAGCAACTGGCTTACAAAAATAAATACATGGATATTGAGTACAAAATTTGATGAAATATCTTCAAATGAGAACATTCTTTTCCTAGGTAAAATGTGTTGTTAATCAGTGTAATTGATCCAATAAATTCATTTCACTGTAATTACTTTTATTTATAAAAACTTCTATAATAGCCTTTCTAAAGTTTTTTTAGATATATCATCCTAAGTGATGATATATCTGATTTCACACACTACGTGGAAAGCAGTATCCCAGAAACTGTACATAGAACAATGTGTAAGATACAGTTGTATCTTTGAGGATTTTAATCTAGTGAGAGAGAAAGACAATGATACATTATGATAAACCCTAAAATAGAATTATTTCAAAGTGGCATGGAGGTATTAAGGAGGAAATATCTAACTTCTACAGGCAAGCTAATCTGGGTAGATTTTTTCAAAAGGTACATGCTACCCTTTACTCTCACCATAATCCCCATATATACCTTTGCCCACCTGAAGGTCATGTCAGAATCTTCCAAAGCCAGCCTTCCCCATTGCCAGCATGTTTTTTTAACATCCTCCCTACTGCTCTAATAAGGCAAGAAAAGTAAAGATTTGTCAGAATCTTGGAGGTAGTGGTGGAGTAGACTCCAGGCATATATAAAATTTAAAAAATGTAAAAGGAGCTTCTAGATCTTTCTTCTTTCTTTAACAACAAAACTTAATATTGTTTTTCTTTAAAAAAATAATGCAATCTTGGTATTTTGCCATGTGTGTTTGGTGGGGTGCTGTGGCATGGAGCAGGCAGTAGGGGAGGGGAGAAGATGAGGCAAGTTCAGAGGATTCCTGTGGAAATAGTTCCAGACATTTTTCTTTTTAAATGATTTTTAATAGAGGTATTTGTCAATGCATTAGGGGAACTCTAGGTGAAAGTCTGGGAAACTTTGCTGAGGATCTCCTCACTGTCTTTGCTCAGACTTTCTGTATACTTCCCCAGGCCTCTGTATTGTTTTCACTAATGGTCTGTGGTTAATTCTTAAGAAAGCCAAATATAAACGTACCAAAAGCCAGTAAAACAAGCCTAAGTCCTAAAATTCAACCTAATGGCATAATGATGATGGTTCTACTTAAGTAAATACTTACTGAGGACAAAAAAATTATTTACGGTAAGCCAAACCACTCCAACTATTCAAGGGATCGACGCACAATGGAGTGATCCTCCTGGAATAACTAACTGTTGAGCGTATCAACTGCACAGTCATACATTCCCTCCTGACCACAGGAAGTTACTACAATGATTTCAAACATAGTTAATGGAAGATTGTTGTTAGACTAATCTCCTTTATAATTACAGATACAGTCCAGTGAATTACTGTAATAGGACTCCTTGAAAACACCAGTGTGATTGATCATGACTTGGTACAAAAGGATTTTATAATGTAAATTCCAAATATCATGAAACAACACATTCAAATATCAACACCTCATTTCTAAATCCTAAGAAAGATGCCGAGGTGCTGGTTTCCTTCCAGGGACATCTTTTTTAAAGTAGTTTTATTGAAGTGTATTTTATAAACTATATTTTCACCCATTATAAGTATACAATTCAAGTAAATTTTAATACATTTAGAGAACTATCACCACAATCCCATTTTAGAACATTTCCATCACCTCAAAAAATGTATGTTGAGTACAAAAAGTATCCTCATGTCAGTAGGAAGAATGCACTCTTACTTCGAGTCCTACACAGCTACTAATCTGCTCTCTGTCTTTGTGAATTTGCCGTTTCTGGATATTTCATATAAATGGAAACATACAATGTGTAGTCTTTTGTGTCTACCTTCTTTGACATACCATGATAGTTTTTAATTCATCTGTGTTATAGCCTATGTCATTTTGTTCATTTTTATTGCTTTATAGTATTCCATGTTACTGAGCTGTGTATATATGGAATCGTATGTAAGGAATGTGTATATATATATATATATATATATATATATATATACTTTAAATTGAGGTAAAATTCAGGTACAACATATTGCATATACATTTTTTCAATTCTCAGTGTCTCTCTGAGCATAGAAACTAGCCTGGCCTTTTAATGGCAGGAAAAGCAATCAAAATAAAACAAACAAACAATGAAAAACACTGAGGGTCTCATTTACTGACCATTAGCATTCTTGGAAAGATTATGATTGTTAACAGCAAAATGGATAAATGAAAATTGGTTATTTGTGTCCTCTTTCTCCCTCTCCTTGACTTGGTTTCCTTTAATCATGGAGTCAGTGAATCCTCTTAAATCCCATGCTAAAATTTGTGTGAACGTTTTTTCCCCTGGGTGATATGGTCCATACCTACAATCAGATTCTCCAATAGTCTGAAATATAAAACAATTTAATAGCAAATCTTAGTGTTCTATTTGGTTCCATCCTTGACCCGTTTTCCTTCCCACTCTATATATTTTCTTTGGAAAACATTTACTTTAATAACTTCATGACGTTAACTACCAGCAGATAGATTACTGGGAAGAACCTAGGTAGAAATTTATTTTTCTTATCTAAATTATGGGCCATAAGATATTTTAAAATATGTTTTGAATTATAAGGAAGCCATTCTTTTCTAAGCATAAACTGGTGGTGTGCAGGTTTGTACCCTTTCTTATCTTTATCAATCTGCCTTAAACCTTAAACTTTCCCAACTTGAAGGGACAGACAGGCCCAAATTTGTTTTGCCATTTTCTCTCCAGATTCTATCACCTTTCATTTCTTACATCTGTCCTGCTGAAGCTGAAAACCACTACACCTTCCCCAACACTCACCCACATGCATATACAGTAAATGGCACCAATTTTAAATGCACAGTTCGGTATTTGAGTGGAGAGATGAATCCCCACTTTCGGATCACAATTCATTGATATATTCTCTTGGATCTACCTACAGCTCTTTCATTTTTCTCAGCCCACTAAACTTAACTATGGATACTTTTCTCTAAGGAGTCTAAGAAATGGTCTTGTGATGTGGGATTAGACAAAGATGCTTTTTTTAGGGACTTTTAATAGTCAAACCGGATAAGAATTACTTCCACTTGCAAGTCCCCTGCTTAGACTGCAAGAGAAAGCAGCCTTCAGTCCTGTGAGTTTTCTGAGAAGTAGGAATACCACAACTGCTCAATCAACCAAGAAGCACTTCTGGAGCCCCTAATTCTAACAGCGCTGTGCAGGAGATGTAAGAAAAACCTGAAGGCACGAGGGAATTAAGTCAACACAGCTCTACCATCTATATGTTATTATCAATGTCCACATTAACCTTTAAACATCCATATTTCCCCAACAGTCAGACCTGACTGTGCAACTGCCTAGTGAATGTCTCCATCTGCATGGTCTAGACATACTTTATGCAGTGCTTTGTCCCCGTTGGACATCTTATATCTTGCCTCTCATAACTGCTCTTCCTCCTGCCATCTTAATGAGTAGGGCCAACATCCAAGTAGCCTCCCAGTTCCCTCCTCTTGCTCTTCACCCACATTTAATGGTCAGCAAGGCCAGTGAATTACACTTCAGAAATATCTGTCATATATGTGCCTCCTCTGCGTCTGTACAGCCACTCTCTTATTTAGGGTCTTCCTCTCTTGCTTAGAATCTTGCAGGAGTATTCCAACTGATCTTGCCACTGCTAGACTTGTCACCACCAATCCATCCCTGCCCTGCTGCCAACTTGATTCCCTGCTTCAAAACCTTTGCTACTTCCCATTGCCCAGGATGAGGCTCTAATCCCGATGCACATAGGACTTCTGCACCATGTGGCCCCAGCTTCTCTGGCTCATCTGCTGCCATTCCTCACCAAGCACTGAGTTCCAGCTAATGCGAACACCTCCCCCATCCCCCAAATGCCATTCCTTTTCATATGCCTGTACTTTCAGAAAGGCTAAGGAACTAACCATATGTTATCTTGTTGCACAGTTGCTTCTTTAGAGTTCTCCCCATCCTCAGGCCCTCATCCTGCCCTTTTTGTTTGTTGGGCTACCTCTTATTCCACAAGTCCCTGTCCAACTGTCATCTCATTTGCACCACCCCCACTACCATCTCCAGAAAAAGTCAGGATTTCCTCTAAGTATATCTCTCAAGTTCCCTTTCCTCTGTGGAAATGGTTTCTATTTTAATCTCATTCACTATGTGGGCTCCTGGAGACCATGGCATTTTATATATTCAGTGCCTAACACAGTGCATGGCATATAGGGGTATTCAGTAAATGTTGAATGAATGAATAGCAAAGTTTGCAAAGAGTATGGTAATCATATAGATGACCTTGCTCATTTTACTAACGAGGAAATTGACACCCAGTGGAATTAGGAGAACTGCATAATTAGAGGCAGATTCTGGAATAGAACCAAGGTGTTTCGACTCAATTGAAATCTCCTTCTACTATACAGCACGGCACAATTAATTTGGTGGATTTCTATGGAAAGAATCTTTACTTTTAGTGACAAAATGTAACTCAGTAAGACAAGGAGAGTTATTGGTGACAAAAGAAAGAAAAGCAGTTTGTTTGATTTCACAGAGGTTATCATGTTTTCTATTAATCTTGGTTTCCGAGGCAAAAAAATTATGAGGGTGACTGAAAGAGAGCAATAATTTTGATAGCAGAGAATAGTCTAATGAAGAAATGACAGCCCTTTACTTGAACTGATCAGTTAGTACTTGGTAATTTAGAAAGATTTATTCTCTCAGGCTCTAAAGTAAGTGAGATGTGGAAACTTCACAGATCCCCAGGGATCAATGCTTGGCTGGGGGACTGGCAGTGAGACGAACAGGAAAGCAATATTTCTTTTGAAACACAGCCAAACACATGTTTCATTATTCTGAGTTCCCTATTTGAGGCAAATGACTTGATTGAAAATATTCAGTTATGGAAACAAGTTGTAGTCTTTTTTTATATTTTCACGAAAAATTTAAATGCATGGAACTAAAAAGAAGGCTGAATTAATATCTTATTTTAAAAAGAAGATGCTCACACATTGTGGAATGGAAATGACAGAATTTGTGGCTTTTTATTCAGAGTGAAACCAACTATAGATGAGACTAATTTGGTAGGCAAATAATCACTCTAAATAATATGTTTCTTTAAACAGAATGTATCTACCTCCTCACCTTATTAAATTGAGAAAGATGCAGATTATATGAAAGAAGTATAGATTACACATGAGAAGTAGAATTTAGGAATTAAAAATTAATTTTAAAGCACACACATTTAGAAGAATGATGAATGTCAGCTCCCTCAGTTTAGTTGCTGATAGAGGAGAACAAGGGAATGGTAAATTCATGTCTGGAACCAGCTGCTGCTCTTGAAGACAGTGAGAGGAAGGGAGCCATGGAGATCCATCCTGAGACTCGAGTTGGTGGGAGGGGCCAAAGTGAGGCCATGGAAGAGGGTAGAAGCAGATCTGAGTTGCTAAGAACTAAACAGAAAGGTGCCAATCAGTTTCCTGCAGGAAGGAAGAGGGATTTGCAAATAGTGGAAAGAGCATGCTTCTAAGAATTAATTATCCTTGGAAATAATTTCAGAATGGAAATCTGCTGTACTCTCTACTGTATATATAGCAGAACTTGGACGAGATGATAAAATAATCAGAATTAATCTTTCTTTCAGTCATGTTTTACAGCTAAAATTCTTAGCCGTGTTCTAAAATTGTCACTAAAAACGTGACTTCAAGGGCAACTTCTGGCTCCACCACTTCTTAGACAGCTGCTCTGAGCAGTTAGGTTGGATCCACTCATACAAGTGTTTTTTGTAAGGTCAGCTTGGGTTTGGGGACCATCTCTACTTTTTTGGTCATTTATCCCATTGCTTCCACTGACTTCATTTAGCAGCCTTGCACCCCACTACTTTCCCCTTTTCATGGTCTGGAAAAGTTTTATTCTCTCTTTTTCCTACTCTCCACCTACAATCTAAATTTATTCACTTTCTTTTCACCTCTTTAGGATCTTTATTTTCTTAAGAGACAAGCTTACCTCTGACACAGTATCAGGTTGGGATGTGTTACCCATCCCAGGTAATGCATTGGTATGTAAAACACATGGCCCATAGGCCATAAAAGAGTGACTCTAATGGTTGTAGGCTCAGGAATCATGAAGTCATATAGGGTGGTACTTTGAGATTAGAACCTGAAGAAATGTTAGAGGCACAGGAAGCCTTACTGAAGCATTTTTAAAATGAAAAATTCTAACTAAGAATTATACTGAGATAATAAGTGTGAAGAGTTTCTGGGTACTTTGCATGGAAAGTCCTAGTCAAATGCCAAATATTAGGATTCCTGTCATTATAGAGTCCCAGGGCTGAGAGGCACTGAGGAATTTGCAATTGAATATTCTCCTCCAGGGCCTTTAGCACCTTCTAAAGATTTCATAAATCAGGGAATATGCCTTGGTTTGCTGAAGGGATAAGTGTTTGAGAGGTGATGAAGTTTACTGGAGAATTTAGACTTCAGTTTTATTTGAACTAAAACTGTGAATGGACCTACAGTGCCGAGGATCCTTCTGGGCCTGTTTAAATAGTAGCTCCAATTCCCTTCTTGAACAGTTTTGCATGTCAGCCAGTGAGTGCTACAAATGCTGATCTGTACTTCATGGGGCCTTGTCCTGGGACAGGGCACGGTATGAACTCCTTGTAACCTGATTCTTTAAGCACCAACTCAAGTCACACGCCTGCCATGATGTTTTTCTTGACAACTCCGGGGCCTGCTGATCCTGCCCTCCTTTGAGCTTATGTGCACTTGTTGCTGTTGTACTGTTATTTTAGCCTTTCAAATATGTGTAACAAGATGAAGAGTTTTGTCCACCAGAAATTCTGGGTGCTGCTGATGCTTGGGAAAAGAATGATATTTCCAGCAGCTGCCTGGTGACTATGGTCATTCCTGAAGAGCCATTGTTTGTTGAGGGCAGGTGAAGGCAGGATGTGAACTGGATCCAGCACAACAAAGGAAAATACAGAGAACACCACATGAGGGGAAGGGAACTCTCTGGATGAGGAAGAGTGGGAGAGAATTTCAGTGGCTTCTCACAGTGTGGCCTTTTGGGGAGAGGAACAAATGTATATCTAGAAATGATGAGCAGGAAGGGTGTGTGTGTGTGTGTGTGTGTGTGTGTGTGTGTGTGTCTACATAAAAAACCCACAGCCAGTATCTAGTTTAGTCTTAGAATTGTTCTAGTCTTTGTGTTCATTGTTTGCTTACTCATGTATGTATGTATCCATCACATGTTTATTGTGTTCCTGTTCTGAGCCAGGCACTGTTCTAGGTCTGGAGATTTTGAGTGAATAAGACAGGCATTCTGTGGGGGAGACAGACAATAAATAACAGATAAGCAAAGTGGAAACAGATGAGATAATGTCAAATATTGTTAGATCTGTAAAGAAAATAGAAGTGGGGAATGTGGTGGAAAGTGATTTTGTCCATCTTTTATGTGGGTTTCATGCACATGGCTTATTCTCCTGATATACTGTAGTTGTGAACTGCCCAGGACTATTCCTTATACAGCTTGATATTCTCCGTTCTTCCCACAAACTACTTTAGACCTTTCTGTGTAGTCAATATTTCAAATATATTAGTGAATCCAATAATACAGTTCTGCACTGAGGTAAATGGTTATGTTGTATTTCTTAACCATTTTTGTGCCATGGATGCTTTTGGCAGTTTGATCAAACCTATAGCTACCTTCTCAGAATATTTTTAAATTTGCACAGAGCAAAATACATAGGACTACTTTGGAAACTAATAAATGTAGTTTATAGTCTCCTGATTCCAGGCTGATAATCACTGAGAGCCAATACGGTATTCTCCATAGAAAGTATCGTGAAGGAGAAACTAAGCGTTGGACACCATAGCTCTTTTTATTTCTAAAATTTGAACTAAAATGAGTATGGTGATTAAAACAAACTATGTCTGACATTTAGGGCATAAGGCTGTAAATGATTCTTCTGAACTTACCTATCATGGGAAGTTGGACACGGTAATGTAGCTGGTAAAATGGAGGGCCAGAGAGGAAATGCCAGTTCACTGGTTTGGTATTTTCCTAGCCAAGAGGTGGGGCACTAGGTTAGAGCATGAGGTAGACACCTGGAAGGATAATCACCCTACTGGAAATAATTAGATGACACAGGTTGAGCAGAAGTGAGCCTTGAGGCCCAGGCAAGATGGAACTTGCCTGGAGCTAGTCTACAGAGAACCCCCTCAGAGGGGGCAAAGCTACATAAGGGCACAGGTGAGCAAAAAAATAGTCTGCACAGGGAATGCAGACTAGGGCCTTTGGTGAAGGATGTAAGTCAGAAGTCTCTAGGCTTTCCTGGAAGCCTGATTTTAGGGGGAATTCCCCCACGAAATTACAGATTATTCAGCAACAAGTCTAGATTTTCCATGGAGTTGTTCTATTGAATAAGGTTTCCTCTTTGGATTTAACTTTGGTGACTCAACAATGTATAGGATAGCAACAAAGCCGTATTCCTGAGGCTTGTGACTCAGAAAGCAGTAAGAACCTGGTGGCAGAGTTGTTGGCACCATCTCCTGTGTTCTTTCCATCCTTTTTGAGTCTCATATGGCCCATCTTCAAGTGGATATACCCCACAATGACCTCATCCTCAACATATCTGAGGCTGATCTTATCTTCTACCTTTCCTTTGTTGGTTTTTGATAACATTGTTTCCCAAGTTACATTAATTAAAAAACAATGGAGCTTTTAAACATCTTTCTCTTCATGGTTTGCAACCCATCATGCAAGCCCTATGGTTCATACATTTAAAACAGATGTCTTACCTTCCTTATTCCAGAATAACAAGCTCTTGAGCAGGACATTGTTACCTCATTGCTAGCAATGCTACCTCATAGCAATGTGACTGAGGTTCTATTTTTTTGCATTTTTCATTAAAATTCTGTATTTCCCACCCTACCCTTTCCCAGTCAGGAAACAAATATAAACTATCCCAAATTATGTTTAAGATTCTTTGTTTTTTCCTTGTCATAGGTCATATTTTCTTGTTTCTTTGCATGCCTGATAATTTATTAAATGCCAAATGTTGTGGATTTTAATGGCGGGTACTGGGTTTTGTTTGTTTTTATTACTTCGGCTTTTCTTAGTACTTCTTTAAATATTTCTGGGCTTTGCTCTCGGGTGCAGTTAAGTTGGTTGGCATCAGTTTGATTCTTTTGAGACTTGCTTTTAAGCATTCTGTGGCAGTCTGGAGTAGCTGCAGTCTATGCCTAATTTGGCACCATTACCTAGGCGATACTTTTCTGAGGACTCCCCTTGATGCTTTTTGTATTATGAGGTCTTTCCACTCTGGCTAGCGGAAATAGGAACTCTTCCTAGCCCTGTATGAGCTCCAGGCATGGTTCCTCCTGCTCCTTTCAGGGGGTTATTTCTCTGGTCTCAGCAGTTTCCTCACATGCTGTTAAGTACATAGAGAAGCAAAGGATCCCTGTGTAGATTTTTGAGCTTGTTTTCTCTCTGTGCACTTCTCTTCTCTACAGTAATCTGATCTGCTCATTCTAGTTGCCATGCTTTCCTGGTTTTCAACTCGGTGTCATCTACTCAGGGAGACTATCAAGCTCTGTTTGGCTTCCCTGTCCCTCGGCCTCATTGGAAAACTCTCTCTAGGCTTGAGACAGGAGTGAGCTGGCTTAGTGTGGAGCTCACTCTGTTTACCTTCTCTCGAAGATCACTGTCCTCTACTACCTGCTGTCCAAAGTCTGAAAAGTGTTGCTTAATATATTTCGCCTCCTTTTTTTCTCTTTTTAAATTAATGCATGTAAAATCCAGCCTCTGCTACTCTATCACGATTAAATGACCAGCAATGGAAGTCAATACCTCCACAATTATGCCACATTTTACCAATTTATCCTTATTTCCTACTATTTTTTTGGTTTGAATTATGTTTTAGTTAGAGTGTTTATTCATACCTATGCTGAAGCCTAGCATGATCAATATTCCACATCTTTGGATGGTTAAGAAAGAAAAGAAGGTGTCAGTCCCTTTCCCTTGCAGACATTATAATCTAGTAGATAAACAAATGCTACACAAATTTTAGACATAGTAGTAGTCATATTTGAAAGATACATGTAGAATGCATATTTAATGTACATGTAGAATGAAACCAATTTTATATTTTCACTTGGTAAAATGAATGAGACATATTGAGTGAAAACTAAACTGCTACACATAATACTCTTCAATATCCACCATTCACATCTCACCATATCCCACCTATTTTCTCACTTAGTAGATACTTGCTAAATGTTATACCGATTTCAGAAGCAAAAGGAATGATCAAATAACCCTTTGTGGGCTTCTGGGTCCCTTCTAGCCCTAATGGTGATTGCGGTTTCTTACAGTTTGGATGTTGAACCTACCACAACTCATAAGGCTATGGAGAAAAGATCCATTCTCAGTTCTACAGTTAACTGAGAGCTTAAGGTGGCAATGATCCAATCTCTAAGGTTTACATTTCCAGACTCAAGTAGAATGTTCTTAAGGTACAAATCAATCAAGTAGATTTTATTCTTGCATGTTCAGACACATGCAGGAAAAAATATCTATTCAAACACAACAAAAAATAACTTTTTAAAAGGTTCTGAATCGTAAATTCACTGCATAAGTCATAATTGAGATATATTAAATTATGGGTTTTTTTTGTTGTTGCTGTTGACAAGCATTTTATTTTTTAATTTTATGGTATATACATTATCGTGTTATTAAATATCTGAAATTATAACTTGTCAGGCAACCATAAAATGTGTGCTTTTGAAATAAGTCATTCAAACAGAAGGAAAAAAATTTTTTGAAGTGGAAAAGTTCGATTAAATGACATGAAAACTATCCCGCCACCAGTAGTTACCATTTATGAACATTAACAATAAAATCTCAGAACAATTTTCTCTAATTTTTCATGCAGTTGGAATCTTATTTTCCTGTTTCCAATGAAATGTGGAGTAGGCTCATGACTTTTTGGTCACTTTCAATAACACAAACCCCTCTAGTTGCTTTTAATTACTGAGTCTTAGATTGCGACATTTGTCTAGTGAAAGGCGTTGGGATTGGGGGCATGGTTACCTCCTTCTCAATTTCCATATCTAGACCCTCTGCTCCTCTTCCTGGTTCCTGGGCTGACTTCTCTAAAGTTAATTGTGCAGTGAAGGAGAGTAAGTAGAAGGGGCAAAGGGGATCTTTTTTGACTGTCTCTGACATCACAAAGGCATGGTGGCTCTTGGGGTGCTTGGGTTCTTTGAAGACATCCCTCCACCCCCCCCCCATCATCACATCAGATCATATACATGAACTCCTTGATGTGAATGAATGCATTTTCTGTCATGATCACTTAGGATTCAGTCATCATTTCCTGAGAATTCCAGCAGTTTCTCCTGCTGTTTCTTTGCCCCTCCATTGAGGATGACTTTGCCCCTTGCTTGCTCATGACTCACATTTAGTGTATGAGAAATGCACATCTGATATGGTTTTTCAAACCATGGCTTGTACTCTGTTGCCCCAATCAGCCTCTTGTCCTTTAAGATTACTCAGGTAAATCAGACACGCCAGTTTGCTCCGTGCCTCAGACTTCCGGAGACACACTTCAAGCTTTCTGACTGGTCTCCTCAAAGTCCTTAAAGTTAGACTTGAGGTTAAAAGACAACACCATGCCCTCATTCAACTCTGAAAATGCAGGCGGCTGGAGACTCAGCACAGCTACCGTGGTTTTATTAAGAAGGTGAAGGTGTAAGCTCCATGAAGTAATGTGCAATGTGTGGTAAAACAGTGATCCTCGGCACAGCTTGACGGTTGCTCTGAAGAAATCCTTTCTCTCCTGTCCAATTCCTGTCTGCTGTCCATTTTTAACCTTTTCATACCTCCTGTAGGTTTGAGGGGGTCAATGTCACAACCAGTTTTTAGCCACTTTCTTTGCTAATTCTGGAAAAATGATATGGGATTATATTTTCGAATGTTGGAGTAGTTGGCATTTACTTGTATTAAGGCCTCAGGTGAAACCAAGACTGAAATAGTTTCATTTTGGAACCCGTTTACAGTTACATTTTAAGATGCGTTAGCTTGTCCAGACCACAAAAAAGAAAAAAAAAATCCCCTAAAGGAACACTTAAAAATGACATTAAATGTTTGGTTTTACATTTTTCATGTGTCTACAAGCAAATTTTGTGTTTTTAAAAGTTTATTTTCTGATTAATTTAGGTATTTTTATGTTACGTTCCATTCCAAGAATGGAATCTTAATTTTATAGCTTCGTGCTTTAGGAAATAAGATCAGGAGACCATTTAGACTGTAAATCAGGGAACGCTCATTCTGGACATGCTTTGTCCAGAAAAGTCCACTGTTGGTTATATTACTCAAAGGTGGAAACAACGGGGAAGAATACATCTCAGCAAGTCCTTCCAAAAGAACTATGTGCGCGAAGACTACTGGGGTTAAGTAGTGTCTCCTTGGGAGCATAACGTTATTTCTCTTGGATGCTCGTTTCCATAGAAGTGAAAATAAAGGCGTCTTTCTACCATCTTAATTTCCCACTTTTGGCCCTCTTTAGAACATAAAAAGCTATTCTTTCTTGTATGAAAAACTTAATTCTCTTCATTCTAAATGTTGTCTGGAATCCAGAACACCGAGTCAGCAGGTGGCCACCAGGGGGCAGCTATGTACAGCTTTTGGGCTTAATTCTGTAGGAAATGGGGAATTATGGAAGGTTTCAGAGCAAGGGAGTGACCTAGTGAAAGCGTGTGTTGGGAAGATTCATTTGGCAGCCAGGGTGAAGGGGAAAGAATAGACGTGGAAAGTCAGATCCGGGACTACTGCTGTGATCCGAGAGTAAAGAGGGGCAGCAGTGGCATCAAAATAGAGATGAGGAATGGAAAATAAATTCAGAAACACTGTTAAAAGAAGTGTTAATCCAGGACTGCATGACTAAGTGTATGTAGAGGGAAGAAAGAATGAAGAACAAGTTTTCTGCTTTGAGAATATTATTTTGAAAATGGAAATCCACTTAGCCACTTTCCTCTTTAATCCCCCTATAATGCATTGCATTCTTATGAAATTTATCAAAAATTAGAGGATATTTTAAAAATTTTCATCTATCCAAAGAGGCTTTTTTGGAATATTTGAAATTTCAGGCTCTGACAGTTTCTGGAGATTTTGGGAAAAAGTGTCAATTGGCTTCTTTTCTTGGAGAAGAAAAAGGGATGAGAGTAAGGTAAACGTGTTGCTTACCCTTCTTCTCTAGCTCCCCATTTTTTCCTCCTTCATTAGATAGTAAATGTTTGAAGATATAAGGTCCTGATTCTACTTCTCTGGTTGAGTGGAGGACAGGCCAGCAGAAAACTATGTCATAGCAGGACATGGCCTCAGGCGATCATTGTCTTAACACCTGCCCACATTACTTCATGGAGCTTACAACCTCACCTTATTAATAAGACAGGTATTAGAGAAAAGATTTCCCCAAACACAAGTACCTGCCAAATGTATCTGAGAGAGGATCCCAGTGTATTACAACGTTAAGCTACAGCTGCTGCTGAATCGTTTAAAAGTTAAAGAAAGAAGCCCAAAAAGAAGGAAGCTAGAAGCTGGACTGTGACAAACAGCACTCTCAGTGGGGCTCTTATGTATTCTGAAGTTTTTCATTTCTGCTTTGTAATTTGTTCTGGCCTTTAATGTCTCTTTTTCTCTATACTCCCACCGTTTTGGTTGGAGTGAAAGTGAAAAAAAACAAAACACAAGGAAGTTGTGAGGCTTTGTCCCTGGGGAATCTGAATCAATAGTTTTGATATAGAATTTGAGACGAAGAGCATCATGACAGACCTTCCAAATGACGTCATTAATTTCAGCAAACAGGCACTTAAGATAAAGATTCTCAAAAGCTGTGGTTTCTCTGTTACTGCTCACTGGAGTTCCAGACCATGTGCTCCAGGTCTCAGACGCACTGGCCTATGGCACATTTTGTGTCCATTGAGGTCACTCACATGGTGGCACTGAAACCTCCTTGGGTTGTCTAGATTGCCTTTGGCCACTGTCTTAAAGGTCTCCATCACTCATTACTCACCCTTCTCTTGGTCCAGTAGAAAGATGCCTTTTCCTTCTTGTAGCTTTAAAATATACTGAGAGTATGATTATTTTCCACCTACTCACTGCTACTACTATTGACAAGCCACCATAATCTCTTACCTGGGTTACTGTAGTTGGTCTCTGTGAGGCTACCCTGGCTTTCCCTATAAACTGTTTCTAAACATTACAGCCTGTATTCCTGGCTGTCCACTCATGTCATTCCTTAGCTGAAAAATTCTGCAATGGCTCTGGATTTCACTCTTAATCAAAGACAAAGTCCTTATAAAGACCTAAAGGTTTTGCCTGCTCTGACCTTATCTTTTATGTTTTGCCCTTCACTCATTGCACTTTACACACTCTTACCTAAGACACTCCAGGCAGGGCGAAATGTCTGCTTCCTATAAGTCTTCTGGAGATTTAGAAGAAAAGTATCCCTTGGCCTCTTAATGAGGCCAAACTTGGCTGCCCTGTTTTAAATTGCAATCTGCTCTCCCCATCACTTGTGATCTTCCTATCCCGTTCTACTTTATTTCACTTGTAGCATTTCGCTATATAATTCTAATATACCATGTAATTCACTTATTATTTTTAGAAATCTGCTTCTCTCTCTCCATCCACTAGAATATAAGGTCCACAAGGGCAAGGATCTTGATCCGTTTTGTTCACTGATATATTGCATCTTCCTAGAATGGTGGCCAGAACAGTGCCTAGAAAAGAACAGTAGGTACTCAATAAATAATGAAGGAACATGGTTTCTTCAGAAATTGTATTTATTAATTGGTGAAATGTGGGTGGGGCCTAAGAAATAGATGTACATTTGTATCAGTATTATTTTCATAATTTTGAAGGTGATATTGAGGTTATGTAGGAGAATGTCCTTGTTTGTAAGAAATAAACACGAATATATGTCGGTGTCATGAAACATCCATTAACAAATTACTTTCACATTGCTTAGGGAAAAAATGATTTGCACTATTTTTGCAGCATTTCAGTAAGCTTGAGATTATTTCCAAAATAAAAAGTGCTTTAAAAAGTGTCTGTTTTCCAGAGGATGAGGCAGGGTAGAGAGGGCAGGTGGTATGCTGGAAAGGAAGGGAGATGCCACATAGAAGAATTACTTGGGTTCCTAATAATACACTATGTTCTAGTTTTTTTGTGTTTTACCACCCAGTTCCCCAGTTTGGGGAGTGTTTCATAGAACGGCTTAGATTCAGGTCTTTCTTACCATATAACCTTCACCTTCTCATAGTGCATAGTGCATAGAACTGGGATGGTGTGGGTTCAAGGACAAGCTCACCTTGTGTCTGGAATCACTACTTTGGCATTTCTCACGGCTGTGGTGTTGAATCTGACACACTATGAGAGACCTTAATTTATGATTATTTTGGGCCCCTGGGTACCCTCTCCCTTCCACTAAGGTTTTCCTCTTACCTCTCTGTCTGTCATGTATGCCAAAAAATACCAGGCTCACCTTTTTCCTGGTTCTTGCACTGGAATGCTCTCTCTCCAGATATCCACAGAGCTCACTCCTCTACCTGACGCATGCCTTTGTTACCATGCTGTTTTCTCATATTTAACATTACTGTCTCCCCAGTACTCCCATTCTCCTTTCATGGCTTCATTTTATTCACAGCATGGTCATCTCGAACACAGCGTCTCATTGACCTGTTTATTTTCTTTCTCCTGAGGAGAATATAAGGTCCTGGAGGGAAGGGTTTCTTTTTCTTTTTGTTTTTTCCTGATGTTATTTTATTTGTTGTTGTATGCTTAACATACAGAATAGTACTTAGCACACCCCAGGCACTCAGTAAGTATTCTGTGGATGAGTTGAATGAATATGTTTGGTATTGGGGATAGGATTCAAGGAGTTGTAGTATGTGTGGAGAGGGTGAGACGGACCTCACATTGTGGTATTCTGAGTCTCAGTTCCAACCTCACCAGAAATCCTGTTATGTTTAATAATAAACAGGTGGCATCTGTGTTTTCTAAAATAGCAATCTCCTTTTCAATTCTGGCAAGGGTTGGGAGATTGTCTGGAGTAGATGATCCTCACAGAAAATTAAAACTTTTCTTCATCCAAGTATGCAACAGTTCCTGTAAACATAGGTTGTAAGAGGGATATTTGTGTTTCTGGTATAGGAGGAAGAAACATTGTCTCTTTGATGGGCTCCAAAGTTAGTTATTTCCCAAAACTTAAGTGACTTAAAACAATGACAACATTTCTTTCGTTGATGAATCTGCAATTTGGGTAGAGCAGGATGGAAACAGTTTGTGTCTGTCCCATTTGGCATCAGTGGGGGCAGCTTGAATTCTGGAGGCTGGAATCACTTGAAGGCATGCTTATCCACGTGTCCAATGGTTAGTGCTGGCTGTTGGCTGAGACCATGACTGGACAACTGCCAAACATCTACACATGGACCTCTTTTTGTGGCCTGAGCTTCCTTACAACATAGTGACTGGGTTTTCCAAGGATGAGCATCCTGAGAGACAGCAGTGTGTGTGTGTGTGTGTGTGTGTGTGTGTGTGTGTCTCCAGGGTCCATATGTCCATATCTGATGAAGCTCTCTGGGTATAATCATCAGGTACAGCTCCATGAGTCCCGTTCCTCTTGGTCAGAAGAACTGTGAATTAAAGAGACAAATTTCCTGCCCCCTCTATTCAGCATCCATAGTAGGGCAAGCATAGGATAACTGCTATAGACTTTCCTATTCAAAGAGGGTCGGGGGCAATGGGAGGCACACAGCATTTGGGGTTCATACATATTTTTTTTATTTTAATTTATTAGTTTCAGGTGTACAAGACAAGGTAATACTTAGACGTTCATCATTTATATCCCTCACACTGTGGGCTCCCTCCCCTCATCCACTATCCCTCCGACCTCACACCCAGCCATCACATTATATATATAAAATTATAGTTGGCATTCATTAATGTTTAGCTTCTGGTGTACAATGCCATGATCAGGCATCCACAGTATCCCTGAGGTGGTCTCCCAAATAGGACGCATGTCCATCGGAGACCCAACAAAATCTTTACAACATTATTGAATACGTTCCCCAAATTAATTTTCAAAAAACCCTGAGGACATGGGTTCATAGATATTTTGAAATCCGGCTGGATTTATCTTGCTAGCTTAATTAATTCTCAGCCCTACTGCCTGACGGTATCCTGGAAAATCTGCACAGGGCCGCTCCAGGTGCCCTTGGCTTCCTCACAACATGCCTGCTAAATTTCAGTTGCAATAGTTAGATGGAAGAGCAGATTTGTAGTTTTTAAGCCAAATGACAAAATCATCTTGACCAATACAGTCAGATAGTGAAGATCTTAAGTAAGAAGTAAGCTCTTACTGTAAGATAGTAAGATACTGAAATTTTATTTGTGTTTATCAAAAAGGCTAGGAATAAAGGGGCATTTGCCAGCTAATGGGTAACATTAACATATGCTATAGTTAAAAAGCAGAGTTTTCTGTGGAATTAGGAGTTTAGTTTTGGCATATTTTGAAAGAATCAAATAAGGAGCACTCATGTTTGTGGTAAAAAAAAAAGTTCTATAAATGGTTATCTAAAGGAGAAACACTATTTATGAAATGAGGTCTACAATTAGGGCAGTTCTAGAAGTATATGCCTTATGTCATATTGTGGCCTACAAGCTTAAACTCATGGAAAAGATTCTAAAATAGGAAGATTTCAACTTGGGAGGGAATATGGTGGTAAAATAAGCAAGGAACATGTTCTGGTTATCTATTGGTGTGTAACAAACTATCAAAACTTAGTGGCTTAAAGGAACCATTTCTTTCTTTTTATTTTTTTCCTCTTAATGGTGTAGATCAGGAATTTAGGAATGGCTCCACATAGCACAATCAAGGGCAACGCAGGCTGCAGCATTCACTTTCAAGTTGGCTTATTTGTGAACTTACTGGCGCCTCAGTGCCTCTCGCCCTTTCTCTCCATATGATGTCTCATCCAACAGAACCTCGGCAGGTGACTCATGTATCTCACAGCTTGGCGGTTTGAAGATGTTTAGATATTTCACATGGTGGCTAAGAGTTCACAGAGAATGTGTTCCAATAGGCTTTGACAGGAGCTGCAAAACTTCTTATAATGTAGCCTCTAGTTCCAGTAGGTCACCTATATTATATTCTGTAGGTTAAGTAAGTCCCTAAGGCCAGTCAAGAATCAATGGGAGAAGTAATGAAGAATTTGTGGACAACTTTAATCTATTCCATTCTGCCTTTTGGCCCAAAATATTTACATTTCCCTCAAACACACAATACAGTCACATATCCCAAAGTCACCAAATCTTTTTAAGAAGCATTGGCTTGAAGTGTGGGATCTGATCAGAGAAATCAGGTCCAGATGTAGATAAATTTCTCAGGCGAAGTTCCTGGAATACCATTCTGAAGACCTGTGAACTAAAGAGACACGTGAGACACGTTTTCTTCCCTCTCTCCAGCACCCAATATAAAATGTTAGAACTGGCATAAGACAACCACAATAGACACTCTGGTGCAAAAAGGGGAAAAACAGAAGTCTTATAAGCAGTCCTTGTTACATAGCAATGACAAAATCCAGCTGGCATTTGATGTCACAGCCCTGATTAGGACCCAGTCCTGCTTTCAGAGAAAAATTCCCCTGGCTATTTGCTCCGCCCTTTGAACTCTTGGTTCTGCCCACTGAATCGTCTTTCGTTTACATTAAGAAATGGTCCTTGTTTCCAGCTGACTAGCTTTCTTAGCTTGCTTTGTCCCCCAAAGAAATTCAAGGTCTTTTTTAATTTTGTAATTTCAGTTCAAACTAATATAATTCCTTTGAAAACTTTGGGTTTCTGTGTATCAAATTATCATCCATTCTGTTAGTCCAAAGACAGACCATACTTTTTCCAAAATTGGTCTGAGAGGCAGGACCTTAAAATTTTTCGAAGCCCTAGCATGCAATCATTCTTAGCCATTTGCTTGATATCGTTACCCTAAGGTGAGGCCTTGCTGGTCGTGCCCAGAATTTAGTGTTTACCTGGAGGCCATTGCTTATTTTGAGATGAGAGCTTTTTTGCTGATTAGAAATACTAGGATTTAAAAACAGTTTTATTTTTAAATCCAGAAAGTACTGGCCTCTTTATCTGTCTCCTCAATTCTGCTTGAAATTGGAGCAGTTCTTTAAAAAAAAGAAAAAAAGAAAAAAAGAAAAAAATTGTTTCTTTTTGTACATTCTCAGATACAGTTACTAGAAGTTTGTTGTCACTTTTAGCATTTTATATGGACAAATCCATCAGTTCATTAGGTATATTTTGCATCTTGCAAATTACAGGGGGACATAGTGTTGCCAAATTTTCTACCACTACAAAATAGGGGTGGCCTTTTCCTCCGGCGTCCAGTAACTGGTTCCTCACTGTTTTTCAAGCCCTTCCAGCTTTTGCTCACTGCTGGGTCAAAAAGTCAATGTCACACGTTTTAGGTTTTGGTTATAATAACATCCCAATTCAAGTACCAAATTCTGTTCTGTCTTATCTATTGCTGCACAGTAAACCACCTGAAAATCTAATAGCTTAAAACAACCATTTTATATTTTGTTCAAGATTTTCTAGCCTAGGAATCAGAGCAAAGCTCGCTGGGCAGTTTGTCGCTGATTCATTTGTGGCATCAGCTGTGGCATTTAAAGCTAGAGAATCCATTTACAAGATGGCTTTTCCACTCACATATTTGTTCCTTGGTGTCTCTCTCTCTCTCTCTCTCTCTCTCTCTCTCTCTCTCTCTCTCTCTCTCTCTCCCCCCCCCCCCACATGGGGTCTCATCCTCCAGGGCCTTGTCACATGGTTTAAGCTTCTCATAGCATTGTGGTTTCAGGGTACTCAGACTTCTTACATGGTGGCTTGGGTCTCCCACATAAGTAGTGATGGAAGAAGCTGCAAGGCTTCTTCTTATCATCTGGTCTCAGAAGTGCCAGAAAAACACATCTGCTGCATTCTATTGATCAATGAACGTACAAAGGCCAGTCCAGATTCAAGAAATGGGAAATCAGACTGTAACTCTCAGTGATAGAAATAGCAGAGAATATGCAACCGCTATTAAAGATCTCAAGAAGTTGGAGGTTGAGAGGCCCTGGTTGTCAATTAGATTTTAGAATTTTATTCATGCTAAAGGTATTCAGGCATTATGTACCTTTTATCCCCCCAAAGGAATACAACATTAAGCTTAAAAAAAAAAATTGCATTTCAGGAATTTGAAGAATCAATCAGGGAATTGAAACTGCTATAGATTCAAGAAAGATATCAAAATTTATATATGTATTCATATCAAAAGATATCCAAATTTATATATGTATTCATTAATTTAAAAGATATCAAAATTTAAAGATATCAAATATTTTAAAAGATATCAAAATTTATATATGTATTCATTAATTTTACTTTAACATTAAATTTAAAGAAGGGAAATTAAGTAACCAAAATATCAATTATGACATTTGTTGCTGAATATTCTAGGCACCCAGATACTAAATATTTTCTTAACTAATGGATTTTATGGGGTGTTTGGCTTTTCTTAAATTTCAGAGAAATGTAGAACTTATATCTTAAGCCACATATAGTATATATTTGGGAGAATGAAGCTAAAAGGAGCAGAAATTTCCACAGTCTTATATGGCTTTGGCTGAATGGAAAAAAGTGCATGGAAAACTCACACGTTGGTCTTTGTTCTCACAGTCTGACTACTGTCATTTCTACAACTCCCTGCTGATGCAGGAGGAAGTAGGATCTACAATCCCCAATAATTAAGACCCTGTGGAAAAGAAAGAAATCTCCCATTCAAAACCCCCATTCTGCATATTTCTGACATTGTTTTGATTTTAAATATCTTCCTAAAATAAAAATAATAAGATATAAGTTTCTTTCCCACAACATCAAGACACGTTTTAAATTATATATTAGCTTAAAGGGAACTTCAAGACACATCTCTAACAATAATGGGAACTTCAAGATACATTTCTAACTATAATCAATAATTGAAATTATGTAAAAATATTTTTCTATTAAGCTTCTGAGGTGTCAGGCCCTGAAAAAATGATATATTTATTTATGTGTGCATATTCAAACTTTTAAATATGTTAAAGATGCATAAAATCAAATTCATTCACCAGACCAGTTCCCCCCCCCAAACTTTCTAAACTTCTTTGCCTAGGCAATTGAATCTTAATCTTACCACCGTCTAGCTTTTGCCATTTTCCCAGCAGTCTAACTATTGGCATTAGCGTTTCGTTCTCAGGCTTAGAGTAGACAGACATGCTGCTGCCCAACACACACATAGAACTGATGGGAACAATGAGATAATGACTTGATAACATGCATATGTTCCTCACTCTTTGAGTAAGAGCTTCAGCAAATATCTGTTATGACAGATTTGGACCCCTCAGATAACTTGGGCTAAACCAAGCCAAATATCACTGGTAATTTTCTCATACTAGTAAGATATTTCTCATGAAGCAGCTAACTTTTGACTTAGGAATAATTATTTTTAAAACTAATGTATTTCTATTTACATATTCAGAGGTAACTTTGAAAGAAACTCTAATTTGGAAGTTGGGCAGTGATCAGGCAGACAAAATAAAAAAGGCATGTTCGTGAAAATACAGAGTTTAGAGAAGGCAACCAGAAAGGTTATTTATTTATTTATTTTTAAATTTTAATCGAGGTGGTTGATAACATTCTGATCAACAAAGTATTGCTACTACTAATGTGTCAGAAAGTAGGCTTGTCACAGTTAGACCAAAGAAATTCTGTGCAGAGTCTGGTGCTGTCCATAATTGTTGCACGTGTCCCCCTCCCCACCACTTTTGATGTGGGGAGAATATATCTGGGTGATAGCTAGAATTTGTAGATGGAAAATCCTTAGAGTTGATCTAGTGAGACTATGATCTAGGGAGTTTAAGACACTTTGCTCATTGCTCTGGGACATAGTTACTGAGTCAGGTCTTTTGACCCAGCTTACTGTATTTTTAACCACTCTATGTTGCCTAGCTGAATCTCACTATTTTTTTTTTCAACTACATTTTGGGCGTCAGTGATTTTATGAGTTTAGTTAGTCAAGAAATGTACCTACCTTATGCTAGGAATCAGAGATACAAGAATGAAGAAAAAAATGACCTGTCCTCAAGGACCTTACTTTCTAGAGAGAGAAAAACAGTAAACAAAAATGTTAAAATGCAATGAGATTAGTGCTAAAACAGGAGTATTAAAAGGGAGCTATGAGAGTATTGAGAAGGTAACATTCTGCTTTGATGGTCAAGAAAAATGTCACAGAGGAGGTAATATTTGGCCTGGGATTTTAAAATGACTAGGAATTTTTAGGTAAACTAGTAGGGCATACTCTAAATTGAATAAGAGTATGTACACTGGAATGGAAGTTTGAAGAAGACATGTTCATATCCTCTTCTCAACGCCCAGAAGGAGAGGGACACAGACAGGGCTCCCATTGTGGTAAAAGGAGAAGTATAGATTGGGAAAGAGCAGACAGAGTAGACTCTGGGACAGTGAAAGCTATCAGTAGGAATACAGAGGTGAGGGATAAGGTCAAGTTGAGTCAGACTAAAGTTAGGTGAAATAGATTTAGTTGTTATTCTAAATATAAATGTGAAATTAGGACATTAATGAAAACTGGACCAAGAATTCAGAAATGAGCAAGGAGAAGAACTTGGGGTAATAAATGAAGGGTGAGAAGTGAGCAGTGAAGAATAAGGGTATCAGTGAATAAAGCATAAGAGTTCTGGAGCAATTTTCTGAGAGCAGTACTCTGTTTTTTGTTCACATCCTACGCAGGCAACTAGGCTATGGGTGGCTGCATAATTGGAAAACCTAGAGGTCCTTGTGTATGGAATAAGTTCTGAGAGCCTGTGGTGGAATTGGGAGTAGGGGTGGGGAATGAGGCTGGAGAAGTAGACAGTAATAAAATCATGGAACTACTTATAGTCTGTGCTAAATAGTTTGGAGTTTCTCTGAAGGTATTTAAAAGATACTGAAGGACTTTGACTACAGAGATTTGCATTTTAGAAAATTTTCTAGAATCAGTATCCAAGATAAAGTAGAGGCATAAGTAGTGAACTAGAATGTAGGACTATTAATTAGAAGGCTATATCAATAATTCTGATGCAAAATTATGAGAACCTGAATACAGGCAGCGGCAATAGTGAGAGAGAGAAGGGTCTGAAAGATACTTAGTTACCAAATTAGACATAAATTTGATTATATATAAGAGGTAAGAGAGAGTGAAAAATTGAGACTAGCTTTTAGTAGTCAGTTGAAAGACTATTAATCAAAGTAGACTAATTACTTTAACAATTTCAAAATCTCAATGGGCATAACGTAATTAAGATTTATTTGTCCTCATGGCACAGTGCAAGGCATATTAATGGTGCATGCGTGTGTCTATCCATAGATTCATTTCTTCCGTTCTGTGGCTCCACAATCGCATAGAGCCTCAAAATCATCCTCTGCTCCTTTACCTAGCTGGTTCACATAGAAAGAGAGGGTATGTGGAGGATTGTGAGGAAATGTTTAGAGTCCAGTCATGGAAATTTGTGTATGGCTCCTGCCACTTTTTTTTTGGTCAGAACTGATCCAAATGGCTGTACCTAATTGCAAAGGAGCCTGGGAAATGTAGTCTCTGTGAATTTCCAGGAGAAGAAAATGAACTTTGATAAAGACTAAGGCCCAGTCTGCCTTTCCAACCACCAAATGTATTTTTTACTATTCCTCTCTCACATAGAAGACAGTCATTTGATTTTACAAGGGAGACAACCAAGTTCCATCTTGTCACTAATCCAGCTCCAAGTGCAGAATCTCCAGATGACTTATAGTGAGAGTTGTGGCTCCTCATAGTTTAGTGACTTATGGTCTAAAATAACAAATTTTATTATCCCCATCCCACATACAATGGTGTAACAGAGACTCAATAAGCCCAAATAAACACTCCCATCAGAAAGAGACAGAATGTGTAACACATGGTTGCTGGTGTGTAGCAATTCTGAAATTCACTGGACAGACATGAAAAGTCCCCTATCCTGGAGGTAGGAGGAAGGGGAAGTTTCTTAATTAGTCCCAGTTCTGCTGTCTTGGAGAAACTCCCTGGTCCATGACCCCTGGCTCCATCCTCTGGGAGGTTGACGCCTGTCTGTATCTTCTTTGACCACATCTGAAGCAGATGTTGGGGAGTTTGCCTTTCTTGAAGGAGGCACAGCTTTGATAGCCCATTCTTGCTTGCAGGATGTTTTAAGGCTCGCTGAACACTCACACGCATTTTTAGCCCAGGTTTATAGTTTCTTTGTCAGTACAACTACCTTAAAAAAGTAGTAGGCTCCTGATCTTATTGTTTCCAGTCAGTTTATGCTAATAACCACATTCTTTCCTAGTTATTTCCTATGCTACTTCTCATATTTCCTTTTATTTTTACTTTTAAAGTGATATTTCTCCCATATTTCTCAACATAGTAGAGGCAACCTGAGACTATAAGCGTGCATAGGAGGTTAGGTCCCTTCATCAATCTTTGCCATAAGGTTGATTTATTTTGTTTGAGAAGTCTCACTGGACATTTTATGCTTGAAATTTTCTCAATCTTTTATTAGAGGTCTAGTAGCAATGGGCATTTCTAAATATCTATATTCTCTTCTTTTTTGATTTCTGACTTAAACAAACCAGTCTCTGTCTTATAATACCTTGTCCGAGGAAGCCAGCAGTAGGTAACACACAACATTCTGATTCTTTCTAGCTACTTCTCCTAGACCTTTTGAATTTTTGTTTTCATGTGGATAATAGGCAACAGTTTTATTAAATATTTTGCCATAATATAGCATAGGTTGCCATCTTTTCAGAAACTTTGACAGCTCTTTCTTTACTCTTGGTTTCCAACTGGTAAGCCAATGCCAGTTATCAGAATTTCTCACTTTACAATACCAATTTAATTGGGAAGGCAAGCCTTTATAGTTAAACCTCTCCAAATCTCAATGCTTCAATACAATAAAGAAATATTCCTCATATAAATATTGTTCATGTATCAGTCTAATAAAAGGTAAGGACCTCTTAACCGTAGGTAAGGACTCTATTCTAAGCAGTCATTCAGGGACCTATGCCTTTTAGAGTCTCTGCTATCCTAGAGCTTCTGACTCTTCCACCGAATTTTGTGTATCAGGCTGTTGAAAGCAGAGAGAGAATGTGAAGAATTAAGATGTGGACGCGGCATACTTCATTTTAATCCATGTTGTGTTGGTAGAATCAGTTATATGGCCATCAGTTATATATATTGGTAGAATAAGTTATGTGGAGATATACATACATATATATATATATATATATATATATATATATATATATATATATATATATGGTACATAACTGGATATATGCATCCAGTTATATATAAATAAAATACTGCCCAGCCCAAAAAGGCTGGGCAGAATTTGGGCAGTATTTTCTAACTATGCACAAGGGGAAAAAGAAAATAGGATTTGCCCCAAGTAACCAGGTAGATGACTAGAGGGTACTATTTACTTTGATTAGAAATATTGTGTGCAGCAGGTTTAGAAATATGATTGGGGGAGGAAAGTAAGTTAGGGATAGTTGGAGGTTTTATTTTAAAACTCGATCTTGAGATGATTCTGATTCATCCAATGGGAATGTGCAGGAAGTAATTATAAACATAAATCTAGTGCTTTGGTAGGTTACTGACTTATACATTCAAAGTAATTTTACTATATCAATGGCTTTTCAACCTCCAGCTTCCTTTTACTCTCAGACTACTTCTCTGTCCCCAATTCCTTTTCCTATTTTATGCTTTCTTTTCTTTCTTTGACTTTTTTACTCTTCCTCTTTTTTCTCATCTTCTCTTTTCCCTTTGCTCTCTTCATATTCTGCTAGTATATATTTTATTTGAACTGTATGAAAGTATATATTTTAACAATTAGAATTTTAAACAATGGAAGTTTTAAATTAAGAAATACACCGTTAAAAATAAATGCATTATTTTAGAATGGGTATTTAATAGTGATTAAGAGAATCCATAGGCATTGATTATTACCACATGTGTTTATATTTGAGTCAGAAAAACACTTTCTGAAAGAAGCTGGGTAGCAACTCTGGATTTCATTTTTCTAAACATATCATACTGATATTTTTCCAAGTTGGTGTCCAACACGGTTAAATCTCTAGATCTTTTCCAGTATGCTATAACTATAGCAGATGTTTGTATATTCTCTTTCTGTTTCATTGCAACAGACAAACAAGAAAGATAAACTTTGTATATGTCTTGTCTACTTAATAAGCAATTACAGAAGTTATCTTAGCCAGGTTTTTTATGGTCTTTGTAAATAATGTAAAGAAGTATCTTTTGGGAAGTTATATTTAACTGAGTGAACTAGTAACTCTGTGAAAGGAAGAAAAAGGACAGTTGGACTAGAAAATAGACAATGATATTTAAAGGGGTCACCACTGGTAAAGCCAAGGATTTGTATCTAAAGGAGCTATGGCATGGACATCTAATCAACATCATATGGAGTCCATAATGGTAGCCAGTAAAGCATAATTTGGCTAGCAGATGGAAAGAAAAAATCTGTCAATCAGAAAGATCACACATGAAGTTAAAATGAGTAATCTGTGTATATGTTGCTTCACCATCTGTGAAGAACCTGAGATGGAAATCCTAAAAATAATCTGTTTTGGCGGTGCTATAGGAGGATTATGAGTATCTTTACATGAAAGTATTTTTAGGGTACTTTTTGCTGCTCCTCTCTTCATGTTAAGGCCTTTATGGTATCACTTGGAAGAGTTGAAGCTGAATTCCTTTCCTGGTCTTACTTCTATGTCTAACTTGAAAGAAAACAGAAAGACTTCATTCCATTGCTTTTCTTAAGCATTAGTGAAAAGAGATGAACCAAGTTAAAATTTGTGTCATTTAAAGGAATGTAAAGAAATTTATTTGAGATGTCATATGACTCTTACTTCCATATGGATGGATTACGTAGTCTAAAATAAAATCCTCACACTGAGAAATAGGTAGGTTTGGTTAAGCAAGAATAACAGCAAAAATGCTTTTACATCTATTGCTTACATCACAAAGAAGAAAGAGAAACCCCCAAGTGACACAAAAAAAGAGAAAAGAAAATGTAGTAAGCATAAATTAACTAGATGAAACAAAAGTCATAGGTAGAAGCAGCAGCTTGAACTGCTTTGGGAGCAAATGTCAAAATCAGGGTTTGGCTATTGATGCCAATGAGAGATAATGGGAAGAAGAACTAAGTGGACCTGCAAGAAGAGCAGCTGAAGTTAAAACCTTAACACAATCCTCGGCCCCTTGATAGGTCTACATCCTAAGTGAAAATGTGACTATAATTTTAAAGAAATCTCCTTGCTCAAAGCAAACATTAAATGTATGTGTCTCCAATGGAATACTATTCGGCGTTAAGGAAAGATGATATAGGAGCATTTGTGACAACATGGATGGATCTCGAGAGAATAATGCTAAGTGAAATAAGTCAGACAGAAAAAGCAGAGAACCCTATGATCTCACTGATATGTGGTATATAAACCAAAAAGAACAAGACAAACAAATGAGAAACAAAAACTCATAGACACAGACAATAATTTAGTGGTTACCAGAGGGTAAGGGGGTGGGGGGTGGGTGATGAGGGTAAAGGGGATCAAATATATGGTGATGGAAGGAGAACTGACTCTGGGTGGTGAACACACAATGGGATTTATGGACGATGTAATACAGAATTGTACACCTGAAATCTATGTAAATTTGCTAACAATTGTCACCCCAATAAAATTAATTAAAAAAAAAATGTATGTGTCTCTGCTTAGACTCTCAGGAGAATTATAACTTGGTACCATACATACATTTATTCTCAAATGGGTCTGGATTCTAAATTTATATTGCCAGTGTGATCCACAAACCCCAAACTCATACACTAAATACATGTCATTCCAGATAGATAAGGTAATTTGATATGTAGTAGAAGCAAACACGAGTCTTTAGGAAAGTATCATAGACCCAGACTTCCACAGAGTTCCACAAATTAAAATGAAAAAAGAAATTGAATTATTACTAAAAAATGAGCAAACAAGTGATGAATTAGGAAAAATAATAAATTTATGCCCTCAAGAACTTCAGATATTGGAATTATCTGAAAGACAATATAAAATAATTATATATAACATTAAATAAATAGAAGATAAAATTGTAAAAATAAGCAAGGAATAAAAATCTATTATAAAAGTGCTAAAAAGTATAAAAATAAAATTGAGAAATAAAATGTGATCATTGAAATTATAACCAATTTCCACTTCTGGTAATGACTAACTAGATAATTGTACCAACTCTCACTGAGAGCAAAGGAGCAACAGTAATGCGTCAGTGTTCTTAAAACTTCTACATGGAAGTAATGGAAGCTAGAAGGCAATAGAATGATATATTCTGAGTGCTGAAAGAAAACATAATGTCATCTAGAATTCTACATTTAGTAAAAATATCCTGGAAAATAAAAGTGGAATAAAGATATTTTCAGACAGACAACACCTGAAGGAATTCTTTATCATAACACACTGAAGAAAATAATAAAAGGCGTTCTTCAGGAAGAAAAAACAAAAGAATGCAGACAGGGGTAAAGAAAAGTGAAAAGGTTAAATATGTGAGTAAATCTAAACAAATATTTGCAGTGTAAAATTAAAAAAATATGGGATTAGAATATGTCTAGAATTAAATTATAAGACGAAAAATCATGGAAGTCACAAGAAAATGAATGCAACGAAAGAGTTCTAAGGTTTTTACATTATAAAAGTACTAATCTATTTTTAAAAATTAAAAAAATATTAGCAATTACAGCTGACATACAAATATTACGTTAAGGTATAAAAGTACTAATTTATATAAATATTAACAAGGCTAGGTTGAATCTTATAAACTCTGGGGCAACAAACAACCAAAAGAATCATAAAGATATGTATACAGATTTTGGATTCCAAATTCACCCTTTTGCAAATCAAATTTATCCTTTTGCAGATCAAATTTTTCCACAAAAATGTTTTCTTAACCTTTGTAATAAAAATAAATCCAACATTAAATTATTGTTAAAATTAAACATTTTACTGCGTGTATTTAATAATAAACATAAAATACTTATTTAACATCAGAAATACTTATTTACATATAGTATCATTTATAATGGTTCTCCTGTCACTGCCCTTAGTAATTTCATATACATAGTCATAAAATAGTTATGACAATCTGTAGGAGTAATAGTTGCAATGGAATGATTAATAACATCTACTAAGTGTTCATGGTTTGATGAATCAACCAAAGTATTTCTTGTGCATTACTTAATTTTTGAAAAATCTTCTTCAATAGGGTTCATAATTGTTGATGGGATTGCAGATTGGTGCAGCCACTATGGGAAACAGTATGGAGGTATCTCAAAAAATTGAAAATGGAACTACCTTATTACCCACCAATTGCACTCTTGGGTAACTATCTAGAGAAATCCAAAACACTAATTCAAAAAAATATATGTACCCTGATGTTTATTGCAGCGCTATTCACAATAGCCAAGACATGGAAACAACTGAAATGCCCATCAGTAGACAAGTGGATAATGAAACTGTAGTACATTTATACAAGGGAGTATTACTGGGCTGTAAAGAAGAATGAAATCTTACCATTTGAAACAACATGGATGGATCTAGAGAATATTATGCTAAGTAAAATAAGTCAGATGGAGAAAATACTGTTTATCTTGATTGTAGTGGTGAATATATGAACTGACTTGGGTGATAAAATTATATAGAACTTAAAACATACTCAAAAGTGAGCATAAGTAAAATGGGGAAATTTGAATAACATTGGTGAATTGTATCAATGGCATTATCCTGGTTGTGAGAGTATCCTATAGTTTTGCAATATGTTGTCTTTAGAGGAAATGGGTAAACTATACAGAGGACCTTGCTATATTATTTCTTACAATTGTGAATGTGTGATTTACTCATTAAATATCTAAATTAAAAAAAATCAATCAAATAAAATAGAAAGAAAAAGGAACATAGGTGATAAAATAGAAAGAAAAAGGAACATAGGTGATACACGTCAAATAAAAAGTCTAGCAATATAGATTTAACCCCAAAGACATTAGTGATTATATAAAGCATAAATAGACAAAATAATAAAAAGATAAAGATGGTTATACTGGATTTAAAAAATCTGTGGCTTAAAAGACACACCTTAAAATATAGAAAGTTTGGAAGTAAATAGAAAGAAAATGATATATCATTAGAAGACTTATGTTAAAAAAAAGCTAGTATAACTATGATACTATTATACAATATAGACTTTAGATAAAAAGCACTCTCAGAGCAAAAAAAAGAACTTTTTTTAAAGCTCACCAGGAAATTATAATAATTCCAAGTTAGTATTGATCTGTAGAAGTTAACAAATTCTTTTAAACTTATTGGAAAATTAAAAAAGCCAAAAACAGAGAACTATCTTGACGAAAAACAAAGTGAGATTTATTTTGACAAGACTGTAATAATTAAGATAGTGCATCATTAGCTTAATTATACACAAATGAATGGAACAGATACAGAGTTCAGAAACAGACACAAACCTATTTAGATTACTTGATTGATAAAGGTGGCATTATAGAGAAGTTGAAAAGGATGGACTTTTTAATAAATGGTACTGGACCTATTAATGTTCATATAAAAAAGTACTTGAAACCTGCTTACAGCATATACAAATACCAGTCCTGAATGGATTATAAATCTAAATGTGATACATAAAACATACAACTTCTAGAAACTATTATGGGAGAATATTTTGGATCTCTCTGTGACTGCAGCTTAACAAATGTGCTAAATAACAAATAGCAGAATTTGGTAAGTTTAGTATATGTAAAATCAATACAGAAAAATTAATTGCATTTCTATGCAGCATATATAGAAGGTATAACTTAAAGTCAGATCTACACAAATTGATCTGTAAATCAAAGTAAATTCAGTAACCAATAGGGTTTTTCCTAAAATTTGACAAAGTATTCTAAAATAAACATGAAGGAGGAAAAAGCAAAAAACAGCCAAAACTAATCAGTGAACAAGAACGTA
The DNA here is from genome assembly GCF_964194185.1 of Rhinolophus hipposideros. Lineage (NCBI taxonomy): Eukaryota > Metazoa > Chordata > Mammalia > Chiroptera > Rhinolophidae > Rhinolophus > Rhinolophus hipposideros. Next base: position 77,429,437 of record NC_138050.1, on the reverse strand, counting down.
AGAGGATTTTCTACCTTCCATTCTTCCTTCCTTTCTCCCTTCTTTTTTCTCTCTCTCTTCCCTTCTTCCCTTCCTTCTCTCTTTCTTTCTTTAACATACAGCCAGAGTTCATTAATTTTTTGCTTTTATATATAAATATATATAAAATATATATCAAATATAATGTTTGATACAAACAATATGTGTAACATATGTTATCAATCATCGTAAGTTACTCATCACCCAACTTGAATATCACAAGTAACATACATCTACGTATATGATTCTTGCCATAACATTGCCCTCTGCTATAGACTCTGTCCCTGCCAAATTCACATGTGGAAACCTTAATTCCCAAAGAATTGTATTTTTTATCTAGAAGGAGGTAATTAAGGTTAAATAAGGTCCTAAGGATGGGCCTCTAATCTAATAGGACTGGTGTCCTTATAAGAAAAGGAAGCAAGAGAACTGTGGTCTCTCCACAAGCTGGCACTGAGGAAAGGCCATGTGTGGACATAGCAGGAAGACAGCCAGCAAGCCAGGAAGAGAGCTTTCACTAGACACCAAATCAGCAGGTACCTCGATCTTGGACTTTGAGGATTTATTTTAAAGATATCAAAAGTTATTATATATCATAGCAATATAATACTAGTACGGGGTAGATAAATATGTCAGTGGAAAAACTGGAGATGTTAAAAGGTGACCGATTTATATCCGGAAATTTGTTATGTAATGAGCAAAAACTGCAGGGCAGTGGAAAAAGATTAACTCTTCAATAAACTGTGCTGGTTTTATTGGCTGCCCATATGGAAAAAAATAAAATTAAATTGCTATTTCATACTATACTAAAAACGTTATTCCAGATGTTTTAAATACATTAATGTAAAAAAAAAAAAACTAAAAAGTTTTTGAAGGAAATATAGGAGAATACATTATGACATAACGATAGGGAAATATTTCTTAAACAAGACATAGGGAGGAAAAACCATAATGGAAAAGATAAGTAATTCACCTCTACTTGAATTGAGAACATCTGTTCATCAAAGAACATCATTATAAAATGACAAGAGACATCAAAATCTGAGGGAAAAAATATTTCCACGTATAAACCAACAAAAGAGTTGGGTTCAGAAAAGATAAAGAATCACCTGTAAGTTAATAATAGAAACACAAACAACTCAATAGAAAATGTGGGCAAAAGACACAGATAAACTTTTCTTATAAGAAATATAAATGACCAGTAAGTACATGCCTCATTGGCAATATGAAACAAAAGTAAAACCACAATGAAGTAGCATTTGCTATCCACTAGATTGGCAGACATTAAAACTTTGTACACATATTATAATATTGTGTTTATTAAGAAATTTCTTTTGTGCAACTAATAGAAATGTCAATTGGTACAATCACCTTGAAAGATAATTTGGGTATTGTCTTGTAAAATTGAATATATATTAACTTTTGGCCTGGGAATTGAGCTCCTATAAAACATTCTTAAAACTTTTGCACATTTTCACTGTTGATAGCAGCATTGATTGCAGCATAGATAAACTGGAAACAACACAAATAACTACTTTGAGGAGAACAGATAAACTGCAATAGCATAGAATAATTTATTGAGGTGAATATTAATGAACTAGAAACACAATATCCACATGAATTCAATTAAACAATGTTGAGTAAAAAAGAGTAAATCATAGAAAATAATACCAATTATACTAAATTCAGAAACAAAATTCACCATTATATGTATTGTTTAAAGATCCTTACTAGGTTATAAAACTATCATGTAAAGCAAAAGATTGATAAACACAAAATTCAGAATATTGTTTACTTTGGAATGATGAGGGGAATATAGTAGGAAACAACACCCAGGGACTTCACCAGTGTGATGAAGCTGAGTAGTAGATAACGGGTGTTCATTTTATTATTGTTTATAATATGTGTGCACACATTATTTATATTGTATATGCTTATGTTGTCTTATACATAAAAAGTGAATAAAAGAAGTGATTGGTAATTTCAAGTCTAGATTGTGTAGTTAGGTAAAAGGTCACATAATGTCACTTGCCTCCAAATTACTTCTACAATTTGTCTATTATTAACGTGGTAAGAAGGAAACTCAATGTGTGGGGATGCCTCCCATGTTGACATAATGATATTTATGTTGCAAGAACATATAGAGGCACCATCTCAGATGTTGTAGATCAAGATATGCCATTTGATGAGATAAGAGTTGAAGATGGTAAACGGGCTGGGATCACCTTCATCACTCCCGCCCACTTCCTGATAGGTGATGTTAACCACTCAAAATAGTTAATCCCAAATCCCTCAGAGGGATTGAACAGTCTCCAATTCTTTTTCTCAATAGTGGCCTACATAGTCATTGTTAATTGACCAAATTTAGTTCTCAAGTTGAGGCCCATCTACCTTCACGGTACTAGACCACACCATTTGGTAGTGCATCACTGTACAGGACCGTATTCAGGTGAAAGGAGGAGCAGTTTTGTTTTTCTTATTCTAAGTTCAGAACCAGAACAAATGAAGAAACAAGAAAGCAAATATGAAAGAAAAAAATCTTTTATTGCTTGTATTTTTGGTATAAAATTTATACATAGTGAAATGTATAAATATTAATTTTCTAATGTGGTGTGTTTTTATGACTACATTAATGTAGGTGTCACCTAAAACTCGTTACATTACCACACAGAGCTTCTTAGTGCTATTTCCCAGTCAATTTATCTACTTTTTTAATTGTTTTTTTAAAAAATTTTTTCCACCACTGGCTAGTTTTACATGTAGTAGAACTTCATATATATAGAGAATCATATAGTATGTACTCCTTTGTGTCTGGGTTCTTTCGGGTACTGGGTGTCAGATTCACCCATACTGTTGCTTATCAGAAGCTCACTCCTTTTTGTGGCAGAGTGGTATTTATATGAATGTACCACAGACTCTTTATTTGTTCTCCTGTTAATAATAGATGCTTGGGTTGTTTACAGTTTTGGCTTTTGTAAATAAAGCTGTTATAAACATTTGCTACTAGGTTTTGGGTTTTTTTGTGAACATGTTTCCTTCTCTCAGGTAATTATCCAGAAGTGAAATGGCTGGGTCATGGTGGACATATATGATTAACCTTATAGGAAACTGACAAACGCTTTTTCAAACTGTTCTGTTTTACACTCTCCCACCAATGTATGAGAATTCTTGTGCTTCACATTCTCATTAACATTTGATACTGTCATTGGTTTTACTTTTGGCCATTTTAGTTGGTGTGTAATTTTAGCTCATTGCTCAATTTAACATTTAATAGCTCATTTAATATGCATTTCTCTGATAACAAATTATGTTGAGCACTGTTTCATGAGCTTATTGGTCAATTGTACATCTTCCTTCATGAAGAGCCTGTTCAAAATCTTTGGCAATTTTTTTTTGGCAGGTCTTTTGTCCAGATACATGTTTTGTGCATATTTTCTCTCAGTTTGTGGTTGGCTATTCATTTTCTTGATGTTGATGTTTGTAAGTAGTTTTTAACTTGAAATTTAATGTACTTATATTTTCTTTTATAGTTATTGCTTACTTTTACTCTATCTAAAAAAAGTTGGCCTGTGCCAAGTTCATGAAAACTTAAATATTTTCTTTTAGAAGTTTTATATTTTTGTGTGTCTCTTTACGTGCATTATCCATTCAAATTAATTTTGTGTCTGTCGTGAGATGATGGTCAAGATTCATTTTATTTCCCCATATGGATAGTCAGGTGAAAAAAAAATTGTCCTTTTCCCATTGAATTATCTTGATATGTTTTTGAAAATCAGTTGACCATGTAACTGAGTCTATTCTTGAACCCTCCATTCTGTTTCAGCGATCTATTTATTCTATGCCCAAAACACTGTTTTTATTATTGTAACTTGATAGTACTTCTTGAAGTTAGGTAGTATGAATCCTTCAGCTTTGTTATTTTGAAAATTATTTTGCTATTTTAGAATCTTTACATTCCCATTTAAATTTTGAATTAGCGCGTAGATTTCTATTTTTAAAGGCTGCCACAATTTTGATATGAATGGTCATAAGTATATTGATCACTTTGAGGAAACTAACATTTTGATAATGTTGAATTTTCTAATCCATGAACATGGTTTTTCTAGGTTTTCAGTGTAGAGGTCTTGCACAGTTTTAATTAAATTTCTTCCTAAGTATCTTTTGTTTTAAAACATGCTTCTATAAGTATAGTAGCTTTCACAATTTATGCTTTCCAATTATTCGCTTTTAGAATAGATAAATGTGATTAATTTTTTAAAAGTTTTTTCTTGTATCCTCTGATCTTGTTAAATTTAACTATAAGTGTGGTATCTGCTTTGTAGATTTCTTAGGATTTTCTACATAGACAATTAATATCATCAAATAAAGATTAAAAATTTTTTTTGCATTATTATATCAAACAGGACCTCCAATAAAATATTGAAAAGAAGTGGTGAGAGCAGACATCCTTCCTTTCCTTTCCTCCAACTTTTGTGGGGAAGAATTTAATATTTCACCACTAACTGTGATGTTAACTGTAGGTTTCTGTAAAGGTCCTTTATCATATTAAAAAAGTTCCCATCTATTCTTAAGTTGCTGAAAGTTTTTGTCAAGAATAGATTTTGAATTTTATCAAATGCTTTCTCTGCATGTATTTTAAATCACATGGCTTTTCTTACCTAGTCTGTTGATATAATAAAATACAATGATTGCATACTGAATATTGAACCAATTTGCATTACTGTAATGAACACCACTTGGTCTTGATCTATTATTCATTTTATATATTCATGGTTTTTATTTGCTACTATTTTGTGAAGGATAGTTATATCTATGTTCCTGCGGGATATTGGTCAATTTTTTTTTTCTTCTAATGTCTTTGTCAGGTTTTGATATAAGGCTTCAGGCTAACCTAAACAGGTTGTGAAGTGTTTTCTTCTCTCTTTTCTGAAGGAGTTTGTATAAGATTACTAATATTTCCTCCTCAAGTGTTTGATAGAATTCATCAGTAAATCCATGAAGATTTTTTTATTCCCTTTCTGTTGCTCAATTGTTTCTGAGATTTTTCTTCCTTTTCATCCTCTCTGGCAACCCCAAACTCTGAGCTTCTCAAGCTAATATGATTATGGCTTTCTACTTGAGTTCTAGCTTCTCCATGACAAATGGACATAAAAGGACTTACGTGAAAAGCCATGTAAATGTAACTTTACCTTGTCCAGTTTCCTTCTTTAAATTATCAATCCTCTCTCATCACTTTTGTCTGCTTCTGATCACTCTCCAGTGCCTTCAAATGGTGTTTTTTTATATTTATATGTTTTCAGAGTTTATAATTGTTATCTGGAGAAGGCTTAGTTAATTATAAATTACTCTACTATTGAAAGCTAAATTAATTTGTGTCATAAAATCTTTTTCACTCCTAAAGCTAACCAACCTATCATTAGGAGTAGCTCGCTTCATGAAGTAGTGAGCTAACTGAACCTGGAATATTGAAAAGGAGTTATATGAGAAATTTATCAATAAATAGTTATTTAGCACATAGAGTATACAGCACCTAGTGCTAATAGAAATGAGTTTTAAATTGGATGAAAACTGGTTTGGATGTACTACAAAAGGACGGACAATTAAGTTTGCGAACTTTCCACCACGTAAGTGCACAGAGGAAAGTTTGTGAACTTAATTGTCTGACCTTTTGTATGTATGCATTTATCACTTCAAATTGTGTCTGAAAGTCTAAATATTTCATTCTTGTAATCTGAAAAATTTAATATTTTAGGTACATGTCAGAGAATTTAACCATAACTTCACTGCCACTAAAACTTATTCAAGTTTTACTAAGAGAAGTTGTATTTATGTATTATTTTTCTAAGTGTATCAAGTAAACCAAAGACAGTGTAGTGTCTGTTTATGAGTACTATAGGCTCCGAGGTTACATTGCCAGGATTCGACTAGCAACTCTGCTGCTTTCTATCTATGTGATCTTGGGTAAAGTTCTTAAATTTTCTGTACTTCAATTCCCTAATCTATAAAATAATGATGAGAATAATAATCTTCATAGGGTTATTGTATTGAGTGTGTAATGCATGAGATGTGCTGAGAAAGTTTCTGACACGTAGAAATATAATGTTAGCTATAGGAACCAGAGGCCTCAATTCCTGAACCCAATTATGTTTTCATTCCATAGACCTGCTCTCATTATGCCATCAGTTTGCAGTAAGGCTCACTAAAAGAGTCTTATAAACTTCTTATGAGCGGGTAATGACATTATCTCCATGTTATAGATGAGGAAACAGATGCTTAGAGGGTTTTGTAGTTTGTCCAAGGCCATTTCATCAGTAGTAAGCATCATACCTAGAGCTGCATGTTTCCAAGCCCTGCTGTTAAACACTCAGCCGTGTTTTATTTGGCCTGGTCAACCTGAAGCATGACCAAGCATAGACTGGCATGTTATGCAACTGCAAGTAATTGTTACACTCCATTTTTGTGGTTCACATTTATTTCCTTATGACTCTGGGGAATGTGCTTAGCTCCTCTGCTCAGAATTAAAACACAGCTTAATGGGGTTTTGGTGTGCTAGTGTCAGCACAACTCACTTTGACAGGTAGAAAATAAAATCGTTACAATTTTCATCGCTGTCATTATTGCTCCTGCTAGTTAATAATTGTGATAGTAAAAATACAGGTAGAATCATATGCCTGGAAAGCCCCATAAAAGGACACTTAGTTTTTTTCCCCTTGTAATTAGGTAGGATTCATCTAACTTCTCCCAGTCAGATAAGAATCTCTCCTGTTTTACACATCTGCAATGTCAGATGACCCACTGCTCCTGTTTGCCCATGAGTTATGGGGTATTCTGGATGGGACTTAAATTGCTAAAACTGGAAAATTATTAGGCAAACAGGAACAAATTGTCACTCTATAGATGAACCCTAACTTATCCTGACTAGTTTTTGCCTTCTATCTTTGCTCTATTTACTGGGTGGAGACAGAGACAGCTGGTTACCATTTTTAAAAATTACAACCCTTCACATATCTGAAGACTGCTATCATGTCATTTTCCTCACTTTTTCCCCCTAGGCCAACCAACAGGTTTTTACCAAGGACTTACTTCACCTAGTATGTTATATGCATTCACCCTTCTGAGGGATGTAAACAAAACAGTATGCAAAAACCCTGCCCTGAGGGAACAAAATAAGGCAGTTCCAGTTCCTTTTACCTTGCCTATAGGTCTTGTTTTCCAACTCTTTAATTATCTGTACTGATTTGCTTTGAACTTTGCATAAAGTGACTAGATCTCTTATAATTGGTGGAGACAAGAAATGTGCACAATACTCAACTTTTAGGTGACTGTTACGTCTTTCATAGAGTAAAATCCTGTGAAAGATTTTAGGGGCTCTGAGGATGCTACTTCTTTTACATGCATGTGTTATGTCTGCTTTGAAACTGTTTTAAATCATCACCACACCACAGCAGATCCTGGCTTGCCTTGAAACTTTTATGCCACTGGCACTGTTGCTAATCAGTATGTAGGATGGAGTATTTTTTTCATCACAAGGAGCAGGATTGTTCATAAACTACTCTGCTTTGTACTAATCTCAGTGATTTGAAATATAAAAATTATACTTGATCTGGTACTTACAAATAGTTTTCACAACAAAAAATGAACTGCATATCTTCTATAATTCTAACCATCAACTCTCTCCAATTTCCCATCTGCCTTTTATTAAGTTGCATTTGGACTACTGTGTCTAGGAAAAAAAAAAATTCTACCCTTGGCAATTACCTTCCTAGACATATTAGTTTAGGAATTTAAGCCCATGTCATAGTGACCTTATTCCTTGATTTGAATCTTTTCACCATTTAAACATAAAAATATTTCCTTGAGACAGGTGTTTAGAAATATCTGGGGAACTCTAACAGCTTACAAAGAAATGATTTCACTTTGTGCTTCTATCTTAGACCCTGGAAATACTTAACCACTTAGCATTTTGTTTTTGAAATACAGTATCATTTATTGTCTAGACACCATAGACAGCTGTTCAAATTCAATTCAAATGAGCCCTGTTTCTGCTGTATTTATTTAGTATGTCTAGCTAAATCTCTGAATAATTTTGGCTTGAGTTCTTAATTAGGGATTAGAAAATACCAATTGTTGATTTACTTTTCTCTTAAAGTACATACTAATGAAAAATTTTCTACTAAAGTTTGATTATTGACTTTAAGCAAATAATTTTTAATTGTTTTTTATTTGTTCTTCTTTATATGGCAGCCAGTCAGCATTGCCAAATATTTAGGAAAAATTAATAATAAATGAATTAAATGGAAGTTTACCTTGAAATACAATCTCTTTTAAAATCTGTTTTAAAAATAAAGGTTTGGATTTCTTTCCTCCTTATTGACCACATTATATGCTGCTACATTGGAAAATATAGCTGCTTTCATGTTTCAGGAAACAGGGTCATTTAAATTATAAACATACATTTGAAAAAAAACATGTTTTTTCTGTTTTACCCATTGATACGTATTTGTGTAAATTTCATTAGACCTGGCAATGTCATGAAAATCTAGTTTTCTCTTAACTATGGGTCACTAGTTAATTCATCTAAAGAATAGTAAAAATTTGAATATGTTGCTTTAGCATATAACTATAAAAGTTTCTGAGTGGTATTACATTTAAGAGCTATTTTTAGATTAATTTACATTTGCTTCAAAAACATTAGGAAGTATAAAATTATACATAAGGTTATTTCATATATTTAATCAAAGCTTGTAATTGCCACCTTTCCTTTAGTTTAAGAGAGAGAGAGAAGAGAGTTAGTCCATTGCTTTGCAATTCTAGCATATACTTTATTTTGGTTTGGTTTGGAATAACTCTTTATACCTGGAATTAGGCAAGCATAGTCACATTGTGTCTCCTATGGATGGAGGGGGAAATGGCCTACCTCTGATATCATTAAGTTTTCCCTTGTGGTTTTGGTTCTCATTGAGGGGAAGCAAGTAATTAATTCTGACTAATAAACATTAGTTCTGACTACTATGATTGGTTCCACACATTTGCACAAATATTCTCATTTATTATTTTAAAATGTCATAACACGCATACAGTAAAATTCACCCTTTTCATTGCATAATTCTGTGAGTTTTGACAAATGCATACAATTGTATAACCACCACCATAATCAAAATATAGAACAGTTGTTACCCTCCTATTTAGTTTTGCAAATGCAAATTGAAAGAAGTTCAGTGCCTTTTACATTAATTTTAGATACATTTGGGCTGACTGGGTCAGCTACATAAACAAGGACAAAGAATGCCAAAGCATTAATGTATCCATTTTCTTATTATATTTATTAATCATGTGGTTACAATGATGATGATGATGATGATGCTTATAAATCACTAATTATGTGACATGCACTATGTTAAGCACTTTATATGCATATCACACTCAACCCTTTCAATAATCTAAGAGCTGTCACACACATTTTCTGGAGGAGAAATCTCAGATGCAGAGAGATGAAGTAACATTCCTTCCATAATATGGACAGAAGGTGGTAGAGGTGGGGTTGGTACCCATCTCTGATGGGTAAGTAAGTGTATGCTCTCAAGCCAGGATGTTATCTACCTGGCTTTTCATGGCACCCGTGATATTTAAAGATATTTCCTTGCTATTCCTGATCCAGTCCTCATGAACAACTGATAAAACACTGAATTATATTGAAATTAATACTCATAAATTAATTAATTCATCGATTCTGCGTATATTGAATGCTCATCTCAACATATCAACGTCCTTATCACACTATAGAATTACTTCAGTAGTGTGTTCATGACCTTTCTTCTTATGTCTAGTGACTCCTTTACCAAGTTGTCCTGTGGTCTGCTAAAATATTTTTAAAACATCACTCTCATCATGCCATCCCTCTCCTTTAAGGACCAAGATTCCAGAAAAAATTCATCAGCTTGGTAGTCACGATCGTACATTAGTTTGATTAATCTATTTTCTCAATCCACCTATTTTCTCTACTTTCCAACACTCACAAAGTTCTCTAGTTAAGACAATCTCTCACACATCATGGCTCTCTTTCCTTTCTCAATATTCTTTCTCATTGTCTATGCACTCTAAATTACTCAACTAACATGTACTCTTTCATTCCATCAACAGATTTTTTTTTTTGGTTTTGTTTTTGTGATCTAAAACCTTTATTTGATCTTAAGACAACTTGACAGAGTTCCACTTTTACATTCTGTTGCCACAGCTTTAATCGTATTATTTTTGATCAGGAATTCTGTTTTTTCATTCCTTCATGTGAAAATCTTGCCTTTTTTCAAAGTTTCAACTAAAATATCATCGTACTCATGCATCTTTCTTGGATTGCTCTACCAGATGTAATTTCACCTTCCTGTGAATCCTCATAGATCTTTACTTCTCATTCTTAACTCTACATCACCTTCTCTGAGGACACTTGCTGTTTGTTTGCTTGATTTTGATTTTGGTTTTGTCGTAGGTAATATCATTGCGGCAAGTCACATGTTGGGAGCTTAGCAAATATGTTTGCCCTAGAAATTCAGGTCTGATTCCCATGGTAGTCTCTAGATGTCTTGGGAGAAATAGCAAAGGGATCTTTTGATTTGGTGATCAAAATCTAAGATATTGAGTTTCAGATTCACATTCTTGAGCTCCAGCAGAGGGATGGTGACTCAGGGGGTATTGGAGGCATACAGAGTCAGACTGAAGTGTGTGGTTTTGAAACGAAGGCTGGAGGACTTGCCGTTTTGTCTGTGAGAGGACCTTCCAGCAGGTATTTTTTAAACACTCACCGGGTGCAGGGCACTCTATGAGCATCTATCTTACAAGTGTCTCTTTGCAGGTTTTGTTGATGGGACCTTTCTCATCATCACCTCTGCCCAAGTGATCCCCTCAGTAATACCACCTCCCTTCCAGGCTGAGTGATTCTATGGTCAGAGATCCGCATTAGTTGTAGCTACTTCATCTATTATGGTCTTTTGCTGCCACCTACACTTAGGAATATAAAGCTGGGTCTTTGTTAGCTAGGTAATAACAGTAACAATAATAATAATTCGGTAGCTAGCATTCATCAAACACTAACTATGTGCCAGCTCTATTCTAAGCACTTTACATATATTAACCCATTGAATGCTCATGACATAGTAAATATATTCGCCTAAATGTAATAATGAGGCCTTGAAAAAACTGTTATAGTAATAGAACCTGTAAACTCAGTTAGTGCAGCCAGTTGGGGAAAGCTACTTGTTAAACGTAGTCTATGCTGGATGCCATGGCAACTGAATGATTTATAAGTAATATTGCTATTGTGACCTTAGCTTTCTGCTGTGTCATCCAGAAATTTCATCAGCAGGCCTTTGATGCCTTTACCGATATCAGATAAAACTTTTAAATAGAACAAGAAATGGAATAAAGCCTACTGGTAAACCTCCAGAGACTTCTCTTCAGTTGCTGTAAGTGCATCAGTTAATCATTTGTGGAGTTAATCTTTCAGACATTGAAGGTGTTATAAGTGCATTGTATTAGTCAGGATTCTCCAGATAAATATATATGTATTTGTGTATATGTATACATATATGAAGATCTGACAAGCTCGCAAACTTGTTGCAATATTACCTAACCTTTCTTTGATATCGGGGATTATTCATTATGAATTTGTACCAACTGGACAGATAGTTAACCAAGTTTACTATTTGGAAGTGCTGAAAAGACTGCATGAAAGAGTTAGACAACCTGAGCTTTTTGCCAACAATTCATGGCTCTTGCATCATGACAATGTATCAGCTCACATGACACTGTCTGTGAGGGAGTTTTTAGCCAATAAACAAATAACTGTATTGGAACACCCTCCCTACTCACCTGATCTGGTCCCCAATGCCTTCTTTCTTTACCCAAAGATAAAGGAAATATTGAAAGGAAGACATTTGATGACATGCAGGATATCAAGGGTAATATGACGACAGCTCTGACGGCCATTCCAGAAAAAGAGTTCCAAAATTGCTTTGAAGCGTAGACTAGGCACTGGCATCTGTGCATAGCTTCCCCAGGGGAGGACTTCAAATGTGACCATAGTGATATTCAGCAATGAGGTATGTGGCACTTTTTCTAGGATGAATTTGCAAATTTAATTGTCAGACCTCATCTATATGTATGTATATATACACAAATATGTATGTATGTATGTACACAGATATATGGAGAGTTATTATGGGAACTGGCTCATGTGATTACGGAGGCCGAGAGGTCCCACAATTTGCTGTCTGCAACCTGGAGAACCAGGGAAACCTATGGTATAACTCAGGCTATGTCTGAAGGCCCAAGAACAGGAACCTGTCCAAGGACATGGGAGATGGATGTCCTAACTCAGATAGAGAACACATTCTCCTTTCCTCTATCTTTTTATTCAGGCTTTCAATGGATTGCATTATGTATACCTGGTTTGTGGAGGGTGATCTTCTTTACTCAGTGTACCATTCAGACGCTAATGTTTTTCAGAAGCGCTGTCACAGACATACTCAGAAACACTTTACCAGCTATCTGGGCATCCCTCAGCCCAGTCAACTGTCACAAGTCCATCCTTTGTCAACTTGGTCCCCATACCCACCTCCTTAAGCCACACTTGATCTCCAAATAAAGACAATAGGGAGGTTATAATTCCACCTACTGTGATAAAGCTATCATGTATACAACCCAAACCACACTGATTCCTTCCCCAGAAGAGGAAGTAAAGTCCTTGAGTAATGTTTACTCCTTTCTTAAACTTTGGCCGGGTCTGTTTTTCTGCAGTTCCTGGAGCTCTCCTTTTCTAACATTTGTATCATCTTCCTGACAGTCTTTCTGGACCTCTCCTATTCCTCATGTTTGATATTGATGCTGAATCACAATTCTGTGATCATAATTGCAAATTCTTGTCATATAGAACCATATTTCTTCTGGACATCTGAACATGTTGGACAGGGGTAAGGATTGCTAGAAGAGATACCAACAATATTAGGAAATGACACTGCATAGCATACCAGTCAGGTTCTCAGTTGCAAGCAATGAGACGTTTATTAAGAATATTTGTTGGCATTCAGATTCATCTGTTTTACATGACAGATGTCCAGTACAGACAATAGATAAAAAAAGAAATTCCAGCTACAACATTTCTTCTGTCTGGGATCATCCATATAAGTGAAAGTAGCCATCCCACAGATCTTAACGTCCTCTGAAGATATCGAGATAGATTACCACTCCCAGCATTCAAATGTAGGATGTGAGATTTGGAAAAGTTAAGTTACCTTTCTGAAGTCACATATTCACAAGATATCAGAACCGGGATGTGAACTTAAGTCCCTGTTTAAAAAACTCCATGATCTCTCTTGTACTACTCTGAGAGGGTGTCTTCATGTACAGACAAGTATTTATTACGTAGATATTGGCACTATTAATGTAGCAGTTCTGAACATCTAGAAAAAGCTAGTAATTTTATTGAAATCATCACATTTAATTCTGACAACAACCTTTACAGATATCATTAGGCTTTTTTTGGTTATAGGATTTCGAGAAAAATCAAGATTCAGTGGTAAATAACTCAGCTATGGGCACATGGTAAGTGCAAGATGTAGAACATGATTTTATGACTATTAGGTGGTTTTGAAAATTAAAGTAATATTTTTACATTTTTTTTTCAATTTTGAAGTATTATTTGAAGTATTATTTCATCTTAAAAGGAATCTGTGCCATAATTCTTTCTCAATTTTATTCATTCAGTAATATGTGTTTTTTCCAGACATAAACATTTTAACATTTAATTGTGTATGAAATTTGAAGCATATTTTAGAATAAGGGTAATCTCCAATCCTTTCTAGAAGTATAAGTTTATTATTATTTTGATATATATTTAATTACAAAAAAATAAACGCATGGAATAAAAAATAAAATGGCATAGAAATATATATATATATAGAGAGAGAGAGAGAGTAAAATTTCTTGCTCTTTCTCGAGATAACTACATAAAATTATTTTGGTTTTAGTACTTCTGGGGATTATTTAATACCACTAATGTGTTTATATAGGTACTATTTCTTAATTTGTCAACTTTAGACAGCATTTAATTAATTTCCTGTTTGAAACATGAAGAATTTAGCTAATTATAGTTTCTTCTACCTTTTCCTCTTAACCACGTTTTTGTTATATTTGATATACTGTTAATTTAATCTATTATATTTCCTTTATCATTTAACATAATGCTCTCTTACTTTTCTACTTCTTAATCTGCCAACTACAGATAATTTGCCTATTCACGTGCATTTTATTTGGTCTTTTCCAGATGTTTACTCCTCTCAGCTGTATCTTTTTACATTTCTAAAATTTATACAAGTTGCCTTTTGCTCTGTAAGTATAGCGTAGTCTTTTATGCCTTGACTATAGGCTTCTTTTTAAAATTGAAAAACAATAAATATTTGCTATGGTTATTACTAGCCAGACTATAAAGAAATAAATTGAGTTATTTGTCACAAAATTTGTACCATTCAAGGGACAAGTACAGTCAATGCCAAGTGAATTTTCTTCTCTTCTACTTCGTTAAAGACTCAAAATCATTTCACAGTTAGTTTGCCTTAGATGTAGGCCATCATTTTCTCGTTTTGCCTGTTTTTTTTTTCCTTCCTCTGTAGACTATTTTATTTCTTATTCAGAGAAAAAACATATGCTTTTACCTTATTAATGAGATAATTCCCCTTGTTTTATTATTATGTAAATGAATTTACTTTCCTTCTGAAGACCTGCCTCTGGGCTTTAACTGACTTGCTGTTGAGGAGAAAGCAACAGTATAGAGGTTTTTTCACCCCAAATGTCAAAATTAGAGAGACTTTACCCTGGAGATGATCTCCATACTAGCATTACCCTGGAGATGATATACAGTTTCTTTAATAAATCCCTCTCTGCTTTTGTCTCAGTGCAAATACTCCTGCTTCCATGTTTCTGTATGTGTGGAGGAGAGGTGATCTGGCCCAGCTGTTTCTATACTGTTTCTAGCTGTTTCTATACGTACTGTTTTTATCAGTACGCTGGTTACCGTATCCTCTCCCATTTCTGCTTTCTCAATCTGTCACACTTGCACTTACAGTCAAGAGGAAATGTTCCTACATTTGCTTGCTTTTTTCTTGGACTTTAACTTCTTCCTCTGGCTAACTGGAAATAAGATTCTGGTAATTTGTCATGTCTCTGGGATGCCCTCCCACTCACAGTATTGTGATGAATTTATTCCTTTTTAAACATCTTCATTGCCATTTCACTAGGATTTTGAGAAAACAGTTAATTTATGTACTTGGTTTGCTATCTTTTGTTTTTAATTGCCTTTATGGTACACTACTTGAGATTTCTAGAAAAAGTTAAATTATAGTTATTATGCCTTGAATATGGACTTAGGTATAGGTATAACATATTTTATAGTTTCATTTATAACTTAGCCAAAATGTAAACCACTGTAGTATATAACAGGATAATTTCAGCTACCAGAAATATTTGCTCAACTAGATTATCTCATTCTTCAAATATTCCAGCTATATGTAGCATCATTAAATTTTATCTTCTTATCATTTTGTCTTAGGATTTGGAGCATATTATTCTTTTGTCCTTGTCTTCTGGATTCTAATTGTCATATCTGTGAAATCATCTATCTTTTTCTCTGTGGTTGCTTTTAAGTCTTTTTGCCTCTGGTCTTTAGCAATTTCACTGCAATATGCTTGGAGTAAATTTATACCTATATATCTTGGAATTAAACATCATTTTGGAATCTGATGGTTCATGTGTTTCATAAATCCTGGAAAATTTATTTCTATGTTGTTAGGTATTGCCTCTCTGGCATTATCTCTGTTCTCTTGTTTTGAAAATATTATAGCTTATATTTTCCATCTACTTTACTTTCTTGCGGATCAAGAATAACTTCTTTAGCTGTATTTTTCATCTCAATGATTTTCTCTTCAACTGTGTCACACCTATATATTTTTTTTAATTTCTGAAAGTTCCATTTGATTCTTTTGCAAATTTGCCTTGTTTTCTTTTTTCCTAATAATATATTATTTTTAATGTTTTTGAATCTTCCATATATGTATTTAATCAACTTCAGCATACTCATTTTCATAGTTTATACCAGAGAATTCTATTATTTGAATTTCATGAGAGTGGAGATCCTAATAACACTGCTGGGTTTTCTGTCTCTTGTTCACATGGATTGTTTTCTTTTATGTATTCTGCAATTTGGGATTGTAAATTCATCATAAGCAGGGCTTTATCTGTGAAAATTTCTGTCTAAAGTCTGTCCTTCTGTAGGAGTTTTGCGTTTGCTTTTGGCAGGTATCTCAAGCTTATTACTGACTTTGTGTTAATTTTTAATTTTAATTTCTCATTCTAGGATTCCCAGATGACATGAATAGTGTAATTTCAAGTCCCAAACCCATGGGAAATTAGTTTTCCCTATCCAGAGTCCAGACTGAGATAGATATGATTTCTGGTTGTCTTCTTGTATTATTGGACGAATTATGATATTCTAATTGCTACTGGAATTACAGTCCTTTGAGTGTCCTGACATTATTGGGGTACTTACAATTTCTTGTTCTTTATAAGCCCAGGCCATATTTTCTGTCCACAAAGTGAGCATTAGAATTCAGAATCTTGAAAACTTGAGATGAATACACCCAATCCCATTAGAGTAGTTGCAGTTTCAGTTTGAAAAGTTGCTACTCTGATTTTCAGTTCTTTCTCCAGTCATTTTTGGTACATAAAAGCTCCACCTTATTTCTTTAGAAACTTGCCTTATGTTTTACAGGATGCAGGTGGTTTTTAGCCAGAATTTCTATGTGTTTTGTAGTGGGAGGTTTATCATTTCTGCCTTTTTGCAGATTGTCTTGTCTGTCATTTGGGGGGAAAAAGAAGTCTATCATTTACTTTTAAAAAACTACATAAAATTATAATATTAAAAGAACAATTTTCCCACTAAATTTTTAAATTTTTGTCATTTTCATATATCCTCTCTTTTTTTGAGTTAAATTTGTGTTTTCTAAAGAAGAAATGAACAACAAAATATCAAATTTGAAACTGTGACCATTTCAGCAGTTTTAATGGTTCTGAATTCTTAACAAAATGTCAGTAATTATTTCAATTGCAAATCATTTTAGTACCTTCCCATGTGGAACAAGACAATCTCATTTTATAAAAACAAGGCATATATTTTTTAAATTTTTATAAAGTTTGTTGGGGTGACATTGATTAGTAAAATTGTATAGGCTTCAAGTGTACAATTCTGTGATACATCATCTATATACTGCATTGTGTGTTCACCACCCAGAGTCAGTTCTTCTTCCATCACTATATATTTGCATATTTTCTTAATAATTACGATGATATGTTTGTAAAAGGTTTATTGAGCTATAACTGGCACGATAAGCTGCCCATATCTAAAGTGTATATGATTTGATAAGTTTTGACACATACATGCACCTTTATATGTAGAAATTATCATAATAATTAATGTAGTGAACATATTTATCACCCCTAGAAATTTTCTTGTGCTCCTTTGTCAAGTCTTCCTCCTGCCCCTACCCATGACCCTAACTCTGTGCCTAGGCAAACATCAATAGGATTACTGTTACTACAGATTAGTTTGGATTTTCTAAAATTTTATATAAATGTACGTAATATATACTCTTTTACATCTCTTATCTTTCCCTCAGCATAATTATTAAGATTTGTCCATGTTGTTATGTGCATTAATGTTTTATTTTTTATTAAGGAATAGTATTCCGTTATACCGATATACCACACTTAGCTTATCCATTCACTTGTTGATGAACATTTGAGGTATTTCCAGTTTGGGGCTCTTACAAATAAAGCTGCTACAAACATTTGTGTATAAGTCTTTGTAAGAGCATACACAGACAGTGAACAAATCCATTGGTTGTAGAATGTGAGAAAAAAAGTCAAGAATGTTTTCAAGGGGTGGCCAGTTGGTTCAGTTGATTAGCACACAGTGCTCATAACACCAGCGTCCCTGGTTCAACTCCCACATGGGCCGGTGAGTTGCGCCCTCCACAACTAGAATGAAAAAGCAATGGCTTGAGTTGGAGTGGAGCTGCCAGTGGGTGGCAGGTTGGCTCAGTTGGTTAGAGCACAGTGCTCATAATACCCACATTGCCGGTTCGATTCCCACATGGGCCAGTGAGCTGCACCCTCCACAACTAGATTGAAAACAATCACTTGACTTGTAGCTGAGCTGAGCTGCACCCTCCACAACTACATTGAAAAAGAACAATGACTTGGAGCTGATGGGTCCTGGAAAAACACACTGTTCCCCAATATTCCCCAATAATAAAAAAAGAATGGCTTCAAGGTTTTTGGTCTGAGCAATAGAAATAATATACTTGCCATGGATTGAGAAACATAACTGCAGGAATGACAGGTTTTGCTGTGGGTAGGGTGTTGAATGGAATTCACTTGTTTGGTTTTTCACATATTGAATTTGAGATGCCAATTAAGAATCTAGATAGAGATAAGGAATTTTATTGGATGACTAAGTCTGATTGGTGTTAGCATGATATATTTTTCTTCATTAATTTACTTTTAATCTATATGTATCTTAATATTTAAAGTGGTTTTTTTTATAGACAGCTTGTAGTTATACCTTGTTTTTTTGACCCACTCTGACAATCACTGTCTTTTAATTGGTGGATTTATAGCATTGATGTTTAGAATGATTATGGAAATATTAATAGTTGGATTAATATCTGCCATATTCATTTATCTGCCATATTCATTACTGTTTTCTATTTGCCCTTGTTTTTTTTTCTTATTTTTTTCTTCTGCTCTTTCTATTTCTTTTATGGTCTTAATTTTATATGATTCTATTTTCTGTCTTTTCTTATCATATTCATTATACATCTTTTATTACTTTTTTAGTGGTTTCCCTAGAGTTTGCAATATACATTTACAGCTAATCTAAGTTCACTTTCAAATAACACTGTACCACTTCATAGGTAGTGTGAGTACTTTATAATAACAGAATAACCCTAATTCTTCCCTCCCATCCCTTGTAACATTGCTGTTATTTATTTCTTTTATGTATAATTATACATAATATATGTGTATATATATTATATATGCTTATCTGCATGTCATATGTATGGTATATACATAATAAAATTCATTGTTGATTTTATTGTGAACAAACTGTTAACTGTGAGATCAATTAATAATAAGAAAAACTATTTTTATTTTTTCTTCACTTGTTCTTTCTTTGACGCTCTTCCTTGCTTTACTGAGTTTCTGACCTACTGTGTTTACCCGAAAATAAGACCTAACTGGAAAATAAGCCCTAGCATGATTTTTCAGGATGACTTTCCCTGAACATAAGTCCCAATGCATCTTTTGAAGCAAAATTTAATATAAGACTTGGTCTGATTTTGGGGGAAGCACGGTAGATTATTCTTTCTTTCTAAAGAATTTCCTTTAACATTTTTGCAAGGCAGGTCTACTGGCAACAGGTTCCCTAATTTTTAAAAATTTTTTTTGTATGAGAAAATCTTTATTTCTTCTTCACCTTTGGAGGAGAATTTATAGGGTACAGAATTCTAGTTGCTGTGTTTTTTGTCTCTCAACACTTTAAATATTTCACTCCACTCTCTCTTTGCTTGCATGGTTCTGAGGAGAAGTCAGATGTAATTCTTCTCTTTGTTCCTCTATAGATAAACTCTGGCTTCTTCCAGGAATTGTTTTATCTTTGATTTTCTGTAGTTTAAAAAATGATATATGCTTAGATGTGTGTATGTTTTTTGTTTGTTTGTTTGTTTTGGGTTTTGGCTTTTATTCTGCTTGGCATTCTCTGAGCTTTCTGGATCTTTGGTTTTTGTGTCTGACACTAATTTGCAGAAATTTGAGTCATTATTTCAAATATTTCTCCTTTTTCTTTCCTCTTTCTTCCCCCTCTAGTATTCCCTTCATATATATGTTACAACTTTTGTAGATGTTCCTTAGTGTTTGCTTCGTCTGTTCTGTTTTTTTCAGTCTTTGTTTTCTTCGATTTTTGGTTTTGGAGTGTTCTATTGATATATTCCTCTAGCTCAGAGATTTCTTCCTCAGCCATGTCCAGCCTACTAATAAGCCCATCTAAGGCATTCTTTATTTCTTTTAGTGTTTGTTTTTTTTATCATTAGCATTTCTTTTTAATTCTTTCTTAGGATTTCCATCTCTTTGCTTATGTTGTTCATCTGTTTTTGCATGCTGTCTACTTTATCCATTAAAGCCCTTAGAATATTAATCATAATTATTTTAAATTCCTGGTCTGATAATTCCAACATCCCTACCATGTCTGGTTTTGATGTTTTCTCTGTCTCTTCAAATTGTGGGTTTTTTTTGTCTTTTGGCGTGCCTTATAATTCTTTCTTGATAACTGACCTGCTATACTGAGTAAAAGAAACTGCTGTAACTAGATATTTAGTAATATGGTGGTGAGTTGTTGGAGGAGAATTGTTCTATAGCTATGATTAAGTCTCAGTCTTTAGTAAGCCAGTGCCTCTGGACCGTGAATGCCATAAGTATTTCTGATGTTTTTCTTCCCCACTTAGATGAAACAGGATGGTTACTAAGATTGTCTTGAGCCAGCAGGCTGGGCTCTAGTTAACGAGTTTTTTCAGATGTGATTAAGTGAAAGATTTTAAGATTGACAGATTATCCTGGATTATCTCTGTGAGTCCATTGTAATCACAAGAGTCCTTATAAGAGGAAGGCAGAAAGGCCCGAGTCAGAGACAGTATGAGAGGAAGAGAGAGGAAAAACAGAAATGGGAAAGAGACTTCAAGATGCCAAGCTGCTGGCTTTGAAGATGGAGAGATGGACCATGACCAAGGAATGCAGGCAGCCTCTACAGGATAGGAAAGGCAAAGAGACAGATTTCTCCTAGAACCTCTAGAAGGAGCACTGTCCTGCTGACACCTTGATTTTAGAGCCCAGTCAGTCTTCTGACCTCCACAACCATAAGATGATAAACTGATTGATTTAAACTAGTAAGTTTGTGGTAAATTGTTATAGCAGCCATTGGAAACAAACACAAAGTCATAAGCCTGGATGACATGACCTAGAGAATGAGTGACAGCTGATAAATATCTTTAAAATATTCATGTTCTTTGCCTTTTGTCTGGACTGCTTTGTTCTTTTAGCCTCACTGGTTACAGAAGCCATGTAGGCTCAATGCAGTTCTTACTTCAAATCCCTTTCTGCCCTATTAGGATGGAAATGATTCAAGGCTTGCTCACTGTGACATTCTGGCCTTCGGTCGGATGGTTTTTCTTTACTTGATATCCAGGATTTTGAATTGTTGAGTCTTGATCATTGTGTCTACACTTGATCTCTGGTTGTCTGAGTACTTTTATGGCTTCTGGCAACTTTGACCTTGTTCTTTGTTGTTACAGTTCTCAACTTCTTGATTGTTAGTTGTTCACCTGTTTTGGAGCCTGCATATGCTCAGCTTTGCTTCACACTCCTGGTTCTGAGACGCTGGCTTATCCCCAACAACAGAACACCTTTCAGGTATCCACTGTTGTGGATTTAGTCAGCGCAACATGCCCACCGGTTTAATATGCAGGAAATCAGATTTAGAGGTTCAGACAATGAGCCCGGGGTTCACAGTGGAAAGCCGGGTTGGAAAGCAGATCGGCCTGCTGGAAAAGTCCACACCTTTTGTTACAGGGCTACCAAGACTTCTTTGATCTCTCAACCTTCTGAAAGTTGACTTGCTTCCGACAACTCCTCTCCCCAGCTAAACTGAGGAAGATTTAATGCCTCATTTGCCCGTCCTAACCCAGGCTTCTTGCAGCCGCTGTTCTGGCAGATGAACAATGCTTCAGCTGCTACCCACTTCTATCTACATTTGTAAATGTTTTATCAATGTGTAAACATTTAACCTAATCCATTCAGAACACTTGAATTTCTATCAATTATCCTTTTGACAATTCATTCAATAGTAAAATTTCAGTTCTTTCTCTTGCCAGTGGCATTGGAGAGGGGTGATACCTCGTGATATTAAACTAACCAAACCCTTTAATCCCCTCCTTAAAATTTTTACACTCTTCCTTAAAACAAGCAAACAAAAACTATGCCATTAAGAATGTTGTAGTTTCAAAATGCTGCCATTATGCCAGAAAATTATTCCTGTAAACTGCTTCATTCATTATTTCTTATTGCACCCGAGATCAAAGGCCTGGCTCTGCACTAAAGACAGAAACCCAAGAGGGTCCCAAACCAGTGAATCAGCAATATAGTAACCCTCACATCCCCAGGAGTTTAGTTGCCAGAGACTAAATGTGAAACTTCTGTAATAAAAAGTAGAATTATTTTTACTCAACCTTTTCATAACTTGAGAATTTTCAGTCTCCAAATCTAGGCTGTTTTGAAGTGTGGCAGGCCTCCAGGAGAGCTCGCACATGTCCGTCGTTCTGGTGGGCTGCATAAAGTCCCTGGAGGTTGCCTGGTTTCCTCAATGGTTTGCTGTTGACCTCGCTATGACTCCTGGGAAGAAGTCACGCTCTATATAAGGCAGATAAATGCTCAGAGCTCTTGGGGACAGGCCGGCATTATTGATGTCTGTATATCAGGTTGAAAGTGATCTTCAGGCCCTTTCCTATGTCAGGGATTCCTCAAACACAGCTCGTGTTGGACACCATGTAGACTCCAGAAGCATCACTCAGGTTGGGGCGGGGGGTAGGGTGGGGAGAGTGTACTCCTCCTGCTCACACTACCTCTGCCATAAGGACACACAAAGATGAATGGCCAGCCCGAATGACAGGGCTTCTTCTCTCTGCAAGCTGCATACAGAGCGCTTTGTGTTCCTGACGATTGCAATACTTCCCTTCTGGCAGAGGCAAGCTGGCTTCTCTAGGGCTGCGGAAAGTAACGCTTGTTTCTGAATTGGTTAGAGTTCAATCTCAATTATGTCTGGAAACAACACGCGTTCCTTTCCCCCTTCTGTATGACTGCAGTGTTAATTTTCAAGTAAACTTGTGCGAGTTACTTTCAAGTTGAAATAGTCGCACAACATTGACATTTATTGGGCACTCCCTTTGGAGCCTTCCTGGCAGTGTGGCCACAGAGGTGTTGCCCCTACACTGGGGCTCGGAGGCTCACTCTTTCCAGTCTTCACGTACCACTCTAGAGCGAGGCTGGAAGAGATTATTTGAACAGGATCACATTCAAATCTGCCTCTCCTCCGCCCACACAAAGCCTAATTTCAACTTTTCCCCAAGTGGTATAAAACTGGAACCCCAGACCAAGTCCAAAAAACAGAAGAAAGATGATATAATTTAATTTGCTTGCCATTTAAAAGTAACTTTTATTATGTGCATGGCTGGCTGGCTGGCTTCTTAGACTCTCATAAGCCAGTGTACTCAGCAGCAGTAAAATAAAAGTAATCTTTCTCGTGCAATGTTAAGTTCCACCTTTATTGCTTTTTTAAAGCCTTGGTATTTAAGCTGACCCTGTTTCTGAATTCCTTTGTGTGCCTCCAATGCATTCTTTATTTAGACCCTGATGAAGAAATAAATGTCATGCTTTTTTCTTTCTTTCTTTTTTTTTTTTTTAATGGCACACAACACCACAGTTTTAGTCGTGAGGTGCACCTGTTTTTGGTATCTGCACATACTCAGCCAGGGCGTGTTGTGGAGTCTGTTCCTGCAGCTGTTGTTTTGCCATTAAAAAAAAAAAAATACTACTGTATTCATGTAGGTTTAAGCCTTGTGAACTCTGTGACTTGGACTTGTTAAAGGGAGGAAATAAGACTCTGTCTGGACTGCTGATAATAGGTTAGATAAAGATCCCACACTGACCCTCACACAGCAGCGTTTATACAAATGGGAGGAAGTCTCTCAAACAATGCACAGTCCAGCAGACAGCAGATGTGGACCATGCAAAATTAATGATTAACTGCGTGCCAGTGTGTTTGTCAGGGAACAGTACTGCTCTTTAAGGGGCTTATATAGTCTATGAAAGAAATTAGCTCATGAGAGGGACTCATAAGGATGAAAGAAAAAACTTAAGTAGAGGCTTGACATATCCTGCTTTTCTCACAGGGCAAAAAGTTAAACATAATGGTCTCCCTTTTATAGTGTGAAGTTCTGACTGAAGTTGGGGCAGATCATCCACTTGTTAAAACAAGACATGAACATTCCTGTTATTCCTTCCAGGGGAAGACGGATGGTGTGCACTCAAATTGAACTCTAAATGTACCAGAAAGAAGGGGGGAATTATCCAATAATTACCCAAGACATGGAAGATGTGAAACCAAGAATAATTAGGAAAGTGACAGCAAAGTAGTAAATAAGACGTGATGTTCATAATTCATTATCTCTTTGGACTAAATGGGCTTTTCAAGGCCCAGAAAGTCTCACCAAAGTTCACAGGTAAAAGTAAAGGTAAGAGTCAGTTAAATGTTATCAGCCTTGTAATTTGTCAAAGGCATGTTGCAAGGAATATAATCTAGTTAAAATAAACTTCATAATGATCATTTCTTTAGATGACTTCCTGAATCCCAATGATGGTTGAGCAGATTGAAGATAATAGGAATCCAGGAATTGGCTACGACCAATATAAATCCTGTAATGCTCATTTGGTTGAAGGACCCCAGGGGTCCCTCCAGAAAGTATCTGCTTTACTTGAGCCAGTACATCTTTGCACACACCAGATTCAATCCGTAAGCTTTGAATGACTGTACATAGAAATTAGAGTCTGCTGCATTCTGCTAACTTTTTTTGTAAGGAGTAAAGTCAGTGGAATTATATAGAGAGATTGGGATTGGGAATAGGAGAACATGCTGAAAGGAACGAATAAAAGAGGGGGAGGAGACTCTCTAACTTTCATGCCTTACATTCTAAACTGGTTTAGATCTTATCTAATTTCATTTCCTACTGCCCCCACCCCCATCCTGATTCTTCCATCCAAAGAGGCTGGTTTATTTGCTGTTTCTCCACATGTTCTAGCCTCTATTTCATGAAGTTCCTGAAATTAATCATTCCAATGCACATACTTTTTATTTTCCCTCTCTTTTTTGAATTTGATTTACTTTTGTCCTTACTATCGTGTTTCCTTGAAAAGAAGACCTAGCCGGACAATCAGCTCTAATGTGTCTTTTGGAGCAAAAATTAATATAAGTCCTGATCTTATTTTAATGTAAGACCCAGTTTTATATAAGACTAGGTCTTATATTAATTTTTGCTCCAAATGACGCATTAGAGCTGATGGTCTGGCTAGGTCTTGTTTTTGGGAAAACAGGGTTCATCATTTAATTAGTCTATTATCTTATGTATTTTGTTTTAAAAAAAACATTTTAATTTCTTGAGGACATGGAAAAATATATTTATATTTATATTTACATTTATATTTACATTTATGTGTATATCTATCTCTTGTAATATCTGGCATAGAGCTAGACACAAAACAGGTGCCTCTTCATATAAGAATGAAATAGCCACATTGTAACTACCTAATCTCGTTTCCCCTGACTTACCCCACTTTGGTACTGAGACTGTTTTTGACTGAAATGTAATTTTTTTTTTATCAGATTAAGTAGCTTCACAAAGTTTACAGGAGGCCAGCATATTATTAATAAAAGTTAAGCACTGATTTTGAAGTCGAATTACATAGGATATCCTCAATACTGAGAGATTTGTCACTGGCCTACCTCTCATGAATGTGCCAGGCCAGTTCATTTCCCTCAACAACAGAGCTCTTTGTTATTTGGGAGGGCAAGTGTTACTAACATTTTGTAAAAGAGAAGTTGGAATGAATATTTACATTGAACATCTCACGTGAAACAACTTTTAAGCTTAGATGAGGCATTTCCTTAAGGCCCTTTCTGGGTCACTTCTCTGGATTTGTTTGTTAGTTTTATCTCTGGATTTTTCCCCTCATAGACTCTCTAGCTTCAATATTTCCTTTCCTTTTTATGCTCAGGTTTTCTTTATTACCCTGATGTCCTCATTTCAGTCTTTCTCCCCTTTATATTTCTGGATCTTATCCTAAATTTACAAACACAAACCCATCAATACACAAGCATGTTGATCCACCTCCCTTTAACAGCAAGCAGAGTGAGTTTCAGGTGGCAATCCGTTTCTTTCTCTCGATATGAATTCTTCTCCCTACGACCCGTACACTTTAATCACTTTTCACCGCAGCCCATTCGCCTGTAAGGGATCATTGCACAGGGCAGGTAGTGGAGTTAGTATAGCTTCAGGCATGCTCTTTCCCTGGTTAGCATTTAAGATAATCTCAGGCAGCTACAGTGGCTGGTGAAGATCAAAGGTATGCCGCCTGTTCCAGGTCAAGATTGCTCTTGCTTTCCAAGCCTGTGTGTTCTAGTGTCAGCAGATACAAGGCTACTGCTTTCTCTCCCAAGAAGTTTTAGCAAAAGATGCTACACGAAAATAAAATCTTTCTGAGGCAGCTCCTAAATCACACACATTTAGTTCCCTGAACTCTTCTCCTGAGATAATTTGTAAGTCAAAAGCTTGAGGTTTATAGTACTTCTTGTAGTCCTTCCTTTCTACCTGTGAGCCACTTTATGTAGTACCTTGCTGGATAGAGGAAATAAGCAAGTCACCCTCTAATTAGCTCTATACCTAACACCTCATTTTAACCCAGCCGAGCTTTATAATTTAAAGATTTAAAATTAAAAATTAATACCTCCTGCTCAGTAATTTTTGGAATTCTCACTATATATATATATCTGTTATATATATATAAACAAAACTCATATTTTAGATAAAAATGAAGGGAAAATAGTAATAACTATCCACGTAATTCAGTACCACAGTGTGTTGAGAAAGAAGGTGGGGAGTGCTCAAATGATTCAAATTGTCTTAATTAATAATCTTTGAGTTACAAGTAAAACATTCTAAACAAACTAACTGAAGTGAGAAAGGAGAATTTATTATAGGGATATAGGCACATATCATGGAGTTTAAGGACAAGGTAAAGTTGAGTCTTACTCAAGATTAGAACAAAGGTCTAGACAAAGGTCTAGAGGAAGCTAATCTCCTACCTTTTCTTTGTCTCTTGGTTTTATTTCTGTCTACTCATCTACTTCCTTCCCCTATCTCTGCACACAGGCTTTCTCTGCTTTTCTGAACATGAGGTAAATCAGTGCTGGTCAAAAAATTTCTTCAGTGATAAAAATATTCTATGTGTGTACTGTTCAACATGGTGGTCTCCAGCTTTACGTGGCTATTGACCACTTGAAATATGGTTGGGGCGAGTAGGATCTAAATTTTTCATTTTACTCAATTTAAACTTATATTTAAAGGGCCACATGTGGCTAGACTCTACCATATTAGACAGCAAAATGGAAAGAGATAACTCTCCAATAGTGCCTTCATTTGAATACCCTCAGTTTGCTCAGTTGCTCAGTTTGAGCAACTAGCAGAGACGAACAGTCTTAAATTCCAGTTTCAGCTCCTCAAGAGAGAAACTTCGACTGGACCAGCTTGTGTTAGGTACCACTCCCTGGTTCAACTAGCTTTGACAAAGGGATAGGACTGTATACTATCAACATGGTAGCCAGGGCCAACCCTTATGGGCAGAGAGGGGTCATAACTCTTAGAGGAAAATGGTCACGTTCTGCGTAGTCACTTCAAAATATACATGCTCCTCATGTTAACTTCCTATACTGATCAATTTCAGTGATTCATTTTCAAATCCCCTTCACTCATCAATGCAAAAGAGACTTAAGCTTCTTCTTTATGCAAAAATAGGAATTATTCTTTTGCTAATATCAGGGAGATATGTCAGTGGGTTCAAATAAAAACTCAGGAATGATTCAGATATCATGAATTAGTTTCTGGAAGCATTAGCCTCATTTCAGTTTTCTTTGAATGGGCAATAAAATGCTTGACCAGAACTCTAGGAACACGGGGTTATTCTTCTTCTATCTCTTATTTTTCCTGCTATCAAAATTTATCTCTAGTTTCGAAAGAATGGAGCAAGTAGGAGAGTCCACATAGCTGGGTGACATTTAAACGTGGGATGGAGCATTCTGCCCCAGTGTTAAGCAACCTTCCTACTGTGGTAGATGAAAAGTGTTAAGTATAGTCTTAGTTCAAAGCTGTCACATTTCTTAGGTGGTGCCCTTGACTTAGTTTATCTGACTACCACATCTGTCCTGACCTTTCAGGATTGTTAACTCATGAAGATCTCGGCTATTGACATCTGACTTCTTGTAGCCTCAAGCTTTGCTTTCTTGCTTCCTAACCCTGCATGATCCTGATCCCAATTTTTAATTCAGCTTCCCATCCTCTAGCTTGTCATGATCCATACCAGGCATGGTTCCTGATTTCTCAGATTTTCTCTCTTAATGATCATCCCTGAGGGCTCCAGTCTGACGAGTCTCACTGCCTGGCATGACAGATGTGTCCTTAGTGAATTATTTTCGGTTGAATGTGTTTCCTACTTCTTTTCTCTCAAAAAGCACATGTGATGTGCTGATCCCTCAACTAATGACACACATATGTTCTTATAACACTTCTTAAATATTTCCATAAACTTTATAAACTGGATTGAATAATATTAGAGCAATAGGACTTGCATTTCTACTTTAAAGAAAAATTACTCAAAACCTGTAAATAAGGTCCAGAGGGTGGATGCATTATCTTCTAATGTCATATTTGAGATCCATCCCTAAATTATTGAATGTACTGTTGTTTAACTTTGAAATTTGTTATTGACTGGTACCCAGACACTGTGGAGTTACATATTTACACGCAGTTTTTCTTTAATGGAGATGCAATTGATTTCTCTCTGGTAGAAAGATACATAATGGTTTATTGCCATGTAGGACATTAGCTAGTTTTATGTCAAACTATCAATCTTTTCTAATATTCTTTTTTTGGTTTTTAAATTGCCTATAAGTAGTTCTTCAAAATGTCTTTTTAAAAACAACTTTACCATCTTTTAGTGTCTTCATTAATTAATGAGTTGAATAAATTTTACATATGTTCATTGTGTATTTGTATGAGTCAATTAGGTTATAAAAATTATATTTTGCCACTGCACGTGAGATAAAAAGGTTAGTAATACTACAGAAATATCAGAAACAAAATCAAATGTGAGTCTTAGGAAGTTGGGAGCTATATTAAAGACAGTGAGGTTTAAGGAGTGAGAGCGTACACGTTGGCATTCAGTCAGGAAAGAACATGCCAGAAAGAAAACATTTAGACACGGTATGGAGCTCCATTGGGGACATGAGAATTATCCTGGGCTAACTCTGCTCATTATCCTACCACCAAATGTCTATGTCACCATCTATTTGCTTATTTCTGATGTTTTCTTATAAAAGAGGTAAAAACTATAATCAATATATTGAAAAGTAAAACTTTTCTTT
Organism: Rhinolophus hipposideros; assembly: GCF_964194185.1. Lineage (NCBI taxonomy): Eukaryota > Metazoa > Chordata > Mammalia > Chiroptera > Rhinolophidae > Rhinolophus > Rhinolophus hipposideros. The sequence continues at coordinate 77,400,021 of NC_138050.1, read as the reverse complement.
TTGCCATTTTTGCTTAGGGTGATTTAGTGTAACTCTATCACACTAAAGTTTTGTTTGATTAGATTGTATTAAGTGAGTCATTGTACTTGAGAGGAAAGTGATAGACAGCTTTCAGGAGAACTGGAGTGAGATGAGGAGAGATTGACATCATACAATGAAAAAAGGGATGCAAGAAAAGATGGAGGAACAGAAGGCAGTCTTCATGCAATGCTTTATCTTCAAATCTTTGTTATTTTCAAAAGTATTTTCATTTCTTTTGTAGATAGGAACTTCATTATTGAAACAGCTCATTTCCAAACAATTTATTAAACAAGGCATTGCTACATTTTCCTTTTTCTCATAGGTAATAACCTCAGTGCCAGGGGGCCCAATTCTAGTCACATCAGCCATTTTCAAACTTTGTTGTTGGTCAGAGTCATTATTATTATTATTATATCCCCTTTGAATAACATATTCAAAGTATATTATTTCCCCATTTGGTTATTTTAAAGAATGAGTAGAACTATCTATTTTAACTTCTGAGTCAGGTTCTATTTAAATATAACACTATTTATTCTTTTTTTTAATCTAACTTGAGAAAGAAAATGCCTCATTAATAAAAAAAAAATAATAATGTAGGTGATTGCTCTCATTTCAAAAGGAGTTTTCACTTTTAAAATAAATTCCTAGCATGAATCCTTTAAGTAGGTAACATTTTCAGTACATTTGACATATAAATTTATGTAAATTAAAGGGGGAAATAAATTTCTAGGGACACATCTGCTGTGTAATTTGAAGTACTGCTGAAACTTTTTTACCGCGATCAACATAATTAGATGAAGAGTCCCTATTCACAATAGTTGTCCTCTTTAGTTTCTGGAATGAGATCAAGAAATATATGTAATAAACACAGTAGACTTCTTGTTTTTCCTCTCTCCCCACTCCTCTTCTCTCTACTGCCCTCTGTCCTCTCTCTTCTGTTCTCTTTTTTTGGTTTTCCTTCTGGACTGTGTTCATGCACAGGCAGTGCTGATGCACTGTGTTGTGGTTAAGACAGCTCACTCCTGCCTGGGAGAATACTCCTTTGGGGATTGCTAGTTCTCGCCGTTAGTTAAAGTTGACTTAGTAGAGTCACATCCATCCTGCCTAAGTCTAGGGTGCTGAGAGAAGGGCCATCAATGTGTCACTAACAGTATTCTTCAGATTTATGTTCCTACAACACTTTGGACTGGCACCCTAAAGGGCCAGTCTATGAGCTTTGGATGACAGCTACTGTGAGTGGGTTCTAAAGGTCTCTGGAACATTCATGGAAAGACCACTTTGCTTGGGTTTGCCCCTCAGAAATGTGGAAGGCAGGAGCCACAGATAGATGGAGAAGCTACTTAGAAACACCACGAGCCCTCTCAAGAAGCTCCAACAAGGTGCAGCCCGAGGAGGCCTCATTCCTTGCAAACCTCCACTTCCATCCTTCATCTCTAATTAAATTTGCCTACCGATTGATAAGTGGACCACATTCACGGTCTAGTAAATGGAGTGCGGAAATTGTTGACCTCTTGTTATATCCCTCGGCAAGGAGAAACAATAAATTTTTCATCCAGAAATCTAGTTAGATGGGATCTGAGCAAATTACAACAAAGATTTATCCTATTCCCAGTCTAACCGGAAATTCAGCCATCAGGTTCTTGGCAGTGAAGAAATGGAGTTATCTGTGACAACAGACTGAGAGGCTTAGAACTCTGTTGATAAAGTTAGTAGGGGAAAAGGCACTTCTGCAACCTCCCCCGAAATTGTAAATTTATTTTTGTGCCTTTTAAATAGGTTGCTCAAGCTTTCGGTAAAATGGCAAAATGAGATTTTTTTTCAGGTCTTCCTTTCACATTTTACAGATATGAATGGTACCAGCTTTACCATTCAGAAAAAAAAGATCACCGTTGAGTTTCCAGCCTGTACCTTTTTTTTTTTTTTCCATTTCATTAGTGGGTTCTTTCCAAGACACGAAATCAACAAGAAAGAAAATTTATAGCTTGTCTAAGTTAAAGAATGCTATTCTGAGCACTGGGTTTTCTTTTCTGCCTTTAAATATCCCCATTTGTCTTCAATTTTCTTTTCTGAACCTCTCTCCTCCTAGTCTATGTAGTAGATGCTTAATATGCTAGCACTTAGGAGAGCAGAAGGCTTTTTCCAAAGAGTCACAGAGCTGTTCTGTGTGACTGTCCTAGCCTCCAACCTGAATCCGCCTTGCACTGCCAGCATGCAATCTGTCTCTAGTCCCATGGCACACGAGGGGCCCAGGGCTGCCTTGGACTGGACTGGCTTTCTCCTTCCAGAATCGGAAGATGGCTTCAAAGATTGAGCAAAGTCTCCAGAAAGATTTTTTTTTTTTTTTAAATTAGGTTACCCGTGGCAGTGACCAATTGAAAAAGATAGTGGCTAGGGACAAACAACTTTTTCTCAGCAATTTCGCTACTCACTCCAGACCCTCTTCTCATCCTGTTAAAATCAAAGAGGATGTTTGTTTTCAAAAATTTATATTGCTTCTAATGTGCCTTTTAGTAGTATGTTCTCAGATGATAAGATAGGGCTCTGATCTTATAATTATACAAGTCATTATGCATAATTGTATGAGACAAGCTTTTAAAAAGACAAGGAAATAGTTTCATACATTTTTGTGTATTAGTATCTTGGAAGTATAAAAGGTCGCGGAGAGAAAAAAGAGGAATTATCACAGGCTTCAAGAACTTTCTCTTTATTCGTTATTTTTAATTTAAAAACTGAAAGAACTGGCAAGTGTTATTTTTATATAATCGTATCTGCTAATATGAGTAAGAGATGAGGAAATAAGCATTTGGAACACGCTTTGTAAGTATAAATTCCATAAATTTTTAGAGGACAATTAAAATACACATATAATTTATAGATGAAATGACATGACATCTGTGGTTTTCTTTTAAACTATGTAGTAGGAAGTGGGTGGGGGGAAGTCAAGTGGGAAGTATAAAACAAGATCACTATATATTAATAATCATTAAAGTTCACTAAGAATAAATGAAGATGCGTTAAACTATTTCCTCTAATTTGTGTATGTTTTTAACTTTTCATAAGACATATTTTAAAAATACACATCTTTTCATTTATTTGCTTATTCATTAAACACATTTCTCTGTGCCGGGCACAGTTCTAAGAGCTGGGGAAATAATAGAGAACAAACATCTCTGCGCTCAGTGAACTTAATTCTAGGGGCAAGAAAATGGTTATAAAGACATAAAAATGAACATAAAGTATAGCAAGTGGTGATTGCTGCTATAAAACCAGAAGCAGGTTAAAGGAGTGTTGCAGGAGGGATTAGTTGCATGATTTTCAAGACAAGGTCCTTATGGAAAGCCTCTCTGATAACACAACATTTAAGCAGAGACATAAAGAAACCCAGGAAGCAATCTCTGTGAATATCTGGCAGAACATTCCAGAAACATTTCAGGAAGAAGAAACAATAAATGCAAAGGCCCTGAGGTGAGAGCATAGCTGGTGTGTTTAAGAACTAGCAAGGACAGTCTGAGAGGGAGAGGAGTATGAGATAAAAAATAGAGAGATACCCAGAGGCAAGATGACTTAGGGCCTTGCAAGTCATTAGAAAGACATTGGCATTATTCTGAATGAGCTGGGAAGCCATTAGAGTTTTGGACAGATGAATGACAGAATCTGGCTGCAGTAAGAGGTATCTGTTGATGATGTGGCAAGTAAGAGTGAAAATAAAAGAGCTGAGAGGCATTTCTCTCATCTAGGTGAGAAATCATGATGGAGAAGAGTTGTTGAGCCCTATTGGATTTCTGTGCATTTAAAAAAAAAAATCAATGTTTACTGGGGAATATTGGAAAACAGTGTATTTTTTCAGGACCCATCAGCTCCAAGTCAAGTCATTGTCTTTCAATCTAGTTGTGGAGACCATTGTGGGGGCCGTAGCCTGCCATCTCATGTGGGAATTGAACTGGTGACCTTGTTGTTAAGAACTCATGTTCTAACCAACTGAGCCATCTGGCCATCCGGATTTCTGTGCATTTTGGTGGCAGAGTCCACAGGATTTCCTGATAGACTGGATATGTAGTACAGGAGAAAGGAAGATGGTTCTGGAGTTATTGGCCTGAGAAACCAGACAAATGGAGATGCCATCTACATATTTGCAGGTAAAAAAGAAGTGTTAGGTTTTATATGTGTGAAAGTAGAGATAAATTTGATTGTGATGTTGAGTAAGCAGTTGGATATGTGAGTCTGGAGTTTAGGGGAGAGGTACAGACTGGATATATAAATTTGGAAGTAGTTGGTATAGAGATAATAGTTAAAGCCATAGAACTAAAGGAAATCACCAAGACCAAGTGTAAACAGAGAATAAAAGAGGTCCAAAGACTCGGAAACTTACAAGTTCAATGTTAGAGGTCAAAGAAGGTAAGGTAGAACCAGCAAAGGAGGGTGGAGAGCTAATGAGGTCTCTGAAGTAATGTGAGCAGTGTTTCAAGAACTACCAACCGATGCCTGGGCCAAGTGCTGCTAAGAGGCCCCGAAAGAGGAGGACTGAAGTCAGTGCTTTGGATTTGGCAATGTGGGACATGTGGTTGTTTTGTGTTAGTGGTGGGGCAGAAGCATGATTGGAATTTTTTCGGATGAAAAGGAAGAGAGAAAGCATTGACAATAAGTAATCACAATTCATGGAAGGAACTTTGCTGGAAAGGAGATGGCTAATTCGGCATAACAGGGAACTGATGGCACACTCAATTTAGGTAATTTGGGATTTTAATAAATGGACTGCTAACACAGATTTGGAAAGAGAGTAGGGAAACCATAAGGAGTAGTGTATTACCATGGGACTAGCTGACAGTGGGCTCTGTTACAACGCTAGGCCTGACGATGCCAGAAGATGGAGTCATTATTAGAATCTAGAGGGAGAAAGGAAGAAGAACTAAATGGGAGAGGGCTTCCTGTCAGCGGAGGGATGTGACTAGCCTCTGGAAAACCTTCCAAGTAAAGGAGGAGTCAAATGAGTGTATACCCCAACCTCACTCTCCCTCTCCATTCCTTCAATCTCTTGTTGCTTCATGCCTCAGTGGCTGAACCCAACCAAAAGCAAGAGGGCCAGAGAGCTTGTCAATGACATTCATGCAGATCCATCTCCTGGGACAAAGAAGTAGTACAGGGGTGAGTTTGGAGAATTAAATGGAAGATACCCAGCACAAAGAATATCAGAAATGGACAAGTGACTGGAGGGAAGATGTAGGGTTAAGTGAGCAAGAAATGATGGTACTAGAAATTCCTCTTCCAGGAACTTCTCCTAAGAATTTTAATAAAGAATACACAAAATTTTTAGTTATAAATTTACATCTCAGGATTGCTAATAATAGCACAAATTGGAAATCTTGCAAAAATTTATCCACCCAATGGAATACAATGTAGCAATTACAAGTTATTTTGTAGAAGAATATAGAAGGACAAAAAAAAAATCATGATAAATTATTAATTGAAATGAATATGTTACTTTATAAATGCACCATATACATTATGATCCCAATTTTTCAAAAAGAAAAAAACACATCTGGTTACCTGGAAACAAAACTGGAATCATTTATACCAAATGTTAACTGCCATTTTCTTTGAGTAATGACATTTTATGTGATCTCATGTGTTTTTGGCTCATGATCTTCAATTCACTTTGTAGACCCGTCACACGATGGTTCACTTTCCTTCGATCAGAATGCACTGTCCTCATCTCCCACGCTTGGTTTGTATCCCAGGTTGACCTACTCATGCTTCTTGCTTCTATGAGTTCTACAGATGCATTACATTATTTGAAGTTCCAAGGCATCTGTGTGGGACTTTCATAACATGGTTTTCTTTGACTCCTGTTTCTTAAAGGAAAAAATCACATACTAAAGTGGCTGGCTGCCACATTTCCTTCTGGTGGGGACTAAAGAGAAGGGAACATCAATTCCCGTTCTGTGCTGAGGAACTGGAAACATGCTGGAGTGACATTGTAGCTGATGCTGGCTTAGATATTAGCTATAGGTCAAAGGCAGAGCTGGGAGAGATAGGAACCAGACAAAATATTGACATGTATGAAGTCTCATTTGCGGACGCTCTGTGCAGGTGGTTATGGAAAGGTAAATGGTGATTGCGGTGAAACTACATCAATTATCAATTGATAATCATCAACTCAATAAAAACTATTGAGTATGTGTTCTGTGCTGAATGCTAGGTTGGCAATTATTGGAGAAGAATATAGGAAATGGCCTTTGTGCTCAAGAACTTACTTAGCTAGAGATACAGTTAATGAACTGATAAGAATAATAAGATATAACTAAATATAAAATTGTTTCCTTACCTGCCATAAATTCTATACAGTTCAAAGGAAAAAGAGAGGGTGGTATTAATTAAGAGTGTGCTGTAAAGATCTCGATCTGAACTTTGAAGGAAGAGTAGGGCTTGAAGAAGAGTCAGGGAAAAACTTTGTTGGGGGTTAAACCACTAAGGGCCTCTTAAGGATGGATTGAAGTGTTTAAGAATCAAGCAGGGGCAGGGATGATGGAGGATAAAAACTTAAAAGAAAAAATAAACCGAACTTTTCCAAATGACATTCTTTTAGCCAATGGACTGTAACGTGACATGAAAATTAACTTCTTTAAAAATCTTTGGAGAAAGACAGCGACTTGGTTGGGAGGTGATTTAGATAAACAGATCATTGAACAAGTTAGGAAACATGAATGTTAGTTCCCATAATGACTCTTTTGATCATCAAATGCTTTACCCACTTTGACGTTACAGTAGGGGAATCTATTGCTTATCGACTGCTTCCTCTGTGCTAGGCCTCTATATACCTTGTATGATTTTATTCTCATAAGAACCCTAGTTTTTTCTTTTAAATCTACATTATACAAATGAGGAAACCAACACTGAGAGAAGTCAAGAAACTTTCCCAAGGTACACAGCTAGAAGAAGTAGGGTTGTGATTTAAACTTAAACCATCTGACTCCTGGATACCACCATGTCTCGTATAGTTGCTGACTTCAGAATGTCAGAATTCCATAGTCATGCAATGAACACACATATGGGGAAGTTTACATAAATTCCTCCTTTTCTAACCCTCGGAGATTTGTGTTTTTCCATCTTGTGATAGGACATGACTTAAATCATAACATAGCTGCATGTTTCACAAGAGAACTCCTTGAAAGCTGAAGTATCTGTTTTCAAGTAGTGCTGAAATTCTAGAGGCCAATATGTCTTCTAAGAGTGAAAGTTCTTGGCCCAGTACCCAGGCACAAGAGTCTCTTGCTATGTGCTTCCATGGAAACAGGCCAGGGATGTCCACAGCTACACAGCAGAGGAATGTAATCCTTGGAGAGACAGTGAGGGAGGGTGCTCAGCAACAGGAGGAAATGGCTGTGTTTCAGTAACCTGCAGGATGTGGAATTCACAGGAAATGATTTCTTCCCTTGTGGGAGTTGAGGCATTCCAGTAAATCTGAGCGCCTGTCAGAGAAGCAGCTGCCACTAGGCTTGATGATTACATTTGCAGTTAAACCCAAAAAAAACCCCACTCGTGATAGTTCTCACTTTGAAAATTATATCTTACAGGGATCTTTGCGAATGTCTTTCTTACAAAACAAGATTTAATCTTCACTGTAAATCCCTATAGCTCACAGAGATAAGCCACCTATGTAGACACAAAGTAACTTGTTATCCCAAAATGTAGATTGAGTGGGACTTGGGTGTGTTAATCAATTTCTACATACTCAGATCTGCCTGGAAGGTTGAGTAATTCTGAACAACACCACCCTTTACCTCAGATGCACAGAAGGCCATTCATATTACTTTGGGGGTTTGAAACCTGGTGTCTGATTGGTTTCCCCAGTGGAGCCATGGTTTGGTTAAGAGCACTGTATTCTAAAGTCAACTGAAAGGCAAACTATTCAGCAACCCAGAAGAAGGTGGTGGAGACTGTTCAGATGCCCTTATGAAATAATATTGGAGGAACATTTAGCCAGTTGGGAAGTCACTGTAGCCCTGTCTTTTTCTTTTGCAGAACTTTGAGTTTTAAGTCTCTGACATGTGGAAGCATCTGGCATTAAAAAAAAATCTTTAAAAAACATACACAGAATAATGTGTTGCATACACATTGTCTTCAGAATCATGAAGAGGGCCCTACAAACAGACTAGAAATAATGATTTGATGTGGTTCCCTCAGTCGGAGAACCCTTCATCTTCTATTCCACAATAGAAATCTCTATCAAATAAAAAGAGTAACCTAATGATATAGTTGGCTAAATTTCAGCTCCAGAGTGAAACCCTCTTTAATGTTATTCTCATGCCTCCTGTTAACATTTTGGAGGCCAGGTAAGCAGGCTGTGCGTTTAGACTTGAAGATGGAGCTTTCTCCATCGCTTTGGAACCACACAAGACTTTCCTCCCTTTATCTCCCTATTCCTTCCTCACAAGTCCTTCCCTTTTACACTGTCCCTTGCAGAACACATTTCTCTCTGTCTTTCTTTTCTCTGTTCTTACTTTTTGCTTTCTTTCTCCTTCCCTTACTCTTCTTTTTCGTTTATATATTTTTCCTCTTCCCATTCAGTCTCTATTCTTTCCTCCTTCCTTTTCTTAAAAACAACAAATGACAAACACAAATACACTTATATCCACTGGAAGGTTCATTGTAATGGAAGAACACAATGGCTTCCCAGCGGGCTGACTTCAACTTCAATTCAGCCTTTTTGGGGTGTGTACTTCCTGAGCAAGACAGGCCAGAGCTGAATACCAACTGCTTTTAGGCTCCTCTTCTAAAATTATTACATAGTAATGGAATTGTAATCAATTTAGAATATTGTCATGTTATCTTCATACAGATTTTTAAAATTAATTAACTTTTAAAAGATGTTTATTAAAAATAGAGCTAACATACAACATATCAGTTTCAGGAGTACACCATAGTTGTTCAACATTTATATATCTAAAGAAATGACCATGATATATCCAGCAACCATCTGACACCATACTATGCTGTCACAATATTACTGACTATATTACTTATGCTGTACATTACATCCCCATAAATTATTTGTTTTATACCTGGAAATTTGGACCACTTATTGCCCTTCAACTTCCCCCCTCTTTTTCATTTTTCAATTACAATTGACATTCAATTTTATTTTGTATTAATTTTAGGTGTACAGCACAGTGGTGAGACATTTGTGTAATTTAAGAAGTGATCCCTCATATAATATTCACCTGGCACTACACATAGTTATTGCCATATTATTGACTATACTCCCTATGCTTTACTTTACATTCCCATAACTATTTTATAACTACCAATTTGTACTTCTTAATCCCTTCACCTTCTCACCCACCCCCTCAACTACGCTCCCATCTGGCAACCATCAAAATGTTCTCTGTATCTGAGTTTGTTTCTGTTTTGTTTGTTCATTTTGTTAGATTGGACATATAACTGAAATCACATTGCATCTGTCTTTCTCTGTCTGACATATTCCACTTAGCATGACAACTTCCAGGTCCATCCATGCAGCCACTGATGGCAAGAACCCATTCCCATCAATATTCCATTGTATATGTGTACTACCTCCTCTTTATCCACTGATCCATCAACAGATTGGTGTGGAGGCCACCCAGGCTGCTTCCACACCTTGGCCATTTTAAGCAATGCTGTAATGAACATATGGATGCACACATCCCTTTGAAGTAGCGTTTGGGTTTCTTCAGATAAATACCTAGAAGTGGGATTACTGCGTCCCTCTCTGTCTCTTGTTATAGCCTTTGTTTAAAGTCTATTTTGTCTGGTATAAGTATTGCTACCCCAGCTTTTTTTTTTTTTCCATGAAATAATTTTCCCATCACTTTATTTTCAGTCTGTGTGTGTGTTTCAATCTAAAGTGAGTTTCTTATAGGCAGCATATGGAAGGGTTTTGTTTTCTTATCCATTCAGCCACCTTATGTTTTTAATTAAAGCATTTAATCCACTTATATTGAAAGTAATTATTGATAGATATGTAGTTATTGACCTGTTATTATTAATATTTTTTATCTCTTTTTTTCCATCTTAAAGAAGTCCCTGTAATATTCCTTGTAATGCTGGTTTGGTGGTGATGAACTCCTTTAGCTTTTTCTGGTCTGGGAAGTTTTTCACCTGTCCTGTGATTTTCAAATGTAAGCCTTGCTGGATAGATTAATCTTGGTTGTAGTTCCTTGCTTTTCATCACTTTGAATAGTTCTTGCCAGTCTTCTGGCCTGCAAAGTTTCTGTTGAGAAATCAGCTGACAGTCTTATGGGAGCTCCCTTGTAGGAAGCTAATTGCTTTTCCGTTCCTGCTTTTAGGATTCTCTCTTTATCTTTCAGCTTTAACATTTTAATTATAATGTGTCTCGCTATGGGCCTATTTGGATTAATCTTGTTTGGGACACTCTGCTTCCTGGGCTTGTATGTCTATTTCCTTCCCCAGGTTAGGAAAGTTTTCAGTCATTATTTCTATCTTTCTTTTTTCTTTGTTTCAGTCATTATTTCTTCAAATAGGTTCTCAATCCCTTGCTTTTTTCTTGTTCTTCTTGTACTCCTATTATGCAAATGTTGTTATACTTGATGTTGTCCCAGCGGTCTCTTATCCTCATATTTTTTTTGTTAATTCTGTTTTCTTTTTGCTCTTCTGATTGGATGTTTTCTTATCTTCCAAATTGCTGATTCAATCCTCTTCTTCATCCAGTCTGCTGGTGATTCCTTCTAGTGCATTCTTCATTTCAGTTATTGTATTCGTCTCTTCTGACTGTTCTTTTTTAACGTTTCTATGTCTTTTTTTATTATTATTTTCTCTGTTGAAGTTCTCACTAAGTTCCTTCAGCATCCTTATAACTATTGTTTTGAACTTTGTCTCTGGTAGGTTGCTTACCTCCATTTTGTTTAGTTCTTTTTCTGGAGTTTTCTCCTGTTCTTTCAGTTGGGACATATTTTGTTGTTTCCTCATTTTGGCTGCCTCTATGTGTTTGTTTCTATGTATTAAGTAGATCTGCTCTGTCTCCCAGCCTTGCCAAGTGGCCTTGTTTAGTAGGTGTCCTATGGGGCCCTGGCACAGTCTCCCTGGTCACCTGAGCTGGGTGTGCCAGAAGTGTTCCTTGTGTGAGTTGTGTGTGCCCTCTTATTATATTTGAGCCTTGATTGCTGTTTGCACATCAGTGGCGGGATTGACCTTCAGATTGACTGGCTGTGGGGTTTGATCACATCCACAGCTGATGGACTGCTGTGTGAGGGGCTTACCCTACAAAGGTGCTCTAATGACTCTGGTGCCTGTTGAGAAAGTCCTTTGGGTGTGCCATCTTTGGGGCTAATTGGGCAGTGCTCTGCTGTAGTCTAAAGTCAACCTCCAAGTATGTTGGTTCTGGGGCCTCTTGGGAGGAGCTCTGGTGCACACCCAGGCCAATCACTGCCTGTGACCAGCTAGGGAGTACCTGGTAGGAGCTACAAAGTGATCTGTGGTTTGTCACTGCCTGTGCTGTACCTGGAAGTATGTGGAAGAGGCCACTGTAAACCAAGGATGGCTGCTACCAGTACCAGGTCTGGGGTAGTTCCGCAAGAGGCCTGCTGCCACTTGTAGGCTCCCATAAGATTCAGCTGCTGATAACACCTCCTGTGGTAGAACTGGGTGTGGTGGGGTCTCAGTGAGTCACCAGGGTGGATTGAGCAGAGCTTACCAGACCGATTCAGATTCAGATTTTGCCATGGGCATGTGGGAGGGGCTCAAAGCAGGAAAGATTGTGCCCACCTGTCAGCTGCATGGGAGAAGGACCCTGCATAGGGAAAATGGCTACTGTCCCTGTTGTCCTCATTCCAAAATTACAGAACTCAGTCTCTCCCCATATGTCTTCAGTGCCCCCTAAGTCACCATCCCTCCAATGGAGCCCAAAGTGAGTGCCTACTTGGGCCTTTTAAGAGAACATCTGAGTTTTCCATAGCCTTCTGTCCCACCCAGACAGTTGGAATAACCACTGTTTTTCACAGCCAGATGTTGTGGGGTCTCCTCTTCCTGGCTCCAGTATGCTGGGCTGGGGAACCTGGTTTGAGGCTGAGGTCCCTTGCTCCTCTATTGGGAACCTCTGTGACAGACATATCTCTCCCAATTTCCAACCGCCACATGTGGGTGTGGGACCAGCCTGTTTTGAAATTCTACTCCTCCTACCAATATCAATGTGGCTTCTTCTTTATATACTTAGTTATAAAACTTCTATTCAGCTAGACTTCAGATGGTTCTCCAGGTTGATTGCTCTATTGTTTGGTTGTAATTTTTATGTGCTCATGGGGTGAGGCAAGCACAGTGTTTATCTACTCTGCCATCTTGAATCCTTGTCTTCATACAATTTTAAGACTTAAATCGGCAGAAGTCAGTCTTCATAGATAAAAAAAAAAAACTAGGTAAAGAATGGTTACTTGCTGAAAATCAGACCTAAAACTGTAACAATCAAGTAATAATAATAATAAAAAAAAACACTTGAATTTTGATTTTCCTATTATTTTTAGGACATTATAATAAGCAAGATGGGACACACAACAAACATATCCTGTATCCTGTATTCTCAACTTCCAGTAGATTATGATCATGTTGAGCATGACAGTGAATTCTAGCAAATATTTATTGAGCTCTTATTAATTGTGAGCTACTGTGGTGTGCTCTTTCTGTCCTGTAATCCTTGAAACAACTCTGTAATGTATGCTACATACATAATGACGATCCACATTTTATGGGTGAAGAACCTGAAGCTTAGAGTTTAGGTAACTTTCTCAAAGTCTCACAGCTAGCATGTATCAAAGTTGGGACTTGAATTAGTATAAGTCAGTAAATGGGACAGAAGAATGTACTTGAAGTTCAAAGCTGGAAAATCACAGTGTACAGGGGAAGGTACAATGACACAGAATCTTAAGACTAGAGGAGATCTTCAAGATCTAAATCTTCCCTCTTAATGTCACACAGGAGGACTGGGGTCCAATGACAAGGATTACCTGCCCTAAGAGGTAGCAGATTAATGGCATTTGTAGGTTGAGTAGGGTTTTGACTAGATGAAGAGGAGCAGCTGGCATTCCAGGGTGGGAAACCCTGGAAATGATAGTCTCCTGAATCCTATTTCAATTGTTTTGGTATTGTTTTCTTTTAACTAAGAATATTTTCTTAATACATGGTCTGTATAAAAATGGTTCCAGAGAGGGAAGTTTGTGGAAGGAGGAAGAAGAGATTTGTAACTGTTCTCACCTCCAGCAGTCTTAGAGTTCTCACCCCAGTTGGAACTCTTGATCAGTACAAGTTGCCATTGCTCCTGTCTATTTGACAAAGTCCCATGGATGCCAAAAGATATAACTAAGGACAGGCAAGCAAGACTGAAATAAGTTTATGGCAGAAAGAGACATGCAATAGAAAATATGTTAGCATACAACTTAAAGAGTTGAAGCTGAAAAAGTCAAGCTTGAAGGAAAGCCCGCTGTAGTCTCTGTGTTATCCTCAAACAGAGCTCAGTTTTATATAGAATGTTTGCTGCAAAACTAGACACAAATAGTTCCGAGGATTAGCTTTGAATTTCCTGGATTTTGGTGGGCATAAATCAGGGCCTTCATGCTATTTTAACACTTTTTGAAAACAACGTTCTTATGAATAAATGGCAAAACTGGGTCAAGAAGTGCTTTATTCATTAATAAGTAAAATCTAGAACTTGGACTAATGCTCCCTAATTATGAAATGGGCAGCACTCTGTACTGTTTTCTGATTGGCTGACATCAGTTTGAATGCAAAGCTTTATTTCACTGCAGAGTCCTGGCATACTTCACACATTAAAATTCTAAGCTGTCTAAGTAGGTGTGAAACTAATTTTGTGTTTATTTTTCAAAACCCACCTATGATCATTTAGGACCATCCACTTCACTTTGGGAGGGTAGCACCCGGTTGTAGGTGGGCCCTGGAGACAATAAAGGAGAGAAGAATTTCTTAAATAGCTTAAACAGAATATTTATAGCTTCCTGGAATAGTTGTAGCTACTTATCCATTTTTCCAGCCACAACTTTTCTTAATAAGAAGGGCTTTGAAAAACCTGCTAAATCTGGGCATAAAAGGAAACAGAAGTTTTCCTAGAGCAGTGGAATTTTTTAAAGACACATAGTAACCTTATTGATGAAATCAGGAAGAGAGCACTTTTAGATCAGACTTGAGGGAGGTTGTTTACAAAACATAGGATTTTCTCAGCACATCAGGCACATTTTATGAGCTTTCCTGAATATGAAGACACATACTATCACTGGTTTTAATCCACTCAGACTGTCTTGCTGACTCTTTTTCAATGGGGAATGACATTACCAGTAACAGATTCATTCAGAATCACCAGGAAGACTATTTGTGGAGGTCATTTGGCACTTATAAAAAACGAAATTAAAAAACCCCAATACCTGAGATTCTTAGCTGTTAAATTGGGGGGGGAAAGTATATATTTTTCTGCTTGAATAGAACATATCTTCCTTGGGTTAGTCTCATAAAAGCACTTTCTTATTTATTAATATCTACCCCCAAAAAATTCATTTTAAAATTTAGTGCCTTTTAGGGCCATGGACAAACGACCAAATGTACATTTTGGAAAAGTCATATTCACACTGACCATCATTAAAAGCAGATGGTTTGGTACCTTCACCCTTGGACATTTTAAGTGTGTTTGTTACAAAGGAAGAGCCCCTAACTCAGAATATGCACATTGGGAGATCTATGACCAAGAGCAGTGTTTGTTTGTTTGTTTCTCTTTTTCTTTCTCCCACTCCTATTTCTTTACGAACTTAACTAAGTACTGAGTAATATAATTTGGAATGTTGTGAAATGTAGAATAAAATGTCCATCTCCAGATAACATCCCCTTTGGTTGGATCTTTAGAACAGAACACTGATAAGGTTGAGTGTGGTCCATGCCTTCCAGCTGTGTTCTTCCAGCTGTGTTCTCCTTACACTGTTCAGCCTGACCAGTTCTGCCTCTGCTCTTCATTAGTCCTGAAACTGCACAGAGAAGCTTGAAGACCATCAGCATGCCTCAGGTTATACGGAACATAAAATCCATTATAAACAAATCAGAGGCATCAGATTTTAATGGAAAAGGCACGCATCATAGCTAAATAATAAGTCTTACAATGAGAACATGGAATTAAGTTGGTACAAAAGTAATTGCGATTTTTGCAGTTATTTTACTTTTTAAACCACAATTACTTTTGCACCAACCTACGTAATATTATTATAAATGCAACTCCTTTTATTTTTTTAACAAATGTTATGGGGCATTTACATAGTACAAATTATTACAGAGCATTAAGCAAAATGCAAAGATGTATAAGATACAAGGTCTTCCTCCAAGAAGTTTTAAGAACAGTAGATGAGCTGGTACATGAGCACCAATAACTAAAATAAACGGTTATAAGTAGCAATTTTTAGCATAAGCAAAAAGGCAAAAAGATTTAGGAAGATTTAGGAAGATTCACTTCCGGCTAAGGAAATCTTTATAGAATATAATAATAATAACATTTTTATTTATTAACCATGTGTTATCTAGCAGACATTGTGGAATCATTTTACACATATTATCTCATTTAATCTCATAGCAACCAGAATAAGCAGGCATTCCCATATTGACAAATGAGGAAACTGATGCTTAGTTAATTTAAGAGATATATTCAAATTACATGTGTGGCAGGGGTAGGATATAAATATGTAAACGTCCATAAATCTGTCTCCAAAGCCTATATTCTTAATTACAATTTAACCCCTGTTCCATATCCCAATTATTTACCAATCTCTGTAGTTTAGGTAGCAGTCTAGTTCCTCTTGTTTCTCCTCACAAAGTTCTTCCAAGAAACAGCCTGTGAGCACACCCAACTAAAAGGTCGTATCACTCAGAACAGAAAGGCCATTGAGCTGAGATATGGTAGGAGAGAAGGAGGAGAATCCGTGGATGAAGTGGCCTGAGTGAGGGTGACTGATAAAGACACCAGGATACTGGTTATCAAAGGATCCATGTGGGAATTTTGACAAATGCACGTGTAACAAAAAAAGACAATTAAAGGTGCCTCTACTATTGTGGAGCCTGATCTCACAATTACCCTCAGAGTCCCTTAGAACATATATCCTGCTTCAAAGAGACATTAATAATAGTTCCATATTATTTGGTTAGAGAGGAATTATTTAGTTTCTGTCTCTGGTGCTTACATGTATGAATTAGAGCATCAGTACTATATTATCCCGTTCTCTCTAATCTCCACTTCATATATTTTGGTGATTTAAATTTCTACTTAGTGTCTACCAGTTAAAGTCACAAAAGTGATGGTGATTGTGGTTTTTGCAGTTATTTTTACATGAGGAAAGCTGTTTATCTAAGTATCAGGGGGTAAGAGATTCCCTAAAGTGTGGCCACTCGAAAAGCTTTCCTGGAAGGATGTCAGGTTCTCATCAAATCCTGATTATCTGAATCCACCATAGGGGCGCGCACAGTCCTCAGAGATGTGACCCTTGGCTCTATATTTGTTGGTATAGGAGTTATAAAAAGCAACATATTTAGAGTCAAATAACCTGCATTTGAACCTCAGCCTTAAAATTTAACAGCTACCTACCCCTGAACATTTTTTGTACAGAAAATAACCTAAATTTCAGGGTTGGTTATTGCTAAAAGCAAAGTTAATGGGTATAAAAATACTTTGTGAATGGCAAAGTCTATTGTAGAGGTTCCTACTGGAGTTCTGGATTCCCAGGTCGTACTCACTCATCCACCCTTCTATGTTCTAACTAGTAAAGAAGAATCACCGGGGGGATTGACAGAATTAATGGAAGTCCAATTATCCTCAAATTTGTGGCTCCCAACGAAAGTTGTATTAAAGAATGTGATGAGTACCTGAGGCCAAATTGGGGAGCCTTCTAATATAGGCCTTCAAAACTTGACCTTTGAACCCATCTGCAGGGAGAGTTGGGTTTTGCAAATCAGACTGTGGCCAGTGAAATGAAAGGTCTTATCCTATCTCTTCAGCCCTGTGGAAGGCACACCCAGGGCCCTGGACTCAAATGTTCTTAGCAGGAGGGGAGGAATGGAGAGACTACTCTTACCTTCTATTTATTTCATGTGTCTGGCAGCTGTGAGAGAGACAAGATAGAGTCTCTTCGTGCTTTTGTGACAAAACAGTGCCTGCCCCCCACCACTGGAGAGAGTGAAGTCCCCCAGTGGGAATTGTTGATTCTTTCCCACAGAAGATCAACCAGTGTGGTCTAGTCCAATGTAGTGGGAGCAGCCTCCTCTGGGGACTGCTTCTGGATTTTAGTCATTTTGGAGACTTTGGCTTCCTTTGAGAATCTGATTTTTTAAAAAAATATGAATATTCTCTCAGAAAAAAATGCATTAAAATGTTTTAAATGCTAATATTTTCATATAGTTTCAAAAAGTTCATAGACACCATCCATATACTCTCATTGGAAGTTAGATTTTGAATTCCGAGGCTATATGAATGTTAATTGTTATAAGTTTCCTTATCTTAAAGGAAGACCAAAGCCTACTATTAAAAATAGTATTTGTTTATCAGAAAGTGAAGGTGAAATAAAAGGTTGCTTTCTAAGCTAAATTGATTCCTAATATGTCAGTTAATTTGAATTTTTTCTTTAATTATTAAGAAGGTTTGTTTGGTACATTCTAGTAAACTTTGGCCTACATAAAAGTACATTACATTTATTTGCTTTTAAAGTTACTTATTATCTTATTTAAATTGTGAACGATTATACCTTATACCTTATTAAACCTCATTAGGGAGTAAACAGTTGTCCACATTAGTTAATCAAACATTGGAGCAGCCACAAGAAAACAGTCCCCTTCAGAGATTAGCTCCTTCATCTTCTAAGATCTTGCAATTCCAGAAGAGATCTTGGTTTTCACATTGAATAATCCAAAGGTCTATGCTTTAAAAAAAGACCAGGGGGGAAAAAAAGCTCCTTTCTTGAAAGGCACATTTAAAGTTCTACCTCTAGAGAAATAGCCTGCTTGCCCTTTACAATGAGAGCTTATTCAGTAATTCCAGAGAATAAGGTTTTTTAAGAAACAAAAACTTGAGAGGACAGTCTCAGCTAACGCTTCCCATCACAAAATACATTTCTTTGCATATCATTTTATGAAACAATTAAGGAAGTAAGGTTCAGAGATAAATTCTGGGATATAAATTAGATGTTAAAGTAGAAATCGTGTTTCTCTGATGCTTTTCTTTTATTTTTTTTAACAACTTTAAGTTATTCTTCATTTAGATTAAAGACCAGTTTCACTTTGGATTATTTTCCATGTAAAATTCTTGAAATCAAGATAGGTGAGCCACTATGGGGTCTAGTACAGGTTAATAGCTGCCTCCCAGAGGCTGGCTGCACCTCATTTAGATGTCCATCCATCACACTTTTAATGACATCTGATAATATATTTAAGCTGCATAGGCGCCGAACAAACTCATGAACTCTGAGGAGTTTTCAAGGTAATATATAATCATGTTCAATACTTTAAATGAATACAAAATTTACTTTATAAAATGTTGTTAGCTTTGGAATCAGAACTAATGACAAACCTTAAAATTATTTTCTTTGGCAACAATGTAAAACATATATGTATTGTTTAGCTAGTGCTACAAAATATTTAGTGAATACTGTTTACATTCGGCATTATTGTATTTGTATTTTACACATCTATTTCTAACTGAGATATTATTTTAGGTTTAATTTTTAACATCATTTAGTAGATAAAAATGATGAATCCATACTGATATTGATGAGAGTTTTCCAAAGCCAAAAAATCAGAAGTGTTTGTTTCCTATCTCTCTAGTTGTAAACCTATTGAATATTTCCTATGATATCAGAAGACATTCTTCTTTCAGAAAATAGTGACATCATTTTGATTGAGTAAAAAGTTGATATTAATAAGAATTAGTTAATGTGGTATTTCCTGAACTGGCTTAAATTTATTTGAACCTCTTCTATCCACATTGATAATTTTTTTTCTCTTTTTCTGTTACTCTTTTTTGGCTATACTTATGGGACAACAATACACCTAGTTGAAAAACGAAAATTAGAAATAGTTTTTCTATTTTAGAAATACTAGAATGGGCCATGTTTTCTTATGTCTTTATGTTTATCATCCAAATTTGTTTCATTACTTCTTAAATAGATTCTTTTAGTATTAGATAATGATCATAATACAATGATAATTGCTTCATTTCATGTGTTTCATTTTATAAAGATTTTCTAATTTAATTCTCTGTAGAATATTTTCATTTTTTTATAGACAGGAAAACAGAATATTTGTCTTTTGACCATTTTTAATATCAGTTCATCAATATTTTCTTACTGCTTCATAGGAGTGAGGTATATGTCCCTTTATTTTATATATATTTTAAAATCAAGAAGATATTGTATGTATGTGAATCTTATAGATATTAAATAAAAATTAAATCATCACGAAGATATATACGTGCCCCAATACATATGTATATACACACATACAAGGTAAGAAGAAGATATATTAGACATTACAGACAAAAATAATTTTGACAACTTATATGAAATGGACAAATTCCTTAAAAAATCAACGTATTCATATCGACACAATAAGAAATATAAAAATGTACACAGTCTTATATCTATTAGTGTAATCAAATCAATAATTTAAAACTTCCCCAAAAGAAAACTACAGGACCAGAATGGCATTATCAAGGAAAGGTTAATATATTGATACATTGGACATCATTAAAATCAAGAACTTTCATTCATTAAAGGATACTATAAAGAAGATGTTGTTTATATATATTCAAGAGGTGCCAAAATAAAGTATACACATGACTTGTATTCATCTTATGTTATCGGTATATGTTAAGTATTACAATTTTAATATAGTTTTTTCCTTTCTTAAAATGTGTATACATGTTTTTGACACCCATGATGCAAACACACACACACACACACACACTGGGGGTGCCAAAAAAATGTATACAAGTGGACACTTTGGTCAATGTTGCTCAGGCAGTGGTTTGCTGTAATCAGAAGTGTCTGGACGCTGGCAGTAACCACTTTGAGCGCCTCTTGTAATTGCAGAAGTCAAATGTGGCTTGTATTCATCTTTTGTTATTGGTGTATATTGAGTGTTACAATTTTAGTACAGTTGTTTTCCATTCTTAAAATGCGCACATGTTTTTTTGGCACCCTCTGTATATTTTATATATATCTTTTGTTTTAGAAACACACACACACACAATCTTACTCTTATCTCCTCTTACCTTCCCGATCTGTATTTCAGGCATCTGTTAGCTAAAATATTATTTTCATTGTTAAGATTTTCTAACAATGACATTCTAATCTGAAACTATGTCTTTTATGCTTCATTTATGTCAATTCCAAAATTAAAAGGTAAGAAAGAGTATTTTTATACAGCATGTATCTGTTTTTATCTGAAGATCCAAATAGTATGATTTGATGTACAGAGAAAGAAATAATTCTACATCTCTCATAAATATGAAAGTCTGATGGATTCTTTTATTTGTTGTTTGTGTTTTACACTACCAATTGCTCAAAATCATTTCTCATTTCAGTTTGCTTCTTGTTTGAATTATAACTTTTTTACTGAGTTTTTCACCCCTGAAGTTTTAATTGTCTCTATTCTTGTTGACATAAGAAATAGTTTTAAATCATGTCACTAAGAAGTTTAAACTTCTTAATCATGCTATTTGTCTTGAAGTCCTCAAAATTCTGACTGCTTGGAGTTCTGACTTCCCGTTCTAATTTAGTCTAACTCATTTCTGTCATATAAATCCTAGGATTTATTGTCATCGTGCTCCCAGATTAAGTCTTCTTTGTCTTGAAATATATTTCTTTTTTAGGATGGATACCATCTTGGGAACATTTTACACTTTTCTTGGAGAACATCTTCAATAGATTTTTTTTTCCTAAAAGGTACATGGAAAATTAGGCTACTCAGGACTTTAATATTAGGAATTGTGTTTATTTTAGCTTCTGATTTGTGGTTTGCTTGCAGTGGGAAGGATCAATCCCCCACCCAAAATTGGTTTAAATATTGAGACATACATTCACCAAGGCAGTATGAAAATTATTACATTTATTACTCATATACTAAGGTTTTCTGGGGAAAAACAAACAGGTATCCAAGATAGTCAGAAATGTCTCGAGTGAAGGGAGGGACATGTGGCTTTGGCTTTTATTGTGGTTAGAGGGTAAGGCCAGAGTGAGGGTTTGAATTTCTTGCCAGTGCCAAGGGAAGTAATGCATGGTACTACTTTACCTAGATGTGGGGCAAGGGGGGAAAAGAGGGGGATGTAAATTGAAAACTGTCAGTGATAAAATATCAAGAATGGAGTGATATTCTTACATCATTCTCATACTTAAATAATAGTTTATCTGAATGTATGACTTTACATTGAAAAGCTTTTCCTTGTCTAGAAAGCTCTTTATCTGTCCTTCAATTTTAAATGATAGACTTGCTGGGTAGAGTACCCTTGGTTATAGGTTCTTGTTTTTCATCACTTTGAATATTTTGTGTCAATTCCTTTAGGTTTTCAAATTGTCTGTTGAGAAATTAGCTGACAGTCTTATGGGAGCTCCTTTGTGAGTTACTAGTTGCCTTTCTCTTCCTGCTTTTGGGATTCTTTGTCTTTCACCTTTGCCATTTTAATTGTAATATGTTTTGGTGTGGGACTATTTGAGTTCATCTTGTTTGGGACTCTGTGCTTCCTGGACTTGTGTGTCTATTTCCTTCACTAGGTTAGAAAAGTTTTCAGTCATTATTTCTTCAAATATGTTCTCAATTCCTTGCTTCCTCTCTTCTCCTTCTGGTACCCATATGATGCAAATGTTGTTAGGGTTGATTTTGTCCCAGAGGTCTCTTAAACTATCCTCATTTTTTTGGATTCTTTTTGCTTCTTGCTGTTCAACTGGGTGTTTTTTGCTACCTTGTCTTCCAAATCACTGATTCAATCCTCTGCTTCATTTAGTCTGTTGGTGATGCCTTCTAGTGCATTCTTCATTTCAATGATTGTATTTTTCACTTCTGACTGGTTCTTTTACATGGTTTCTATGTCCTTTTTTATGCTTGCTATCTCTCTGTTGAAATTCTCAGTAAGTTCCTTGAGCATCTTTATAATCATTGTTTTGAACTCTGTCTCTGATAGGTTGCTTACCTCCATTTTGTTTAGTTCTTTTTCTGGAATTTTCTCCTGTTCTTTCAGTTGGGACATATTTTGTTTTTTCCTCATTTTGGCTGCCTCTCTGTGTTTGTTTCTATGTATTAGGTAGATCTGCTATGTCTCCTGGTCTTGGCCAGATGGCCTAATAGTTGGTTTCCTATGTAACCCTGGTACAGTTTTCCTGGTTACCTGCTCCAGGTGCTCCAGAAGTGTCCCTTGTGTGGGTTGTGTGTGCCCTCTTGTTACAGTTGAGCCTTTATTGTTATTGGCACGTCAGTGGTTGGGATTGACCTTCAGGTTGATTTGCTGTGGGGTTTGGCCACGTCCACAGCTTACGGGTGGCATTCACTCCAGCGGGCTCTGGTGCCTGTTGGGACTGCCTTTGGGTGCGCCACTTTTGGGGGCTAATTGGGCACTGCTCTGCTGTGGTCTGAAGCCAACCTCCAAGTATGTTGGTTCTGGGGCCTCTTGGGAGTGGCTTCTGTGCAGGCCCAGGTCACCCATTGCCTGTGACTGGTGAGGGACTACCTGATAGAAGCTACAAAGTGACCTGTGGTTGTTTGCTGCCTGTCCTAAAGTTGGAGTCATGTGGGAGAGCCCACACTGCAAACCAAGGATGTCTGTCACCACTCCCAGGCCTTGGATAGCTCTGCAAAAAGCCAGGATACCCTGAAGCCTGCTGCCACCTGCTGGCTCCTTTAAGGTTCAGCCACTGATAAAGCCTTGTGTGGAATGGGAGTTAGGTGAGATAGGGCCTCAGGGAGTCACTAGAGTGGAAAGAGTTGTGGTCATAAGGTAAATGTAGACTCTGGTTTGGTGCTAGTGCTGAGTCTGGAGCTACTCAGCAAAAGTTCTGGAGCACACTGAGGCCAGTTGCCACCTGCCTGGAGCCCATGGACTCTGATAGATTTCCAAAAAAAAGTGCAATGTGAATGGGGCTGGCTGCTCCCCAAGAAAATGCCTCTGGTGTTGGGGGATTTGGGTGGGGTGGGGTCCCAGCAGAGCTCACCAGGCCAATCAGATTCAGATTTGGCCATGTGGGGGAGAGCTCAACCCAGGAAAAATGATGCCCACTGGCCTGCCGGCTACTTTGAAGGAGAAACCCATGCAGGGAAAATGGTGACTGTTCTCCAGCTCGCACTTCAAAGCCACACACTTCAGTCTGCCCCTTGTATGCTTCTGACACCCTCCTGACCCCCCCAAGTCACCATCCTTCCATTGGAGCCCAGGGTGAGTGCCTGGGAGTGAGAGAGTCTGTGCACAGGCCGTTTAAGAGGACATTTGGGTTTACTATAGCCTTCTGTCATATCCAGATGATCAGAATCCCCACTGTTTTTCACAGTCAGATGTGGAGCTCCATTCCTGGCACCAGCACTCCAGGCTGGGGAGCCTGGTGTGAGGCTGGGGTCCCTCACTCCTCTGGGGGAAGCCTTCTTGGCTGAGATATTCCTCCTGATTCTCAACTGCCACTAGAGGTGTGGGGCCAGCCCATTTTGTGTCTCCGCCCCTCTTATCAGGCTCAACGTGGCTTCTTCTTTATATCCTTAGTTATAATACTTCTGTTCAGCCAGACTTCAGATGATTCAATAGGTTGGTTGTTCTATAGTTTAGTTGTGATTTTAATGTGTTCAGGGAAGGAAGCATGCATAGTACTTATGTATTCTGCCATCTTGGATCTTTATCTATACCACTATATTCTTTATCCAATTGTCTATTAATAGACATTTGGTTGTTTCCATATCATGGCTATTATAAATAATGCTGCAGTGAACATACGGGTGCATATATCATTTCAAATTAGTGTTTTGGATTTCTTTCAATAAAATATCCAGGAGTGGAATTACTGGTTCATAAGATAGCTCATTGTATTGTTAATTTTTTTGAGAAACTGCCATACTGTTTTCCATAGTGCCTGAAACAATTTGCAATTCCATCAACTGTGTACAAGTGTTCCTTTTTCTCTACATCCTCAATGACACTTGTTTGTTGATTTATTGATGATGGCCATTCTGAAAGGTATGAGGTGATACCTCACTGTGGTTTTTATTTGCATTTCTCTGGTGATTAGTGACACTGAGCATCTTCCCATAGTCTTTTGGCCATCTTTATGTTCTCTTTGGAGAAATGTTTATTCAGGTACTTTGTCCATATTTTTAATTGGATTATTTTTTTTTTTTTGGATGTTGAGTTGTATGAGTTTTTTTTTAGTAGATTTTAGATATTAATCCCTTATCAGATGTATTATTGGGGAATATCTTCTCCCACTGAGTAGATTGTCTTTTCATTTTGTTAATGGTTTCCTTTGCTGTGAAAAACTGTTTAATTAGATGTCGTCCATTTGTTTATTTTTTCTTTTGTTCCCCTTGCCCAGAGAGTTATATCACTAAAAATATTACTGACCTTACTGATATTTAGTATTGATATATACTGATACAAGCAATATTTTTACTGACATAACTGACATATAGGTAATGTCTGAGAATTTACTACCTGTGTTTTCTTCTAGGAGTTTTATGGTTTTGGGTCTTACATTTTAGTCTTTAATCTATTTTGAATTTATTCTTATATATGGTGTAACAAAGTGATCCAGTTTCATTTTCATTCTTTTTTGCATGTACCTGTCCAGTTTTCCCAGTACCATTTATTGAATAGACTGTCTTTACCCCCATATATATTCTTGCTTCCTTTATCATAAATTAAATGACCATATAGACATGGACTTATTTCTGGGCTCCGTATTCTGTTCTATTGATCTATTTGTCTGTTTTTATGCCAATACCATACTGTTTTGTTTACTTTGGCCTTGTAGTATAGTTTGAAATAAGGTAGTGTGATGCCTTCAGTTTTGTTCTTTTTCAAGATTGCCATAGCTATTCAGGATCTTTTATGGTTTCATATAAATTTGAAGATTATTTGTTCTAGTTCTGTGAAAAATGCCACTGGTATTTTGCTAGGGGTTGCATTGAAGCTGTAGATTGCTTTGGGTAGTATGGACATTTTAACTATATTAATTCTTCATATCCATGAGCGTGATATATGCTTCAATTTATTTGAATCTTCTTTAATTTCTCTCTTCAATGTCTTATAATTTTCTGAATACAGGTCTTTTACTTCCTTGGTTAAATTCATTCCTAGGTATTTTATTTATTTATTTTTGATGCAATTGTAAATGGGACTGTTTTCTTAATTTCTCTTTCTGATAGTTTGTTATTGATGTATAAATGTGCAACCAATTTCTGAATATTAATTTTGTATCCTGCTACTTTACTAAACTCATTTATAAGTTCTAATAGTTTTTTGCTGGAATTTTGGGGGTTCTCAGGGCTAACATTTTTATAAGTTCTTGCACGCTATCTGTTGAGACAGAAAATACATATATATATATATATATATATATATATATGTTTATACATATATATGTTTTAAGTCAGTAAAGTGGAGATAATAATGACTACCTTCAAATGTCACTTTGAAGATTAGAAGAAATATACATATATACATATCTATCTATTATCTATGTATCTATCTATCTGTCTTTCCATCTATATCTCACAGGAAAGAGTTCACAAAAATCTCCAGAAGGGTGAGAATCAATACAAATTTCAGATTTCACATGTGATGCATGCTAATAGGTACAAGAGAAATTATCTCCTTGTCACTTATTTTCACATCATTGTATAGCCATGACAGTCACAATTAGATGTGACTGGAGACCTAGCTAACTTGATTCGTTTGCTTCATTTGTTTGGTTTGTGAAAGGAGAAGCCTCTACTTTAAAGTTCCTGTCCCCTAGTGAGGTGGTTTAAAGAAATTACGGTTGATGAATCTAATGAAACTTATCATATGTAATTCTACTTTTTCAGGGAGCTGCATCTATGGTCTATGGGTACCAACTCTTTCTTTTTATGATAAAGAAAAACTTGCTTTGTTGAACTGTGCCTTTGAAACTTACAAGCTTCTGTTCAAGTCCCAGCTCCTTCTCTTGAGATTGGGCCTATAGGTGGCAGCAACTGTTAGCTATTGAGCTTGGGTGACATATGCCAAAAGTTTTCTTGAAATACTTTGAATACTTTAAATATTCTTGGATACTTGAAAATAAAATTTTCTTTAGATACGAAAGTGAAAGGTCAAACTCAGATTATGACTGTTGAATGCTTCACACACTGTAGTAACATTATATAGATTTAAAAAGGGTTTAGTGGCTAAAACATTCTATGTTTTAGAAGTTTAAGATGTGATTATGGTTGGGTTCCGTCTTTAAAATTTGTGACTGTTGTGGTTGTGGTTAAATTGGTTATCCTTTGCTCTCCATTATTTTGTGTAAAATGGGGTTTTGAACCTTGATTATTTTCCAATCAGTCCTTCTGTGTTTAACATTCAACAGAAGTTGAGATGTTAATTCATGTACCCATCTGTTTTATACAATGAATGTGCCACAGAAACATGGAGTACAATTCGAGTTTTTGCTGATCAAACGCTGCTTACATGCATAAAGCAGCTTATACTTCCAACGGTATCTTGCAGGGAAAATCCTTTTGTAGTTTGAATTATTTCATAGTAACTTTTTTTGAGAAATTGGTATTTTATTAACCTGTTTTCCTAGATGAGGGACATCTATATTCAATAATGCCATCCGAGAATCTGTTCGTTTCTGGGAGAGCTGAGCTAATATGGATTTTAGCTGGATGTATATAGGTGATTGTCAAACTACATTTTGGCATGACTAATTTGATCACGTCAGTAATTTTCATGGTTTATATAATTTCTGTTTCAATGTATTGGGGAGACCGTGGATTGCATCAGCCACATTAAAGTCAACTTGGCATAGCTTTTGTGTTTCCTCATTCTCAAGACAACTTATAGCTACTCTACCCACTACCTCTCCATAAACCTCCTAAAAATATCGTACAGAAGAGTAGCAGCTTCTAATACAGACTTTTTACCACTCAGTGAAAATAGGTTTATTTGATTTAATAAGTTTCAAAGGAGATTTTTTTTTCTGATATGCGTTATTTAGTTGGGCTATTTCTATTGTGTAAAAAAATAAAAAATGTCCAGTTTCCCTTTACTATGTTGACCCAACTTCAAAAAGGAAAAAATAGTAGCATCCCTGTCAGAACAAGTTTCAACACACACCAACAGTAAGACGCACTGAATCAACACAGATGGTTGAAAACATAGTTTGAAATAGGTGCAGCTATACTATAGATGTCTGTTAAAGAATTTTAGAAAAATATAGTATTTTTTATGTTACAACCCTTGTAATATTCATAATTTTTGATTTTGAAATTATATGGTTGTAACTGAAATTGAGTGTGAACAACTGATCATTGTTTGTACTGGGGCTTACCTAAGATAAAAATCAAAGGGTTGACTTCCTCCGTGGGGATTAGTCTCCAATTGATCTGTTAGTTTTCTTGGTTGTGTGTGTGTGTGTGTGTGTGTGTGTGTGTGTGTGCGTGCGTGCGTGCTGTATGGAGGGAAGAGGATATAGTACAACGAGCTACATAGACCTAGCAAAAGTAAATGTTTTGCATAATAAAATCAACTACAATCTATAACACGGGGCAAAAGTTGTTAGGAACCTCAGGAGAATGTGTTGGAAAATTGTCGCATATCTTTTAGGACACTGTGGTGGGAAGAGTCCAGTACAAGGCAAAGTTGGAAAAATGAAAGAAAGGGCTTCAAACAGATGCGCTTTTTCTACAGAGAACTTCCTTGTTGTCCTTGCACTTGAAAATACAATATACTGTATTTAATCCTTATCTTTAAAGATAAGGATTTGTCCAAATGATTATTTTATTATTGCTACAAAGCTTACATAAAGTGTAACAAGTTATACCTTATATTTTAAAAAAAGGTACTGCCATTCTACTCTTTGAATATAAATTTCATTATAAAATAAATATTAAAAAGGTATTACTTGGTCTATTTCTATGCATAAAACAATGTTTAGCAGAATTAGTACTTAATAAACAGTTAGATTCTAGAATCATTCTCTCCTTTGTAACTCATAGGCTTCTTTTATATCTTTAGATTTAGTCCTCATTATAAATTTACTCAGTGCATATTCTTGATGCTGTTCTCCTTTGATTTGAATTGGGTAAACTACAACCATTTGACCCTGAAGAAAATGTCCTAGAGGCTTCTAGAAAATAAATTATTTCCCTCAGGAAACTGTAATTTTGGAGGACAAAAATGTAGAGTACCTCTAGGAAGGCCAACCCTTCTCTCCAAAATCACTCCCTTCTCTGTAATATTTTCTGAATTCCACATTGTAATATTCCTCTTCTCCAACTCACACACACACACACACACACACACGCACGCACGCACACCATCAAACTAAGCTGTGATTAATAGAACTGTGTCACCTAAGGGGTGTCTTTTCTCTGTAAATTAATCATAAGGTTTCAGCATTATAAAGTGTAAATTGTTAGAAAAACACGGTGAGAATGATTGACTAAGGCTGGTCTTTGCAGTCTCATTATGGTTGTGTTGTTTGTATTAAAAATATAGTCATAATCACTAGCATATAAGCTCTATGATGTCTGGCTTCTCACCTACTTTGTTCTTTGCAGTTTTGCCAAAACCTTAATAGAACTTGACAGCTAATAGTTGCTCAATAAATACTTGTTGAATGAAAGAATCATCAAGAGAATTACTGGAACAATTTGAATGGTTTTGCTGTGATACAGTGTCTAGCTTTTTCCAGTTTAGAATTAAACTTGGTTTCATCCAAACACTATTACTCTGACTTCTAATTAAGTTCCTAAATTTCCCAGGGACTTACTCTCTGCCTATTCACTCATGAGTACTTTTATCACTGTGACTAGTTTAGCAGTCATTTTCTCTTCTCTTCAACCCGCAACAAACCTACCTCTACCCCAAGAAAGAATGCTTTCATATTTTCCCCATTCTTGAGTGCTCTAAGGCATTGCAAGTTTTTGCGGTCTACTTGAACAGTTGATAACAGTCCTTTGAAGTAGAGCTTTGAACAAGAGATAAGAAATAGTAATCTAACCATAGCCTATGCTGATAGTTAACAGGACCATCTTGCTATTCAAGCCATTGGAGATTTTTAATCTCACTTAAAATTATGTAGAAACCATAGAATATAACTTCTGATTCTCAACCTATCTCTTTTCTTCTCCCTTCCATTAGTATCCTTGATTTTTCTTAAGTTGTGTTTTGAGAATATAAATATAAACTAGAGTGGTATTCGATATTAGCCCTCTCTCTCATAGGCAGCATGGCTTGAAATGAAATAAAGCCAGAATGTAAATGTCTGTAACTTTCTTTGTGATTAAACAGTTTCAAACAAGAATCTCACAATAGAAGTGTTCTTCTTAAAAAGTGTCAATAACAAATATTGAGTTTTTTCTTGAGTGGGAGGCACATTTGACAAATGACACAGTTGTTGGTACTCAGACTGATACCTTGCTACCTACCCATTCGACCTGGATCCAGTGCTATTGAGAGTCCATTCTTGTATTCTGATGCTTTAAGGAGTCTTGAGACAATTCGCAGAAATGAGCTTAATAGCCACAGGAAAGTTTAAGTTACCTCTAAAAGATTTTACCATCCCACACACTCTCCCTTCATTTAGTCTTCACATTATCCAAGGGAAACTAGTCAAAGGGCTCATTTATAAACGTTTTCATTCTGTTGAGATTGGTTCAAACATTTTCCCAAAACTTCTTTCTGGTTTGGACCAATCTGGTTTTCCTGCCAAGAAACTTACTCTCACTGCTACTCTGTTTCCTGGGATTTGGACATTCGCTATCGATCGCTTTTTGTGGTTTTCTCTCTGTTTTTGTCTCCATGTTAAGCTTTTTCGCTTAATAAATCTCAGTTATCTCACTCTGAAACTTCTTGGTCCACAATGTTCAGAAGCAGAGCCAGAGGGAAAGGCAGCTCATGTCACATTACTGTGGCAGAGGCTTGGGACACTCCCAATGGCTCCTTCCAAACCTCCCGCTGGGTGCTAGCGGGGTTTCTGAAGTCAGACAATGTATTGTCATGTGGATTACACTGATTAGTTCTAAGTCAGTTAGGTAACAGGAGCCCTTTCAATGGTGTCCTCGGATTCTGTCAGGTTGACTGTTCAAACACTGTTTTTTGGGATCCCCTCCAGCATTCCTTAATGTAATCCAGGCACGTTATTGCAAGTTTTATTTGAGAAGGGGCTACTGACTTGTCACTTAGAACATTTTCAGTTTTAAGTCAAAACCTTCTTAGCCAAAAATAAAGGCAAAAGAAATGAGAGAATATGGTGCAAAGTGGAGGTGGTTTAGGGGGAGGCAGAAAAGAAAAGAACAAAATGTAGTAGTGTATCAAATGCCAAACTTACATTAAGTGCACGTGTGCTCTGGGGAATAAGGTTTCTGTTTTGTTTTACATAGAAATGGTAATGATTTGGGGACTGTTTGGGGTTTTGGCTTTCCAAGGAACTACTAAGATGCAGTGAATTCAAAGGCAGAGGAATACAGGCAAAAGAGTGCAGGTCTGAGCTGCTTCCAGGGCTGGGGTAAGTGCTGGTGTGTTCCAGCCCTCTGTGGGAGGGAGGTCTCTAGGCTGCTAGTGAGCACCGTTTACCATCTTCTGTGGTTGGACAGGATGCTATTAAGATAGGCAAATTCCTGGGTGCCAGGGCAGAGGCAGTGGCGGCAGATGAGTCAGATGTTATTGCTGCTGGAAAGACAAGACTCAGCAGCTCCTGGGAGGTGTTCAGAACTTGGGGTGAAGGCAAAAGGAGATGAGGTTTTAAAAAACCAACTATTAGACAATGTCTTTTAAGTAAATATACATTAAATTGGGGCAGAATTTTTCAGTGCAGAGTCTCCTTAGATCCCTACTATATAAATCAAGCTTCTCTTCACCTGTAATAGGGGAGAGATCGGGCACTGAGGGTGTTCCAAAAGGAGACACTCTGTAGATTCTAATCAAGCACCTTTTCCAGACCTGACCCTTTCTTCTCAATTCTCCATCCATTCTAATCCCATTCTGGAGTGCTATAAAGATACATGGCCCTAACGTACCTTTCAAAATATGGAATGTAAGTATAACATACCCCACAGTCACCTCTAGTCCAAATTTAATGGAAATACAGGATTCATGGAAGTCCATTATGGCTTTTTTATTTAGGATTTCTGGATGTTTTAATAATAATGCATTCCCCTACCCTGCCCCTCACACACACATATACCACACACACTCAGATATATACTTACATACAGCACTGAATATTCTGGATTGGTTGGTTGTTTTTTATCAGACAATACCTGTGACGTGGCCAAAACCATCCCAGCTAGGGAGGCAAAATGTGGTAAAAAGAAAAGTGCAGGCAGAGTAAAGGGTGGTCTTTTTAACTTTCTCTTTCGGTAGCTAATATAAATTCTCCACAACAGAAAATCCCTGATTAGTAAAAAAAAAAAAAAAAAAAAAAAAAGTGGGTTTCATAAAATTACCCACAGTATTATCTTAACATCGAAAGAGACTGTATATGTGTGTGTGTGTGTGTGCGTACATTTTTTAAAGTGTCTATCTAGTTCAGCACCTGACACATTATCATAAGCAGCTGATAAATGGAATTTCCATTTCTCATTTCATATAGGTTAAAGGCCTTCTTATGCGAATTGAGGCCAAAATAAATCAATTTGTGAATATTTTAAAAACTGAAATACTTTGAAGAATGCATCTTTCCCACTCTGTTTATTTACTTCCCTGGATAGCTAGTCTTCTTTGCAGTAAAAATGTCACCAGGATAATACATAGATACTGCCTTTGCTTAGTGCTTAGAAAGCCCTGGTGAATTATTAGCTAATTAATAAAATTGTTGAAAAAAATGGAGACACAAGAATATCTTATCTCAGTGGGTACAAGTTACATATCCCTGCTTTTAAAGTCATGTTGTTCATTCTGAATTCTCTCAAACAACGATAAAATAGATAATACATTTCTGATGCTATTTATTGTGGCTATTTTCATTCCCTATGAGTCCAACTTTCTAGCAAATGCACTTAAAAATAATACTTTCCTCAACACTATCTTCAGGACTCCCTGCCAGTAAGATGCTTTCAATATCCTTTTTTTTTTCCTTTCTCCCTTCTGGGTTTCTCCCAGCTGTGGGAGCCTGTCTTATTCTGCTGTAAACTTTCACATCCCCTGCAGAAATAAGCTCATCTGCAGGTTGGGGTAGGGAGAAGGGGTTGGGAGTCTACAGCTATAGTCCATCTGAGACAGATACAATCCACATCCAGACCTATGTATTTTTTCCTCACAAGTAGTTGTTAGGTTGTTCCTTCTGTTTTTGGAAGTCAGGTTTTAAAAGAAAGGATAAAAGAGAAATGTTCTGGCTACAAGACTCAAGAGAAGGGAGAAGTGGTTGCTATGAGCTTGGAAACACACACACACGTGTGTGCGCGCGCGCGCACACACACACACACACACACACACACAAATACACGGACAAAAGGATAAATTGAAAAAGAATGCAGCAACCCCTGCTTGGTTTAGCAGTCCGGTCAGCCCTACAGATGAGGAAGTGCTGCTTTGTTCCAAGCTGAAGCCTTGTTTTCTTGAGCATTGTCTTTCCGGGTAAAATCGGGGGAAATTCACCTGTCTGATGCAAAGTTAAACTGCTGGCTTTAATGTGACTGCATGGGAACTTGGGTTTATTAATGAATACAACATACCCTCTTTGATTTGAAAGCTTTCACCCTGCTGAAAAGATTCAAAAGGCATCGCTTCCTGCACCAGCGGCATTCCTTTATCCGTCTCAGTGGTTCACCCCTACCCAGCTGCTATATCTCATTAACAAGCATTTGACCACTGCAGCCGGCCTGGGAGTGTTGACACTTGAAAGGCCTAGGCAGGCGTGGGCAGGCCATCAGCTATGGCAACAGGAAACTGCCCCGGAGACAACACTGAGAAAACAGCAGCTGCAAAAGCCAAAGTCAGAACAGACATAAAGGGTTGCCTATATGCACGTCGGTCTTGGGTATCCGGGCGTGCCTGTGGGTCTGAATTCACACGTCTATCTACTATATTTATCACATATCAGGGTTGCTATCAACATGTATCACTTGGGACTGGCTGACAACCCAGAATGATTTTTTTTGACTTACAATGTTCTTGAGTCCATAAGATTCAAAAATCTTATTATTCTCCTTATAATGTACGTTCTTATTTATGCACATAAGAATGTTCACGGAGAGGCCTTAAACTAGATATACACATTTGCTCTGGTTAAATCATATGTACAATAAAAAAATCTATAGCCTGACTCTTCATCCATTTTTCGCACTACCACTTTATTTTTCAAAACCAAGTTAACCTGTAAAACTATCATACAAATATGTAAGATTACTCTGAGAGTCTTTGGTTTAGGAGTCAAACTGTGATGGTTTTATGTAGAATATTTAGAACAAAACAGTCATTTCAACTGTGTAAAGATATCTCATAAAAGTAAGTGGGATAATCCACGTATATTACTTTTGATTATAATTGTAAATATTTTAATAAAATTTATTTACTGTCATTGAGTTGTAGGCTGTACAGTTCCAAGCCCGTGAATCTACTTCTAAATTTTCTTGTTTCTATATTCATCAGAGGAACTCAAAGAACACATACTAATTAGATTGTCGCATGAAATGTTTGGAGCAAGTATTTCTCTAAATCTTGTGTGTCTGTTTTTAAGCCTATGGGAGCACTTTTAGAGAATAGGTAAGCAAGAGTTCAAAATCAAAGTTTTTCATCCATAAAGAAAATGAACCTTTTCAAAACAGGAAAATGCGGTCACTCTATATTAGGGGAAAAAAGAAAGCTAACTGAAAAAAGACACTGATGCAATATGTTTTAAGTGAAGTTAGTTGACTGCCATTCAGACAGTGGTAAATTATTTTCCTACCATCATCAGTACAATAGATCATTAGTGATTATTACATTGCCTTGTACTAATACCTTCATTTTTCTCAACAATTTAGAATTTACTTACATTTGTTTATCACTCATCATAAAACTACCCTGATTTAGTTACATTGTTACTCTAAAATTGTTAATTAGATAAAAAGCATGTGAATTTATTCAAAGTTACTGCCAATTCTTATCAGAAAATGTTTCTTGAACAAAGCGAATTTTCCAACTCTGCCTTCATCTAACTGTTTTTTATGCTCCAGGGGAAGAGAAGAATGTACCAAGTATCACTGGAAATTTACATTCTTGACAATACAGTAGAGATAGAAACATCCTCCTGAGGGCCATTAAAATATTTCCATTTGACTTCAGTTTTTCCATCGTAGTCATATTGGGTCACTTTCATGTCTGATAGGCCGGAAGATGGCCAGACTCTGGAAACAGCTTGGGTGAAATTCCCCATCTGCCATCTACCAACAAACCTTGAGTGAGGAACAAACTTGCTGTGTCTCTCAGATTCTTAGTCTGTTAAATAGGGATAAGATGACTAGTACTTAATTCATAGGGCATTGTAAGGATTAAATTGATGTGTGAACACACATACAATTCAAACAGTGCCTATCAACTACTAAGCACTCAATAGTGTTAACTATTACTATCAACATCAACTTTTCCCCCACCATATTGTACTCTATCCCTTTATAGTATTTCATATTTCCATAAGAACTTACTGTAGCTTATATTGTCATATGTGTGTTAACTTTTTTATTTTATAACAAAATCTCTCCACTATTTTCCCCCACTCTAAAATGCATACACACAAATATAAGCTCTATAAAATCATGGACATTATCTGTCTTATTTACAATTGATTCCCTTGAGCCTAGTATAGAATTGCACATACTAATAGCTCAATACGAGGTGTGATCAAACAATATGGTGAATGTTTAAATAAAAAAAAAATGTATTACAGTGAAAGACACATTGCCTTTAACCCCCCCCAAATCACTCCGCCTCGCTTTGAACACACTTATCCCATGTTCTTGCCACTTTCTGAAGCAGTTCTGTAGTCCTCTTTCATGAGAGTCTTTAGTTGTGCTGTCATGGCTGACTTGAAGTCCTGAAACAATTCAAAACATTTTCCTTTCATGGTCATTTTGATTTTGGGGAAGAGCCAGAAGTCATATAGAGCCAGATCTGGTGAATAAGGTGGATGAGGAAACACCATAATGTTTTTATTTGACAGAAATTGCTGTATACAAGAAGCGATGTGTGAAACAGAGCTTTTCTGTTATGATAAAAAAAATACAGTGAATGCTGCTGGCAAGTGCCATCCAATGGAGAGGCAGGGCTCTTCAATACAGGAAGTGGAGCATCGAACCTTAGTAACAGTGTGTGACAAGTTTCAACTTGTTCGGTGCAGTCAGTCAGGTATGAGCTACGGTTAAGAGAAAGTGTATTTTAAAGTGTGCCGTAAATCATGAATCATGAACAACACATTAACGTGAAATGGGCAAACATTTTCATACTCCTTCATGACATGGCTCCATGTCACACATCGCTTCTCATTCGGCAATTTCTGTCAAATAAAAACATCATGGTGTGTCCTCATCCACCTTATTCATGGGATCTGGCACCATGCAACTTCTGGCTCTTTCCCAAAGTCAAAATGACCATGAAAGGTAAACATTTTCAATCAATTCAGGACATCGAGGCAGCCACAACAGTGCAACTAAAGACACACGAAAGAGGACTTCCAGAACTGCTTCAGAGAGGGACAAGATCGATGGGATGAGTGTGTTCAAAGCAGGGGAGGAGTATTTTGAGGAATATTAATGGCAATGTGTCTTTTACTGTAATAATATTTTTTATTTAAACATTCACTCTATGTTTTGATTACACCTCATAGATTTACTGAATCTTGACTACTGAATGAAGAAATTTATATAGATCTAGGCTCAAAGGTAAAAAGAAAATCAAGAATGAGTTTTAATAAATTAATCTCTTAATGTGAAAATGCCTGAATGTATACAGTTCTAGGGACAGGATATATAACAATTTTAATAAATATCTATATTATCTGTATTACAAAATTGATATCCATGCACTGGTAAATACCTCAATAATGTTGCCACTTTCAATTCTATTGGACTGAGAATTCAAAATTTCTGTCCAATTTAACTGTAATTCTAATCTTATTCAAAGAATAAGTTGCTTATGTGCAGGGCCCATAGTTAAGTCCTCTATAACAAAATATTCTTAATAAAAATTGACACACTTTTCAAAGTATTGTTGGCATTTTTGTAAGTTGAACTTTTATTTTTGATAATAAAAAGTTTTTGGTTGGTAATTGGAGGATTTGAGGATATGGGAAACCATGGTGCCAAAATGGTAACATCCAATCAATATAGATTTGGGTGGACCAGTTTTCTAGAATCAGCCAAGAACTTTTATAATGAATTTTTGGAACTGTACATTTTGAAGTTTCTGAAACATTTGCATATTTGTTTTTTTAGTTACTCTTGCCTTTTCTTTTATTTTGGAGGAAATGAGGAGCTTGGAATACTGTAGTCTGCCTTGGAATTTACCTTGCAGACTGACGGACTCAGATAAGAGGTATGAGGAAGGGAGAAAAAGTACCAGACACTTTAAGGACCCCAAGGATAAAGTAGGGGCTCTAGGGGCAAAGTAGAAGCTGATATCAAGGCGTTAACCACGTTGAGGCCTGAAGGTGCTATGATGAGGTCTATGTTTGGAAAATCAGTCTGGCAACAATATGGTAAATGTATTTGGAGGTGGCTATAATTGAAAGGAGGTGAAGCCTTCTGAGGCCATTATCATATAAGGTTCTGAAAATACAGAATGGTGGCAATAAAGTTGAAGATGGAGATGAGAGACAAATGCTACTTATTTGCAGGAAGAGTGGAGAAAGAAAGGCTTTCTGCGGAAGTGGTATTGGAGAAATTCTTGAAGGATGGATAGACTTCAACATTAGAAATAGAGATGAGGATATTCCAGGCTGAGGAAATGGTACAGATAAGGCCATATAGGTAAGGAATTACAGATAATTCTCAGAAATGGAATCTACCCTGTTTTGTAACTAGGTAAGTTCACCTGAAGTCTAGAATGCAAGGTTGATTACTATTGAGAAATAAGAAAGGCTATATGGAATCACAAAATCCTGGAACATTAGAGCTAAAGAAGATCAATAAGTTGTGCTGAAGCTGTAAGACTCAAGGCTTGGAAGCCAGACTAAGCCATCCTTTGGAATCACTGCTAATTTTTGAGCAGCTCTGTTCAGGGATTTTGTAATAGTCTGGGAGAGAGAAATATTAGGGCTGAAGGTGCTTCTAGTGGAGAAGAAAGTAAAACATGGGTTTAGAATATCTGGACCCAGAGCTTAAGGGAAATGGCATATGAGTCCATTGACGTGATGACTTTACAATATTGAGCTTTATTGGCTTTCTTTAACAGGAATTATAATGCCAGAGAGTAATTGATCTGTTTGAGAAAGAGGGGCAGATGACTTAATTTTTTACTTGTTGATTCGACAGTTCTAGAAGGACTCTCAAATAGACATATGTAGTACTCAAATGGAACTTTCTGTCTGGAGCTTGGAAGGGAGAGCAAGGCTAGAGGAGTAACTTGGAAGACATTCATATTGATATACTATTTTGATGCTGCAGAAATAGATATTACAGAAGGAGAAAGGGAAGAAGGCAAGTTAGAAGGTGACCATATGATTTATTCTCTCAAACGGGGCGTTTTGAGAGTGAAGCTATACCAGGAAGTTCCCAAGCCAACTGGGATGTGTGGACACCTTAGGAAGAGGAAATGGCAGAGTGTGGGGACTCTGGGTTTGGTGATTGACAAGAGTAAACTTGGGAAGGGCTATGGAGAAAGATTGCGGGCAGAGGATGGGGGTTGCCTACAGGATCCATTCTAAGTAGAGAGACTTGGGTAGCCAAGAGAGGTATGTGAAGGATTATGGGTCTTAATGAAAGCCAAATATTTAAAGCTTCTAGCAACAAAATAGTATCTGCTTTTCAGAGGTTAAACTTGACTGTTTCTTAGCATTTTGCCGTGTTAGAAAGTGCTTCAACTCCAGAACATCACTAGCTGCATCCTCAGCGTGTCCCCGGACAGTTTTATAACTCCAAATGGAATGCAGATGAGTGGCTGCCTGTTTCCATTTCATGCTTTGGATTTATTTACAGGTGTGGGTTGTATATCTTCTCATTGTAACTGAACTTGGAAAACATTTTAAAAGCTTCCAGTATATCAAGTGCTGTGATTTTGGATAAAATTGGATGTTGCCGTCTGTGTGTGCCTTTAATATTTCCTGTGCTGAGGAAATTATAATACCAAAGCAAAACAAAATACTTGTTCCATAAAAGATTTCTTTTGGGTTTCATTTGGTAGGGTTTGAATTCCGAAGGTGATATTGCTTTGTTAAGTGTAAATTGTCATAAAAATATTAATCCTTAAGTTGTTATTTTTTCTATGATTTGGGATGTTATGGTATATATGCCCAGTGCTTCAGGAGGTGGCACTTTTCTGTTTGGGTGGTTGCTTTTAAACCAGAGCTGCTTCTCAGACAGGGGTCAAGTTGACCCTGCAGGGATCATTTTTGGCTGAGGTGGTAAATCTTGACTCAGGATATTCTAGAAAGGCTGTAGGAAGTTTTCTTTAAGGCTCCTGCATAGCTCTGCTTTTTGCTACTTGTCCTGGTTGGGTAATGAATCCCACTCACTCAGGCAAAATGCTTCAAGCAGACAAAATAGTCATTTTCAATTTTTCTCCAGTTCTTTGTTACCATAAAAGAAGTTCCTGTGCTCTCTTTGTGCTAGCTTATATCTGTTATGAATCTGCTAAACTGCTTTACAAAGTTGATGAGTACGCTTGAATGCAAACCTCTTGTGCATTGGCCAATGAAAGGCTGATACTCATAAAAAGGTACATAGTGGTTTATGATATTCATCGTGTAGCATAGATTTGTTGGAGTGTGGGTTTAGACTCAATTTTCTGAAGTAAAAAAATTACCAAAAATAATTTTCTGCAAAGTAATATTCTCTAAGGTATCTAAAAACCAATAGAAATCCAAAGAAGCTCTTAGAGTAGATTGAAGTAAGTTACCATTATCTTGTTGGATTGTAAAACCATGTAATCACAGGTGTTTTAAACTGGGTAAAGGCGTTAAAGTTCATGTAATCACCTGTCAAGTGAGGAAGTGGAGGCCTAGAAACAGTGGACTAACCCATGCCCACACATTCCTGATGACCAATTCAGGTCCAGAACCTGGTCATTTGTATGCCAGCTCCATGCTTTCCTCACAGCATGGTCAGCATGACAGGTGTTTTCTGATCAGAAAACCAGAGCCCTTCCGAGAGCAATTATCTGACACCACTGGTGATATGGGAGCCAGCTGCATGGCATATGCTTTGTGTTCCTCAGAGAAAACTTCAGAAGCTCAACTGCTTGTAGACATAGGGCACATTTTTGGATGCGTAGGTCATGCAAAGATGGTCTTCAGGGTCACAGACCTGGCTTCAACACCTGCAATTTGTGCAGGTGACAAGTGGATCTTTGATGAAAGGTAGACATTTATGGGAAAGGAAGAATGTAAATTGTTCACCATACAAATAGTTATTTGAATTGTCTTTCCTTAGTGAGGGGAGTATTTTAAGCAGGATCACTAGCTTCTTTGGTGTGAATTTCCTTGTAATCTTACCAATCTTGTCCTACTCCCTTCAAAATTCTGGGTAATACCTGGTGGAGATGACTCAATATTCAATTTATGCCACTTACTTGTGACGTATGTGTCCTGTGGCCATGCTTTCAAACAGCAAATTGGAACATATAGTCTGACCAACCTGAGTGTGTTATGCTGTCCAGGAAACTACAACAGATGATCACCTTGCCTGTGTACTAAAGAGACATTCATGGAAAAGAACTGAAATGGCTTTGGAAGGGATTCTGTGAAAAGACTTTAAAAAAGTGATTGACTTCAATTCTGCTTTTATTCACAAATAAAGATGACACCCAAAGTATCCAGAAGTGACCTCTATTGTGAGTCTACAGTATTCCTATTAAGTTAAAGAGTCATTTTAGCCATGACAATGCAGAATTTTTTAGTGTACTATTTGTGTTCAAATTCTGAAATTGTAGAACTATGGAAGGAAGCTCAAGTTCCGGTTGTTTAGAAAATGGCATTAGAGATATTAGTAACTCTAATATGTGAAACAAGTGACATGAACTAATATTTAGGTCTAAAATAATATTTGGACTGATTCTCCATCTTTGGGTCCCCCTGGGTAAACCAACTGTAGTCATGATACACAGATAAATATATCAGGTCTCCTTTTTTCCCTTGGCAGTATGGCCATATGAGCTTCAGGAAGGGAATTTTTGATTTGTGACCTCTGGCTGGAGTGCTGTTTTCTATGGCACTGTGCTGCCCTGCTTTACAAAACATCAAAATTCACTAAGGTACTCGGGGGCACTGTCTACAGACCAGATCTTAAAGGCTTCCTTAGGATAAATTCCTAACGTAAAATTCCTAAATACTCTGTGGAACTGAAGCATTGATACTCTATTCCCTTGCAAGGGATTTGGGGATGACCAAAAGGTTGGCAATTTGGTGTAATAATTTTTCTGAGGATTGCTCAGACATGTGGAAATGGACAAGGGCACTTCAGAAATCTTTTTTGATTCTTGTCTTCCTCTGTTCTTGATGGCGATCGATTTCCAGAATCAAAGGCCCCACCACCACCCTTCCTATTTTATAGTCTTTGAATGCAGGGTCATTAACAATTTGCCAGAGCAATTTAATATGATTGAATTAACCCCCACAAGAGAAGGAAAATTGGGAGTGAAATCATACTGCTCAAACAAAAATAGTATCCAGTCTTCCGATGTGCTCCCTGAGTTGAAATAATTTGGTGGTTACAAGCAAATTATTTGGATTCTGTACTATTACTTATTTGTGCTTAAGTGCATTGTGTAACCTCTTCACACCCCAACTCCCTGATCTATCATCTGGGGAATAGCAAGGTCTCTCTTATTGTCAGAATTAATTGAAAAAATATTTAGTTCAAAGTATATTTTCATTAGTGCTTGGACTTTGTATAAGTTCAATTAAGAGTAGCTATATTATTAGTAGTAGGATTACTACTAGTACTAGTGCTACTACTACTATAAAATTATCCACTGTATGGTTATTTATGTAAACCATGGAAAGTGCCATTTATTCATTCAATGAACATTTATTAGAAACATATTATGTGTCAGGCTAATGAGGCAAGAAATGAAAGACACATATATATTTTATATATTCATACATATACACATACTATATTAAATATGTATTAAATATACATTTTATACCTGCCTCAGAAGGACTCATATATCTGGTACGTCCTTTATTTTTGTCACACAGTAAACTAGGCTTTGGTTATAAAGCATTACTAAGACAGGCATTGATAGGGCCATGGCCAGGTGTCACATTTTGAAAATTTAGTCCTCTGATCCAATATTTAGAATTTAAATGAGCTCCAAATCAATAAGGTCATCATCAGCTAATGACAGGTATTTTGTCTTTATTGTTAGAGCCAAACCAGGGAGAAAAATAAAGAGAGTGAACTCAATTTGGGTTTGGTTTTTTTGCAGCCGGGTTACTATCCTCTAGGAGCCATTTAGCAAACAGACAATAGACACATGGCTTTATTTATAGCAGTCTGTAGGGAAGGAATGCAGTCAATTGCGCCTTCTCTTCCGCAGTAGTTTAGCTACAGAATTATCTCTATCAGGTAAAGGATGCAGTAGGCACACACGGGTTCATTCTGGAATGTAGGTAAATTGATCTCTGAATGGGTGGTGCTGGTTAATTAGGCAATACAGCTTCACCTCGGGAGTGACAGTTTTACATGTAGGGGAAGAGGGTTAGTACAATTTTTAAATATCTCTTGAAATAAACATCAGAATCAGTAACTACTACTTTTATTTAAAAATGTATTTTCATATTGTTCTGCCAAATCAGAGATTTTTAAGTTAAAATTCTCCTAATGATTTATACTGTGGATACTTCCGACCATGTGTGGGTACTACCTGACCTGTTTCAATTGCACTGCTCTGATGGGATTGCACTTATACACTTCACTCTGGAATAAACATTCCCCAAAGCTCTCAAACTGATAGTGCTCAGAGCTTTCCCTTGGGTCCTCTTTTGAATTAAATCAATTAGGAGAAGGCCATATGTTCACCATATGTATGTCAACTTGCCAGGGATTCTTAAAAGGAAAGGAGAAAAACATTAAAAAAAAATCACAAATCACTTGAAAACACACAAACTGAAGAAGAATTTATCCACCAACCAGTTAAGTCTTTATTTATATATTTTTAAATTGATTAAAATTAGGCAAGATAATATACCTCCTGATTATCATTATATATTGCACTTCCGTTTTTTTCCATTCCATATGTAATTAATCTCTCAGACAGTATAAGGAATCAATCACTTTTTATCAAGTTTTCTTCACCTGTTTATTCACCTGGAAAAAGTAATGATTGCCAGGCCACTGGTAGTAGATCTTAACAAAATTCTTCAGAGTTCAATAGTCTGCACAGCCCTATACAACGACATTGGTGAATGTTTTGGCTGTCCTTCATTAACGGGATTGGGAATCCAATTGGCTGGATCCTGATTATAGTATCATGACATGTTAGACCTGGGCCATGCAGAACAGACAGGTCTCTTGGTCTGATTTTTTTTTAATT
Organism: Rhinolophus hipposideros; assembly: GCF_964194185.1. Taxonomy (NCBI): domain Eukaryota; kingdom Metazoa; phylum Chordata; class Mammalia; order Chiroptera; family Rhinolophidae; genus Rhinolophus; species Rhinolophus hipposideros. Next base: position 77,357,105 of record NC_138050.1, on the reverse strand, counting down.
GCACAGATGCCGTTATTCACTTTTGAATCCATGAGAGGGCCTCACACGGTGTTTGGCACATTGCCTAAGTTCCATACTTTTTTTAAAGATCAAAACAATAGGGAAACTGAGGCTTAGAGAAGTTAAATGACATGAGCAAGGTTATTTAGTTAGTGAACAGGTCTCTGATTCCTAACTCTTTTGCTTCTGCACTATGAAAACAATCAAGTGTTCTTCTCAGCTGGTCCACGTGCCCTGCTGTATGATCTCCCAGGTTAAGCACGATGTTCTCACCTTGACATTCAGCACGTCTTCCCAGTCCCATTTCTCTTTTCTTAGATCTATTTTAGTCCATATATCCTTTGGATTTATCCTTATATTTCCTTTTTTGCTGCCTTTGCTCAAGCTATTCCCTTCACATTGGTAAACTTTTCTACCCATCTCTTAATGGGGAGAAATCTCCGGTGCTTTTTCAAAATCTCAGCTGCCTCTTAGAGAGAGTAGGGGTGAACTCAAGTAGAGGGTAGAGAACTAGGACCTAATTTGTTTTTTTAAAAAGTTGATTACAAACAGCAGGCATCCAAAGTGATTTCCAGAAGGGTTGCAGAGGTAGGTCCTTGAATATGTACAGTGAGTTGCATTTTTAGTCCCCACTATAGGAGTTGAGGTGCTGAAAATGTGGGGATAAAGGGTCTGGTTAGACCTAATCCTGGAAAAAATTTGAACTATGCAGAAATTGTTTTTAAGACAGCCCTATTCTTCCTTTCTCCCTTTGGCTCTTTCCCCCTTTTTCCATCCTGCAAATGCAGTTAAAGCTGTTTAGAATTCTATTGCTATCCTTGTTTTACAAAAGTCAAAACAGTAATAGTTCCTGCTGCTTCTTAGTTTTGTCCAATGCTAACACAACAAAAGAAACAAATTCTTATTTGGTGCTTACTCTGCATCAGGAATTATTTTAGAAATATATATATATATATATATGTGTGTATATGTATATATATGTATACATATATTTCGAAAAATGAAAACAAGTCATGTTTGACTTCTGCAATTATAAGAGGTGTTCAAAGTGGTTACCATCAGTGTCCAGACACTTCTGATTATGGCAAAATACTGCTTGAGCAACATTGACCAAATTGTCCACTTGTATACATTTTTTTTGCACGCCTGGTATGTGTGTGTATGTGTGTATGTATGTATGTATGTATGTATGTATGTATGTATATTCCTTTTCCTTTAGTTCTCATCATCAATTTTGGAGTAAATGCTATCATTATCACTATTTTACAGATGAAGAAACTGGGGCATGGAGAGGCTAGTCAACTTGTCCAAGTTGCCCAACCAGTAAATGGCAGAGCAGGGATTTGAATTCAATCAGTCTGGCTTCAGTCTGTGCTTTTAATGGCAACATAAGTATATCCATACCCATTTTCTCTAACACCTGACCCTTAGGTTATAGTCAATGAGATATAACTAGTTAATTATATTTCTGCTTTTCTATCCTAATTGGAGCCCCATTTGGATTTCTGAAGATATGAACTTTTTCATCTCTTGCTTTTATGTTCTTTCTGGCCTGAATACAGTCCATTTTATGATCAACTTAGTTCCTAATTAATTAAATCAACAAATATTTAAATCACATTAATAATAGTCTTTTCAATTTCCTCTTCCACTTTCAGTTTTGTTAATTGTTCAGGTTATTTCCCATGACTTTGACCTTGAATTTCCCATCTTTTTCTAGCTTCTTCAAAACTCTTTGTTTACTAAGAATACTTGCAACTCTGTACAGCTCTACCTTTGGGCCACTCTTACCCATGAAATCTAATTAAAGGTATCTTACTCTTTTCCAGACTGACCATTATCTTCCTTTCCAATACCTCCTTTCAAAATCCATGATGACTTTTGTATCGAAAATTTAACTCATTGATTTTTTATACAATACTCCCAAATAACTGAGGTTTACCATGTACATCCTTTTTTTTAATGAATCCTTTTTTTTTTTTTAAATTGGGTTATATTGGGGAACAGTTTGTTTTTCAGGGCCCATCAGCTCCAAGTCATTGTCCTTCAATCTAGTTGTGGGGGGGCGCAGCCCACCATCCCATGTGGGAATTGAACTGGCAGCCTTGTTTTTACGAGCTTGCGCTCTAACCAACTGAGCCATTTGGCTGTCCCCCATTTACATCTTGAATGAGACATTTTTGTTTCCTAAGTTCTGTACACTAATATGGAAGAGCCTTGGGGTAGAGGTACATAATAAGTTTCTTTTCTTGCTGATACTGGAACAAAACCATATATAGAAAACTATGTCCCAGATACTTATATTTTGGCAAAGATCCCTGAGTTAGAGATGAGAAAAAATACTCAGTCACCATGAGAATTCTGGAAATGCTTATAATAAACTAGAATGAGGACAATGGCAGAAATCCTAAGCATAGAAAGTATGATGACAGTTTGGATAAAGAATAAGAACAGCTGTATGAAGAAGGATTTATAGTAAGAAATGCTAAACCATTTTGGGAAGAAGAGCCATATTTTAGGGAGAGAACCACTTATATTTGAAGAGGACACAGATTCAAAGAAAAAATAATAAGCAGAATAGGAGTATTCCATTGCATCTTATCTCTTCCTATAGTAGGAAGTAAACAGACAAAATGAAACTAACCCCTGGGACTCAATACCCTGGTGGGTTTCTTGGAACCTGGCAATAAGGATGGACCATGTGGTAAGAACTACCTCTGTGACAACACAGGCTCAGATGAAATTTCAAGGATTATAAATCCTCTTGTTTCATCTCATAATTTGAATACCAGCTGGCACTAGGAAGTATAACATTGCACAATTAAGTGCCTGTGTTTTTTTTTTGTTTTGTTTTTTTTTTCCCCTAATATCTTCCTAAGTAGCATCCGGGTTTGGCCCCAGGAAAACAGAATGTGGCACTACTCCAGGATGCTCATTAATCTGCCTCAGTAGGGCAGTCTTCCCACATGGGAGCCCATCCATAATGGTCTGTTGTAGTGATCTGTCACACCATATGGGGGAAGACAAAACAAGAGATTGAGCAACAGAGGGGACACACATAACATGGAATCCTGGCAAAAACGGAAAAGAAGGAAGGAGGCATTACATATCATCTGTCCACATAGCCGAACAGAGGTCAAGTAGTTAATTACATGCCCATTGTGGGTCTTAGAGTCTGTCATACAGACGTGGAGAAGAAAGAGAGAACCAGCAGGGAAAGTAAATCAGTGTTTCTGGAGAGGCACCAAATTAAATAACTTTTCTGTGATATCTTTCAGGAGACAGTTAAATGTGAGAAAATGGGGTCCCAGGAGGGCACTGCCATGCTGTATACAAAAGCCTGTTCATGTGAGTTGTGCAGTGAAGGTCTAGGGGAGAGAGGAGATAGAAGCCATGGTGTGTATCCCACAGTTCTTTATTAGGAGTGGCTGATGGACACTATGTCCTTTTCCAGTCCATTTCTCACCTGCTCTTTGTCCCACCCTGTACTGGAGCCGTGCTGAGTTACTCACAGTAGTTCATATTTGTGTACCCTCTAGAGCTTGGGCCTTCCTGGAAAAGAAAGAGGTGAATGGTTGAATATGGATAATTGGGTGGGTTGAATGAATAAATGGATGGATGAATGAATGAACGTTTGTACACAGCAACGTTTTTCGTTACCAGTCAGCTATTTAATACAAATACTATGGTAGTGGTAGAGAGAGTGTTTATTTCCGGAAGTAATGTTGTAGAATGGCAGAGCAGGGCATTAGCAGGTGAAGTGGAGAGAGTAGATATATAAAAGAGAGCAAAGATTCTATGGAGGAAATTGTGTGACTTTCTTATTTAAATTAGAACTTTCCCCGTATTGTCTATGTTTTCATGGTGCTTCAGATATTAATACATGGCTTCGCATTAGCTTCAAACATTTTAAAACAGCAACCAAAAACACATTCCAATGCAACTTTCAGGATTCATGGATTAGTAGATGTTAGGAATTGCTAACTGGGAAATTTTTACAACCAAATGGAATAGTCAGTATTACAGCACACATTTCCTCACCTTCTCAGGGTAAAGCTGGGTTAATTTTAGCTCAGTTGCAGCAAAGACAAAAAGGTTTGGTGACTGGAGGGGAGAAGGGAACACAACCTTTTTTTTTTCTTCTTTAACTTATCCTTCAGAGGAGGGAGCTCACTCAGCAGGTGGGATCTCAGGGCTCCGGGAGAGTAATTGCATTGTGCAGGCACAGACAACAGGAAGTGAGTGCAAGCAGTCTCTCTCCTCAACATAAACACACACAGACTTAACCTATAGCTGAACTTCTGCCCTGGAGTGACCAATGCCATTAGGACACAGGTCAAAAGGTTGGACGGTGACAGAAAATGGAGCCTTATTCAATGAAAGAGAAAATGAAAAATTCTTTTGTTTGCTTAACTCGGGTTTGCATAGCTACTGTGATGCCAGAATGGAGTCCAGAGTGGGAAAAAGAAGTCCCTGATTTACCACAGTTTGAGAAAGGCAGTCAGAAATTCAGTTAAGCATTGGAAATAAAATTATAGGGAAGATCCACACAAAAGAAAAGTGAGTCTCACTGCTCTTAAGGGAGAATGCAGATTTGATCAGTCTCTGGTGATAGTAAGAAGATATGGAGAGTACCATTAGAAATTTGCTCTTCTCATAATAATGTGCAGGATGGAGAAAATACAGATGCAGGGGCAAAACTAGCCGACCCATTCTCTTCCCTCCCACTCCCCACAGCAGGAACACGGCCATGACAAGAGGTTAGGAAAACCTTTTTGATGTTAAAAGCTGTGCACCCTGGGAGTATGCTTTATAATAATAGATGAATGAATATGTCTGTGTCTATATTCTACATACCTATGTCTTCATATCTCCATAGCTCTCTATATAGATATATATTCTGTAAAAAGGCACGGCAACATGAGGCTCACCTGCAAAGTTGTTTAATCTCATAGACAAATATAGGAACTGGACATTTCCTGCTGTGCTTGGCTATTTTCACCAATTCAAACTCTGAACACATTTTCAAGTTCTGGATGATTCTATTTCTTCCAGAATGTTTCTTCAGGGTAAAAAAAAAAAATTGATCATTTAAATGAGGATGCAAAAGAGTATTCTGTGTTCTAACTCAGTTTTTTATTCTATTGGTAAAGATAATATTAAAAAGGAAAAGAAAATAATTAGATTACATTGCTTTTTTGGTGGTTGTTAAATCAAAGTGTCTAGTATTATTTTCGAACCTCTTTTACTATATGCCTTCTCCTAGGTTGGACTTTCGCTGAATAATTTTCCCCCTAATACCTGAACAAATAACGAATTCCTGCTTTTTAGAATAGGTTTTATAGTTGAGATAATTGAGCAGGTTCCCACATGCTTTTTTGTTTTTAAATGCACTTTTCAACAAGTTGCCTTCAAGCATTCATGATTTTTGTTTCCTAGGGTACCCCCATGTAAAAGGCTCTAGCTCCTTGCAAATGCTGAGCAGACGTGAACACCCTCCTGGGAGATTGATGAGTCCTGTTAACCTTGTTGCTTAGATGGAAACTCAGAAACAAAGTGACTGTGAGGATTAGGAGGAAGTCAATGTCAGCACCAGGATTAGAATTCACACTTGCCTGGTTTCTCAGCCCACAACCAGCCCCCCATGGATCCCAGCTTTGTCTCCTGCCCCGAATGAGGGGGCGGGGTGTTTCCAAACGTTGAAAGAATCCTGTTATCCTTAGGTCTAGGCATTGCAGGAAGGCCCTTCCTTTTAATAAATGACAGAGCTGGAAAGTAACTTTGAGGTGATTTATTCCAATCTGCAAGCATTTTAAGTGAGACGAAGGTCATAAAAATGCTAGAAACAGAATAAGAACATCCAGCATGTACTAATACCACAGGGAGGCAAATCGGTGTGGTGAAAAGCATGGGACAGAAGTTGGAGCCCGGCATTGGAAGCCTGGCTACGCCTCTCACTGAGACTGTTTCTTTTCTGTAAAATGTAGAAAATAATACTAATTTTGGTGTTTTGTGAAGTCTAAATATGCCAAGTACATGAGATGTTGTGAGCACTTCATAAAATTTTTGCCCACCCATAATTTCATCTTCTCTCCCGTTGTAGTTACACAATTCTCTATGTGAGAAAGAAAAGACCCAAATGTGTTACTCCAAGGTCCAATCCCAGGTTAGTGGAATTTGGTGGGACTTTACTTTTGGAACTCGTCGAGCCCAGTGTCAAGAGTTAAGGCCCGAATATAGTACATGGCAGTTTAATGCAGGGAGCTCAGAGTTGCTCAGAGGCGTCAGTAGTGTTTTCCTCCAAGACCAGGATTTGAAGGGCTCCCACACATGGAGAAAGCGGCTTGAGAAGAAAGGCAGTCTAGGGAGTGGAAATCACATTAAACGCCCATTTCCTGGAAGGTGTCACCTAGGTGCATGAGCACGGACGCAGATCCATGCTGCCAGGCGTTCTCTGCAGACTGGTAGTTTTGCTGTTCCCTACCCCACTTCTCCCTCCCCAATGTTCTTTTGCCTCTCTGCCAAAAGAACATCCCCTTTTCCTAATTTGACAAGCATGCTCTTTGTCCTCTAAGTAATTACTGAACATACTTTGCCTTATTTCCACGGAGAAGCCATTAGCAGTTCATCTTCATGAATCTGAAAAGGAAAGAAAAAGAAATCCCCATTTACTCTTTTCATGAATACTGGACTGGAAATTTCAGGCCAGAGGCCTCAAGTGGATGGTTGATGCACGAGGGCCCACTGGTCTTCTACCTCCTAGAGGAGGCTCTGCACTTTGTATATTAAAATTGTTCAAAACCAGAACGTGCTCCTGGATGAAGGATTTAGAGCAGGAAAGATTGGGAGAGTTTTTGTTTTTATAAATAATGTCCACCATGTAATGGGATCGTTATGATAATAACAATTATTGAACATCTGCTGAAGGCCATCTGCTGAAGGCTGTGCTTTTCTTATACAATGTCTCATTTAATACTCACAACAGCTTTGTGAGGTGTATTCTACTACTGCCCTCCGAGTTCCCCCCGTGCGCACACACACACACACACACACTATGGTGCAGAGAAGCTGGATATGAGGGCTCCAGTCACAGTTCCTATAGACTGCCCAGCAGAGATTCAAACCCAGAGGGTCTGTCTCTGGAGTCCATGCTCTTGACTACTGTGTCTGACCAGCTACTCTGCCTATCTTCACTTAAATAAACTAAAGCATTCCTCTTTACTCCCCTCATCTTGTCTCCAGGAACCTAAGATCTCCCGTGACCCAGGAGAGATGCACTTCTCTGTTCTTTCCTCACTCTGTCCTCAAAGGCCGGGGTCAGTGCAAAAGCATCACACAGTATGCATTTGGCTCCCAGACATTGGTGGTCACCCACTCACCTGGGGGTGATGAGAAGTCAACCAATTTCTTGGAAGGTAGTTGGGGGGCACCGGGCTATGGTATTTGGGAGCTTCTGAATGAACCTACCACAACAGTGTCTCATATTGGATCCTGGAATAGAGGGAGATATGCTGAGTACATATTCTCCAGGGTGAACAGAATCTTCTCAGTCTGCCCTCATGGCCATTTTTGTGTGTGCCCACAATGGGATTCAGGGCACTATCAACTCACCTATCGCAGTTCTCTGTCACCATAAAATATAGTACAGTACTAAGATTTTATTTGCGAAGCTTAAGTTAGGGACCTTCCAGAACCAAAATATTTCTATCATTTTCTACTTCCTAGAGTTTAGACAGAGTGAGAGTCAAGACTACTTCCTTGGTCTGTCTGTTATTTTGCTCCTATGATCTCTTTAGGTTTTACACATGGGTCATTTGCTGATGTTTTAAAGAAGCCTGAGATTGTTTTGTTAGTCACTGATAGTGTCCGATTTAAGTTGCATAAAGTCTCCCTGAGTTTTCTAAAATATAACTGGCAGAGCCTGAAAAACCTCCAGTCATTTCTGCAAAGATTGCCTGTTCATTTGAGAGCATTTAAATTGTGGAAATTCCGAATCCACCTTTCTTCTTTCTGTGGGTGACTTCCGCCTACTGTGTGTGGTCCATGCATTGGTCATAAGACTGGAATTGACCGCTCTATGGAGAAGTGAGGTCAAAATGACATGGAAATCTTTGTTTGCTGCATTGTCCATTTTTATTTTCTCCATATAATAAAAGAGCAGCTCTTTCTTTGGTCAACTCCCGAACCTGGTGTATTTGAAATGTAAAAAAATATGAAGTGTGCTTATTGACGACTATGAGAGTAACTTGTAGCCGCAAATGCATTTCTCCTAGCTTTCATTCAGGTAAAGACACACTGATAGAAGGAAAGCAGGCAGACGTTTCGCAAGGGGGTGGGGGTTGACATATTCATGTAATTTTTTCTCTTTTCCTCCTCAGATAGGCTGCTATTATTTTCTACCTTGAAAAATAACCAAGTGGCACTTGGAATTAAACTCTTATAAGGAAGGTGATATGAATTTTGAGAGTTTTAAGTAAAAATCACTTTCTGCCTCTCTGCATGATTTGCTTCTCCTTTTTATCTGATTTCCTAAATATCATGTGTTGAAAACAACCATGGTTCACAGCAGAAGAAAGATAGGTTTTTGCGTGTTTATTTGTTTTTTGATTAAAACGAGTGACTTTTCTGATTCAGAGCCTCAGGTGAGGGGGTACAAGACTGCATAAGTGGCTGTTCTACCCTCTGTTTCTAGAAAGAGAAATTTTTCCTGAGGCTAAAATGAAGCCAAGGTCACAATACTGAAAAGGGGAATGTTTTCTTATTGTCGATCAGAACTTAGTTAACTTTACTGGGGAAATAACAAGTCTGGTGCTTTCTTTAACCTTAGGAAGAAAACAGATACCTTCTGCTCCTTTCTTTGGGTATCAACACTTCACATATACTGATGCCAAAGCGGGGAGAATTGTTTTTTCATAACCCAGAAAGCCTGATGGGAAGTATTTATCCTTTACTTTTGCACAACCAAAATACCTAGTGGTTTTGTCTGGCAATAAGCCATGAGTGCTGGCCTCATAGGAAGAGTGTCTCAACTCTAGTCAACAGCTGAGATGTCTTTGCCATCTCAGAATGTCTTGTTGGAATGCCAAACCGATGAAGCTGAGCTCAGAGCTGGTCATAGCAATGTAATGACATCCTACTGCTTCCTATTGTCAGACTTTTCCAGACTTATTTCGTATTGTCTAGTCCAGATTTGCTTTTTTCCATTCCTTACCTGGTCTTGGTACCATTCAGTTGGCCATAAGCATGTGGCTTTTTTTCTGGACTCAGAATTCTGTTCCACTGATCTGTGTCTGTACTTGTGTCAGTATCACACTGTCTAGATGACTCTTGTTCCGTAGTAACTTTTGATATTAATAAGTGTGTGTCCTCCAACTTTATCTTTGTGTTTCGAAACTTCTTTGGCAGTTTTGGTTCCCTTGCAGTTACATACAAATTTTAGAATCAGCTTTTCAATGTCCACAAAATTTCTAGCTGGGATTCTGAGAGAGATTGCATTGAATCTGCAGATAAACTTGGGCAGTATTTCTATCTTAACTATACTACATCTTCCAGTCCATGAACATGGGTTATTTTCTCATTTATTTAAATCTTTATAGATTTCTTTTAATAATATTTTGTAGTTTTTACAGTATTAGTTTTGAACTTCTTTTGTTGAATTTATTCCTAAGTGTTTTATTATTCTTGATGTTATTGTAAATGGAATTGTTTTTTAAATTTCATTTGCAGATTGTTCATTGCTAGTGTATAGAAATACAGTTGTATCTTACAAACTTACTGAACTCATTTGTTAGTTCTCCTACTTTTTTAGTGGATTCTTTAGAACTTTCTATGTACAAGATCATGCCATCTGCAAATAGAGATAGTTTTTCTTCTTACTTCCAACCTGGATGTTTTTATTTCTTTTCCTTGCCCAATTGCCCTGGCTAGAACCACAAGTCTAAATTTGAATAAAAATGGCAAGAGTAGACATCTTTGTTTTCTTCATGATCTTAGGGGCAAGCAAAGAGTCTTTCACCATTAAGCATGGCGTTAAATTTGGGTTTTTCATACATACGCTTTATCAGGTTGAAGGAATTACATTCTATTTCTAATTTGTTGAATGTTTCTATCTTGAAAGGGTGTTGGATTTTGTCAAATGCCATTTCTTTATTGAAACCATTATGTAGTTTTTGTTTTTCATTCTATTAATATGATATATTGCACTAATTGATTTTTAGATGTTAAATCAATCTTACATTCCTGGTATAAATTCCACCTAGTTATTGTGGATATTTTTTCTTTTATATTGCTGGGTTTGGCTTTCTAATACTTTGCTGAGGATTTCTGTGTCCATAGTCATAAAATATATGTATCTGCAGTATCTTTTGTTTTGGTATCAGGGTAATAATGTCCTTACAAAATGAGTCAGAATGTGTTCTCTTCTATTTTTTTGGGGTAGGGGGAGAATATGTGAATAATTGATACTAATCCTCTTTGAATATGTAGTAAAATTAACCAGTGAAGACATCAGTCCCTGGGCTTTTCTTTGTGGGTTATTTTCTGATTAGTAATTCAATCTGTGCTTTCCGTAGATCTATTCAGATTGTTTGTTTTTTACTAAGTCAGTTTTGGTAGTTTGTGTCTTTCTAGGAATTGGTCCACTTCATCAAAGTTTTTCTAATTTATTGGTATACAATTGTTCATAATATTCTTCTTTAATCCTTTTCTTTTCTGTAAGACCAATACAAACATCTTTTTTAATTTCTGATGCTAGTGATTTGAATGTATTCTTTTTATGTTGATCAATTTAGCTAAAAGTATGTCAATTTTATTGATCTTTTCAATTATCCACTTTTTGATTCAATGTATTTTTCTGTTGTATTTTTAATCTGTTTCATTAATTTCCACTACAATCTTTATGATTTCCTTCTTTCTCTTTGCTTTAAGTTTAGTATGCTTTTCTTTTTCTAGTGTCTTAAAATGAAAGGCTAGGTTACTGATTTAAAGTCTTTCTTCTTTTCCTTCTCCTTCTTTATTTTTAACTTTTGTTCATTTAAGTGTTTTTTTTCCAGGACCCATCAGCTCCAAGTCAAGTAGTTGTTTCAATCTAGTTGTGGAGGATGCAGCTCACAGTGGCCCATGTGGGGATCGAACTGGCAAACTTGTTGTTAAGAGCACCACGCTCTAACCAACTGAGCTAACCGGCCATCCCTCTTTCTTCTTTTTTTAACCTAAGTATATGTGGATATAAGTTTCCCTCTAAGCACTGCATTAGCTGCATCCCATAAGTTTTTGGTATGCTGTATCTTCATTTTAATTAACTTCAAAGAACTTTCTAATTTTTCTTTTGATTTCTTCTTTAACACATTATTTAGAATTGTGTTGTTTAATTTCTGCATATTTATGTGTTTTCTTAACTTCTTTCTGTTATTGATTTCTAACTTTGTTGTGATAGAAAAGCATACTTTATATTATTTCTAGCCTTTAAATTTCTTGAGGCTTGTTTTATAGGTGATCATATGGTTTAACCTGGAGAATGTTCCATGGACACTTGAGGAGAAATTCTAAGATGTTTTATAGCACAAAAGATGTCTGTTAGTTGTAATTATTTATAGTGTATTCAAGCCCTCTATTTCCTTGTTGATCTGCCCCATAGTTCTATCCATTATTATCCAATAATAAAGTTTCCAACTAAGGAGAATTGTTTTTGAAATGTCCAGCTCTGAAGCTACTCACAGAATTGACTGATGCCTCTGCTGAAACCATCCCAGCTCAACTCACCTCTCTCCCCAAACCTACCTCCCTCATTCCCTTGTAGGTGTTGTTCCCAAGGGCTCTTCCACTAAACCCCCTTCATGAAATCTCTGCATCAGTTACTACTTCCCAGGAAACCAACACTTAATCTTAGGGACAAATTTTGAACTGAGATTTTGGAGATGGATTCATTGCATGGTGGCTGCCTGGCAATGAGGCTGCATCATTGGTTGTATTTGGAGCACTGAAACATACTGACATGTGGTAATAGTATAATTTTTAAAACGTTCCCTTGTTGGGAACTGGGATAGGGTACCAGAGGAAGGGAATACACAATTAACTGGTGTGTATTCTATCTCACATATGTGGGATATTTGAGGGAAAGAAGTAATTATAGGACTTGACATCATCAAAATGGCGGCGTGAGGTGAGCCTCTGTAAAGTTCCCCTGGAATTTACAACTAATCGAACAACAATAACTCCACAAAGGACTACCTGCACAGCAGACAGTCAAGACGAAGAGGCCCACTACTGAATTCACCAAAAGGTGGGAGAATCGCGCGACCAGGGGAGGAGGGGGGGAGCAGTGCAGAGACGGAACCAAGCAGGCCCAGGACGCAGACCTAGCTCAGTGCCCCGAGATCGCTGCATCCCGGAACTACCGCTGCTGCAGGAGAGGGAAGAACTCGGACTGCTAGGGCTCCGCTTATGGCCCACAGGGCTGAAGGGGCAGCATATAACATGGCTGAACCCAACGCTCACGGCAGAGACCTCGGAGAAAACACTGAGGGAAGAAGGCTGAAAACGGTGGTTTAAGCCCTCACTGCTGAGCAGAGAATGGCAGCCTTAGGCACTGAGACTAGCTGCGCCCTCTCTACCCTCCCACAGCTCGCCCCGCCCCCACCTGCCCGGTGCTAGAAGCGGAACAGTAACAGTGTCAGATCAAAAGAACAGAATATTTGCTGTACTGAGAACTGTGGACCGCAGACACAGATTCACAGCCCAACTAGATTCAGCAAAGGGGAGGGAGCTGTGGAAGCGGGACCAGCTGTGGTGGTGGTCTCTGCCATTGCTCTGGGCCACTTCTCACAACTCACACTGCCCCTGGCCCCACCTATCTGGGTGGATCCCTGCAGGAGTAAACAGAACTGCTGAATCATATTGGCTCTGAATCTGGTGCAGAAAGAGCTTTGGAACTTCAAAAGCTCTCCACATCCCCACAGGCACGTGGTGCCCTATGACCCAAGGTGAACTGTTAACAGAGGAGAAGCCCATTTCCCAGGGAATCCCCCCATTGTGTGAGAAGCTGAAATAGTGCAGCGAAAACATAGCACTACTGTGTGAGAGAGGAAAAAAAAGGCTGCAGTCGGAGAGAAAATAAAGCATTCAACCAACAAGTACTGGAAAACAAAAGAAAGCCCTCTTCCTATCAACCTGTTGCAGAAGCCACTCCTGTAGATGTCTAGGAAGAGAAATAATAAATTAGTAATTGCCATGAATAACCAAGGCAACAAGACAGCTCTGAAAGAAAGTGAAAAGTCTCCAGAAAAGGAACTTAAAGATATGGAAATATGTGACTTAAATGATAGAGAATTCAACATTGCAGTTCTGAAAAAACTCAACGAGATGCAAGAAAACACAGAAAGGCAATTTAATGAACTCAGAAACGCAATCAAAGAACAACATGAGCATTTTATAAAAGAGATTGAAATTTTAAAAAAGAACCAAATGGAATTTCTGGAGATTAAGAACTCAATAGAAGAAATTAAGAATGAAATAACCAGGTTAGGTAGTAGAGTTGACCAGATGGAGGAAAGAATCAGTGACACCAAAGATAGAAACCAGGAAATTACACAGATGGAAGAAGAAAGAGACTTGAGACTTAAAAGAAATGAAAGAACTCTCCAAGAACTTTCTGACTCTATCAGAAAGAGCAATATAAGAATAATGGGCATACCAGAAGGAGAAGAAAGAGAGAAGGGAACAGAGAATATATTCAAACAAATTGTTGATGAGAACTTCCCAAACTTGTAGACAGAACTGGATCCTCGAATCCAAGAAGCAAATAGAACACCTAATTACCTCAATCCCAACAGGCCTTCTTCAAGGCACATTGTATTGAAGCTGTCTAAAATCAACGACAAAGAAAGAATCCTCAAGGCAGCCAGGGAAAAGAACATGGTAACCTACAAAGGAAAACCCATTAGATTATCATCAGATTTTTCAGCAGAAACTCTACAAGCCAGGAGGGAGAGGAACCAAATATTCAAACTATTGAAAGAAAGAAATTATGAGCCAAGAATAATATATCCAGCAAAGGTATCCTTTAGATATGAAGGAGGAATAAAGACCTTTCCAGACATACAGAAGCTGAGGGAATTTTCTAATACACATCCGGCACTACATGAAATTCTAAAGGAGGCTATTCGACCACCATCAACAGGGACAATATGTGGCAACCAAAACACCAAAAGGGTGAGAGTAAAGGCCTGAACCAGAACAAGGGAATGGAGAAAGTAAGCGTGCTGAAGAAAGTGGAATATTCTAAATATCAAACTTTCTTTTACATAAACTTAATGGTAACCACTCAAAAAAAAAATTCAGAACTGAAATATGTACTGTAATAAAAGAAGAAACAGAGGGAAACATCATAGAATACAACCACACAGAAATAATAGACAACAACAAAAAGGCAAAGAAACAATGGACACACAGCCTTACCAGAAAACTAAAGATAGAATGACAGGAAATCCTCACATATCAATAATCACCCTAAATGTAAATAGACTGAACCCACCAATAGAAAGACACAGAGTAGCAGATTGGATCAAAAAACTAAACCCAACCATATGCTGTCTCCAAGAGACACATCTCAGCTACAAGGACAAGCATAGACTCAAAGTGAAAGGGTGGAAATTGACACTTCAAGCAAATGGTACCCAGAGAAAATCAGGTGTAGCCATAATAATATCAGATTAAACAGACTTCAGGGTGAAAAAGATAACAAGAGACAAAGATGAACATTTCATAGTGGTAAAGGGAACTATACAACAAGAAGACATAACAGTCATCACTATTTATGCCCCCAATCAGGGAGCACCGAAATATACCAAGCAACTACTAACAGAACTAAAGAGAGAAATTGACCAAAGCACAGTTATACTAGGGGACTTAAGAACATCATTGACAGCTATGGATAGATCATCCAAACAGAAAATAAATAATGAAATAGCAGCCCTAAATGACACATTAGATGAAATGAACATAATTGACATATATAGAGCACTTCATCCTAAAACATCAGACTATACATTCTTTTCGAGTGTACATGGAACATTCTCAAGGATAGACCATACATTGGGACATAAAATCAGCCTCAGCAAATTTAAGAAGATTGAAATCATACCAAGCATATTCTCTGATCATAAGCCTTTGAAATTGGATATCAACTGCAAAAAGAAAGCAGGAAAAAACACAAATACATAGAGATTGAACAACATACTTTTAAAGAATGACTGGATCAAAGAAGAAATTAGAGGAGAGATCAAAAGATACATAGAGACAAATGACAATAAAAATACATCCTACCAAAATTTTTGGGATGCAGCAAAAGCAGTTTTAAAAGGGAAATTTATGTCATTACAGGCCTGTCTCAAGAAACAAGAAAAATCCCAAATAAATAACCTCATGTTACACCTTAAACTAGAAAAAGAAGAACAAGTGAAACCCAAGGTCAGCAGAAGAAAGGAAATAACAAAAATCAGAGAAGAACTAAATGAAATAGAGAACAAAAAGACAATAGAAAAAATTAATGTGACAAAGACCTGGTTCTTTGAAAAGATTAACAAAATTGACAAACCCTTGGCTAGACTCACTGAGATAAAAAGAGAGAAGACACTAACAAAATCAGAAATGAAAAAGGGGAAGTTATCACGGACACCACAGAAATACAAAGGATCATTCAAGAATACTATGAAGGACTATATGCCACCAAATTCAATAACCTAGAAGAAATGGACAAGTTCTTAGAAACATATAGCCTTCCAAGGCTGAACCATGAAGAACTGGAAAATCTAAACTGACCAATCACCAGTAACAAAATTGAATCAGTCATCCAAACCTTCCCAAAAGCAAAAGTCCGGGACCAGATGGCTTCACTAGTGAATTCTACCAAACCTTCAAAGAGGATCTAATACCAATCCTGCTCAAACTCTTCCAAAAAATTATAGAAGAGACAGTACTCCCTAACTTATTTTATGAGGCCAACATTACCCTGATACCAAAACCTGGTAAGGACAACACAAAAAAAGAAAACTACAGACCAATATCTCTGATGAATACAGATGCAAAATTCCTAAACAAAATTCTAGCAAATCGAATATAACAATGCATTAAAAAAGATTATCACGGCCAAGTGGGGTTCATCCTCCAGGCACAAGGATGGTTCAACATCTGCAAATCCATCAATGTGATACATCACATAAACAAAATAAAGGACAAAAATCATATGATTATATCAATTGATGCAGAAAAAGCATTTGACAAGATACAACATCCATTTATGATTAAAGCAACAAAATAGGTATAGAAGGAAAATACCTTAACATAATAAAGGCCATATATGACCAGCCCTCAGCTAATCTCATAATTAATGGTGAAAAACTGAAGCCCTTTGCTCTACTTTCAGGAACCCGACAGGGCTGTCCCCTATCACCTCTGCTTTTCAACATAGTGTTGGAAGTCCTTGCCAGAGCAATCAGGCAAGACTAATAAATAAAAGGCATCCAAATTTTGAATGAAGAAGTTAAATTATGTCTCTTTGCAGATGACATGATGCTATATATAGAAAACCCTAAAGACTCCACCAAAAAGCTGTTAGAAACAATCAACGTATACAGTAAAGTTACCGGCTACAAAATCAACGTACAAAAGTCCATTGCATTCCTATATACTAACAAGGAAATCTCAGAGCAAGAAATACAAAAAACAATTCCTTTTGCAATTGCAGCAAAAAGAATAAAATACCTAGGAATAAACTTAACCAAGGATGTGAAAGACCTATATGCTGAAAACTATAAGAAATTTTTGAAAGAAATTGAAGAAGACACAAAGAAATGAAAAGACATTCCGTGCTCATGGATTGGAAGAATCAATATAGTTAAAATGGCCATATTACCTAAAGCCATATACAGATTTACTGCAATCCCCATCAAAACTCCAATGGCATTTTTTAAAGAAATAGAACAAAAAATCATCAGATTTGTTTGGAACCACAAAAGACCCCGAATAGCCAAAGCAATCTTAAGAAAAAAAAACAATACTGGATGTATCACACTCCCTGAGTTTAGCTTCTACTACAGGGCTACAATAATACAATAATCAAAACAGCATGGTATTGGCAGAAAAGCAGACACATAGACCAATGGAATAGAATTGAGAACCCAGAAATAAAACCACATAAATATGGACAGATAATTTTTTACAAAGAAGCTAAAAACACACAATGGAAGAAAGACAGCCTCTTCAATAAATGGTGCTGGGAGAATTGGATAGCCATGTGCAAAAGAATGAAACTGGACTGCTATCTGTCACCATGTACCAAAATTAATTCAAAATGGATCAAAGACTTAAGCATAAGACCTGACACAGTAAACTGCATAGAAGAAAACATAGGTACTAAACTTATAGACCTTGGGTTCAAAGAGCATTTTATGAATTTGACTCCAAAGGCAATGGAAGTAAAATAAAGGAATGGGACTATATGAAACTTAAAAGCTTCTGCACAGCAAAAGAAACCATCGACAAAATAAAGAGGCAACCAATTGAATGGGAGAAGATTTTTGCAAACAATGCCTCCGATAAGGGGATAATATCCCAAATATACAAGGAACTCATGAAACTCAACAACAACAAAAAACAAACAACCAAATTGAAAAATGTGCAGAGCACCTGAAGAGACATTTTTCGAAAGAGGACATACAAATGGCAAATAGACATACGAAAAAATGCTCAACCTCACTAATCATCAGAGAAATGCAAATAAAAACTACAATGAGATATCACCTCACCCCCATCAGAATGGCTATCATCAACAAGACAAATAGTAACAAGTGTTGGAGAGGCTGTGGAGAAAAAGGAACCCTCATCCACTGTTGGTGGGAATGCAGACTGGTGCAGCCATTATGGAAGGCAGTGTGGAGGTTCCTCAAAAAATTACAAATAGAATTACCATATGACCTAGCAATCCCTCTCCTGGGCATCTACCCAAAAAACCTGAAAACATTTATACATAAAGACACGTGGGCTTCAATGTTCATTGCAGCTTTGTTTAAAGTCCCAAGGCATGGAAACAACCAAAATGTCCTTCAATAGATGAATGGAAGAAGAAGTTGTGGTATATATACAAAATGGAATACTATTCGGCGGTAAGAAAAGATGATATAGGAACATTTGTGACAACATGGATGGATCTTGAGAGTATAATGCTAAGTGAAATAAGTCAGACAGAAAAAGCAGAGAACCCTATGATTTCACTGATATGGGGTATATAAACCGAAAACAACAAAAGAACAAGACAAACAAATGAGAAACAAAAACTCATAGACACAGACAATAGTTCAGTGGTTACCAGAGGGTAAAGGGGGTGGGAAGTAGGAGATGAGGATAAGGGGGATCAAATATATGGTGATGGAAGGAGAACTGACTCTGGGTGGTGAACACACAATGGGATTTATAGATGATGTAATACAGAATTGTACACCTGATATCTATGTAATTTCACTAACAATTGTCACCCCAATAAATTTTAAAAAAGTAGTTATTAAGATTATAGAATCAGGTTTCTCTTGGCAGTTGCTATTGATAGAATGAAGAAAGACAATGAACAGTTAAGGGTGATTAACCACATATTTAAGGTGAAGCCTAAAAGCCAAAGGCCTCCTTGGCAGCTTATAAAGAGACTCTCATCTTTTGTAACTCAATGTAAAAAAACAACAACAAAAAAAAACAAAAAAAGGCTAACAATCAGATCCAGGACATAATTAGAAGAGGAGTATAGCTCTATAGATGTAGAATTCTCACCTGGGCCCAGTCTTCTATGCCAAAGTCAGTGCTCTGATTGGGAAGAAAGGGAGCCCTCATACCTGGGATAGGGAAATCTGAGTTAATACTCTCAAAGAACCTTGAATCCCAAGATGTCCCAGAGCATTCTGGCACTAAAGAACTAGTTTACTCCTCTCTGTTAAAGGCTAACACTCCCCTCAATGCTTGAAGAAAATGCAGCCTTGTGCCCTTCAAGATAGTGTGCAACCTCCAACCCTTCCTGGAATAATAAGAGGGAAAGAGATGCACCTGCTAATCAAAATCTAACTGAGCCAGTTTCTGAGGGACTTGAATCAAGGAGGGAGGGACATAAAAGTGGATAAGGGAGAGTATATCAATATAGTAGGGTTCTTTTACCATATGGGTTAAACACCCTAGCAAATTCTCTGAGGCATGGTTCTAAATCAGTAGAAGAATGGCTCTTGACAGCCTTAAAAAAGCAATGGCACACACTGAGTCAAGTAGAAATGCCAGAACTGCCACTGCAGACAATGGTTGGCCTGCAAGAGTAGATATACTCTATAAGAACAAGTAGAAATAAGAATAAGTCAAGAATAAGTCAAGTAGAAATGCCAGAACTGCCACTGCAGACAGTGGTTGGCCTGCAAGAGTAGATATACTCTATAAGAACAAAAAACGCACCCACTCATTATATTTCATGTGAGGGCCCCGAGGACACTCAGTAGAGGGGGACCAGTATTGTTGAAAAGTTCAGGGATGACTGTACTCTATAAACCAAGGCTGATGGTAGGAGTTGCTGTTACAGAATAGGACTTTTTGAGAGAAATGGGGAAAAGGAACCCAATATAATAAAAAACAAGTGGCTGTACTTAACAGTCAGCAGTAAAGTGACTACAATTTTCAAAATGAGCATCAAGGACACAGTGGCACCCAAAGGCAGAGAGCTATGGAAATGATTAAAAGAACACTGTGCTTTTGTAGGTGCAGGGAAGATGAGCGGCCAACAAGGATATTACTCAATTCATGCACTCAAAAAAAGAAAAATTGTATGGGAGACCAGGAGGCTGAGAGCAGTTACCCCTAATAAAATCAAGATCTCTTAATTTTCAGACTTGTACCAGTTTTCATACTCAGAATTATTGATTCAAAGGAAAGGCTGAGTCCCCGTGAAAAGGGCATTGTAACAATTGTACGTAGGCAATTGTACATACTACTAATTTTACCTCAGTCCTTTCTCCCAAAGGACCTGTGGCCATTCACTTTTATGCTCAGCTCTTTTATAAATGAAAGAGTGTTCCATCTAGCATTTATTCAAGGTTCCTCTGTGTACTCACTGCAGCCTTGAATATCATTCTGTGGTAGGGTAGCCCGTCTCATTCTGGAGACTTTCTAGAGGAGTGGGTGTAGGCACACAAGTTACATTTACACTCATGTTGGGGTCTTCTTCTTTCAAGATGGATCCTACTTAGGTGCAGATATGTCAGTATTAATAGTATAGGGCCAAGTTAGATTGGAATAGGCTAAGATCTGGATAGATGGGATGATTCCATCTCTACCTAGGAATCAGTCATACGTCTTCCTCTTTGTGAGGAAGTTGGTTGCTAGTTAAAAGGAAATAAACATAAGGTAAAACATGTCAGTCTCAGGCCCTACTTTATTGTCACAAATGTCTCTCGATTCAGTTTCCTGCAATGTGCCAACATCATGTGATTGATTCCAATGTGCCTCTGATTACCACAGCTAGACTCCTGAAAATTCATTCTTTAGATTGGTGTGGAGAAAGCACAGCCTCAGTTGGTGAAGAAATACCTGGGTTTGAGCTCCAGAGAGTAGATTAGGATGCTCTCAAAGTTAAATAATAAGACTTCAGTTTAAGATTTATAAAATCCATGAATGTGCCTTTCAATCACAATGGTTACTCCTGTTTTGTGGGTAAAGAAATACTCTCATTGAGTAACTGGCCAATATCGTAGAGGTAGAGCAGTTTTGAATTCTGGTCTGCCTAACTCCAGAGCTCACGTTCTGTTCATTATAGCATGTTCCCTTCCATGAGGAGAAAAAAGAAAAACAACCAAAAAAAAAAAATACACAAAAAAAACAGGAACATCTGTGGATTAACTTTAAGGGAGCTGGTGTAGTGCTGGGACAATGGTAAAGAGAAAAAGTCCGTATGTCTCTCCACAGAACTTTCTCAGGACAGCCAAGCACAGAATTTCAAAATATAATAGACATCTTTGAAATGGAGTTTTGACATCCTACATGAAGTTCTCAAAAGATATGCAGCCCAAATCAAGATGGGGCAGCAACGGTATCATATTTTCGTTTTTCCCTCATGCTGCTCATTTTCACTTTATCAGATAGTTTTTTTTTCTCTTTCAGAAGAAAATTTTACATTTACCTATGTAAAGATGCCATGGGATTTGAGGCTGTTTATGTAAAGTGCGATTTTTTTTGTTGTTGTTGTTAGTTAGAAACATAAAATAGAGATTAAATAAAAGTGAGAAACTTTGGGAAGGTTGGATAGAGAAATGCTATATTTTCCTCATGTTAGAAATTTACATATTTATATTTAAATATATATAATTACATATAACATTGTATATATTCTGGAATACACCAAAAAATATATTACATATTTATATATAACATATAATGAAATACACCAACAAATATATAATATACATACATAAACATATATACATACATATATACATGTATATGTGTGTGTGTATACACACACACACACACACATAAACACCCTGTCAGAAAAAATTAAATAAAAACTAATATGATCCAAAGAAAAATATAAGCTGAAGGAGTGGTCGTTAATAAGAGATCTCATGATATATTCACAGATATTCAGAGAATATTCAGAGAAGTAACCTACTCTGCCATCCCTTCCCCATTTACTTTTGAAATTAAGTTTTTATGAAAGACTTTCAATTGATGGCCTTAAAAGGAAAGTTTTTCATTTGACCATCATTTCCCAAGGAAAGGTTTGGTGTAGAACCAATGGCACTGAGACCTGTCCCTACACCACGCTAGACTTCCTTACAGCACAGGGGGCGACAGTTAGACTGGTATCCTGGTGAGCCATCCACGGCAGCCGTCTGAACCACATGTGTGATGAAATATATACATACATACCACAAAAGACAAATAAGTAAACTTATTGTCCTAAGCCATTGGGATTTACAGTTTACTTTTTAATGTTTTTATTGCTACCTAATCTAGATAACCCTAACTAATACAGTTTCTCAATTAATACTGGAATCCAAACTAAAGACGAGAAAAAAGCTCTTTTCATTTTTTTTTCTTGATAGTTGTCTCTCAGCTTATACAACTGATTGCTTTTCTGTTTTTATACAACCATGAAGTCCTGGCTTCATATTCCTTGCATATGTAATATATATTTTTCCTAAAGAGAGCTGGACATTACAGTAGTTGCCTTAGTATTTAAAAGAAGGCCCTATTTTTATTTGTTTACTTTAAACATTGGTCCATCACAAATTTGTACAGAGGAATGACCAAACTAAAAACACAGGAAAAAGCAGATGTTAAGGGCCCAGAGAATGTCACGTTATGTTCCTTCATTTTCTAGCTGAGTTTATTTTTCTGTTTCTGAATCTAGAGAAGTCTGGGCATATATTCCCAAAAGAAGGAAAAATAAATATCCAGACATCTCAGTAAAGCAAGAAGCCAAGAAATCAAAATAAGCCTTCAGTCTTCTGATAAATGAAGGCTGATCTCCACTGGAAGCAAGCTGGTCTGTGCAGGTGGGTAAGGGTGGCGGGGGGCATCAGACAGACCCCGTGGCCCCTGGCATCACAGGTGATGAGCACAACACAAAGGCAACTTGGATGAGATGCGGCTTGAGGTACTTTATAGAGGCCAGATTGTAAATTTGTCCATTTATGACCATCCCACCTGGGCTCTCACCAGCTCTGTGAACAAAGCTAAAGCTGAAAGGAACTGAATCTATCCCTGAAAGCTCCTCTTACTGCCACTGTTTATTAAAGAGTGGCAATAAACACATTTGTTGTGTGTTGTTTCCTGTTCTGGATGCTTTTCTACGTTTTGGAGCAGAAGTGTGTACCCATGACTGCAGTAATGATGGTGCAGCCTTTAATTCCCAGAGTTTCCTGGGTTTATTTTTTCCAGTGACACTGGCTATTGGAGAGACCTCGGCCTCTGAGTGCTCTCTCAGCTCTCACAGATCATTCTATGATTACAAGACAAACCTCAAGTCTTTTCCCCCAGGAACATATTCAAAGCAGATGTTGCCCATTATTCTTTTTCCGCAATAAAAAAATGGAAGAGTGACATTTGGATTGCCTTTCTACACCAACAAGTATTAGCTGAACAGGAAAAATTATTTATTCCTCATTATAATTGGCTACCCAGAAACCCTAAATGTCATAACCATGACTTTGCACTACATTAGGGAGACTTATAGCAATATGTGGCACTAAATGACCTGAGTGACAAATTGTGGCTTCATTGGCCTAGGGAAAAAAGCATCATGTTTTGGATTAGATGGCTTATTTTAGGTCAAAAAAGGGCACCGGTGAATTAGCCAAGGCATCAAGGGATTTGAATGTCCTTAATTAGGTGGTCACTTTGCAGAGCTCTTTATTTTAAAATGAACTTGTTTGCTCATAATTTAACACTGTGATTGCTGGGAGAAAATGCTGCTATAGCTTGAAGTCTATCTACCCTGTCTCCTAGTGCCAACTGTGAAATGCTGCTCTGGAAATTCAAGAAAGCTTAGTTAACAAAGCTGGACTAAAATGTTCAGGAAGCCTTTCCATAGAGGAGGTGGGGCTTTCAATCCCCTATCAATACTCCAGGAAATTAGAGGGTGTGAGCTGACTTAAAATTATCAATAGAAGTAATGACAAAAGAGACTATTTGTATTTTCAGTGTAGGCAAATGCAGTTCTTTTTCTTTTTCTTTGAGAAAAATGCATCTTGCCAAAATTTGTCTTGTTGGTAAAAGTGCTTATCAGCAAAAGAAAAATCATTTGGGAAAATAGAAATGTGTCCTTTTCTGCCCTCTCTCAAGGTGTCTAAGGGATGTACACACATCCCACAGTCATTCAAAGCTACTGTGCTTATTTCACAGATGATAAAAATACTAAATATGAAATGACTTGACTATGTTCTAGGAAGGATAATAGAATCTGCTTCTTATACTCAGCAAGACCTATATTCCTAGTTTCTTTTCCTTTGCATGTCCTGGTTTGCAGAGTGACATATTGGCTCTTAGCCTGGATCTTGGAATCTCATTTACTCGAGTCAATAGTTATATTGCTCTGTGCTTTATTCTCACTGGTTAAAAAGAAATGATGGTAGAGTCATATTATATTACAGCCATTCAGAGATATAATTAATATTTTCAAAGTGCTTTAAAGACTATGGATGAAAGGAAGTGCAATGAAAGCAGAACATTCTTGTTTGTTCTCTTGCATTTTTATCAGGTTATTCTCTTGAATAAAACCTCCTCTTCATGAAAGAGTATTAGCAGCTGAGAGTGACAAGACATTTTCGTTAGGAATCTAGAGGACTTAGAATAGATTATATGGTATTAAAATGCAGAAAAGAAAAGTGCATTTTAAAATATATTAAAAGGATGTTTCAGACAACATGATGATTTTGAAAACAAACTTCCGGCACAAAGAAAGGATAAGGGCATTCTGGGTCTTAGAGTTGAGTCTTCAGATAGAAAATCAACAACCCAAAGTTTGGTTCTATACACAATCACTGGTACATCTTTACTTCTTCTTGCGAATGTCTTCTTGCCACTTCACCCATCATGGCGTGCTCTCCAGCTTCATTCTGTCCATTCATCCAGCTCCATTAAGCTCAGCTTGTTGCACTTTCCCATTATTCCATTCTAGAATTCTCAGATCCTCAGTAGGCTCTTCGTTTGGGAGCAATTATTTCACCAGAGTCCTTCCTGCATTCTTGCATGTTTTTATTGTGATGGTCTTTTATCTAGTGTTAGCTTTATCTTCCTAACATCATCAGATGTTCACTGAGGCAAAGATCATACTTCATTCTGCTTCTAGTTGAATCATGTGACTATATTATTTTTTCATCATACAGAATAACAGTTAAATTCAGCCTCTGATTACGTTCTCTATATCCAGTAGAATGGGAGTAAAGAGAAAGGGTACAGAAGAAAAAAATTGTCTTCCAATAACATAACATAGAAAACTAGTCTCTATTTTAACAAGAGTAAATTGTTGCAGTTTAGGGGTTCAGAGACAGGACTTGCCACTGATTGATATCGAACTGGTTTCCTTGAACTATGGCAGGCGATTTCAATCACTTTGCTGGTATCAAATTGGGTAGTTGGCTGTAGAAGTAGCCCAGGCAGCCTTAGTGGTGAAATATATATGTGGTAGAGCCAGTGTCCTCCTTCCTTGTGACTCTATTGAGAAAGCACTGGGCTACCTGGGGAAGGGGGATGATCAATATCCATCAGATGGACTGTCTTGTCCACATTGAGAAGCTGGGGAAATGACCACAGGAGGTATGTGAGTCTCATTACATCCATTGTTAAGGACAAAGGAGGTACATTAACATTTCGTTATACTATATTAACCAGACCCTCTCCTGCAGGGAAGGTGTCCTGGAAAAACTTGCCATGACTTACCATATTTTCAGGCCTGGACCCATTCTGAAAACTCCGTTTACATACCCCTTTCTCATAGTTTCTTATCACCAACCCCCAATACTCTTCTTTCCAAGTTCTTGACCATGGAACCAGATCAGTAGCCACTTCCCAGGAATCAAAGGAGTTGATTCCCTTGGACCTGTTCTTCCAGGTAAAGTGGAGACTAAAATGTCCACTTAAGATTATTCTATTCTCCACAGTATTTCAGTGGAGTATAGTGCCTGCCTATATCACCTCTAAGCCAGGCCAAACTGGCAATTCACTTATGATCTGATAAAAACCAATATGTTTGTCTATTTAGAGGCTTTTTAATTGCACCAGACTCTTCAGTTTCCCTCAGGAAGTGGTGTTGCTTTGTACACTCTTGGGGAGGGAGGAGTCGAACCAATGAATTCCAGTAAGCCTTCAAGGGCTGAAGGCCAGTGTGGGGATTCTGGCAGTTATTAAGGATGTCCATTTCATCCAAACACTGAGAAGTTGGCGGAATGATCATAGGATGTGTTTGAGTCTCATTATACCCACTGCAAGGACAAAGGAAATCAGAGCATTAATACATGTCCAAAAGTAGACTCATGACAAGTTTCACTCTGAGACCACAGGACGGTTCTTACTTTAGAGGCAGGACTCAAAAGAAATCACAAGTTCAGGATTTCCTCTTCACCTGAGTAAAGGACAGGAACAAAAGTCATCATATAACGGTATAGTGGTAATAGAGGGCTATTCCTCAGAGCTCCCTAGTCTTTCTTTATTCATGCTTCTCTGGGCCTGTGGATATGCTTGAGTCTCATCCTGGGGAAACAGACACCATGACTCTCTAGTGGAGTGCTTGGTCAGGACTCTGTCACAGCTGGAGGTTCTGCTTCTCACATAAGGTCATCAGTTTATTAATAATACCTGTATCCTTGCAGGTCAGATCATTTCCTGAGATCTGATTTCCAAATTAGGCACTCTGTGAATTATTTTGATTATAGCCACCTTTCTTTCTACTTCCTTCCTACTCTATTTCAGTTGAATTCTCTACAATCAACAGTCCCAGCCTACTAAACCCAGTTAGTAAGCACACTTTAAAGACTGAATTGTTTCTCTCTCCCATTTTTTCCTTGTGGTAAGGGAAATGGTGGTTTTTGGGGCCCTGTTGAGGGACTGGTATAAAAATGGGTTGAACACTCCAATCTAGTTTACTGTCCCCAAAGTCCTTTAAGTTCTTCCTCCACATAAAATAAGGATTTTTCTGGCCTTTTGATGTCACCTAGTATGACCCTGTGTTTGATCTTACTCCAAACTGGTTGGCCCAGCAACTAGATTATAATTGTATTCAGCTGCTTAGGCAAGCACTGAGTGCAGACAAAATGGCCATTGAAACTCTATCACTGGTGGTTGCCACCCAATCTAAAATTACGTCTGTCCTCTTTGGTCCAACATCTTCAAAATGTATGGCATACTTTCCCTCTAGTTTTTAAAAAATGTACAGAACCTTTGTCATTCTATCTGGGTATAACTCTTTCTTCCTTACTTGGGTATCACACTTATCTTTTGGACTACATTCCAGTGCTGGTCACCCAATCAGCAATAATGAGGGATGGTGTTGATGAAAATTATTAAATAGGAAGCATTTAAATGTGGGTTGGAAGGTTCTTTAAGTTCTCTGAACTTTTGCAGATAGCCAATTCTATTCCAACTGCAAGGATGCCTCACTTTTTCCGTCAGTACCTTCCTTTTTACACAAGAGACCTAGTGAGATTGTTATTCTAATTGGAATTATAATTTAACAACTTATCATTTAGAGTCAATATTTAATTTTTGGCTTCTAGAGTTCCCAGACCAATGTCTACGAGTTGTTAGGAGTTCTGTTGAATGGTTTACCTTTTCTCAGAATCATGCTGTCTATAGGAAGGAGATATGAATTGAGGGTAGATGTGGGGAAGAGTCATGACAAGAGACAAACTGAAATACCATTTCAGTGGTCTGAACTGAAAAGAATTTTGATTTAAACTTGGGTAGTGGCAACGGAAAGGAAAGGTATGGATAATTGCTAGAGATGTTTGAGATGTAGCATTAGTAGGACTTGGTGAGAACTGGATATGACAAGTTTAGAAAGAAAGAGGTTTCTAACTTAGATAAACTGAGTGGATCTCTGCTAAGGCAGAGGATATAAGAAGAGGGACAAGATAGGCAGGAGAGGTGCTTAAGTTAGCTTTAGAAATGTTCAGTTTTAGATGCTTATTAGCTTTGCTTGAAGAGAATCTCAAAGAAAAGTTTGGGTATTATATTTTTGTATACAAACTCCTTACCATATGGAAGGGACATAGAAGGTATGAGTTCTTCGTTCCCAATCAAGGGTGTCACTTATCCCTCTGACTCTGTTTTTACTTCTATTTAGACATGGAGAGGTTTCCTGCAGGAGATTTGTAGGAACTTTTCTACTAATATTGGTCCAATATTCCAAATGACCTGGAATTCCTACAATGGAAACCTGTTATAGTCATTCACTTTACTAGCTTGGCCAAATTTTCCAGGCACCTGTACCTGATAGTAGGAACTTGATAAAGAATGTGGGATAATCTTGTACATAACATAATTCTTCACTGACCTGTGTCTCTAAAGCAGTTTCTGATTAGTGAATTTGAAAATGCAGCTTCACCCTTTCCCTTTAGGGATCTCAGATGCAATTTCTTTCCTTCAGCCTAATTGCATCATGACTGCTTCTTAATTTTGAAGCTAACAAAACTTTCCACAAGCACAATCTACTTCTAAATATTTTCTCCTAGACACTGAAAAAAGCTGAAAGCTTCATCTTGCCGTTCCCTCAGTAACTCCACAATGTTGTCAATGAGAATGGCTCTGAATTCTGTTTTGGCTGCTTGTCCCCTATTGCTGGTCTTTAGCATTCACAATCCTTCACAGAGGAAGCATGAGAAAAAAATGCAGCGTATTGTGAAAACTTGCGTTTCATTCATCATATTCTACCTTGGTGCATAAAGAAGCTTGACCTGTAAACACCACGCAAAACAACTGTGGGTCTTTATATATGTTGTTTCACACAAAATATTTCTAGTAGTTGAACTTGTTTGGCTGACGAAAAAGGTTTGTGATTGATTTCTTTAAAAAGTCTATGCAGTATAGTTCTTTTGGTGTTAATGCCTGGCAACAGTTTTAGAGAGAGAGAATGAAATCTGGCTTGGCTGGAATTTATAGATTGATTGCAAGCACAATCTGAGAAAGGGCTATTCCCATGTTCTCCATCTCAAAAAAAGTGTCACGTGATTCTGCCCCCACCAAGCCAGGATGCTGAGAGCCGCAAGAGAAGTAGCCAGGAAAAACATTCCCTCTCTTTATTTCTTTT
Source organism: Rhinolophus hipposideros (assembly GCF_964194185.1). NCBI lineage: Eukaryota > Metazoa > Chordata > Mammalia > Chiroptera > Rhinolophidae > Rhinolophus > Rhinolophus hipposideros. Next base: position 77,328,286 of record NC_138050.1, on the reverse strand, counting down.
AGATTCAACTTGTCCTGAAACATCTAGAGACAAAAACGACTTCTGTTATTTTAGTAGCAGTATGTGAACAATGCTCTTCTCAATACTTTTTTCTAAATCGTGAGCTACACATTCTCTCATTGACGGCTATTTATGAGGCCAAGCCCAATGCACAATTTGTAGTGCTAGATTCCTGTCAATCCAGTTTTATTTTTTTCCAAAGAGTTTGCTTTTAAAAATTACATATTTATCAATCTTATATTGAAGTGCATTGTTGGGGAGCATGGCAAAAGAAGGAGTCCTTGCATGTATTATGAATGCTACCTTCTGAATCAGATGTGTGTTTTGTTTAAAAAATAACTTACGTTTATAGACAATGGTTCATAGACATGTATTTTTGGAGTATACATACTAAACATGAAATAAATGTCAAGGAGCTTTAGCCAGGCTGTCTGATTCAGCTTTGTCTATGTACTCACACCACTGTTGAAGGTCATTCCAAGGTCATTCTTGAATTTTCACAGCCATTTTCTGCAAGGCCCTTAAAGTTGGTCTGTATCTAAAAAGTGAGTTTTTCCTTCTGTTGAGTATCACTGAACCGCAGAGAAAACTGATAATAAAGGCCACACAACTGTTATATTCTAGGCACAGCACCAAGCACTCTCCTTGCTTAATCTTTTTAAATTGTGAACAAAGGCAAGGGTTCATGGTGTCATGGTGAGCTGCCCAGGATGCTCAGTTAGGGGCAACATTTGGGTATGGTATACAATGGGGTCATGGGAGGAAAACGTTAGGAGTTGAAGCTGGAAAGGTAAGCTAGCTGACCGTTAAAAGATACCCATGACCCATGCTAATTACTCCAGCTTACAGAGATCACTTTCTCTCCATTTCTTCTTCTCTTTTCTTTGGTCCTTATCTTCTCATATTTCTTTCTTTCTTTGGTTCCGTTCTTTCCTCTGCCAGTGACTGTGAACCCCTAACTTCCCTGACTCCCTCGGGCTCTGTATCACTGCCCATCGGTTCTGATTGCCTTGGCCACGCCCACTCTCGTCAGCCTGTTTGGTGTGAACTGTCTCAGTGTAGCTGGGCTACACACAGTGTTATTTTCGCCTTCCAGGGATTGTGAAAGCAGGTATTTGGGTAGAACTATATTCTGTCCCTGAAAAATCCTAGCATGCTATGTACCTTGATAAAAACCTTCCCTGGAGCCATATTTTGACCAGGAAGGTCAATACCCTGCTACACTGGTGTTCTTCACTTTAATTCCCAGGAGAATAGAGAAAGGCCTACTATGAGAAAAATTGCTGTAAGGTTTTTAGATGAAAACAGGAGACTAGAAATACTCCACTTCTATTTCTTTCTCAAAATATATATATATATATATATATATATATATATATATTATATATATATATATATATATATATATATATTTTCTTTTAATCAGGAAGACATTCTTCAGCTGAGGATCACAGTGATAAGAGAGAACTGATCAAAAGAGACCTGTGATCACAGCTGCTCAAGAAAGGTGGGCTCATTAAAAGAGTGACAGGCGAATTATTTAAACCAGTCCATTATTTCTGAGGGTAGCCAAAGAAATACAGTCCCTGAATCCGGGTCAATAATCTGTGAGGGTATCTGGACTGCACACCTCATGTGGAACATGCAGAGATAGAACAAACAGGAATCCTGAGGTTCTAGAGGTGTGAACTTGGGTTCTACTCCTTGCAAAGGGATAGCTCTAGATTATTGAAGACACGATTTGTGAGGACTTAGCAAACAGCTGTGATCAGTAAAATGTACTTTCGCTTAGAATCCACATTAAACCAGCTGCATTTCTTATTTTTGAAAGCATTAGGTTGGTTGATCGGGAGACCCATAAAAATTTTTGTATTTTTGAATGTCATTTGACAATCTCAATGAGGATTTACTAAGAGTACAGGCTCTAGAGACTTAGGAGAACTAAGTTGAAATCCCCATGCCAGCGCTGTCAGACTGAGCATCTCAATTGCTCTGTGTCCTAGTTTCTTTATGTGCAAAATGGGAATAATAACATGGCCTACTTCATAGTTATTACAAAGACTAAATGAGCTAATGCATATAAACCTTTTAGAAAAACACCCAACTCTAACAGACTCACGATACATATTAGTTGTTTTCATAATCGTGATGTGGATGGTATCTTTGTATACTTGAAAAATTGTGGGCAGTACCGCGGGTTCCAGAGTTATAGCTCCTGGTCAATGGTACATCTAAAGAGTGTTAGTTGTTTCATTGACATCAACTGCAACTGGAACTCTGCTTTATATTCCTGGCTCTGACTCTGTCAATGTTTTGCTAGTGATATGATTATGATATAGAAGGAGAAGTGCTTACCAAACTTAGAGCTGAAATAAAATGGAGGCAGAATAACTATGCTAAGTACTAGAGTTGGAATTTAAAAAGAAATAAGAAAGTTGAAAAGAGGGCCCAAGATTCACAAAATGCAGTTCAATAAGTATAAGTGCAAAGCCTTACATTTAAGTTCCAAAAATTAACTGTGCTGTTCTAAAACAGAGGACGTCTGATTCAGGAATAATTCAGATCAAAATTAGGAATGGAACACTTTATGAGTTACTATAAAGTAAGAATGTTCAAAAGCTAATGTAATCTTAGACTAATATAACAAAATGGACATCCTTGTACCATGCTGGGAGCTGGTCAGATGCTTGGGGAACATAGCACTTGGTTCCAGATCAGAAGGGATCAGAAGGGACATTGGCATGCAAAAACTCTATAGGAAAGTGTAAGAGAGGTAGAGACACAGACACTTGATCAATGGTTGAAGGAATTTGGGATAATTGGTCTAGAAAAAAGCAGTAGTCAAGGATTTAGGACACCTATTGTTAAATACCTGAAATACTTCATGGGGAACAGTGAGTCAATGTATTGCATTGAACCTCAGAAGGAAAAAGTAGTACATGCATGTGAAAATTACAGCGAACTGGATTTCGTTTAATGATTAAGAAGTACTTTGTAGAACATGGGAATATCTAAAAGTAGAAGGTGTAGCCTATTGAGCGTGAGTTTCTTGTCACTTGGAGTATTTAAATGCACTTAGGAAGATATCAATGTTGGACAGGAGATTGGATCAGTTTAAAGTTCTCTCCACCCTGAGATTCTTTAAGTCTCAACCCAGCATCCCCCCCTCTCTACTGAATCAGCTGTGAATAAGGTGACAAATTTGAACACAATCGATGCTGGGCTGATTCCTTAGGAGTGAAGGTAGAAATACTGCCAAACAAAACACAGAGCCCTTGAAATGCCATCTTCCACAGTAACCACTCCTAGAGCAGGACAAGTAAGAAGTGAAATCAAAACAAAACAAAAAGGAGTCCCCACAGAAAAACACACTTGGAACAAACAAAATCTCAAAGAGTTTGTTTAAGAATTGTGTAAAGAAATCCAAGAGATTGTGTATGGGGTGTAGTGAGATGAATAGTTTGCAATGAGCCATGAAACTAGGTCCAGAATAAGTAGATAGAATCAGTGTTAAGGGTACAATTAAGGAGAACAACAATCAACCTATACAGTAGTAAGATACAGAAGGTGAAGAATGCCAGTGGAGCATAAAAATTGGAAAAGGCAAAATTAATCATCCTGAATAAAACCAGTCTATGCTCAGAGGTACTCAGAGGGATTGAACTGGGTGGGCTTTCATTTGATTCCTTTTGGAAGAGTGCCTGGAGGTGTGGCTAGTCTCCTTTACCTGCCAGAGGTAGAGACAATGTGCAATTCTAGCTCTAAGAAACTTATTACTAGCCATTCAAAGGGAGGAGAAAATAAAACCAACTCAAAAGAAAGAGCAGTTAAAAAAAATTGTTTGGAGGAATAATTGTCTCCTGCATTCTGTAAGAAAGGGATGTTTTCAGAGACAAGAGTTGCTTAACAAAGGTGAATTATCAAGGAGAATGCCAAAAGCGATCACCTAAGCAGCAAAGAATTTGGAGACTGGTTTAAGAAGAGACTAGCCACACCTCCAGGCACTCTTCCAAAAGGAATCAAATGAAAGCCCACCCAGTTCAATCCCTCTGAGTACCTCTGAGCATAGACTGGTTTTATTCAGGATGATTAATTTTGCCTTTCCAATTTTTATGCTCCACTGGCATTCTTCACCTTCTGTATCTTACTACTGTATAGGTTGATTGTTGTTCTCCTTAATTGTACCCTTAACACTGATTCTATCTACTTATTCTGGACCTAGTTTCATGGCTCATTGCAAACTATTCATCTCACTACACCCCATACACAATCTCTTGGATTTCTTTACACAATTCTTAAACAAACTCTTTGAGATTTTGTTTGTTCCAAGTGTGTTTTTCTGTGGGGACTCCTTTTTGTTTTGTTTTGATTTTCACTTCTTACTTGTCTGCTCTAGGAGTGGTTACTGTGAAGATGGCATTTCAAGGGTGCTTTTCTCTGAGAAGCTCACAGTCTAGGTGAGAATGATGATGATAATAAGAATAATGTTTATTGAGTGCTTCCTGTAAGTCAAGTCTCATGATGAACGACCAACATATTTAATAGTCACAATAATCATTTGAGGTAGGCGTTAATGTTATTAATATTTCCATTATACAAATGAAAACATGGAGACAGAGAGGGTTTAAATTGTATGCCTATTTTAACACAATGAGAAATTGGTGAATTGGGAGATAGATTTGGAAACTTTGACTCCAGAACCTATGATCTTAACCACAATTTTATTCTGCCTGTTGGACAGAGGTGCCTTTAATGGGAACATGGGGGACCTGGAAGTTTCCTTACCCTCAAATATCTCCTCAGAGAGTAACACACAGTACCTAAAATTTCAGCATTAGACATCTGTCATTTAGGGTAGATTCATTGTGAAAGAGGAAACTTATTACATTATTACTGGTCACTGGCTTTGCAGAATCGATCTCCATTCACTCAACAACCATTCTGTGAGTATTTACTAGGTGCCAAGATTGTGCCACACGTTATGGATGCAGAGATGAATTAACTGTTTTTACCACTCTGAAGCCCTGCATGTTCAGGAGACTGTCCAGCCTCCTGCTCTAGGCTGTCACCATCTCTCCCCTGAACTCCTACAGAAGCTTTGGAACTGGTCCTTCCACTCTAAGCCCTTCCCATTAATTCCCTCATGACAGTCACAGTTGTCAGTGTAAATGCACATCTCTTCTTGTCTCTCCCTATTGGAATCTTTTGATGACTTCCTGCTTCTCTTGGGATTAAGACCCGATTCATTAAAATGGCGTAGAAGGCCCGATATGATCTGGCTTTACTAACTTCCTAGATAACCTTGCTCTCCTCTGCCCCTTACTCTTCCACAGTCTACGTGTTTTCGTGGTTCTTTCCAAATTACTTTTGCCCACTTAAATGCTATTTATTTTTTCAGATCTCCCTTCCACCCCAGGCAGTCTCCCCTGAGCATCCCTGCTCTACACCAAGTTAGCTTTCCCTCCTCATTTCATCTTGTAGTTCCCTGTGATTTCACCTCCCAAGCACTTAGGACAGTTACTGTGATTATTTGATTAATGTCTGGCTCTTACAGTAGACTTCATCAGAATAGGGATTGTGTTTTACTTACATTTGTATCTTCTCACATAAAATGTGCACAATAAACACTTATTGATTAAACTGATGGATCTTTCCCTCTTAGAAAATATCCCTACTTCTTACCTCCACTCTATACACAGTGTGTACTGATGCAGAGCTTCTATTGCCTCAAGGAGTGTGCATATGGATGTATCTCTCTCTTTCTTATTTCTACCACAGCCTATGGTCTGCTCTCCTCTCTGTATATTTGGCATTTAACACCCTTGACCCCAAAGAGATTCTTATAATGGTTCAATTGGTTATTATCCCATATAGGGAAGAAGTTTAAGCATTTCTTATAAGCTATTTTATCAACTGCTGGAAGGCCAATAGGTGGCCATGTTTGGGTCAGCTACCAACTCCTGATCCAGACAGATATGCTCATGGTAGCAAGGTCATGGAGTACAAAGTCACTGAAATCTATAGGTAAGGAACTGCCTGTACCATCTTCTTTGAAAGGAGCCTTGAACATGGCAGGCTGTCAGAGCCAGCACTCACTGCAGTATTTGGAAAATATTATACACATAATAAGTAATCATTAAACAGTGAATGATAAAATAAATGAAAAATAACTGGGTTAAGGGCATCTAATAGTCATGTCAGAGCTTGGTGCTGCAATTAGAACACGTATCTCCTGATCACCTTTCCAGAGCTCATTTGACTATACCATTTTGCATCGAATGATACAATGAAATAATAATTAAAAGGTTGACACTTAGAGAAAGCAGTTAGACTATAAATATAGTGTCAGTATATTGTAAAAGACCTTTTTTTGGTTGTTGTTGGCTTGCTTTTTGCTTTGTTTCCTTGCTTCCCTTGTTTAATATTACTCCCTTGTAACTCTGGAAGTTCCTTGTAGACAAGGGCGGTTAGAGGCTTTCTCTGGGTGGAAAAGTTCATCTCTCCACCATGTACCACTCTCTGGAACACTTACCTACCCACATCACTTGGCCATGGTTTTCTGCACACTTTTTGTTGTTCCCTGGTAAAAATTATGGATGGAGTATTTCTGGATTCTAAAATTTGGGAATGTAATAACACCATATTCCACGGCACTACAAATTTTAAAATTTAAACAAAGGAAAGGAAGAGCTTGCTTAATTTTATATTTTAAAGGTGCCTTGGAGTAGACAAGTTAAAAAAAAAGTTTCCGTATACTCCTGTATAGTAAGAACCGGGGAGAGCCTGAAAGAAGTGACACACAAGTAAGACTTCATTTGCAATTGGAATGCTAAGGCCATTCTCACAAAAATTTAGTTTCACAATGATTTTGTTGACATTTAAGAAAAATTAGCTGAATGGTGTATTCTTTTAGGGAAGGTTATCCTGGATTGTGCAACTACTTGTCTCTACTCTTTCTGAAACTGTAGATACGTAAAAGCAATACATTTAGCTTGTCTTTTTGGACTCTGCTCCCTTGAGCTTTGTTTTGTGGGAATTCTGAAGTTGCTCTTGACAGTGAACCTAACTTTTCTTTTTTTTTTTTTTTTAAACACAAGGGAATAAACCCAAGCACAGCCTTTGGGGCAATAGTGGACTTTTTGTTCTCCCATTGAAAGCCTTGGGGATTGGTGGCTGATGAATCACCCCTGTTCAGATTCACAGACAAAAGCTCTTCTGATTGGCTGTCACTGGGTCAGTTTCCCACCCTGTCTTATCTCTGTGGCATCCTTGTAGGCTAACAATAGGACTGGGTGTATTGCCGTGTTAGTTTAGGGAGAGATAGTGTGGTTTAGTCTGAGCCTTTGCCTGGTACTAGTGATGTCAAGTGAGACAAGGTATGGAAAAGCACTTTGCATGGATCAAAGTGTTATATACAGCAAGGGACATAGCCGACAAGAAAGAACACTACCTATGGGTGGGACTAGTGTGACCTTGAGAAGCTCGTATGTTGTAGGCTGAGGAATTTGAGGAAATTCTTTGTTAAGCTACTTTAATTGAAGTGGCTTTGCAAACATAAAGTTTACATAATGAGCATTTTTAAAATTGTGGATTACGCCATCTGAAAACTGAGTTATGTTAAGGTGAAAGGTACACCTGGGCTAAAAAATGACAGGAAAGGATAATTAGCTAATGCATATTCAACTCCTATATTTGCTAACAGAGAATGAAGGCTCCAAAATGAGCATATTTGAGAAAATGTGCCCTAACCTTTTCATTTAAGAGGAGGAAATTGAAATGCAAGAGGTTGAGGGACTTGCTCAGTGCCTCCTAGCGAGTTAATGGCAGAATCACAATTAGAACTCAGACCTTCTGACCCCTAGTTTACATGTTATGAAAGAAGCAGCAGCCAGGTGTCTGAGACCTGGATTCCAGTCCTGGCTGTACTCCTCACTGTGTATCCTGACAGCTTTCTAATCCTACAGTATGACAGTAAATGAGCCGACTCTGCTTGCCTCTCAGGTTAACTATAAAGGCTATATGCCAAAGTATTTTGCCAAGAGTTATATAGGTACAAGATTCTATTGCATTTATTTGCTTAGTTTAAAAGTATTACCATTCCATACTATCTGTTTGATAAAACCCAACTTTCTAAAACAAAATGATAGAGATGAAATCTTGTCTTGTCATTTTCTTTTGTCACTACCATTTAGAGACTGGCAATAGTGCTGGACACACGTTTTGTGTAGTAGAGCTCACCTAATGCTTGTTGATTTATTGAAAAGCAAGATTTGTGAAATTCAAATGTACTTTTATGACAACAGAACTTACTTTAAAGAAATCTTGCTTTCAGAGAATACGTGTAAATGGACCATAATCCATAATTAATATTACTCGTGAATGATTGTCATACAATGGATATTAATGAGTTTTGTTTTGTTGTTGTTGTTTTTAATAATCAAAGAAGTAAATAATTTCTTGCTTGCCAGGATGCATTCTGCCTTGCCAAGTCACAAAATTGGCCCAATTTCATGTCCAGACTCGGATGAGTGTAACTTTACCGGGATATCACTGCATTCATTATTTATATGAATAATGACTCTTCGTCTTTATAAACTCACAAGATGTTGATTAGAAAAACTACGGAACAGTTGTTTTTCTGAGACATGTCGGTAGACAACATTCACCACACCACTCTTCACAGACTTATCGAAAACATGCTTTGTAACTACATGTTTTGATAACAATGTTTTTATTGAGTTGAAATTCACACAAAAGTCACCATTTTAAAGTTCACAATTCAGTAGCATTTAGTACATTCATAATGTTTGGCAACCATTACTTCTATGTAGTTCCAAAACATTTTGATCACCACAAAAGAAACTCGGCGCCCATTAAGCAGTCACTCCTTACTCCTCCCTCCCCGCCTCCTGCCTACCCTAGCACCTTGCAACTACCAGTCTCATTTCCGTCCCTATGAATTTACCTAGATGGTCTAATTTTATTGGCTTTTACTGTTCTGTCTGGCAGTTATCTCCTTTAGCTTCACTCTGGTTCTGAGGAAGATGGTCAGTTTGCATTTTCATTTCCAAGCTACAAAAATGAAATAGAATTAAAGACAAGTTCATTGATTTGCCACCAGCCAGTCAGAGAAGCATTGGCCGGCTGTGGCAGAAATAGAATTGACCATGACAGATTACAGTTATACTCAGAAAGGGGAAAACTGCAGGTTAGCATGTACTCCGTTCATATTAGCCAATCTCAGAATTGCACTGCTGGGTTCCTCAACTTGAATAGGATGGGAAACAATGGTTATTCATTCATTCATTCATGCATTCATTTATTCAACCAAGGATGAGTGCCTAGAATGTACAAATTCCTAGGCTATGACATATTGTGAATGATTGCTGTGTGCACTGCAAGTCATAGCTCCTAATGCAGATAGTTTTCTAAGCACAAGTTTCTTGCAAATCATACTAAGTAAATATTACATTCTTAGCAAGGGATCATTTAAACACACACACACACACACACACACACACACACTTGTTTGTTAACATTGAAAAATCAAAGCTCTTTTAGCTGGATTGGTGGTTTTCTACTAAAAAGGTTTTGCAAATGTCTAAGATAATCTGGGTATGCAAGCGAGCTCCTTTCCCATCCTCTCTGGCCACAGGTAGGTGTGTCTTCAATGTCCGACTGTTTTGACTATTGGACTAGTCAGTGTGTTCAGGGGCTGTTTAAAAGGCTCTTCATCAGGAACTCTGTAAACGTGCATTTATATAACTTCACTGTAGCCTCCCACTGAAACAGCGCCCTTGATGCCTTGATGTCTAGCCAGTCCTCTTCTGTACACGTCAAGCAAGAGCAAGCACAAGATGTTATGTAAACAGAGGGCTAAGTTTTGAAATGAGGAAAATGGGAGTACCTAGGAAGGTCATTGGTATTGCTGTAACAAGTTATTTTTGGCATCAATTTGGGTTCCATGTAACCCATTTTTTGTTTAAAAGAAATCAAATTATACATGGAACTAGGGCCTGGGATCCCCCAGCCCCTCCCCAATATCATGGTCTGCCTGGGGCCGTCATGATAAGAAGTTTCAGGTTATTCTATTGAAATGCAAGGGACCAAAGAGTGTTTGTTATCTGTTGCCTTTCAAAGGCCTCTAAGCAGTGAAATACTATCTAAGAGAGTGAAAGAGACACAAGACCAGACTAGCAGGTGTTGATCCAAAGCGAGGTGAAAACACTCACAGCACAAACTTACAGCCAGTATGAATTTATTTTTGTGCCTTCAGGTAGGAAATGCCTAACAAACAAAACATGATCTACACTTTTAGTCTTACGGAATATGTTTTAAAATTTTATGGTATGTGTGCTAACAGAAACAGCTCATGATTCATTTTAATATTGCATTCTTATAGCAGAGGAAAGATGACATAAAGGGTAATATCAAAGTTAAAAATTTGTAGTTTAGGTTGAAAATTTTTCAGTTTTGAAGAAATTTGCTGCGATGTGGTGCTTCATGTGGTCTTATTGAACCCTTCGCTTGTTCTTAGAATGAAAGTGTTTGCATTTCTTTGTTGTACGAGGGAAAGGAATATGGCAAATCATTGTTTTGGCTGTACATGTACTTGTTTGCTGTAATTTCCACTGAGCTATGGTGATGTTTCAGGACTCTGCTTCGGAGGCGATTCATTTTTTTCCCAAATGGTCCTAGGATTTGAAAACATTTACATTATACAAAGAAAGATTGTTCTCTATTCTACCTCTTGTCTCCTCTCTGATGCCTGAGATACTTCTTCTGTCTTTCAAAAATCAAACTAAAAAAATCTCCATGTTCTTCAGGAAGCACCCTCGATTTAACTCACATACAGGGCACCGATATACGATGACACACAGAATTCCTCCCCTGCGTTGAAATCTTGTTGGTAACTCCTTTTGAGGGTATTGTTTCAGTTTCTCCAATTAAGTGGATGTCTGCTCAGGGTGGAGGGAGTCCTTCCCCTAAGTTAGGTCCAGGAGAGTCCTGGGCACATAGGGAATACCCAATAAATGTTGACTGGCTTAACTCAAGGCCAATATATATTCTGCTCTCAACCCTCTTCTTACATTTATATTTTATACATGTGTACCACAGATTTTCCAGAGTAAAGCATGCTCTGCATACTCACTGACGGAGGGAGAAAAACAGAAAGGAGATGGAGAAGAAGAGAGGAGGAGGAGAGATTTTATCTCTGTACATTAGCCCCTACACTGCCCTGTGGGTATACTAGACTGTCTTTTATTTTGATGTGAGGATAATAACTGGTCACTGTTTTCCTAGGTGATGTCCTGAGTCTATAGTGAGAGGGGAGGGTGGGTTTATGCACAGGTCGTTTCTTTGAAAGCATTACAATCCAGATACGCTATGGAATCTTGACTGCTCATTACAAAAATAAATGAGAAAAAAGGGGAAGGAAGTGAATAGATCCCACTGCCTCGTCACTAAGGGTTTTAAAAAGCCTCTCTAACACCCAGGCCCCCAAACATATAGTCAGTTTTCTGAGTTTTATGGCCTTTTTCATATTCTGTGATTCCTCCAGCTGAAGAGTCTTTGCAAACGCCTGTCTGAATTGCTCTTCACTTTCCTCTTTATTTAGTTCAGCTCAGTTAAGTTCATTCATGTAATAAATATTTTCTGAGTGTTGAGTTTTCTGCCAGGCACAGTTTTAAGCCCTAAGGATATTGTGGCAAACAAGACAGCGTAGTCTGCTCTTGTGGAACTAAAATCCCAGTGAGCCGGAACAGACAAGAAATGCATTATATAGGACTGTTTGTCCACTTAATTACTATCTTTTTCAAATTTTAGCTCGAGCTTTACCTCCTTTCTGAGATCTTCCTTAAAAATTGTTTCTAGATCTCAAATTCCTGTATTAAAAGTCCTCAAATCATAATTTTACATATGTTTGTGTGATTATTTCATTAAAGTCTGTATCTGCCACTATCCAGGAAAGTGCACGGGTACAAAGATTATGGCCTTGTTCCCACTGCATTCCCAGCAGTTAGCACAGTGCCTGGCACATAGTAAGCACTCAATAAATATTTTTTGAATGAGTAAATTAATATATGTGCAAATTAGACCATATGACAAAAGGAGTTAAAGACATGAAAATGCTTTTATCTATGAAAAGTCTGTCTGTCTGTACTTCCCAAATCTGGGGTTTTCTGAAGATAGCAACAATCTTTCTTCTGATGTTATCAGTGAGGTGGTCTCTCCTCAGGAACCCTAAAGAAAATTAAAAACAAATGAAACAAGCAAATAAAACAACATTTTCAATGGAGACCTGAGACTAGTTCATATGCCTCAAACCTCTCTAAAATTCTAGCCAAGATACTTTATTTCCAGGTATCTCGCTTCAAATTTCGTGTTTCAGTAAAAGAAATGTATCTTTTTTTCTTTTGCTCTACTTCTTCTTCTTCGGTTTTTTTTTTTGATATCTGGCATACTGCCAGACAATTGTGTTTATTCTAGTTGTCACTTGATCCAATAGCTGAGACACTGAATGAAAAAAAAGACTTAAGAGTGTAGGTAAGTGAACTTATAAAAATGTCAAATTTATTATATTGGACAAATAACTGACCGACATTTCAAGCCCTATTTTATAACATTCTGAGGTCATGAAATCTCAAGTTAAACATATGAGACATTTTCTTGTTTTTCAAAGGGAAATAATTTTTTTCTCACCTTGATTCGTGGTAAAGTTCTGTTTCTGTATTGAAACAATTTCTATAATAGGCACCTTAGTCTTTAATGAAAGATCCTGAAAAACAAAACAAAACTTCTTTCTGATTCATCGTTGGCTGACACTCAATAGTTTTGGGTTTTTTTCTGCAGTTAGAATTTACTTCATTAAATGAAGTAGTCAACTTCCTATTTCTAAGGGACTTGTGTTAAAATGGAACCAAGCATGCTATGTGTTGATATGCTCCAAATATTGGTTCAGAGGTACACACAGGTAAGCAGCCTTTCTCTGGGAGGTTGTTAAAGTCACTAGTTGAGAGAATTTTAATCTCCAAGATCGACCTCTTTCAGAAACAAAAGGGGAGGGGGTAAGGAAAGAAAAAGTACACACCTGCAACCTACTTCTTTTTGAAGCAAAGCCTTTGAGCAGATGGAAGATGAGATAGAGAAAGAAAACAGGCCAATTGCCAAGAGAGGTTTGTTTACAATACAGGCAGTTCCTTCAGAAGTTGATAGGGAGCTGTTGTCATGGAAATGAAAAGAAATATTGCTGTAGGGTTTCACAGAACAAATTCCTACTACAAATGTACCTGGATTTAAAGATGATGGAGATGGGAAGGGAGACAAAGAGCTTCCTGAAGTTTCCAGTAATGCTTGTCTCCATACCTTTTCAATACGCTCTTCAGAGCCTGAGAATTCCTTGCCTTGGAGTATGCAAAGTAAGTAATGAAAATAGAGGCTGCTGTTTTCCTCCTGTTGTAAATGGAATTCCAAACTGGAATAAGAATTAAGTATTCAAGTGAAGAGTCAATAGTGCACAATATATCTTAATTTTGGAACATTGCCTATTATTTGTAAGACTTCTGAGAAGTATATTATCATTACTAAAATCAGACCAAAACAAATGGTTTTAGTCCTGACTACAGTAGCGTGGGTGAAGTGCCTACTACAATACGCTGTTCTACAGTGCACAAATATTAACCTTTAGAAATTAAATAGAATTGATCCCCTGCTCCCCTCCAAAAAGATAAAACAAAAAATCCCTCAACATTATAATTTATTGCCTGCTTAAATCAACATATAATCTGTAATTTTAACAACCACAACTTCCTATTTACATTTTTTGGAAGAAAAAGAAAATGGAAAACCTTTTCATAAATTATTTTTCTAAAACGTAAACTGTTTCATGCACACAATTTAGTACTGTGAATCCTCAGCTTTCCAGATGCCCTTTTAGGAAGTGCTTAGGAAGCTGTTTTCTAGCTTTTATCCTTCCTCTGACAATGCCAGCTGAGGATGATGTCATTTTTTCCTTTTCCTTTTCCCACCTCCCACCCTTTCATCCCACTAAGTTTCTTGTTAGGCTTTAATTGAACAAAGCAACACCTGTGTTTTCTATGTGATTTCAAACCTGAATTTCCAATCCATTTCTTCAGCTGCCTACAAGGGCTGTTTTCACTGACAGCAGGTAATTAGCAACTTCACACAGATGGAGCAAAAGTAATCTAGAAGCTATGGAAGTCTTTGCTGCCTATTGCTCATATTAAATTTAAATGCTGATAATTAAAACTTGACATTGTTTATTAGACATTGTAGCACAGGGTTATGGAAAGAGCAATAAACTGAGTTAGGAAACCTAATTTCTCTTCCTGGCCCTGACATTAACCAGCTGGATAACTTAAAAAAACTTGCCTAACCTACTATAACTTTACTTTTCTTAACTGTACTAGCAATTGGAGTGGCTGTTATCTTTGATCTCTTGTAAAGTTGTTATTCTGTAAGAATCATATACAGTGCATATGGTGATATACCTATTTGCAATATGGCTCATAATCTTCTAGAAGCTATTGTAAAGTCATCATTACTGCCTTTTCCCCTTTCTCATCCCTGTTCCCTCTCTCATCTCGCACACTCACACAGGCGTCCTTGATTTCTCTTTCACTCATGTGTTGTCTCTGCATATGATCACAAGAGATCCGTCAGCACTGGTTGAATAATATTATGCCATCTGGTAGAATTTCCGGCATCCTCTGTAGCTCACTCCAGTGTTGCTATAAGTCTCTTCATACCTACTCAAGAGGATTCTCCCCAGAGAACATGCTCAAGGTCAGCATCTGCAGAATCACCAGTAAAGGGTTACCTGGACTCCTTGCCATCAGCATTTATTAAGGTTATTAGAGGATATGAGGACTTAAGTAAAGGAGCCAAAATAAACCAAAGGACAGTTGCTTAGAGGTGGTTCAATGCTTGAACTTGCATGCATATTTTAAAATTTATTTTTCAATTATGGTTGACATACAATATTATATTACTTTCAGGTATACAACATAGTGATTAGATATTTATATAACTTATGAAGTGATCACCCTGATAAATCTAGTACCCATTTGACACCATACATAGTTATTACAATGTTATTGACTATATTCCTTATGCTATACCCTACATCACCATGATTATTTTGTAACTACCAATTTGTACTTTTAATCCATTTGCATGATTATTTTGTAACTACCAATTTGTACTTTTTAATCCATTTCCCTTTTTCACTCACCCCAAAATCCCCTCCCATCTAGAAACCATTATAATGTTCTCTGTATCTATGAGTTTGTTTCTGTTTTGTTTATTTTGTTCTTTAGATTCTATGTAGAAGTGAAATCACATGGCATTTTTATTTCTCTGTCTGACTTACTCTACTCAGCTCAATACCCTTTAGGTCCATCCATGTTGTTGCAGATGGCAAGATTTCATTTTTTTCTACGGCTGAGTAATATTCCATTGTGTATAAGTACCACGTCTTCTTTATCCATTCATCCATTGATGGACACCCACATTGCCTCCATAGCTTGGCTATTGTAAATAAAGCTGCAGTGAACAAAGGGATGCATATACCAGGGGTGCCAAAAAATGTACACAAGTGGACACTTTGGTCAACGTTGCTCAAGCAGTAGTTCACCGTAATCAGAAATGTCTGAACACTGATGGTAACCAGAAGCCAAACATGGCTTATGTTCCTCTTTTGTTATCAGTGTATATTGAGTATTACAAGTTTAATAATATTTTCTTTTCTTAAAATGTGTATAGATTTTTTGGGGGCACCTTCTGTATATTTTCAAATTAGTTTTTCATTTTCTTCAGATAAATACTCAGAAGTGAAATTGCTGGCTCATATGGTAGTTTTGTTTTTAATTTTTTGAGGAACCTCCATACTGTTTTCTATACTGGCTGTTCCAATTTCCAATCCCGCCAACAATGCATGAGGCTTCCCTTTTCTCCATGTCCTTGCTGACACTTGTTCTTTGTTGTCTTTTTTGATAATAGCCATTTTTACAGGTGTGAGGTGACATGTCATTGTGGTTTTGATTTGCAGTTCCCTGAGCATCTTTTCATCTGTTGGCCATCTGTACGTCTTCTTTGGAGAAATGTCATTCAGGACCTCTGCTCATTTTTAATCAGATTTTTTTTTTTTAATTTGGTATTGAGTTGTATGAGTTCTTGATATAATTTGGATGTTAACCCCTTACTGAACATATCATTTGCAAATATCCTCTCCCATTCCGTAGATTGCCTTTTCTCATGCATTTTAAAATATTGTGTCTGTGAGAAGCTGTGTGACCCTGCACCACCTACTTCAACTCTCTGTGCTTCTGTTGCCTCATCTCAAATATAAAGATATTAATAGAACACATCTAATTTGGTTGCTTAACTGAGACAATGCATGTAAAATGTTTTTAGCAGTGCCTGGAAAAAGAACAATTTTGTGTCCAGTGTTATCTTTATTGCTGGGGAAAGCACTGGTGGCAGGGATCCATGAACACATTTTCTGATGATTTTCAACTTCTGTTATTTCCAGAGTTGCTAGATCTTCCCCCCTTCTTATTTACATTTTTCAAAACTCTCTGTTGCTCATTGTTTCCTTTCCTCACTTCTTTATTTTATATCCAGGACATACATTTTATACTCTTCCTAAAGCAATCTTAATAAAAGGAGAGGCTACTTCCTGTTCCTGCTTTATGATAGGCTTTTGAAACGGGAAGAAAGGCAATTAACTCATCTTTCTTCACTGAACTATATTGCCCAGTTAAAGGCAATTAGTAGTTCTGTGGTTCAGGAAAACAGGATATTGATTTTTTTTTCTTTGATCCAATAGAGTGGTTGCTGTATTTATGTTTTATTCTGCATTGTAGGAACTTGGACGTGAGGACTCTGTTTTACAAGTAATGCCATCCTTGTTTTATGTCTAATGGAACGTTACACACTCAACAGTATCTCAGAACATGTGCACTAATAGTTTTTCTTGTTTTAAAATGGGGGATTCTAAAACATGCTCCAAACAAGGTTGATGGTTTTCAAAAGCAGTAGTAAGAGGGATGGTAGAGGAAGAGAAGCTGCTCTTAGGCCCCCGCTGCTGAATCGTCTCTCTCTGCCTCCCATTATTGGGCTTCTAGAAGGTAGAGATGGGCTTCAGTTATTCCTACTACTTTCAGTCAGTGGTGTTTGTAATTTACTGCTGGGCCTACTGAATTTTAAAGAGAAAATTCAAGGAGGACTAGGGCTTCTGTGTAACAAACATATTTAAGGGGAAATAACTATCTCCTATTCTGGAAAACTCACAGTTTTACTCCATAACAGTCTAAGATAGGATGTTGAGAGAGCCTTAAACCTTGTACTTCTCTGGGTCTCAATTTCTTCATCTGTCAAATAGTGATAATAGCACTATCACCTTATGAAGATGAAATGTCTTTGTAAGCCAATGTTAATAACGCCTGGCATAAAACAAATTCTCATAAAATGTAGTTGTTGCTATTATTGTCTCCCAAATGTTAGTTTCTGCAGCCATGGTTGTGTGGGTGCAACCGGTAGTTATCCTTTCCTCGGGATCTTTCTGTGACCCCATCATTCGTTGCTCTTTGAATGCTTGGCCTCCACATTAAGAATGCTTCAATGATGGTTCCCCCCTTGTCTCACAGATAAACCAAAACTGGAAGTAAGAAACTGGCTTGAATTAAGATCTGTGAATGCTCTTTCTTGTTTTGTAAAGTAGGATTGACTTTATTTCAAATCTTACTCATTTATTTTCCAAGGGAGGAAACTTCTGGCCTAGCTTTTTAGATGCGTTTGAGCTTTGGTGTTCTGCATCACCAAAGGCAGATTGGTTTAGTTTCTCAGGAATAGACTTAAATTTGTGTTCTAAGTTTATTCAACTTCTTGATTTCAGGCTGAACCGTCATCATTTTATAGCAAGTATGTTGGGCAGGGTAAGGGAGCTGCTGTTGCAACCCCAGGTCTCAATGGCTCATGACACAGTTGGGTGCAGGACAGGCACAGGTGTTCTGGTGCCAGGCAGTACCTCTGTTATCCACTGAGGCCACGAGATTCTGAAGTGGACTCTCTGCATCTGATCAGCAAATAAATGCATGAAGAAAACACTATGGTGAATGCATGGCAGATGTTTGGGGCAAGGTCTGGATGCAGCCAGTATATTGCTCTGCCTACTGTCTCTGGTCCAGAATTTGTCACTGGGCAACACCTAACTGCAAGGAAGGCTGGAATATGGAAGAAAGCTGTGTGCTCAGAAAGACAAAAGAAATGGTGGTGAACAACTAGTTAGTTTCTGCCAAAGCAAGCTAGTTGTCCCACCAATGTTTTAAATTATGAAATATTTCTCACATACTATACACATACATATGGAAAATATAAAGGATGATAGATAACATGAGTACCCAGTTGAAGAAATAATATGTTACCAATGCTGTTGAAAGCTATATGCCACTCCATCTCTGCAGCTCTTTGTATATTGCTGTTGAACAAGAGCTATTTTAGTTTTGTGCTTCTTGGTTATCATTTTATGTCAGATATATTTATACCCAAACTTTAATATTTTTTGTTGTTGTTATTGTTGGTCTTTGTGCAAATAGTATACTATAGTGTATGTTCTTTGATGACAGTTTTCTCACTCATCTTTATGATTCTGAAAATCATTCATGTCGATGTGTGTAGCTGTAAACGTTTCATTTTCACTACTATATAATAATTCATTGGTTGGATAAACCACAATAAATTTATACAGTTTCATGGTCATGGGCCCTTGGATTGTTTTCAGTTTTTTCTTTTTTGCAATTAATAGTGCGATGACTATCCTGTAAATATCTCTTCATACATATGTATAAATTACTCCAAGGTACCAATCTTCCTGCTGTACCAGGATGCCATTCTATTAAACTTTTATATGGTAGCATGGATCCTTCAAGGAAAATTTAAATAATTTAGATTTCCATTCACTCATGACTCAGAGGTTTGCGTATACCTGAGTTTGTGGCTATTGAGTGCTTCCTTCATAAACGTTGGGGCTCAGACAGACTAGAATATTACAATCCTTAAATCCATTATCCTCTTTTGTTTGCTGAAGAAAATTTACAAAACAAATGTCTAAAGGAGTTGTGGTACTTCTGTTAGTTGTCTTGGTAATTGTTTGAGATTTCAGGTTATGTAATGGCATATCACTTTTCTGAGGGAGAGCATTCTATGTAACAGAGTTAAGTTTATTTCAGAGATAAAAAGGAAGAGTCCCCAAATTTCCTTTTCTGCGCACTGGCTAATTAAGTTTCAACTTCCCAGCCACATGCTTATGACAAGATTTAATTTCCCTTTGAAAAGGAAACACAATCCTCCTGACAGTACAGAAGAGATAAGTAAATTAATAATTTAAGAAAAGCAGAAATCTTACTTTCGGAACCAGAAAAAATTGTATTCAGGGTTCTCAAAATGGGGATAATTTGGTGGGAAAAAATAATGTTCTCAGTGGCATCGTCATCATCTCAAATAACAGGGTGACTTTCACAGGCCTGTTCTTGATTGTTCTCATCGACACAAGCTGATGGCATTACCCTGATGTGAGACTGGTCACAGTGATCCCTCAGTGGGATAAATCAATGAGTTTCACTAGCAAATAATCTTCCTATAGCCCAGAAGAAGGGTAATATTTTCCATAAGAAGAAAAAAAACGGTGAAAAATTAGGAAAACAATCTCCTATGTAAGAGCCACCAAGGAAAGAAACCTGTTTTTGTAGCACAGCCCGATTAAGGTTTGGCACACTTGCTCATCCGTCAGATAACCGATCTTGCCAATTCAACATAGATTTCTAGTTGTTCTCTCACATGACTCAGAGGTTTGCATATACCTAGAATTTGCCTATGTGGGGAAATCCTTTCAAATCTCAAAGGCCTAACGTATTAGAGCGACAACAACAACAACAAATGACTGACATTTTCAACTGCATATGTTGTAAACTTCATGTTTAGAAAAACAGTAATGCAGTTTTAAACCACATGTTTGTGGAGGAATTTATTTTTCACGTATAAAACTGTGGTGTTGTAACAGTTTTTCTTGGAAAGGAAATGAGGCATTGTGAATAGAGAATGTCTCATCTCCCTTTGTGATTTGCTTCCTAGCTATGAATAGTCAGTCCTTTGCCTATTTAGAAGCTTGATATCCTAGCCCCCTAAAATGCCAAGTACTAACACACAGCTGTCGATAGCTAAGGTTTTAATGCACAGATGCCTCACCAAGTCTCATCTGTGCTGCCTTCTGCCTCTTCCCAAGTCTATCTGTTCCTCACTTTTTGCATTTGTAAAATATGAGTGATCATACTAAAATTTGCCTTGCAGTATTTTAGTAGGTAATTAATAATCCTCCACAACAAATATTAGTGAGTCTTCTCTTGCCAGATAATTGTGTTAAGTGCTGGTGATATGAAGTTACTGTCTTGGGGAAAGAACAGCTAATAGTTTAGTGGGAGACAAGAACACTCTGTAGAGTAAAGAAATACGTTCATATTTTATAGGGGCATTCTTGCATTTATATTTACTTTCTTCATGTAATCTTCAATTCTCCACAAGTAATTTTAACACATCAGTTTATACTTTTGTTACTACAAATATCCTTTCTGTAAAAAAGTGAAAAGAAATCTTCATCATGAGATTCTTTTACTTCATACAGGTTCTCATATGTCTGTAAGACTTATGAAAGAGACAGGTGACAGAGTGCAAGGCCAGACTGGAGTGGAATGGTACAGGGCACCATTACCCTCCTCCTCAAGCTCTTGTACCTAGAAAAGATGAACTCCAACATACCATCCTCTCAGTGAAGGGTGGGGGAAGTAGCTACTTCTGTCTCATGTCTTCTCCCAGGTTGAGATGACCCATGTTTCCCATATGAATGGTTTTAGTATGGCCAAAGGCAGTGGCCTGTAACCCATTCATTCTCTTGGGAGCTCTTGCTTGCAGACTGCTGGTATTCCTGTTTGAGCCTCCTTACGGAAGCTCCTTTCTGCAAAGATGATGGACAGAGGGTATGAATGTACAGCCATTCTGTTGCTCTGTCTCTGACCACGTTGGTGGAGAAACACTATACAGCCTAATTGGGCCTCAAGCCCAGAATATCCTCTCTAATATAATTTTACCAGTTTTGTTATCTAAACAAATCACATGTTTTATTTCTCCATTAGAACAAAATCTAGAAGAAAGTGGTATACAATGAAATTGGCCCCTCAAATCTCTAGGTTGTAGTCTCTATTTCGTTATTTACCAGTTCTGTTATCTTGGGTAAGTTATTTTACTCCCTAGACTATCTGTAAAAATGACAATTTATTAGCTTACCATAGCTGCTGTTACTGACTAACAAAAATTTAGTGGCTTAAGACAGCACAAATTTGTCTTACAGTTCTGAGCATCAGAAGTCTGGCATATCATACTGGGCTAAAATCAAGGTATGGGCCAGACTGTATTCCTTCTGGAGTCTCTAAGGAAGAATCTGCTTTCTTGACTTCTCTAGCTTCTAGGGGTCACCTGTATTCCTTGGTTCATGATCCCTTACCTATCTTCAAAGCCAGCAGCATAGCATCTTCAGGTCTCTCTCCTATTGACTCTCTTGCTTCCTCCTTATGAGGACCCTGTAATTCCATTGGACCCACTGGATAATCTAGGACAGTTTTCCCATCTCAGGATTCTTAATCACATCAACAAAATCCCTTTTGCCAAGTGAAGTCATATACTTGTAAATTCAAGGGATTAGGATATGGACATTTTTGAGGGAAGGCAGGGTGGGCATTGTTCTGACTACCACAGATATTCTGATCAGATAACCTAGAAAATTTTTCTACCCTTATATATTTCTATGATAAATTAGGTTTGTAGATCTTACTCACTACTTTTCTCACTCTCACTTCCTCATACCCATGTCCTTATATCATCATCTCACATCTTGGTTCTATCGTTTTCTCTTCATTCTTATAGCAACACATTAATAACACCCGCCTCTGTATAGACCTAGATTCTCTATTTAAACCCAATATTAGAAACAATCCCAGCTTCTAATTACTTCAAGTCTCTTTTCTTGTTTAAATTTAAGTATTTAGCCTGAAATACTATTTGCAGTTCATGCATTCTTTGCTGATGTTTTATCTAATTAAACCAACTTATTCACAAATCATGGAAAAAATGACTTAGCTACCCTTTCTCAATACTTTAATCTTGTGAGATCTCGAGGATTACAAAAATACATAAATTTCATTTGAAATAATCAACTAGGTTTTAGGAACAGAAATATGAGCTGGCATGCTTCCTGCCATCTAACTAAATTCTTGTAGGACATTATAGAAGATCTTCACTGTTCTGAACACATTTGCAAAGTGCTTCTGGAATTTGCTAACGAACAAAAACATATTAGTTTGTAATATATATTTATTTACTATTCCTTATCACATTGTTTGTCTTACCATAAAATCATCAAATGGAATTTCATAAATATCAACATAAGTTTTCTTTATTTGTTCTGACTCTTTTCATCAGCAGAGAACCACATTTTTCAATAACTGTATTCCTGATGTCTTGACCGGCATAATGCTCTTTTTGCTGTGAATGAAATAATGGGATAGTAGAAAGTGTCAGAAATGGTGGTATTTTATCAGGTCCTTATTTAGGTACTTAGGAAGAAGACGATGATTGCTTCTGCACCCCACAATTCTCTATCTCCTATTTAAGTGTTGATTTGTTTCAGTTAATAGTAGGATAATGAAAAGACCCATCCCTCAAAAGATTCTTTGAAAATGTAGCAACTGTGGTGACGATTAAATTTCTTCTAGTGACATCTGAAAAGGAAAGTATTTTCCCTTTACACAATTTTCAGAAATTTTAAATAGGGCTTGAGTTTCACTACAGATTTTCAGAGCTGCTATTATTTGGGGCCACTTCTAGCAATTCCCATGAAAACGATAAATTGCTGAGGCCTGAAGACAGACTGTGGCTAGCTGTGTGTGTGGGGGGGGGTTGAGGGGGGAATGGGTTGACGGTTGAGGGTTGGGGGGGGGGCTCATTAGCTTTGATGTGTTAATTGCCGGGTCCCTCCTGCTCCTAGGCCTCTCCCTTAGTCTTGGTGTGAAACTAAGGTAAACATCATATGATAGGCAACCTTGCTTGCATGAATATATTATATGTAAAGGAGGGAGGATCCTTTCAACTGTTTTCCTTAGTCAGGACCATTAGGGACCACCCCTAGTGTGCAGAGCTTATCTCTATAGAAAGACTATTAAAAAAAAAAAGTATTACGACATTCATGAGCTCATGTATAGGGCTTTATTGATGAAGATTTAGAGTACAAAGTAGAGAAGAGGTTTTTAGGTATTTGTTTATTGTTCAATCAGAGCACAGGAAGATTCTTTGCAGTGTTTAAGTATTATCTTCTTCTCAGACCGAGGCATCATTTCTTGTTATCACTTGAATTCTTTAGGCCATAATCACTACATTCCTAGATTGTGACATCTTTTAATGTTGACCATCACTCTGCCTTCTACACATGGTCACCAGCAGGAAAGATACAAAGGGGGCCATGGCAAAGTGAGAAAAGTGATTCCTGCAAAGAAAGTATGTCCCTCATACAGCATGGCTTAAGTTCAACCCAGAGAGCATGTTGTTACCACATGGATGGGAAGGGCTCTTTGGTATTGGGGAGCCATGACTGTCCCAGGAAGAGATAGGTATAGACACCCTGGAGGACTGCCTGCCAGCCATGTGGTGCAGAACTGTGAAGGGGATAGGTGGCCATTCTGGTTGCCAACATGGGCAGGGAGGGGCATACTGGATAAAGGATGCCAGCAAAACCTCAGCACCCTTGGGTGCTATAGACTGAAGACTATACTATGGCCAGTACATATAGAGGGACCCACATTCTGCTCAAACCTGAAGGTTAGCCCAACATTTGAATTTGTCCTTTACCTGATATGAATAAGAATCTATCCAAATCAATGTGTCAGCAATATTATTCTGGTGATCTAATTACCATACTGGGCAGTGAGACTAATTCACTTGTTTGCCAGTGAATCAGAGTTCTTGGGAACCCTGTCCCAGCCACAGAATCTCAGGACCACTCTCTAGGCACAAATCCGGGAACTACTGGGTCATTTGGTCAACCTCTTACTTGAAGGAGGTAGATTAAGAGGGTGAAAGGGTTGGAGAGTACTTGAAAGGGAAAGAACAGAAACAGTGGTCCCTGTGGGTCCTGACCAATGCTTGAGGCATGTGCCCAAGATGGTACTGTGGCCCCTGTTGGTCCTAAGCACAAGAGAGGGACTTGGAAGAAAATATGGAAGTAGAGCCCCCTGAAATGCAGCAGAGGTTCCCCCTCTGTGGATCTAATGACCTCAAGCAATAATGGGTGTGGGTAGGTAGATGATTAGACTGATTATATGTATATGAACTCATTGATTTCACTACTAACTGGCTGGTTGCTTTCTCCTTTCCTCTCCCATTCATCATCCATTTGTTAAACAGTGACTGAGTGAGTAGCTTTGATATGACCAGCAGGGCCAATTTATTCATTAGACACTAAGGTCAACAATGCTTTCGGGAGCTCAGCTTTTACAATCACAAGAAAGAAATTAACTTTTAGGCCCAAGACATTGTATTAGTTTATAATATGTATTTATCTTTGCACGAATAGTTATAAAAATATTTTTTATGTATAGGGAGGAAGGCTATAGTGCCCAGAGCCCAAGAAAGTCATAATGTAGCGCTGGCAGCCAGTACTGTACTCAGAGCTGGAGATGTAGCTGTGAGCAAGTGGCAGCCTCTTCCTTCATGGTCGAGAGTGGAGGGAGGTGGAAAAGAACATAGAAAGTTACATTACAGCATAATACATTCTTCCAACAGAGGTATGCCCAGGGAACTATGGAAGGCTTGAGGGGGTTGCAGGGTTGGGGGTATGTCTGTGCAAATCAATGACGGGTAGAAGATCATTTCACTGTGCTGTGTAGCCAGATCACTAGAGTTTTCACCTCTCTTCCTTGTAATTGATGCCGATGATGATCCAAGGGTATTATTGGCAGCTATTAAAGTCAGCTACTGGTAAAAATTTAACTTTGATACTGGTTGCTTTGAAATATAAGCATCCCATCTGAAAGTGTTTTTGAAATAATTGTGAAATGTGTAATAAATGTATGTATAATTTGCTACCTGGCTCTGTGTTCATGATTACTTCCAGGTTCTTCAAGCTATCCAAATCAATAGTAATCGTAACATACCATATTGAAGCTATGGAGACTGGAATAGACATCTCCAAGTGATCGCCTATTTAAATACCTTCTAGGGTTATGATCTTATTACCTCTCAGCCTAGTCCACAAAGGATAGCTTTGTATCTTGGTAAGTTCTCTTTGACATGTCTATAAACAACAGCAACAACAAAAACCCTTTTGTGTGCTTGTTTTGCCATACGAGTCAATGATGCAACATATGTGCCTCATTAGTTTGGGTTGTATTTGGTGATATCCGAGTTCCCTTAAAACCTTAAAAGTCTAATTTATTTACATTTTATTTAATGGAAAGAGGGGCTCCACTAAAGACGTGTATGTTATTCACCAAGCAATCAATTAGTGAACGTCCACTATTGTGCCAGACACTGTACCAAGCTCCACAAGTAAGCAACACACAGTCCTTATCCTCAAAGAACTCATAATTTAGAGGCAAATATGGATGAGAAAAGCGGTGATTATAACTATTATGGTCACTCAGTGGCAGATAGACCCTCCACCCCAAGTTTGGTTCGGTTGTTGAGACTTAATGATCTCTCACACACACACACCTAGAGGGTATGAAAAGGTTTACTCTTACATACTTGAGGTCTGAGGCAAGCAGAGCAGACCTCAAGCATATCTTAAGTCACTTGAGAGAGCTAGGAAAGGAGATTGACTCAGGTTTTTATTGTGGTTGGGGGTGAGGCCAGAGTTCCCACACACAGACACAGGCTTACATGGTTTGAATCTTCTCTTGGTGCCAAAAAAGCACCTAGGATTTCTTACCACCTTGTCCAAATGTGGGACACAAAGGAAAGAGGAAAGAGAGATGCTTTAAAGCTATCCACAGGCTAACACCAAAAAAATGGAGCTAGACTCCTCATTCTAAATACAGTGTGATAACAAGTGCTGTAAGGGAGGTTTTCAAGGGGTGCTTACCTCAGATGAGCATTTAACCCAGACTTGGAGGGTTCAAAAAAGTTCCTGGAGAAATGTGCTCTTGAGTGAATCATGAACAATGAGAGGAAGAGTGAGAGGATATTAGTCATGAAGATCATCTCAAGGCAGAGAGTATCATGCTTGAAGCACCAAGGGGTAAAAGTGCATAATTCCTTGTTGTGGAGTAAATGATATGACAGGGAACATGTAGAGACACAGCAGTAGATGGTCCTGGAGGGTATGGAGTTAGAGCTTCTTTCTAAGGATAAAGGAGAATCACTGTAGGGCATCAATCAGATCTGCATTTTAGAAGATGACTATTCTATTCCAAAGGCTGCCTGAGGTTTAATAGGAAGGAAAGAAGCACAAGGTTGCCAGTTTGATTCCTCGAGTCTCTCAAGGGATGGTGGACAGCGCCCCCTGCAACTAATATTGAACTTGGCACCTTGAGCTGAGCTGCCGCTGAGCTCCCCTATCGCTCAGGTGGTTGGAGCGCGTCCTCTCAACTACAAGGTTGCCAGTTCGATTCCTCGACTCCTGCAAGGGATGGTGGGCTGTGACCCACCAACTAGAAAATGGCAACTAGACCTGGAGCTGAGCTCTGCCCTCCACAACTAAAACTGAAAGGACAACAACTTGAAGCTAAAACCGCACCCTCCACAACTAAGATTGAAAGGACAACAACTTGACTTGGAAAAAAGGCCTGGAAGTACACACTGTCCCCCAACAAAGTCCTGTTCCCCTTCCCCAATAAAATCTTTAAAACAAAAAAAAGGAAAGAAGCAAAAGCCATTATCAGTGAGAGGTACATGACTTAATTAGTTAACCTTCTCTTGGTAATCACAGTCTTAGTTTTAATCAGTTGTTTTCAACAGAGTCTTAGAGTGTTTCTAGTAGGGGTTGTGCAGAAGGGAGGGGAAGGGCAGGGGGATAAGAACCTTTTGGTCAATCTTTTCAAACTACAGAAATCACTATGTTCTCCCAAACCATTCTGATACATCTCCCAAGGGAGGGAATGCTCTGTGGTTTAAAAAAACAAAACAAAAGACTGTCTGGGTGATTTGGATATAAGGCACCTTCTGCCTAGTACAGAATTACTGGGCTAACAAAGCAAAGCAGTAAGAGTGAATTTCAGGCTTGTGTCCAGATGGGACAAGATGTGGCGTTAGAGGGTGGAAGGCACGGGATGAATAGTGACACACTTTCCTGGAGCATTAGAATCACACAAAAGTGGGCTCCAGTGTTAGTTATAAAAGGAATAGAAGACCCAGGTCTAATACTTTAGAAATGTTCAATTTTGTGGAGGAGGATAGAAAAAAGGATAATACACAGAAAAGAGCAGTAGAAAGAGACATCTGAAATTGACAAGAAGAGCTGGATCCCGAGGGAAGCTAACTAAGTTCCTGATGTGTTCATCATACTAGACTCCCTTCTCCTCATTTTTGACACAAGAACTGAGAACTCAGCGTTCAGGACATTTGAAAATGGAAGATAAATATTAATCAGATTGTTTGTGATATGTAGTCACAGTTTTCCAAGCAGATACCCTAGAAACCCCTTAGCCACTGGCGTTTGTCTTCTTGTCCAGATTTCAGGTAGTTCTCCTGGTAATCCTGGTGTGACACTAGAATCAAACCATGGGCTCAGTGCTCCTGAAGGCAAAAAAAAAAAAAGTAATAAAAGTTGGAAGGGGTCTGCTGAGCAAAGGCTCCTTTTATAAAAGCAGGAGGCTAGGAGTTGGGGGAGGAGGGATTTGATTAAAGAAAGAAAAACTTCTGTGACCAAGGTAACCAGAAGACCCCCAAAAGCCTGTGGGAGCTTAGGGGAGAAGGATGAAGAAGTGCTGTAGATTTGTTACATCAAGATGTTAATAGTTTTAATCAAGATTCCTAGGTGACTCTTAGGCAATTAACTCACGATCCACTTGTTCTATTTTGTGTTTTCAGCTGATTCTTCTCTTTGTACATTCTCTTCTCTTTTCCTGACTAACACTACTCAATTTGAGAAGTGGTTCTGAGCTGCTACATTCAGCATTAATTTAACCTTAGTGCTTAATTCACTTCTTTTTTTGTTTTGCAGCTGATTGATAAAAAGGAGGAGGTCATTTTAATTAAAATTTGATCCTTTTGAGAAAAAAATTAGTACATGGAGCATGGTATTTCTAAAACCAGGGCTAGTAGCCTAATAAAATAATTCTGACCATATGAATAAATCCACTTTTCATTTTCATTGCCAGGTGCACCCAAGATGAAATAGCTTCAGAGATCAATGTCCATTCACGTGATTATAGGAAAATGGTTATAAGTACTGTTTTAGCAAATTAAAATTTCAAAAGCATAATTACAAATATATGCCTTAATAATAATAGGCATTTTTAAGAGCACATGAATTTTCAGAACAAGGCAAATTGATAATTTGTTGTTAACCCTACAGGTCAAGATCAAACAAACTTTGAATTGAAAATAAAAGTAGAGAGAAAACAAAGGTAGGGAAGTATTTAATAACGTGGCATTTAAGTAGAAGAAAACATTTTTTTTTTTAAACTCAACTTTCTGTTTGACATTATTCTTAAAATATTTCATCAGTACTCTCCCACTCCAATCCAGTACTATTTAAATTTTTACTCACCAATTAGTTTGTACAAGATCGGTTCATTAGAAGACACACAATTGATCGCATATTATCTATGATTCATCAGGGCAGGCCTGTATCATTAATGAAATAGAGTACTCTGAACATGGCCAGTACTCTGAACAAAAGATACTCAGAAGATTCACAGAAAATAACAAATATTTATTGGCGAGGACTGTCAAGAGCATAGATTTTGCCCACTAGGCTGGATTTACAATGTCAGGAACTTTAGCTAAATTTCTAAGAGTTAAGTTTTCCAGAAGACATGATTTTCAGGCACAGGGGGAATGCTTAGAATTAGAAGAAATCTGTGGCCATCTACTGCTGCTCTCTCCAGCATTTCTAGGAAATCTAATGGCCAACCTACTAGCTTCCAGGTAAATTCCTGAAGATGGTTCACTTTACTCACTTTACATCTTTTTGATAGTGTCAAGTACACAGCAAAATGGGAAGGAGAGATGAAGTATGGTTCTTCTTGGTGAGAAGTGGTCTTCTTTTCATGACATTGCTCACAGTGTTTTGAATACTTTTTCCAGGCACAGTGATGGATTTGCACACATGTATTCACACTCCTACTGTCTTCTCTATTACCAGCAGGGATTTATGAGTTAGCTTTTCTAAGTGTTGGGAAGGCACTGGTGGCCACATCTGAGGGTGGAATTCTGGAGCAATCCAGGACTCTTTAGGGATCATTAGCCTTATTAGCACCTGACTCTAATCTGTTCTTCCATATCCTCTCCTCCTTGATGGAAAAAAAATTAGTGAAGTGTCCACCATTTCGCATTGTTACATTTTTATGCCAGACTTAAAATTACTTTATCCAACAAAGAAATTGACTTGTGATCCAAGAATTGGGTCTGAAGAGAAGTCAGGTCCATGTGAACAACAAGATTTGGGCTCTAGGAGAACTAAAGTTTAACAAATTGTGACCACCCCCTCAATAAGTCCAAATATATTAATGCTAGGGTGATCTTAGGTAGCTTCTTAAAGTAATCTGGTTAATTGTTTTGATCATGCCAAATCAAAAGACGGACAATCCCAAATGTCTGAAATTCAGTTATCTGAAATATGGTTAATAAAATTATAAAAATAATAAA
This sequence comes from Rhinolophus hipposideros, assembly GCF_964194185.1. NCBI lineage: Eukaryota > Metazoa > Chordata > Mammalia > Chiroptera > Rhinolophidae > Rhinolophus > Rhinolophus hipposideros. Next base: position 77,298,352 of record NC_138050.1, on the reverse strand, counting down.
GTCAATGATATTTAGTGAAAATATTATTAAACCTTAGTAATAAGAATTACCTTTAATCATATTGAAGATATTGCATTTTGGCCTGTAGTCAGAAAAGTGTTTTCTGTTTTATTTTGTTAAGTTTGATATATTTATGTTACATAAATAGAAGCTCAATTACTAATTATTCAGTGGCATAAATAGTGCACACCTGGTAATAAATATAATGAACTTTGGGCACATTTTCAGAATAGTTAAACCAGTATTCTTCTTCAGTAGGTTATCTTTTTTAGCCTTGCAATGATTTTCTTTTCTTCTTTAACCTTTCCTCTATTCTTATTCTAAATATATTTCCTTTCAATATTTGAAAAGTGTGAATATTCTGAGAAACTCTAGCCCAGGTTTCTTCAGACTACAAATAATCTTTTCCCCAACTGGCATGCTAATATAGTAGCATTACTAAACTTTTTGCTATTTCAGTAATGAACACTTTGCTGCTTATTTCTACCAATCAGTTGTTCAAGGGAAAGGACTGTGACATCTGATCTCTTGAGTATGGTTCATTAGGCTGGGGTTGGCATTTCATTTCTGCTTCAGGCCATAGCAATTGTGAGAAAAGAAACTCAGTTTCCCAAAGATAGAAGCTCTCTGTGTTCTGCTGTTCTGATAAAGAGGAAACATGTAGTATAAACTTGCTATCTAGAGATACACTTTTTTGGTGGTTGAGCAAAATATACTGGCATAAACTAGATTTCTGTTTTCTGACGATGGATATAATTTAATGTTTGCCACTGAATTCATGAACATGAGGTGATTTGATAGTTAATGAGATTCCATAGTCTTAATGGCCCTGTCTTTTCAATCTTCCCCAAACGTAGAAAGAGGAAAGAGGCATCAAACATCTTCTTATGCTCATGTATTTTGTGGGGCAGGAATTTAGATGAGACACAGGAGAGGTAGCTTGTTTCTGCTTCACCATGTCTGAAGCCTCAGCTATTGAAGATCTTGGCATGAATCAAATTACTGAAGGCTTCTTCACTCATGTCTGGCACCTGGACTGAGATGACATGAAGGGTTGGCTCAGATGGGTGACCAGAGCTCTGACACAAGAGCTTTCCATGTGACTTGAGCTTCCTCATGGTCTGGCGGCCACTGGATAGCTAGACTTATGACATGGTGTCTCTGAGCTTATGAATGTACATCCCTGCAAAAAAGATGAAAACCACACGGCCTTTTGTGACGAAGCCTTCGAAAACCCATAGTGCCACCTCTGTTATACTCTATTGATCAACCCAGATAGAAGGGGAGAAGAACAGACTTCATCTCTTGGTGGAGGGAGTATCAATTATTATGGCCATGATTTCAAACAGCCCCAGAGGAATGGCTTCCCACTGAAACAGCTTTATTTAAGTATTGTGGATAAGGGTCAAATTGGTTATTTCTTTTTTCCTCAGTGACTCTATTTCCACATGCATGCTGTTTTTTTAGCTCAATACTTGACACGAGAGAAAGTGAAGAACACAGTTTCTCTGAGTGCTGATTATATGTGTCATATTTACCTCCATTAAACTCATATGCCTAATTCATTCTGAAACTAAACCTTCAGAGAACACTCTGGGAGTTGAGATTGTGTATACGGCTTGATGTGGTTGGTTCAGCTTTCTCCAAGACTATGGATCTCCAATCTGCTAACTGTCTCCCCAGCTCCCTGAAGAAAGTCTCTCAGATATTGTTTCACAGAGTTGTCTTTTATTCAGAACAGAGTAAATTAAGATTTAGAGGATGGGAAAGAACTCAAACTTATGCTTCTGTGATAAATATTAATATTAGAATAAGAGATATATGAATACCTAAATTGTCAAATGCTTCATGAGAAGGGGTGAGATCTTCTAAACAATACAGTAGCATCTTATCCTTCAGTGAATTTACCATCTTATGAGAACTGCCCCGGGGATATTCTTAGATCTCCTTTATAATCTGAAGCCTTTGCATAACACAATGCTATTCCTTTGAAAGTCTACAGCTGTTTTTATTGAGTAGTCCTATTATGCTGGTTTGCTCTATGATTTTGGGGGCGTTTCTGTCCTTGTTGAATGAGCCTAGGGCCTAAGCCAAAATGTGTGTGTGTATGTGTGTGTGTGTCCTTTCAAAATAGTCAAAAGAAATGATAAAAATGACCCCATTCAGATTTTATAATTATTTCTCCCTCTGTCTACTTAACATATTTTTGTTTTTAGCATTTTCTTTTCTCATTTTTTATGGAAACAGTTCTAGGTTTGTTAGAACATACTTGCTGCTTTTCTTGTGCATGTGCATTCCATACATTCCCAATCCAAAGGTTCTATCATTCTTATGAAGGCAAAGGTGATGAAAACTTACATATCACAGTGGTTCACAGGCAGGACTAGCCCATAAAACCCCCACTGGTGGCCAAGGCTGGTGCAAGACTCTTTTTGCCAAGATGTTGCTGCTTCCAATCCCTTGATGGCTCCTTGGAGTAAAGCCCAGAGAGGACAGGCTAATTTGGGGTCTGAGGGGGTTATCAGAAAAGCCCCAACACCAAAGACTCTAGCTCTGACATTCACAATCCTCACAGTAGAGTCAAAACAAAACAGAAAGTGATCCTGTTCTTGTAATCTTATCTCTGCCCAGGTCACCATTTTGCCTGGCTGGTTTTGTTGATGGCAGCATAATGTGACACAGATTCCAAAGGCGGAACCCTCCCCAGGACCAGGGAGTGGTAGATTGTATAACCAACCTGGGGTAGTGTCAGGTTTATCAGAGGCTGATAACTAACAACTTGCAGCTACTCATCTTTGCCAAAAGTATCCAGAGAGATCTTGTTTTTCTTTGTATGGCAGAGTGAATTGATTTGAAATTCTACACAGTCAAATGGATATGTAGTTTATTAAGATTTATTTTCTGTGTAAAATCTATAGTTCATTTAAAAATACATTCCTTCATCATCTATTTTCCAGCTAGGTATTTACTCTTTGTCAAGGGTGATGGATGGTGTGGAAACAATATGTGTAATAAGATTCCTAGAATGCTGGGAATGGTTAGGTAGATAAAAGATCCACAAACTGGTGAATTAGCAGCAGAATGTTCCAATTCTAAGTAATGTAAATGCACAGAGGCAAAAGAAGACCAAGTGTCTAATACAAAGACAGCAAAAAGTAAAAATTACATTTCAGTAAGTAATGGAATCATTTACTTGAGATACAGGGAGATATCAACTCAGCAATCAACACTTAGGATTAAGAGTATTTAGTTCTATGACTCTCTCTAAAAAGGTTGTGTCTAAAAGGGAGGCAGTCATTAAAAATGATACCCATTCTTTACCCCACCTCCACCTGCTTATCTGTGTTATGGTTTAAGAATGTTACAAAGTTGAAGTAGGAGACAGGAAAGAGTGGCCCATAAAGACGAATTGACCTGGATCTAGTCCCAAAGACCTTGGAAGATCCTGAATTTTCCCAGAATTTTCACTAACTCGGAGGACTCTAATCTAGATTGAGGTTCATGTGAAAATCTAAAAAGACCTGGGATTTGAAGCCTGAGTATGTATCTTCAGTCGTTATACCTGTATACTTTCCTCTTGGAATGGGCCAGAGCCAGCCCTATCTTTTTGAGAACGTGTGTGTAGGGAATGATTAAGTTATAAACTAAGAGAATTATCTTGACCTTAAATAAAACCTTGTATAATATTAATTATTATTAATAATAATGATATATAGTTAGAGAACCTCATCCTTTTTTAAGACATTGTCACTTCTGTTATCTTAATTGATCAAACCAAACAACTTTGCAAAGTAGATAAAAAAACATTATCCCCATTTCATAGAGCAATTCACTGAGGCTCTAAAAGGATAAATAACTTATACAAGATAAATTAGAAAGTGAGTAGCCCAATGAACTTTCCATTAAAAGGCTTTTGTGACTCTCCCAAAAATATGTTCCTTGGAACTCTCATTGTCTTAGGCAGCAAAATGGCCATTCAAAAATATCCACATCCTAATCCCTGGATCCTGTGAGCATGTTATTCTATATTGCAATGGGTTGCAGTCGGAATTAAGATTGATAATCAGCTGACCTGAAAATAGAGAGATCATCCTGGACTATCCCAGTAGGCCCAATGTAGTCACAAAAGTCCTTAAAAGTGGAACAGGGAGGCAGAAGGCGAAGTCAGAGTGATGCAATGTGAGAAGGACTCAACCTGCTATTGATGGCTTTGATAATGGGGGCTGTGAGCCAAAGAATGCAGATGATTCCAGAAATCAGACAGAGCAAGGAAATGGGCTCTCACCTAGAGCCTCTGGAAAGAAATGCTGACACCTTGATTTTAGCCCAGTGAGACCTGTGTCAGACCTCTAACCTACAGAACTATAAGGTGATATATTTGTGTCGTGTTGAGCCACTAATTTTGTGGTAATTTTTTACAGCAACAATATGTACTAATACATAAGACTGTACTAATACAGTAGTGCTGGGCATGTTTTATTAACAAGGGATTTTTAAGACAATGATGGTATGCTGGTTAATGTTTAAGAATCAGCTTTCCAGTTGAAAAAAAAAATCCCTATTAGCATTCGTCATTTTCCATGGTATAAACACTCCCACCATGGCTGATTTCAAACTACCAGTAATATCACTGATCTGAGAGTTGGGAAGGGAAGCCCACAATCTCTCAAGAGCTGGGACCAGACAGCTGCAGCTCACCACTACAACGACATTTAGGAAACTGTACTTAGCCCTGTACTTGGAATTTCACTGTGCACATCAGATTTGTTATACGTGGTCCTTCAGAGAAGAAGTCTGCTTAACTCTACAATCTTATTTGACAACATTCTTTCCTCCGAATGGCAGACATTATGTGGTAACTTGGAAAGTCAGTGATAAAGTAGTATCAGCCGCTCCATCTACTGTCTCCCAACCTCGGTTTTTGCACTCTCTCAAAACATCTTCCTAATTTGTGAATACATTTTACTTTTTTCCCATTATCCATCTAGTTATCATTGAGGAATATGAGTCTAGGGGTAATAACATGGGAGAAACCAGTATTTGTAGATAATTCTCATCACTAACTGTCCACTGCCGAGCAGGGCAAGTAGCAGCAAGCCACTGATGAAACAATGATCTATATTGACATCAAAGATATACTGACTGAAGATCTCTTCTCTTCCACCATAATCAATCCAAGTTGTCAACTGAGTGAGGGTCACCTTGCTTCAAAGAACCAGCTTTTGAATGCTGGGTGTTAGTGTAATAGGATAAATGACATTTGCCCTGTGACTACTACTTCATATAATTCCATCTCACAGGCTTTTCAGAAGCTTGGGGGAATCTTTTGATAATGATTTAATTTTTCTGCTGAGCTTGTTAACTCTGCTTATTAGTGGCATAAGGGAGGGGGGTGGGGTGCTTTAATCTTGCTAATTAAATGCCTTTCTGTCTCTTCCTGTTTAGATAATTTCTTTTGGATGACTCAGTCTCTTTAGGGTAAATGTTCAGTCTTTCAGGTTTCTCAACCGTTTCCCTGCTCTTTCCCGAGATGGTGTCATATGTCTTGGGGTTGGGGGCCAGGGGAGATCATGTAATCCTGTGGCAGCGGGCAAGTGGGGCTTCTATGAATGCAGGTCCTTGTTCTATGCGCTGTTCTCGGGCTCTGTGGTGAGGAAGTTAGTCTGTTTGGCCCACTGGGGTCTGCTGACATGTGGCTGGCTCCATGTGGCCTCTAGAGAGATCGTGCTGATATCCACACCTGACATTTGTGGGGCCAGCCTGTGCTGCAGTCTCAAGGCTCCATGCTCTGCTGCCCTTGCTTCCAACCCCAACTTCCGCCAGCCCTTCTAACACTTCTGTGTGCCTTCTCTTTGGAGCTAATAGGATTTAGGCATGTCCCACACTGAAAAGTGCTACTTCAGCCATCAAGGAACATCTCTCTTATTTTTTCTGCATTGTCATGCTGGTGGAATGTTGAATGAGCCACAGAAACAAATGTAGAGCTTCTCTAGCCTTCAGATGGTACCAGAGAAAGTAGGTTACTCACTCTAGTGTTCTGAGGTCTCCCAAAAGATTAGGGGGCCTTGAGGATTAGACATGTAAGAATCTGGGTCTATCATTATTGCCCATTACTTCTTGACTTCCTTTTACACTCAGCTATGCTCAAAAAGTGGTTTTGTATTGCACCTTTTTTTGTTTTTTCTGATTGAAACATTTCTTAGGTCACATCTATTTCAAAAGGTCTCATGACTTACACATCATGTGTGACAGAGACATTCTCTTTGTACCAGGGGAAAAAAAAACACCTCTAAAATATGAGATGGTCAGGCTTGATTTTTCATATAAGGAGTCATGGAAAGACTAGGAGGTAAGGATTACCTAGGATGAAAATATATTTATTTAATATCTTGGCTATTCCCATTATACCTGCCAATAGAATTGTGCTAACGAAGATGGAGAGGTTCTCATAAGAAAAGATGAAATACTGCCATTTGCTACAACATGGATGGATCTTGAGATAATTATGTTAAGTGAAATAAGTCAGACAGAAAAAGTCGAGAACCATGACTTCACTTACATGTGGGATATAAAACTGAAAGCAACAAAGGAACAAGATAAACAAGCAAAAAATAAAAAACTCATAGACACAGCCAGAGGCTAAGGGGTGAGGGTGGTAGAAGAGGGAAAAGAGGGGTCAAATATATGGTGATAGAAGGAGAAGTGACCCTGGGTGGTAAAGACATAATGCAATATATAGATGATGTATTATAGAATTGTACCCTTGAAACCTGTGTAGTTTTATTGACCATTGCCACCCTAATCCATTTTAATTAAAAAACAAAAAACAAAAACCGATGTAGAGATTCTCCCCTCCCCTCATAGTCCCCATTATGGCATCGCTTGAGAATTGAAGTAAATCTCATTGACTTTTATGCTTACTGTGTGTGTGTGTATTCATTTGATTCATCCGTAGGAACCAACATAGTGTGATCCAATGAACGTTAGTATTCATAATGTGCTTTCAGTAGACTCAGAGGAGTCTATTTTCATTTTCCAAATGAAAGACTTTTTGTCCTCCTCTCCATTTCTCTAGTAATTTGCATTTTGTTCTATTAGCACACATTAACCATATTGTAATTAGTTTCCATATCTTCCTTCTTATCTCTCAATATCTCTTCGTATATACTAAGCACGCATGGCCATAAGAGGCAAGAGCTTGTGATATTTATGGCTGTATCTTTCACATACGTATCCCAAGTAGTGTGCCTGGCACAAAGAAGCTGCTCAATGCAGAAATGAATGAAGTGACTTGCTAAATAACCTTTTAGTAAATAGGCAGCAGAAAACAATCTCGTTTCACCCCCAGTGGCAGCTCTTTGGCAATGATGGCGTGATGGCATGATGACACGATGACTCAGCAGTGAGAGCAAGTCATGAGAAGTGAAACATAGCAGATGGAAAACCTTACTTTCAAAGTGAGATGAGACATTTTCATCAAATTTGACAATGGGGCTTGACTGTGCAAATATGAAATAACCTAACCAATTGTGAATATTGAATGGGGTTCTAGAATAACATGTTTTTATGACCAAATATGTGTAATTGGAACAAGCAGAGGGTTTTCTTTCTAACATCTGGACACATAATAACACTGTATGTTTGCTATCATCATTATGGTTATTATTATTGTTATTACTATGGCATGTACTCTTATTAGCGCCAATCAATAGTGTTTTTTTTAATTTAAATGATCTTAAATTCAAAAATGAATACCTACTTAATATAGAATAAAACTATAAAGCACAGATAGCATCCATATACTTTCTAAGGATAATCATCATTAACAATTTGGGCTATACATTTGTGTTTCTCAAAAAAATTACAGCATGCTGTATTAACTATTTTGCAGAATGCTTTTTGTTTTGGCTTAAGAACAATGATATTGTTGACATCCTTTTAATATTTTCCTTTTACTATTCTAAATGTTAAGTTGTACTGTGTTTTTAATATCTCTTTCAATTTTATGAGGTATTAGGGTTTCTTTCTCACAGTGAAGAAAGCATTTGGCTTCTGTTAGTGGGATTTTCTTTCCATTGCATCCAAACAATCTTTAGTGTTTTTAGGAACTCCTTTTTTTTTTTAATAAAACAAATGGTTTTTACTAGGCTATTTAATTGATTGATGAATTATTCCCTGAGCCTGGCTTTGAATGTTAGGCTCAGCTATGACTGTTTCTAAAGAGACTTATAGTCTGCCTTCAAATTGTGTCCATACTATTGTAAAACACTAACCAACTCTAATGTCTGTCGACTTGAACATAATGGAAGCTAATTTGTTTATGATGTGGACAGATCTCATGCTGGGTGCTTTTAAGTGAAGCAAGTCTTTACACTGTGAACATGCTGTTTAGAAGTCTGAGTGTACCAGGAGTTTAAAACAGGTTCTGCTCTGCTCAATCCATGGACCCTGGAGAGCCTTTAGCTCTCCTGTCCCACAGGTTACATAGATTTAGGCATTTCTAAAGTGGGAAATATCTGTATATCTCAGGCCAAATTGATTTTCCTAGGTGAAAAACTGATAATTCGAAAAAAGAAAAACAAAAAATATTTCTAGTACACTGGTATAGTAATATCCTAAGAATACAGTTGCCACTTATTTGTAATCTCAGATAAACATAACAAGCTGAGCCAAAAAGGACCATTGTGTGTTGTGTAGAAAGAGGCTTGTAAGCCCATTCATTAGTAAGGAAAACCAATGTAGGTAGATGAGTGTAGGGAAATTTTTATGCACATTATTTTCTATACCAAAAGTGTTACATAACCTCCATCGAATAAAATATTCTGGTAACATCTTTTGGCTTAGTTTGGGTACTATGTGAGTTCAAAGTTAACATTTTATTTATTTAAGCATGCTGTATAATTCATCTAGGCCTCAGAAATGTCTCTCTATACAGTCTAATTCTCATATTTAGAACTAGAAAAACTGTAAATTGATAGTGCATGCATTTTAGCATCACGACCTTGGAGGCAAGTTTGTATTCCTTTTGATATTGAAATTGGGAAGTTGCTGTAAAACAATATAATCATTGTGTAACATACCAGGTTCCATAATTCAGTATAATTGGAAAGCAAAGTAAAAAATGACGAGTTGCCTACCAGTGTTTTCTAATTCTTCTACAAAGACCATAGAATAATGCAAACTTCATAAAAAATGCCTTCTGTGACTTACATTTTACTATAAAATATTTAATTATATTTGGCACTAAGTTCTTATGTGTGTGCATATGTTTGTGTGTGTGTGTGTGTTTGTGTGAATGTGATAGGTCACAAAGTGATACAATTCTAAATGTCTTCTGAGAAACAGCAGCTAGTAAGGAGTTGGGTCAAATTCTAGGGTTAATTATTCATGGAAAGTGACATCTGCAAAGCTCTATGTCTAATAAATACACAAGGCAAATAAGTGTTTCCTCTCCTTACAGACATTGATTTTTTTGTATGAGACAGATGCTGTTACATTACCTTATTCAATATGCCTACTACAGGGTGCAGCGTGTAAACAGCATTTTCCCTTTATGCTTATAAAGTGATCTAACAATCTGTTCATTTTAAGTAAAAGACATTTTAATGCTCCTATAAACTAGGATTCTGTTAATTAATGGAAAGTGCTACAGAAATCAGATACATTTCTGATTATCTCTGCTGTAGGTCAAGAATTACTAACAGTTTTACAAAAACAATGCTATATGACCACGATTATATTTAAATGTAAAGTGGGTGCATTGAGCTCATTGATGTCTAAGGTCCATTTCACTTTAAAATTTTATTCAGAGTTATTCCTCAAAGAAGTTTGGCATTTTCCAAATTGTTTGAGAAAAAGAATTTTCTAGTTTTTCTTTAACATTGCTGAAACAGAGTACATTATTTTAAACTCCTTAAATTGCAAAAAAAACTGTTGTCCCATCTGTGTAATTAAATGCACAAAATACATGAGATTATTTGCTGACAATTAAATATATGTGTTCGTATTCTATCAAGAGTTAACCATGTTTCAGCTATAAAAAAGCTGAAATATAGACTTTTACTGAATTTAAATAGCATGGCAAAAATGACCCAAAGTGGCTGGGCAGTTTCTAGAAAGTTTCAGTGTAGAGTTTAAGACATGCAGGTTTTGGCCTACTTGCCCTTGAGAATGGAGATGAGCCTGTGGAAAGAAATAATTTGCTCTCAAATGTTCCATTCCTGGCATGCTCAGTACTTACTTCTGAGTCTTAGAGTGATGAAAGCAGATTGTGTACTTGTGAACATTTAAATTCCATCCAATGACTGGGTCACCAGAAAGGTTTGGGGGGACAAGGAAGTGGCCAGAGGCTGCAGTAAGAGAGTTAGAAATTACGGATGAAGTAGAAGGCAGTTTTGGTGGTTATGCTGTGACAAGAGAATTTCATTGATTATTTCAACAAATAGTTACTGTAGCTTCAAAGTGGAAGACACTGCTATTTCCTTAAGAAGGTCTAGCTGTGTTGTCCAATATGTAGCTACTAGTCATCTGAGACTGTTTAAATTTAAATTTTAATGGATTAAAATAAATAAAATTAATGTTCAGTTTTACAGTTGCACTGCCACATTTTATGTGTTCAATAACCACGTGTAGCTAGTTGCCACCATATTAGACCGTGTAGATAAAAACTTTCACATTATTGCAGAGAGTTTTCTTGGAGAGTGCTGACAGAATAGTCAGAGATATAGCCCTGGTGCTTTTCATGCTGGTAATCCATTTGAGGAGATTATGTAAACAAATAGCTTCAACACCAAACATTTGTAATATGAGCGATTGGGGAGGTAAAGACAAGAGAACTGAATGAGTTCAGAATAGGTAAGATCAAATCACAGACTGGTTAGGATAGAGTTACAGAAAAAGTAGAATATAAAGTAAGAAGAGTAGAAAAGTCATAAAGGCTAAAAGTTTGGACTTTTTTCTGAGACGATTGAGAAACCACTAGTATTGTTGGAGAAATTGATACACCATATTAACAAGGGTTGAAGATAGGCCAAAAGTACACTGGTAAGGACCTGAACTTGAATATTAGCAACTTACTCTGAACACATGCTATAGTGAACCTTAGTTAAAATGAGCTTGTTTTGTAACAGCATTATTAGAAATCCAGGTCTCCATATTTATGTAAATGACTGATTTCTCTACATCTCTCTTTCGTTATCTTCACAGTCAGAAGGACGCAGATGGCTTATAATTCCTAGCAGAGCTCCAGGAGGAAGAACCAAGGACAAGAAGGTAAGATCAGTGGGAAAAATTAAGCGAATGGAAATGATTCAGCCTGAAGAGAGCAATAAAACCCACCAGTTTTAGACTGAAGTGACGTGAGAGATTGAGGGAACTGAAGTCTTCATCTTATAAGATCTACCCTCAGTGCTAACTCCATTTACACAGTGGTGCGGTGGAGCAGGCTACTTCTGGCTGCATGCATCTCTTCACAATTTTGCTTTCATGAAAGGCTCGTAGTGGGAGTATTTATGCCACAGAAATTGGCAAATGCTATAAATCAAGGCTGCTCCTACCCCTAGCTGTGCCCACAGAACTTGGTCACCATTATGACCACAGGAACCACACAGACAAGCCTGATCTCTTCTTTAAAAGACAAGGGTACCAATTAATGACACTCGTGCCTGAGTGGTCATACTGCTCAGGGCAGGGAGACGAGTTCTTTCAACCCAGAATTTCTGATTCTCAGCATACATTGGGATCTACAGTGTTTTGTAATGTCATGTACATCTTAAGTTACATATCCAAGTGCTTCAAATGTATTAAGTGTTTCAGATTTATTTTCCCTTTCTTGCTTTGCCGTGGAGCTGTTCAGGAGTCACCCAAGAGAGTGGCGACTCCCTCTTCCTGATTTCCCTGTGCAAATTTTATGGAACTTGACCTGCGAAATTTTATGGGCAGGAAAGCTGTCTGTGTAGTTACAACTCTTACTAATTGATGTATATAGCATGTCTCACTTCAAGTTTAGAGAATTCAAGTTTTCTTCCTTCTCTTTTAATGGACTCCATAACTGGGTACTTTTCCTACTGCAGCAGGAGCCAGTGATGCCTGCTATGTCTGCTGTTTTACTGTAACTACCGGCTGTCATGGGTTAAGTGCTTATTATGTACCTGGTACTATCCTAAGCCCTTCCTGTGTGCTGTCTCATTTAATCCTCACCATAATTCTTTTGGTTGGAAGCTTTTATGCCCATTTGCCAGATGAAGAAATAGGATCAAAGAGATTAAGAAATTTGCCCAAAGTCACATAAGTGATTGAGCTGAGATGTCAAGTCCAATCTCAGTCCCTATAATGCTGGCCCTTCACCACTAAGCCATATTGTATTGGAAAAAGCCTCTTTCCTTGCAGTGATAAGGGCTACCGGCAGTCACAGGGAGTGAGGAATGACAGCCACGAGGGCCTTGGCAACCAGCAACGAGGCTTTTTTACTGTGTGCCCAGCAGAGTGTATTGCTATTACCTTTACTGGCTTGTGGGGAGAATAAGACCCAAGGTGCACTTGAACACACAAGGGGAACCTTGTTCTAGAGATTTACTTCCTCTGAAACCTGACAGGTAATGAAATGGATTTGGTGATTCTAATAAAATGCCAGTGAGAATTCCCAGATTGAGTCAGGGTCCCCAGATTGAAAAAAATCCATTACCAAATTTTTCCAAGTCTTGCCTCATTCCAAAGCTCTAATATTTTCAAAACAACAACAATAACAAACTATTCAGGCACTTCTGAGATTTGTAAGTAGAGAAATAGTTATTTCTGAGAGGCAACGTACACATATAGTTGTGAAAGACATGCACTTTGTGAAGACATAGAAGGCTACAGAGTGAGTAAATAACTGTAGGGTGAAAACCACACAAAACACACTTGCAAAAGGACCCAATTACAATAGCAAATAAGGTTTGTGGAACTGATGCCATTGTGCGAATTGGGTGTGTAATGTGCAAAGCTCTCTGCTTTTAGAATGTCATGTTTGTGTATATTCACACGTATGCACGGACATGCATCTATTATAGTAACTTGGTAAAATACCCCGAGGCTATGGCAATTCCTGCCTAGACTTGGGTTTTCAGACATGTTTCCTTTATTCTGAACACCCGGGCACATGAGAAACTGCAGCTTGGGCACAGACTTGACAGGCAGGCAGGCCTGTTCACTGTTTTCTTAAACGTTCTTCCTTTCTCTTCAGTGGTACCTATTTTGGGGATACTAAACAGCCTCACACTTGCCTCTCAGGCTTCCGAAGGGTATTGAGGACTTGTTTAGAGCGCATAATTTATGCTGTGCTGAAAAAGAGCGGAGACTGTTAATAGTGCCCAGAGAATCCAAGTTCTCTGAAACCCAGAAGCACATTAATATGCAGTATTTCATTTACAACCCCCTTCTAAGTAGGTTTGAGAGGATAATGCCTTGTTTGAATAATAATATAGCACATTTTACTATTCAAAGGGCTTTCACATAAATCATCCATCTCATTTCATTTTTGAAACAATGAGGGAGATAAGGCCAGGATTAGTACCTACAGGGAATCAGAAGCTCAGAAAGGTCAAGTGACTTACTCAAAGTCACATTGCAAGTTCTCAGCAAAGCCAAGATTAGAAACTGTGATTCTTCATTCCCAGCTCAGCTGGGTCTTTTGAAAGAATGTTAGTGCCCATAGCTTCACGGATGGAATACTGAAATTCTCAGGCCCAGCCTCTTGACTCTAAGCGTTCATTTCTATAGTTTGTTTTTAGCATCACTTAGGTTTTGTGGCCTTAGAAGGTGGCAGGGAATTTGAATAAAAATTTGTAATATAGACTTTTCTCTTGGTAAGTGATTTTAAAATCTGAATTAAAAGCATATCAGTTTCTAAAACTAAATTTATAAAATAGGATAAAGTTGCATATAATGCTTATATTTAATCATAGGCAGGGTTGTGAGTTTTATTATGAGACAATTAATGGAAAAGCACTTGGTAATCTCTAAAGTATTGCAACAGAGAGAGTTGACATGGGTACTATTAGTATCAGAAATTATTTAATTGATTTAATTTATAATTAAATAGTTTCAACTTGTTATAAGTAGTGTTCTGACTTGTTCACACAGTTTCTGTGCTTACCTCCTTTTCATTCATTTCATTCAAACATTCCTTTAAATATATGTATATTATTTTGCATAATGCATAAATATGATGACATATGTATGTAGTTGCACATATGCTAGAGGTTTTTAATGTATTACTATTTTCTTATACTTTTCTTCTTGGAATGCCTTCTCTTCTCACGTGCCCCCCAGTGACACATAATAACAATATAATCATTCATATTTTGTGTATCTTACCATGCTCATATAAATGCAAACAAAAATATACCCATGTATACATACATGTACCTATAAATATATATATTGTATATATAATATATACACACACTCCTATGCACATGCATAATAGGGATTTTTAAAATTATTTTTAAAATAAATACAAGATTATATAATAAAACATTTTGTCAACTTATTACTAACTTACTAATACCACATGAAAGTGCTTCTACCATATCAAATGTTCTATTTTCTGGTTTCTAGTGGCTGCTTAACAAATTCAACCATTCACTTATCAGTAAATTTTCATTTGTTTCCACTCAGTTTTCTTTTTGCCACTTGAAACAATACTACATAAAATATATCTAAACAATGCTGCATGAAATACTCATGTAATATTTTTAAAATTTCTATTCTGGATGACCAAAGTGAGAGTTTTGGACTGAAGAGTATTTTTAACGTAATAGATTTTGCCACATTGCTTTCTAAAACAGACAGCAACACTTCATGTTTCCAACACTGTGTGAGAGTTCCCATTTTCTTTTATTCAAATTATATTATCACTTTTTATCTAAATGTATAACAAGTGTTCCTGTTTTCAATTTTTGCTGGTTTGAAGCAAATTGATAAAGTGACATATTATTGTTCCTTTAAATTCCCCATCTCCGACCCCCCCGACCGCTAGTGAAATTGAGCATCTTTTCATACAATTGTTGGTCGTTTGGATTTGCTTTTCCATGAACTACCTACAATTATCTCATGTCTGTAACTCAACGGTTCTTCTTTCTTTTCTTTGTTTATTTGTAACATTGCTCTGTCGGAATGTGCATTATATAGTAATCCTCCATTATTTAATTTACAAGTATTCTTCCTTATTCTAAATTGGTCCTTTGACTCTGTATATGATATCTTTTGCCAATTTAGTTTTTCTAAAGTACGATATGTGATCTTTTCGCAACTTCTTGGTTTCCTATGTTGGTTAATATTGTACAAAGGACCTTCTAGATCTTCAAATATTTATTATAAATGATTATTTACACTTGTCTTTAGTCCACCTGAATTAAATGCTTCAAGATTGGGTTCCATGCTCATTTTCTGTCTCTGTGTCATTGCTAATGATTAAATAGTCCATGCTTTTTCCAATGAATTAAACTACTACAATTGTTGTCTTTATTAATATCTCATACAAACTAGGATTCTTTCATTTAGTTCTCTGATGTGTATTTTTTTAAATTTCTTAAAACTGATGGGAAATGTATCAATTAATTCATAATCTGGTACCAAATTCTGCCTGATGGTAACTCTTGGAATTTTTGGTATAGATTGTAATAAATAATAAAATATCTTGAGCTATGCTCAAAATAATAATAATAAAAAAAACAACTATAAGCTGAAGGTATTTTGTGGCAATTACCTGACATTTCAGAAGAAAAGAAAGGCATTACAAAAGAAGAATATAAAGCATAGGATTCACTTCCCAAGTAGCTCAAAGACAAGGAAGTCTGAGGGAGCTAAGTTATGGGCCGTATGTTTCATGATGGCAGTTTCCATGTTAATATCAAGGAAATCAGATGTATGAAAGTATGCAATTGTGCTGGACATGATTAGGCTGGCATTATTCTGTCTGTTCCTGAGTCTTGACCATATCAATCTTCATGATTGTTTTGCTTCTATTATGCGGTAGGTAGGTGCCGGCTCTGAGAACAATGTCATAGTAACAGTAACTTTACAATTGTAATGGAATCAAAATACGTGTCAGCAAAGTTTTTGACAAAGTCTTGGGATATTCTTGGATATATTAAAGAAATGTAGGGAGGATGAGAGCATAACTGCAGATTAAAAGCCCACATTCCAATGCTGTTGATTAGTTAAATGAAGTTGTTTTTGAATGACTGAAATCTTCCCTTGGCCATGGAATTAAAATTTTTAATCAAAGTCTTGGTAGTAGCATTAAAGTCAGAGTCATCACATTCCCAGATGATGCAGAGCATTGAGGAATAAATAATTCCATGACAGGTGGAAAACTCAAGATTAAAAATCAACTCAATGGGTTACAACCAAATCGTGACATTTACCCAGGATATTAAAAAGTTTCTCATATTGATTTTTAAAAATCATATAAGTAAAAATTTTATTTGAGCAAGGTTTCTATGACCCATAATAAATATTATAAGGTATTTATGCCTTTATGTCATATTTTTTAGCCACAAATGAGCTATATATTCTAGCCAGAAGTACCTAGGTAAATACAGAATTTCTCTACTTCACTTTCAAAATAAGATTTGACTTCAGTGTGCTAAGTATTTTAGAATATGTTTTTACAAATATTCTTATTCCAAATCACTTGATGTCAGTTCAGTTCAGTAAATGTATAACAGGTACCTACTATGATTCAGGCACTATAGAATATTCCAGAGAAAATGATGCAAAAAAGATGTCATCTCTGACCTCAAGGAACTCAGACTTTAACGGGGAAGGCAGACCTGAAAAACAGATGATGTAAAGGTACTCACAGGAAGGGCTCTGTGGTTACCTAGCTATCGGCAGTAAAAGTTGTTAATGGATTTTCGTCTTCATTTATACCACTTTTACCTGAAGGACGTCCCTTGCTCCCTTTTAACTTTGCCATTTAGAAGTGAGGCAGTGAGTTATTCTCACACTGCTGTGGAGTCGTAAGTCCCACTTTCCCTGACTAATGGCTATAAAGCAGCAAGAGTTTCCTGACTAATTGGCATTTCAAAGAACAATAAGGATCACTTAAACATAATATATTTATTTATAAAACTATCATAAACTACAGATTTGGTTTGTTTGACCCTCTAGTAATTGGTACAGATTTATACTACAGAGAAGTTGGCTGCTCCAAATACTTTTATTATTATTATTATTATTATTATTATTATTATTATTATTATTATCATAGGAAAGAAGCAAAGCAAAAAAGTAATAGCAATAGTTTGTTCCTGGTGAAAGCAAGACCAAAAAGGAATACTGTAATTGTCCATTTGCTTTAATCTTCTTTCTAAAGGCAAATCCTCATTCGTAATCCACCTCATTTGGATTTAGAAATAACTTCCTGTGGTTTAAGAGGCCCTACTTTCATTCACCTTTCTCAAATAGCCAAAGTATAACAAAACCCTGTAGGTTAGTATTTCCCCAATTGTTTTCTTCAGAACAACAGGCCCCTGAAAGTAAAAGGGTACAAAAAGTTAGGAACATATTTCATACTTTGCCCTCTCAGAATTTCACAACACACATTATCATATTAAAGAGAGTCATATTACTGGCTTTAACTAAATATGTTCCAAAATGCTATGATCAAAGAGTTTTTACATAAAACACCTATCAACATCCCTGGGAACTTGGAAAATGCTACTTTAGATAATAGAATGTGGACGTCTTGACAGAGTTTGATAACTAGAGTGCTGAAAAGTTTGCTTGTGGTATGAACTATTGATTTTTACTGCTTTCAGAAGTTTAGCAGTACTGCTATTAACTATAGCTGCCTTACCAGGAAGAAATTATATAAAGAAAAAAAGTCTTCAAGATTTAGAATGGGAAGAGGAAGTGTGTGTGTGTGTGTGTGTGTGTGTGTGTGTGTGTGTGTGTGTTTCTTGAATGTGGGAGGATTGGGTGAGAGAATGTGAGAAAATATTGTAATTGAGGCTTTTTTTTTTCCCAATTAGCCTCTAGGGGCTTCACTGTTTATAGAAATTAAAAAAAACAACAACATATAGTTAAAACCAACTTAAAGTATTCCTTTGACAGATAATGTCATGCTGTTTCACAGATTCAAAATTCATGAAGTATCAATATGTAGTCTCATTTTCAGTAGATCAGCAATCACTTTTATTTTTTGCAAAGATTTCATTGGCTTTATTTATTCATGATTCATGAATCAGGCAGCATTCCATCTAATCAACAGAAAAGTGCTCTCGATCAGCAATCACCTTGGAAAGACGTTAAACTTTACATTCCCGTGCAGTAGGTAAACACCAATATCCCAATTTTATAGGTAAACAGGCACAGAGAGGTTAAGAGACTTGCTCAAGGCCACAGAGGAAGTAGGAGGCTGAATTCTATTCTTCATTCCCAGGAGAAATCACTAAACCATGCTTCCTCTCAACATGGAAGCTTAGAATATTTGATAGGGTCATCTTGCCTTTTTTTCTTCCGTGTAAAGGCTTTCTGCACGATGTGGTCAAACCAGGTCTTTTCTTTGCCAGCCTTGCCCAGGTTTGCCTCTCTGGTGCTGTGGCGGCAGCCTACATTTTCTCTGGAAGGTCCTTTTAGAGTGTTTTGGAACGACTGGCCCTTCTGTGACATTTGACGCAACAACCTTCTCTACCTGCAACTCACAGCGTTGACCTCAGAGCTCAATGAACTTTTCATTTACATGCACAGTCAAATTAAATTTGCCTGGCCTTTGAAAACTTACATCTGTTGAGTGTCTAATTTGTATTGCCATTTGTTCCACAGATGTGTAACAAGACAAATACCTGTCCAGGCTTACATAGGATTCAGAAATGCTTACGTTAATCATGCTGGTGGAAAGAGGTTAAGGGCTACACAATAAATCAGTCTCCAAATGGTTTCACTCGGAAAGGCCTGGGAGAACAGGGTTATTTTTATCCTAGGATGCTTTTAATTTGAATCAAAAATGCTTTACCACATGTTCTGCCACAAGTTCAAAAGGATTGGTAACAAACATTTAATCTTTTTCTTCTCGGATTGGCGCTAAGCCCTCATCAAAAAGCGTATGCAGTCAAGCAGCTTATGTCCACTGAGCTGCTTCCCTTAATGTGTTCCTAATTATAATCGTATATATTGCTCACTGTGGCCGATTGAACAATATGGCAGTAATTTCTTTACAGGCCTCCCTGCTCTTTGAACTGTGAGTACAGAGGGCTAGAACAGAACCAGATCAATGGGATTTGAGTGCTGGCAAATCAAGCCAGATGCGATCTTTAGAGAATGAATCTCCAGCTGTTTCCCAGAAAGGAACTTCAACAGGGCAGCTGGGGACCTTATCATTATCATCATGATCGTCATTATCATCATTCCCACAAAAATACACCCAAGACTCTTTCGGAAATGTGCAACTATTCTCATCTCTTCCTAAATCACTACCCACCCTAGAGTCTCCTAACTGCTTTGAAATGGAGGCTGTGTAACACAGATAAGCCTGTGACTGATGATGTGGGTTGAAGACATAACAATATTATATTGACACTATATATTTGTTAGTGCTGTGTGATACGTGGCTGAAAGGAATATCTAAACGTCATTTTTAGAGCACTAAATGCTCACAACTATTCCATGTGTTTGTAAGAAGGAAATACTGTAATCCGCGTTCTTTTGGTCAAAATGGCATGTTATTGCCTTTTGTGTACATCTTCGTGTCCTTCAGGTCACTGTCACAAGGCCTTGCGTGAGGTCTTAGCCAATGAGTGTTTCTGGGAGGAATCAGTAGTTGCTTTGTAGAGAACCTTGTGCTGTAGGGGAAAGGATAAGCTGAATAAATTCAAAGGAAGTTGCCATGGCCCTCAAAGGATCTCCCAGTCGAAGAGAATCAATATATAAATTTAAAATAATTATGACTTTGAACAATTTAAGAATTGTTCAAATGAAAGGAAATGGCCAATAGTAGAAGGACCCACATGGAATTTTCAGAGTTGCCTCTTCTGTATGAAATGATTTAGTCTCCCTCAAAACTCTACCTCATTAAAATCCTTCACCTCTAGCCTGATCTGATGCTTCCAATTTCTGCTCCTGGCCTCCCTTTTTCAGGATTTTCTATGGATATTTTATTTCCATTGAGTTACAATACTGCATTTCTAGGGAGGAATTTCAAAAAAGCCAGGATCAATTAAATGAAACATATTATCTGTTGTCACCTAAATGAGGTTGTCAGGAAAAATATAGAGAGATGGTTGCAGTGGAGGTCAAGGTCAAGAGAATGAGAATACTTAGGAACCTCCAAGATATGGGCAAAGGAGGAACGAGACTGAGGTCTGTTTTTTGGAGAAGTGGCCATGGAAGAGGAAATCTGAAAGAAGGAGAGAGGGTGGTGAGCATGGGAAGACCATCTCCAGGGCTTTGTTCATATCTTGCTTAAAACACTTTCTCTATTTTATTTCCATTTCTCGATTTTTTTTTTCCATCAGCTTGTACATTCCATGAAGACAAGAATCAGCAATGCTCTTTTGTTCATCATTTTATCCTCATTACCTAGCACTTGAAAAGAGCAAACACGAAATAACCTTTATATCTTCAGTGTATCCTAGTAGATGCTCAATAAATATTCAAAGAATAAGTGTTTACAATTTCAGTTTGACTATTCTTAACTGAAAAAAACTCTTCTAGACATTTTAACCTCTGATTCTCAAAAAACTAACCAACCAGCCAACCAACCAACCAACCAACCAACCAACCAACCAACCAACCAACGAAAAGCCATTAGGACTGAAAGTATATTGTACAATTAGTCCTTCCATTGTGGCTTTTGGCTTTGAGGGTACATGTGTTTTAAGTCTGTGGCAAGACTTAGAGCATGTAGCACAGAACGGCAGAAAGGTGCACTTGGCCATGCATGGAGAATGCCGGAGACCTGCCTGTGTGAAGAGGAGACTACACGGCCTTTGCAATGAGAGAAGATGGGTTTTGAAACCTCTACAATGTCTCTTTCTTATTCACCAACGAAATTTTAGTAAGTTTAGTAAGTACATGTCTACAATAGGGTTACAGAGTCTTCTAAAGAATATGTGAAATCATCCAAACTTTATTTAAGCCCATGATTTGCAAAAAATTAAAAGTGAAACTAATTTCTACTATGAACCTATTACAATACTTTCCTGTTTCCAGGCCACAGGTCAGTGAGCAAATTTGAGTTAAGACTCAGATAAATAGGATAAGTGTTTCCTTCTGTGGGGGAAGGATAGGTAGCGTGATCAATTGTATATTTGTTTCTATGGATGGATACAGAGATGATTGCTGTATACTATTTTTTTCTCTATTATTAAATATCTTTTTTTTTTAAGTGGATGAGGAGCAAAAGTAGACATCATCCTGGAAATATTTTAAGAAATTTAGTGAAGTCCTAGAATTGGGTTTACTAGAATAATTTAAATAAGCAGATATATAGGGATTGGAGACACTTAAATTACTCTGGAGATACTTGTTGTAATAAGGCTCAACTTGATGGAGCAAGTTATTGGAGAATTTGGTCTTCCTTTTAAGCCCGATTTTGGAAGGATGAACACTGTGGTATTAAAAAAAAAAATGTTTAACTTCCTTTTAGGAGTGCATACCAGTTCTTATAGCTTGTATAAATACTCCATTTTATGCCAGTTGGGTAGTCACAAGTTCTGTAAAATCCTCCATTATAATTTTCATGGAAAACAAATCAATTCTAATTCAATTCAACAATTACACACTGATCGCCTGAAATGTGCCAAACATAATACAGAACATGCATTTTACAGGAAAATTGGACTGCACTAAGATATGCAGTAAATCATCTGCAATTTTATGAAAAGGGAAGCCAGGCATGTTAATGGAGTTTGTTTTTATAAACATGAAGTGTTTGGGCATGTTTGATTTTTCAGTTGGGCTGCTCAGCCAAGCTTAGTTAACACCTTGTAAAAAGTGAGTTGCTTCTCATTTCCTTAATGGAAAGCAGTAAGAGTCATGGTTAAGATCCCCCCTATCAGCTGGAGGCCTTCTGCAGCATTCCTTAAGCCTCTGAGGTTGGATCTAGGATGCAAATCCATCTGGATACTTGAGACCAGAAAGTGTGTTTCTCCAGAGAAATCAAACTCTCTCCCCATCAATCTTAGACAAGTAAACTATCTAAAAGCAGATCTTTGTTTCAAATTGCTAAGTCGGAATAAAGGTTCTATTGATAAGCTTTTACATCTTAATAAGTTTTTGAAATATGTAGCTGGATCCTCATTTTTACAATCCATTTGGTCTTCAGTACATACCATATTTCTGCATCTGTGTGGATATCACTTTTCTCAGTAATATAATGTTAACTTAAGAATGTGATAACACAGGAAGCATGCTGGAACTTTTTCTTGCCCTGTGGCCTTAACAAGCCACAGCTGTATCAGCAGCTGGTCATTGAAGGAGCCTGGTCCTAGCCTCTCCCAGCATCCCTTTTCAACTAGATCAAAAGGAAATAGATGAGGCAGAAGGTTTTATCATCAAAGCCAATAGAAATCTGTGGGAACCAATATTTCCATTTAGATTGCTTTAGCCTCATCAGACTGAAAAGATTTTTCTCTAGTGGGAAGAGGTTATTAAATCAGCCAATTTGAAAAGCTTTTTTATTCTCACAAACTTATCTTCATTGAGTTTGGCAAAGAACAGGAATGGTGTCAAAAAGTTTGTTCACCTCCCAACATGCTTTGCTAAGTTGTCAGCTTATTCCCTTGACAATTTTAAAAGTTGTGGTAAATATCACTAGTGAGTGCTCAGCTGGTATTTTCACTGCAAATAGTTTGCTATAGTTTAATAAATGAACCCAATACTTCTATTATTTTGTTTACAGGTAAAACTAAGGAATAACTACTATGAGGGAACAGATATCAGTTTCCAGAAAGAAGTCATATAAAAATTGTGTATTTAGAAGCTGTTAAATATATGTATGTATCTTAATTCTCTCAGATGACACTGTCTCAGTACAATTCTTTTCCCGTCTCTTTAGGCTAAGTTCAATTTATTTTTCAATGCACTCACTGAGGCCATAGGGAAAGGTTAATATATATATATATATATATATATATATATATATATATATATATATATATATACACATATATATATATGTATATATATTTTTTTTTAATTTATTTTTTAAGATTTTATTTGTTAGAACAGTTTTAGGATTCATAGCAAAATTGAGAGAAATATAGAGATATCTTACATATCCCTGACTTCCACACCTACACAGCTTCCCCCATTACAAACATCTCCCTCTACAGAATGGTACATTTGCTATAATTGATGAATCTTTGTTTGCATGTCATCGTTATCCAAAGTTCATAGTTTATGTTAGGGTTCACTCTTGGTGTTGTATATTCTATGGGTTTGAAGTTATTGGTAAGGATGTGGGAAAATTGGAACCCTTGGGCACTGTTGATGGGAATGTAAAATGGTGCACCTGCTGTGAAAATAATATGGAGGTTTCATAAAACATTAAACGTAGAATTACCACACGATCTAACTGTTCCACTTCTAGGTATATAACTTAAAGTATTGAAAGCAGGACTGAAAGAGATGTTTGTATAGCCATGTTCTTAGCAGCGTTATTCACAATAGCCAATGTCTGGAAGCGACCCAAGTGTCCATCAACAGATAAATGTACACACAAAAATGTGGTATATACATATAATAGAATATTGTTCAGCCTTAAAACTGAAGGAAATGATGACACATGCTACAACATAGATGAACCTTGAGGAAATTATGTTATGTGAAACAAGCCAGTCAGAAAAGGACAAATACTGTGTGAGTCCACTTATATGAGGTACCTAGAGTAGTCAAATTCATAGAGACAAATTAGAATGGTGGTTGCCAGAGGTTGGGGGAAGATCTAATGAGGAGTTGTTGTTTAATGGGTACAGAGTCTTATTTTTGCAAGATGAAAAGTGTTCTGTGGATGGAGGGTGGTGATGGTTGAACAACAGTAATGTACTTAACTCCATTGAACTATACACATACAAAGGTTGAGATGGTAAATTTTATGTTATGTGTATATTACTATAGTTTTTTTAAAAGATGAAGCAAAGCACTTTAAATGCAAAAAGGAATACAACATCCAGTGCCTAACTCTTGGTTTCCAAATACCATTTTCCAATAAAAGGAACCAAGTCTGTTTTGAGAAACAGCTATTTCTAGGGCTTTGCCAGAGAGAGTACAAGGTAAGCCTTGAGAATCTTGCCAGAAAGTAATGAAGTGCTCAAAAAAACAAAGGGAGAAAAACAAAACAGAACAACAACAAATGATGGGGCATGTCAAAGGGACACAGGAGCCAACTGAAAGGACCAACTGGCCAAAGCAGGAACAATTTGAGCAATAAAATAAATAATGCAATTTTGGATTATAATCCAAAGTATGAAATGAACATCTATGAGTCCACACTAATATGAATCAATGTTTAAATTAATCAGTAAATGGAGGAGATGATCAGTCTCCCTTACAGAATAATTCTAAATAATATATATAGGTACTGTCTCCTCCGGGAGGTGAAGCGTACTTCTCTCCCCACCTGAGCATAGGCTAGATTTCATGAGTGGCATAGTGAATAGAGTATGGAAAGAAAGAGAGAGAAAGACAGTAATTTTGCAATGAGGAAACCTGGCAAACATGTGGGGAGCCATGATTTCTTGTTTCTCAGGAATCTTGTGAGCTGGCTAGTATATAGTTAACTTGTTTCGGCTCCTAAGGCATAATCTCTGCAAAAAACCCTTGAGAGTGTTTGCAAGTTGCTAAGGAATGAGGTGGAACTGGCCGTTTTCCCGGACACAGATAACTGGTGGCTATCATGACATTTGGTAGTCTCTTTCATATAATAATTATGTCTGGGGAACTTTGTGATGATTCTGTAGTTTCTGTGTAAAAGTTAAAAATTTATTTTCTGTGAGGTAATGCACCCATGTTATTGTTAAACTGCACGTATCCATAGGGTATATATTGGTGAAGATGATTAAATCAGGCGCTCCAGCATCACTGGAGACCAGCCGCATCATCATATGTGTGTGTGTCTCTCTTTTCATTCCCACTCTCCCTTTCAGGAACCTTTCGACTCGTGGCGGCTGACCCGTCACACAAACATTACCTCAATCAAGGTTAACATTACTAGAGATAAGTAAGGTTGATATTATGTACCCACTTATATGATGTGATAGCAAGGGCCCTTCTCTAGGACATTCTTCCCTCATAACTCCAATCTAACCATGAGGAAAAACATCAGACAACCTCAAATTGAGGGACATTTTACAACAAACCCGACAAGTACTCCTCAAAGTTGTCAAGGTCATTGAAAACGAGGAAAGACTGAGGATCTCATAGACTACAGATAACGAGGCAGACATAAGGACTAAGTGCAATTTTGGTACCCTGGATGGCATCCTGGAGCAGAAAAAAGATATTAGTGGGAAAATTGGAGAAACCTGAATTAAATCAGGAGTTTATTTAATATGTACCAATGTGAATTTCTTAGTTTTGACAAATGCACCATGATTATGTAAGTTGTCAAATTAGGAGAAACAAAGTGAGTAGCATACAGGGATTCTCTATACTATACTTAGAGCATTTCTATAAACCTAAAAATTATTTTTAAATAAACTTTATTTAAAAAAAAGAATATAAGCTACTTGACTTAGCATGATAAACTATATCTATTTCAAGCTAATAGCCAATCAGATATTTAAGGATATTGGAGACATTTTTTTTAAGTAACAAAAAAAGAAAAAAAATCAAGGAAATAATAAGTAACATATAACGTTTATTAAACAATTATGACAGGACCTAGTGCATAACAAGTATTCAATAATAAATGTTTTTACTTAACATTATTTTGGAAGCAATTGAATGTGCAACAAATAAAAATTATATTTTTGGGTAGGAAAGAAAGAAATATTATTTTTATTATTATACATTTATATATTTGTACAAACCTGCAAACAGTAAGGATTCAACTGAATAACTATTAGAAAACACTAACTATAATTATTAGAAAGTTTAATGAATTTACTTGACACAAGATAAACACATACATTTAATAACTTTCCTATGCACCAGCAATAACCATCTGTATAAATACACGGGAAAAAAGAAGTGATTAATAGAATCAAACAGCATAATCTATCTAGGAAAAAAAATAAGTACCCAATAATAGAGAAGTGAAAAGAGTAATTTATGGTTTGTTTATTCATCCTTCGATAGACACCCAAACTGCCCCCACATCTTGACCATGGTAAACAATACTGCAAGGAACATATGGATGCACACGTCCCCTTGAAGTAGCATTTTGGGTTTCTTTGGATAAATACTCTGAAGTGGGATTACTGGGTCCTTTGTCTCTTGTTATAGCCGTTGTTTTTAAGTCTATTTTGGTATAAGTACTGCTTACCCCAGCTTTTTTTTTTTTCTTCTTACTTCCATTTTCATGAAATATCGTCTCCCAACCCTTTACTTTCAGTCTGTGTGTGTTTCGATCTGAAATCTCTTGTCAGCAGCATGTGTAAGGGTGTTGTTTTCTTATACAGTCAGCCCTATCTTTTCATTGGAGCATTTATTTCATTTACGTTGAAAGTAATTGTTGATAGATATGTAGTCATTGCCATTTTATTATTCATATTTTTTATCTTTTTTCATCTTTAAGAAGTCGCTCTAAAATTTCTTGTAATACTGGTTTGGTGGTGATAAACTTTTGTAGCTTTTTCTTGTCTGGGAAGACTTTTATCTATCTTTTGATTCTAAATGATAGCTTGCTGGGTAGAGTAATCTTGGTTGTAGATCCTTGCTTTTCATCACTTTGCATATTTTGTGCCAATCCCTTCTGGTCTACAAAGTTTCTGTTGAGAAATCAGCTGACAGTCGTATGGAGCTTTTCTCTTGCTGCTTTTAGGGTTCTCTCTGTCTTTTTTTCTTAACATTTCTTTTATTAGTTTCAGGTGTACACAACAATGTAATAGTTAAACATTTATTATTTATATCCCTCACACAGTGATAACCCCTCTACCCCTGTCTATTACCCCTCTGACATCGCATACAGCCATTACATTTCCATTGCGTCTATTACTAATGTTGTACTCCACTTCTTGTAAATACATATATATATATATATATATATATACACACATATACATATGTGTGTATATATATATATACATATACATATATACACGTATACACACACACACACATATATATATAATTGTAGTTGACATTATTGTTCAGCTTCAGCTTCAGGTGTACAGTGCATTGATCAGGCATCTAGCTACATCATCCCTGAGGAGGATTCTCTCTGTCTTTAACCTTTGCCATTTTAATTATCATGTGTCTTGGTGTTGGCCTCTGTGGATTCATTTTGTTTGGGACTCTCTGTGCTTCTTGGGCTTGCATACTTATTTTCTTTGCCAGATTGGGAAGTTTTCTGTTATTATTTATTCAAATGGGTTTTTAATTCCTTGCTTTTTTTTTTTGAGAGTTACAATATATTTAATGACATCTCACTTCCTATTATTACTTTTTACAATATAATTCCATTCCTTCTTGATATCTACATCTATATCTATATCTGTATCTATAGCTGTATCTATATATATCTATATATATTTAAAGTTTATTGGGGTGACAATTGTTAGCAAAGTTACATAGATTTCAGGTGTACAATTCTGTATTACATCATCTATAAATCCCACTGTGTGTTCACCACCCAGAGTCAGTCCTTCTTCCATCACCATATATTTGATCCCCCTTACCCTTATCTCCCTCCCCCCACCCCCCTTACCCTCTGGTAACCACTAAACTATTGTCTGTGTCTATGAGTTTTTGTTTCTCATTTGTTTGTCTTGTTCTTTTGTTGTTTTTGGTTTATATACCACATATCAGTGAAATCATATGGTTCTCTGCTTTTTCTGTCTGACTTATTTCGCTTAACATTATACTCTCACCATTTATCCATGTTGTCACAAATGTTCCTATATCATATTTTCTTACTGCCGAATAGTATTCCATTGTGTATATATACCACAACTTCTTTATCCATTCATCTATCGAGGACATTTTGGTTGTTTCCATGTCTTGGGACTGTAAACAAAGCTGCAATGAACATTGGAGCACACGTGTCTTTGTGTATAAATGTTTTCAGATTTTTGGGGTAGATACCCAAGAGAGGGATTGCTGGGTCATATGGTAATTCTATTCGTAATTTTTTGAAGAAACTCCACACTGCCTTCCATAGTAGCTGCACCAGTCTGCATTCCCAGGTTACATACAAATTTGATGATTTTTGTTTGCTTTATTTCTTTAAAAAATGCCATTGGGATTTTGATGGGGATTGCATTAAATCTGTATATGGCTTTGGGTAATATGGCCATTTTAACTATGTTGATTCTTTCAATCCATGAGCACAGAATGTCCCTCCATTTCTTTGTGTTTTCTTCAATTTCTTTTTAAAATGTCTTATAGTTTTCAGTACATAAGTCTTTCACATACTTGGTTAAGTTTATTCCTAGGTATTTTATTCTTTTTGTTGCAATTGCAAAAGGAATTTTTAAATTTCTTTTTCTGAGATTTCATTGTTAGTATATAGGAATGCAAAGGACATTTGTGCATTAATTCTGCAGCTGAAAATTTTACTGTATTTGTTTATTGTTTCTAATAACATTTTGGTGGAGTCTTTAGGGTTTTCTATATATAGCATGATGTCATCTGCAAAAAGTGACAATTTAACTTCTTCATTCCCAATTTTATTTGGGATCTCCTTTATTTGTTTATCTTGCCTGATTCCTCTGGCTAGGACTTCCAATAGTATGTTGAAAAGCAGAGGTGATAGCGGACAGCCCTGTTGTGTTCCTGAACGTAGAGCAAAGGGCTTCCATTTTTCACCGTTAATTACAATATTAGCTGAGGGTTCGTCATATATGGCCTTTATTATGTTAAGGTATTTTCCTTCTATACCTATTTTATGAAGTGTTTTAATTATAGAAAAATGTTTTATCTTGTCAAACTTTTTTCTGCATCTTTTGATATAAGCATATGATTTTTGTCCTTTATTTTGTTTATGTGGTGTATCACATTGATTAATTTGTGTAAGGTGAACCATCCTTATGTCCCTGGGATGAACCCTACTTGGTCGTGATGTATGATCTTTTTAATGCATTGTTGCATTTGATTTGCTAGAATTTTTTTAGGATTTTTGCTTCTGTGTTCATTAGAGATATTGGTCTGTAATTTTCTTTTTTTGTGTTGTCCTTACCAGGTTTTGATATCAGGGTAATGTGGCCTCATAAAATGAGTTAGGGAGTATAGTTTCTTTTTCAGTTTTTTGGAAGAGTTTGAGTAGAACAGCTATTAGATTCTCTTTGAATGTTTGGTAAAATTCACTAGTGAAGCCTTCTGGTTCCAGACTTTTGCTTTAGGGAAGGTTTCCGATGACTGAATCAGTTTTTTTACTGTTGATCAGTCAATTTAGATTTTCCAGTTCTAGTGATTCAGTCTAGGAAGGCTATACATTTCTAAGAATATGTCCATTTCTTCTAGGTTATTGAAGAAATGGTTAGTGGCATATAATTCTTCATAGTATTCTTTTTTTTTAATGTACAAAAATTAATTTAATTTTATTTCTATATACTACCAATAAGCATGTGGACAGCAAAATTAAAAATACAATGTCATTTACAATTGCTTTGAAAATGAGAAATACGTAGGTGTAAATCTACCAAAATATATACATAACTTGTATGCTAAAAGCTACACAATGCTGATGAAAGCAATAAAAGAATATCTAAATAAATGGAGACACAGTGTTTGTGAATTGGAAGACTCAGAATAGTAAAGATATCAATTCTCTCTAAATTAATAAATAATTTTAATGCAATTCTTATCAAAATCCCAGTAAGAATTTTTGTACATACAGACAGGATCATTCTAAACATAATATGGAAAGTAAAAATAACTAGAATAACTGAAAGACATTTTGAAAAAGAACAAAGAGGAAGGATTCAGTCTGTCTGATCTCAAGACTTATAATGTAGCTACAGTAAGCAAGACTTTGTGGTATTGACAGAGTGATAGGGACATAGATCAATAGAATACAACAGAAACACAACAGAAACAGACATAGATTCAAACAAATATGTCCAGCTCATTCTTGGCAAAAGTACAAAACCATTTAAGTGGAAGAAAGTTAACCTCTTCAACAAATGGTGCTGAAGTAATTGGATATCCATAAGACAAATATAAATAAATAAAGACATAATTATCACACCTAAAACAAAAATTAACTCAAAATGGATCACAACTTAGATTTAAAATATAAAACTATAAAAATTATTGTTAAAAACAAAAAATCTTAGGGATCTAGAGCTAGGCATAGAGTTTTGTCACCAAAAGCACAGTCCATAAAAGGAAAAATTGACAAATTGGATTTCATCAAAATTAAAAACTTTTGCCCTGTGAAGTAACTTGTTAAGAGGATAAAAATACAAGATACAGACTTGGAAAGTATATTAGTAGAATCACATATAACATACAGGACTAGAACCTAAAATATCTTTTTAAAAACTCTCAAAGTCAACAGTAAAAACACAATCCAATTAGAAAATGAGTGAAAGATATGAACAGTCATTTCGCCGAAGAGGATAAATATACACATAGCAAATAACCACATGAAAAGGCACTCAACACCACTAGCCAACAGAAAAATGCAAACCAAAATTACAACAGTATAACTACACATCTCTAAAGAATTGATAAGTAAAAAATAGTTATAACACCAAATGTTTACAAAGGTACAGAGGAACTGGATCCATCGCTGGTAGAAATATAAAATCACTCTTTCATAGTATTCTTGGGCGATCCTTTGTATGTCTGTGGCATCAGTGGTAACTTCTCCTCTTTCATTTCTGATTTTGTTTATTTGTATCTTTTCTCTTTTTAGCTTGGTGAGCCTAGCCAAGGGTTTCTCAATTTTATTAATCTTTTCAAAGAAAGAGCTCTTTGTTGCCTTAATTTTTTCTATTGTCTTTTTGTTCTCTATTTCATTTAGTTCTGCTCTGATTTTTATTATTTCCTTCCTTCTGCTGATCTTGAGTTTCACTTGTTCTTTTTCTCATTCTTGAAGGTGTAACGTGAGGTTTTTTGTTTATCTGGGATTTTTCTTGTTTCTTGAAATAGGCCTGTAATAATATAAATTTCCCTCTTAAAACTGCTTTCACTGCATCCCCAAAATTTTGGTAGGATGTATTTTCATTGTCATTTGTTTCTATGTATCTTTTGATCTCTCCTCTTGTTTCTTCTTTGATCCAGTCGTTCTTTAAAATTACGTTGTTTAATCTCCACATATTTTGTGGTTTTTCCTGCTTTCTTTTTGCAGTTGATATCCAATTTCAAAGCCTTATCATCAGAGAATATGCTTGGTATGATTTCAAACTTCTTAAATTTGGTGAGGCTAGTTTTATGTCCCAATATATGGTCTATCCTTGAGAATGTTCTATGTACACTAGAAAAGAATGTATAGTCTGATGTTCTAGGATGAAGTGCTCTATAAATGTCAGTTATGTCCATTTCATCTAATATGTCATTTCGTGCTGCTATTTCATTATTTATTTTCTGTTTGGATGATCTATCCATAACTGTCAATGATGTATTTAGGTCCCTTACGATAATTGTGTTTTGGTCAATTTCTCCCTTTAGTTCTGTTAGTAGTTGCTTGGTATAGTTCGGTGCTTCTTGATTGCAGGCATAAATATTGATGACTGTTATGTCTTCTTGTTGTATAGCTCCCTTTACCATTATGAAATGTCCATCTTTGTCTCTTGTTACCTTTTTTATCCTGAAGTCTGTTTCATCTGATATCAGTATGCCTACATCTGATTTTTTTCTGAAAACCGTTTGCTTGGAATATCAGTTTCCACCCTTTCACTTTGAGTCTGCATTTGTCCTTGCAGGTGAGATGGGTCTCGTGGAGGCAGCATGTAGTTGGGTTTCGTTTTTTGATCCAATCTGCTACTCTGTGCCTTTTTATTGGTGAGTTCAGTCCATTTACATTTATGTTGATTATTGATATATGAAAATTTCCTATCATTTTATCTCTGGTTTTCTGGTAGGATGGTGTCTCCATTGTTTCTTTGCCTTTTTGTTGCTGTCTATTATTTCAGTGTGTTGGTATTTTATGATTTTCCCCCTCTATTTCTTCTCCTTTTTTTTGTGTTATGTATTTCAGTTCTGGATTTTTTTTTGTTTTTGAGTGGTTACCATTAAGTTTATGTAACAGAAAGTTTGATATTTAGAGTATTCCACTTTCTTCAGCATGTTGACTTTCTCCATTCCTTTTGTTGGTTCAGACCTTTACTCTCTCCCCTATTTTGTTTTTGTTGTCACAAAGTATCCCTTTTTATGCTGTGAGTTTATTTCTGTGCTGCAGTAGCAAGTTGTCTTTTTCCCCTTTTTTTTAAGTGTTTTTTTCCCCCCGTTCTTTACCCTGTATATTATGTTTAAATATATATAGTGTGCTATTTGGTGTAGGGGTTGCCATTTCCTGCTTCTGTCTCTTCATAATACTACTCATGGTTTTGTATTCTTTTGCTTTTTTGTTTCAGATCGTTTAGCCTCCTTCAGTATTTCTTGCAGTACAGGTTGTGTGTTAGAAAATTCCCTCAGCTTCTGTATGCTGGGAAAAGTTTTTATTCCTCTTTTGTATCTAAAGGATATCTTTGCTGGATATATTATTCTTGGCTCATAATTTCTCCCTTTCAATTGTTTGAATATTTGATTCAATTCCCTCCTGGCTTGTAGAATTTCTGCTGAAAAATCTGATGATAATCTAATGGGCTTTCCTTTGTAGGTTACCGGTCTTCTTTTCCCTGGCTGCCTTGAGGATTCTTTCTTTGTCGTTGATTTTGTACAGCTTCAATACAATGGACCTTACAGAAGGCCTGTATAGATTGAGGTAATTAGGTGTTCTATTTGTTTCTTGGATTCAAGGATCCAGTTCTTTCCACAAGTTTGAGAAGTTCTCGTCAGCTATTTGTTTGAATATACTCTCTGTTTCCTTCTCCCTTTCTTCTCCTTCTGGTATGCCCATTATTCTTATATTGATATTCCTGATGGAGTCAGAAAGTTCTTGCAGAGTTCTTTCATTTCTTTTAACTCTCAAGTCTCTCTCTTCTTCCATCTGTGTCATTTCCAGATTTCTATACTTGATGTCACCAATTCTTTCCTCCATCTGGTCAACTCTATTATCTAAGCTGGCTATTTCATTCTTCAGTTTTTTTATTGAGTTCTTAATCTCCAGAAATTCTGTTTGGCTCTGTTTTAAAGTTTCAATCTCTGGTAAAATGTTCATTTTGTTTTTTGATTGTGTTTCTGAGTTTATTAAACTGCCTGTCTGTGTTTTCATGCATCTCTTTGAGTTTTTTCAGAACTGCAATCTTGAATTTTCTGTCATTTAAGTCACATATTTCCATGTCTTTAAGTTCATTTTCTGGATACTTTTCATTTTCTTTCTGAGCTGCCTCGTTACCTTGGTTAGTCATGGCAATTACTGATTTATTATTTCTCTTCCTAGACATCTACAGGAGAGGGTTCTGCAACAGGTTGATAGAAAGAGGTCTTTCTTTTGTTTTCTAGTAGATGTTGGTAGAATATTTTATTTTCTCTCCGATTGTAGCCTTTTATTCTGTCTCACGCTGTAGTGTTATATTTGCATTGTTCTGGCTTCTCACACAATGTGGGTATTCTCTGGAAGGCAGGCTTCTCCTCTGTGAATATGTCACTTGAGTCACAGGGCATGGCCTCTGTGGGGGGATGTGGAGAGCTTCTGAAGTTCCAAAGCTCTTCCTACACCAGTTTCAGAGCCTGTGCTTTTCAGCAGCTCTGTTTACTCCTGCATGTATCCACCCAGATAGGTGGGGATGGGGGCGGGGTGGGGTGGGGTTGTAAGAGGTGACCCAGAGCAGGCAACCCCCAGCACAGCCTGTCCTGCACCCAAACCTGCCTCCTCTGCTGGAACTAGTTGGGCTGCAAGTCTGTGGCTGCAGGCTGCAGTTCTCAGAACTGCAAATATTTTGATTTTTTTAATCTGACACTGCTACCATTCCGCTTCTTGCACTGGGCAGGTGGGGATGGGATGAGCTCTGGGAGGGTAGGGAAGGGTTGGCTAGTCTCAGTACCTAACCTTTCTATTCTCTGCTCGGCAACGAGGGCTTAAAATTCTGTTTTCACACTTCTTCTCTTAGTCTTTGAGGTCTCTGTTGTGAGCATTGGGTTCAGCTGTATTATATGCTGATCCTTCAGACAGGACTGTGGACCATAAGCAGAGGGCTAGCAGTCTGAATTCTTACCTCTCCCACCACTGCAGTAGCTCTGGAATGCAGGGAGCTCAGAGCTCCAAGCTAGGTCTACGGCCCACGCTGCGGCCCGTAGCGTGGGTTCTCATTCCCAGTCTCTGCACTTCCTTCTTTCTTCCTCCCCTGCTCGCCCCATTTGCCCACCTTTAGATGATTTCAGATGTACATCTCTTAGTCTTGCTTGTCTGCTGCACAGGAAGTCCTTTGTGGAATTATAGCTGTTCAATTTGTTGTAAATTCCAGGGGAGATTTCAAGGGGCTCACCTCATGCCACTATTTTATGATGTAATCCTCAATCCCTTGCTCTTTCTCTTCTCCTTCTGGCACCTCTATGATGCGAATGTTGATATGTGTGATGTTGTATCAGAGGCTCCTTAAACTGTCTTCATTTTTTTTTTTTTGATTCTTTTTTCTTTTTGCTGTTCTATTTGGGTGTTTTCTGCTACATTATCTTCTAAGTAGCTGATTCAATTCTCTGCTTCATATCATCTACTATTGGTTCCCTCTAATGTGTTCTTCATTTCAGTTATTGTATTCTTTATTTGTAACTTGTTCTTTTTTATGTTTTCTATCTCTATTTTTAGTTCTATCTCTTTGTGGATATTGTCCATGAGATCATCGAGCATCCTAATAACCAGTGTTTTGAACTCTGTGTCTGGTAGATTACTTACCTTTATTTTGTTTAGTTCTTTTTCTGGAGCTTTGTTCTGTTCTTATATTTAAGACATGTTTCTTTGTCTCCCCATTTGACTGCTTCCCTATGTTTGTTTCTGTGTATTAGGTAAGGCTGCTATGCTTCCTGTTCTTGGTAGAGTGGCTTTATGTAGTAGGTGTCCTTTGGGGCTCAGTGGCACAGTCTCCCTGGTTACCAGAGCTGGGTGCTCCAGGTGTGTCCCTTGTGTGGGTTGTGTGTACCCTCCTGTTGTATTTGAGCCTTGGTTGCTGTTTGCTCATCAATGAGAGGGACTCACCTTTAGGCTCATTTGTTGTGAGGACTGGCCATGACTACAGTGGAGGAGTTGTGGTGCAGGGGCTGACCGGACAGAGCAGGATTTGATTTAGCAGGGCTCTGGTACCTTCCCAGTCTTCCCTTTGGGTATGTCATCCTCAGAGGTGGCTGGGTGATGTTCCACCTTGATACAAAGCTGAGCTGGTTCCAAAGGCCTCCTGGGATGGGTTTCACCTCAGCCCAGTTCAGCCATAGCCTGTGTCATGTCCAAGGCCACCTGGCATGAGCCACAAAGCAATCCACAGATGACCACTATCTGCATTGGGCTTGGAGGTACTTCAGGAGGCACAGCCACAAACCAAGACCAGCTGTGGCTAATGCCAGGCTTACAGCTTCTCCTCAAGAGGTACGGTACATGCTGAAGTCAGATGCTGCTTGTTTGGGTTTTTGAACCTTTAGGAAATTTTAGGAAAGTCTGCAGCATAAGCCAATGTAATCTGTTTGTACGGAAAAGCCACTAGAATGGCTTGTGTGTGCTGGACAGTTGGGTTGGGGAGGGTCTCCGGGAATCACCCGGGGGGTGGGGGTGAATGAAAGGTGTTAGCCAGGTTGATGGAGACTCAGATATGGAGGCTGCCTTGGTCTTCACACTTGGAGTAGGGAGGTCTCAACCAAGAAACAATGACTTCTACCAGCTCCTCCATCCAGGAAAAAGGAGCCCCTCTAGCCCATGCCCTGAAGATAGACAACTCATTTCCTCTTGGTACGTCCCTGGTGCCTGTTGAGCTGCAGCCCCAGTGCTGGAGCTCAGAGTGAATAAGTCCGTCACTGAGCAAGTCTGTGAGTGGGTCCTGGAAGAGGAGTGCCTGGGACTGCAGCCGCCCTCTTCTCACTCAGCCACAATCTCCCCTGGTTTTCACAGCCAGAGATTATGAGGACTCTCTTACTAGCACTGGAACCCTGGGCTGGGGAGCCAGCGGGTGTAGGGCTGGAACTCTTCACTCCTCAGAGGTGGTGGGGGGGGGGGGACCTCCCTCGCTGAGATATCCCTCCTAATTTTTAATGGTTGCTTGCAGGCGTGAGACCAGCCTCTTTTGCATCCCTGTCCCTCCTACCAGTCTCGAGGTGACTTCTTCTGTCCCCATTTGATTTGATTCTAATAATTTGACATACAAATAAAAACACCCATTGCTTTTGCATATTTCAAGTGATTTTGCATGTTTAAAATTATGAATTATTTCAGGCTTAAATTGGGAAGAATGTGAAACAATGGAAACATTTACACAATGCTGATAGAAGCATAGCTGGTACTACCATTTTGGAAAATAACTTAACATTATCCCTAATTAAGTCCAGGCTTTTTTTTTTTTTTTTCATAGTACTCAATATTTTTTGTAGTACCCAAAGACAAAACAATTACTTACTTTTGTCTGTATATATTGAGCTAATTTGAATGTTCTTGCATGCCTAAATCCTCTTTTTCCCCAATTCTCTTTTCAATTAACAATTCATTAAATATAGTCAACAAAAAAGATTGTGTTATATTTTAAGGGCTGTACAATTCAGGTTGACTCACCTCAAGTAATACTAGCTTTTAAGATGTATGCAATGAGTTGCCAGGTTGTTTACTGTAGTGTGAGCAGTGGTTGGTACAGAGACTCTAAGACAAATATAATGTATATGGCTAGAACAGGTGTGGTTGGTGCATCTATGCAGAGTTTGAAGGGAAACTGAAGAGTGACAAAAGTACCTTGACAAACTCATATTGTCCCTCAAGTTTTACACTTTATCCCAAAGGTCATAATGCACCCATATTCAGTCAAAGCTACTTCTAACACATTCATGCAAGAAAACAAAACAAAAAAAGTCTGACATAGTAAGTGTTGTGCTAAGAATAAACAAACAAACATTTGTACAGTAGTAGCTTTTCAAAGAAAAATTTTTGTGCCAGAAGGTGATATTGATTGAAAGTTTTTGTCTAGTACATGCACAATTTTGACTCTGCAATTTAATATAAAAGATGTTAACTAGAAGTGGAAATCTGCTGTGACATGTATTCAATAATAAAATTGTCTCCAACGTGGACATTGTACTTGCGGCTATGCTGAAGAATTCATCTAACAGTGCAGTGCAATTTGACACCATCCCCAAAGGCTGGGCTGAGACTTGAATCGTTGCATCAGCCCAAGCAAAAGGTTCTCATTTCTTCCCCTTCCTCCATGCTCTTCATGTCTGTGAGACTTCTTTGTAAATATATGCTCTGTAATGTTAAGAGCAAGAGAATGCAAGTGCTGCTGGAAAGAATGAAGGGTTCGCAAT
Organism: Rhinolophus hipposideros; assembly: GCF_964194185.1. NCBI lineage: Eukaryota > Metazoa > Chordata > Mammalia > Chiroptera > Rhinolophidae > Rhinolophus > Rhinolophus hipposideros. The sequence continues at coordinate 77,260,666 of NC_138050.1, read as the reverse complement.
CTTAGAACAGAAGGGGAATTACTAAACTATTAAGCTCAATTAACAAGTAAAAAATGAACTAAGTTGTTCCAGAGTGATTTTTAATTCTGTCAAATAAAGAGGAACCAGACTGCAGGGTAAACTCTTATTTATTAGTTTTGGTTAATGAGTTTTTCATAAGCAGAATTTCTTAAATTTTATTGAATCAATAAAGTCACCATTTGGAAATCTGCTTTTTCCCACCAGGGTAGGATTTTAATTGAGCAAACACCCAAGTGCTGTAAAGTGACTCTGCAGAGAACTGGTCTATGGGTTATATTACTGGCCTGGCAGACAGAATTGCAGACGTCCTTGCTTTGAATGTAATCTCTACCATGTACCACTTGTGCATGAATTTTTATCTCCAGGGGTGATGGTATTTTCCTTGTGCTTACTACCAAAGACCTATTGTAAGAATAGTAATGTCAGGGTCACCCCCTAAAAGATGAGCACTGTATCCTTCCTTCTAGCCTCTGACCAGACAGAGCATTATTTATCACTGTGTGGAGCATCTTGAACCTCTCCTGAGAATGACAGAATCTGGGGTGTCACCACTCCTTTATAGTACAGATAGCTTAGATATATTCCATGGCCACAGGACACATCCTGCCCTAGTCAGTTGTTTTGTGGACACCTGTCTTTGTTTATAATAGAGTCAAGTGGGAAAAGGGTACTGACGGAGAATAAATCTGTCCCCACAACTTGGAAAAAACACGAAGCATGTGCTCTGCAGAGATCGGTAAATACTTTCTTCCTTATTTCAAAAGTCATTGGTGGGAAAGAAAATTCCCCAAGTCCTCCTTTAAAGACCAAAAAAAAACAGTGTTTGGAGATTCTTAACTTACTTCTTGGAGAATACCTAGATTAGGTAAACGGCTCCTCCGCTGGTCCTTTGTTAAATGAAAGTTGTGTGATGTAGTCTAACAATCGTATACTGGAGATAAGAAGAATTGAACTTCAGGTCTATTCTCCAGATCGTGTATTTGGCTACCAAGTGGACAACTTTGTTTGAAATCTCCAGGGCTTCAAGCCCCAAGAAAAGAAATGCATACCTCCATCTCTAAAAACTCTTTCTATGGTTCCACCACATAAATGGTAATCCCAGGGTGGATTCATGTTTTGTGGGGTCTGAAGCTTATAAAATTTGTGGATTCTCTTTATTCTAATTATCGCAAATACTAAAATGCTAACTGCAGAATAACTGTAGGGATGGGATAGATGTTAGATTTATTCCACTGCTCTAGAGAGTTGTGCCTTTCTAGTGTTTTCTTCAGCCTAGTAATCCTAAGGGTCACATCCCTTAGAACATGTACCATGTGTGAATGGACAGTCAGTCATGTTGCAGATAAGTAGCACTGGCTGGAGGTGCCAATGGCCTCAACATTACTGCCCTGCTTTTCCACCTAATCCTGCATTAGTCTTCTGCATAAACCTAATCCTGCATTAGGCTTCTGTCTTAGTCACAGAGGTTTGGCTGGGTCTGCTCCAGACTGCAAGCATGTTTTCCATCTTCTGATGCCCCTGGCAAGGAACCGGGTGGCCTAGGTGTCTTCACAGGTACATGAGAGACCTCTTTGCTGTTCAATCCTCTCTATTAATAATTCAGGGTCTAACTCAGAAAGTCAAGTTGAGATCTGTGGTAGCCTCTGCACTGCACTCAGACATCCCATTTAAGGTGTGTTTCAAATGAAATGTTAGTATGAAAACCCTATTCTGTTGTGTGTGTTTTTTCTAAAAAGAATTATCTCCAATTTTGTTATAACACATAGTCATTTAAACATTATCAAAATAACCTCTGCCTTCAGATTCTTCCACAAACATTTCCTACTGTGATTTTTTTTTTTTTATTCAAGAGAGAAAAGGAGACTGAAAAAAATTATCCATTTTATTGGAAAGGAAACAGCAAATTTTGAAAACCGGATATTAGTTTCTTATGGGTCTGTCCTTCTTTCCATGAATAACAGTTTTTATGTTTTTGCTCAACGTAGACCAGAAATGTCTCCACATTCTTTTTTTTTCCAACTCTTAATACTGATACTTGTGTCATGATCATTTTTCAAATTTGCTTTATGAACTCGAGGTTCCTTTCCAAGACTCAGAACATAGAAATAATAGAAGTTGTGGAGGGGAGAAGATCAGGGCAAAAGGTAAAATATTTAAATTATGAGTAGTACAGTTCTTAGTTTTGAAATGGCCTTGAAGAGTGAAAACTAAAACAACATGTATATATAATCAGTATCATTCACTGAACCAATTTAACTAAAATAATTACAGTGGAAATCACTGGCTTTTAAAAGATAGGCTGCATCAAGATTCTCCATACTGTTTGTCTGGAATGATCTCCCTGCAGTCTCTGGATGTGCACCAGTTGATAAACTGAGAAACTCCATACTCACAGTGTGAGCACCCCTGGTGACTGGACAACCACTGTCTCCAGGTTTGCCTGTGGGATATTCTGTGAAAGGTCAAGTCCTTAAAATGGAAACATGGCTGGTATGAAAATAAACTTTGGAAAATAATTTCTGTCACTCTAAAAAAGAAACCATTAATTCCAAGATTTAGAACTTTTATAATTCTGTTGGCAACTGCAACTTTAGCTTTCTCCCTTGTTGTGACACTTTCTGCACTCACATTCATGGGTTTTGTTCCTTCAAGAAAACACACTTTTTCTAGCCTGTCTTAGGAGGTCTGACAATTATGTTCGTGAACTTGTTGCAATGATGTTGCTAACCGTTTTTGATATCAGAGGGATTATTCATTATGAAATTGTACCAACTGGACAAACAGTTAACCAAGTTTACTATTTGGAAGGGCTGAAAAGACTGTGTGAAAAAGTTACACGACCTGAACTTTTCACCAACAATTCATTTTAATGACATTTAGGACATCAAGGGTAATATGACAACAGCTCTGATGGCCATTCCGGAAAAAGAGTTCCAAAATTGCTTTGAAGGGTGGACTGGACACTGCCATCAGTGCATAGCTTCCCAAGGGGAGTACTTTGAAGATGACTATAGTGATATTCAGCAGTGAGGAATGTAGCACTTTTTCTAGGATGAGTTCGTGAACTTAATTGTCTGACCTCATATGATTGCCTACTGTTAAGTAATCAGGCTTGTATACCCTTTAGGATTTCAAGATTTCATTAACACACCTAGAACACAAAATGGACAGATCCATTCTGTTTTCTGTGCCTTTTTGTTGTTGTTGTTATCTATTTGTTTGGGTTATTTTCTAACGTTCTCAAAAAGACCTTTTCACTGTCTTTCCCTAGATTATGAAGACACGTAAAACTAAGGAAGAATATTGGACTTCACTTTTTTTTGTTATCAGGCGCTACAGGTTTCTGCTGAGTTTTCTCAGCTGAGATACTCTTTGATTTGTGAGCAAAAGTTTAAAAGGCTAAAAAGGGGGAAATTGGTTCAATATTTCAGGCACAATGAAATAGTTCTTTTGTCACTTTATTTCCCTGCTGTATTAATTTGTGGTTACTCACCTTCTCCTCAGAGGTCCCCAGGGAACCCCAAATCTGACTCTCTATGATCTGACACATGAACCCAAACATTTCTCCCAATAAATTACATCTCATGTGTAATAAAACAAAATTGCCTTCTTTGGAGTCTAGAAGAATGTTTCAGACCCCAGTTGGCCACATTTTAGTTTGTTGGTCACATACATTCTGACTATGAGGGTCTCTGTGGCCTGTGCTGGTCTGGGAAGAGGAACGTTGAGTTCGCTCACTGGACTGAACAATGCGGGAATGTTTTTTCCCTGTCCATTCACTTAAACAATGTGCCATTCTGTACCTCATAAGCACTTAATTTATTCCAACTCTTTGGCCTGACCTGTAATCCCCCTCTCCTTACCCATCTGACCCATCTGTGTTTCATTTCCCACTCATCAGCATCCAGAGAGCTAGGCCCAGGCCCTGTTTGGAACCATTAGACAGAGATTGGCACTCTTCCCTCTTCCTGCACCACATCCTCCGCTGGAAAAAAAATGACCATCAGATCAGAGAACAGAGCCTGCTTTGTCCCCTGCAACGGGGATCTGGAAGCATTTTCAATCATTTGCACTCTATACCCACTCAAACGCATTAATGTGATCAACATTGGGCCTGTTGTGGGCATTTTTTCCAGCAAATAGCTTGCTAACATTCCAGGCATGTACTCCCCTGAAAACAAGACTGAGACAGGGCCCTGAATATTCAATTGGAAAATCACCAAGAGCAAAAGCTTAGCTTGGCACGGCTGGTGTTGATTCTTAATAAGTGACTTCCTAAAGCTGAGGCATGGGGCTTACAGCGTCAATGACTTGTTTGAAAAATATTTTGTAGGTGCCTCATACCACTCTATTTCCTGTGGTATGCGTCATATTGTGAGCTATTCCAAGCCAGGCTGGTTAAGCATGCTCACTTTCCCCACCCCCCCAAGATTGTGGTGTTTAACTAAAAATGTCTTTATACAAGATGAGCTCATAGCTATTAGTGCTGATGTAGTTTTAACTGCTTGGATACCAACTGTAGTTCGTTGAAAATGTGCTGAAAAAGGGTAAACCTGAGCAAAAACATATCTCACCCTGTCTAAAATGGCGGGATGGCAGTCCCAGTGGCAATGTTTCTTCAGGGGGGAAAAGTTCCAGATTTAAGTACAATGCATACCTTTCACTTTCATTAAAAAGACTTACTGTTCTTAGCATATTACTAAAGTCAAGGTGCTGAAGACATCTGGAACATTGGAATAAAATTAACCCTTTTATTGCTTCAGGTACTTTGTAAAACTTGCCAAAGAACAGAGCTAAGGTAATTGGAGAAAACAAGTGTATCTTTTCAATAGAGTTTCCTAAAAGGAAACGAAAAGAAATCCAAAGACCTAAAATTCTGCCCTAAGATGAAAATATTTATGAGTAGGATTTGTGTGTAAGGGTCAAGTAAGATAATGTATATAAGATATCTTGGCAAGCATATAGAATTCTAGAAGGGGAGAAGAGAACATTGATGAACACCTTCTATGTGCCACACAGAGCATTGGGTGCTTCTACATACTAGATAAAGTGTTCTTCACAGCACTTAAGATAAAGATGTGATTATTTTCATTTTGCAAACAAGGAAAGGGAATCCCAAAGAGAATCAGTAAACTCCCCAAGGTCACACCATTGGTTAATTACAGAGGCAAGATTCAGAATGAGGTCAGTGTGACTGACAAGCTTGTGTGCTATCCTTTACCTGGCTACTCATGGATCGAAATATCTCACCTGTATTGTAACTGTCTACTTGTTCAAAAAAATGTGTGCCTGCCATGGTATGAAGGGCTAGAGCAGGAGGCGAACATAATTATGTGTCATATTCTCTCCTGCCTTCCTCCAGTGAATAGTTTGGGGCCTCTACCCAGTGTATGCTCAGTAGCTATTAAGTGATTAGACATTGTACATGCCATCTCTGAATGATTTGTGTTTCTACAATAGGGCCTTTTATAACACAGAAGAGAGGGATTGATACTCTGGACACTGCCCCTGCTGTGTTTGCTTCTCTGGGCAAATAATTTTCCTTGGTGCCAGGAGCAGCTCTGACGTGGCTTCTCTGCCTTTGTGTGGCCTGGGGCTTTGAGCTCTGGATCAAGAGCCTGGCTGCGTCTGAGATGAAGTAGGAATGCAGCAAAATGGAGTCAGGGAAGCCAAACTGTTTGTCAGGAGGAGAGGCAACCATGGATGTTTCTGTCTCCAGGTCACTGAGGGGGCCCGAAAACATCTACAGGATATGACCAAGACCTTTTCTGGAGCAATGAGCTGGTGGAAAAATGCACAGGCTAGTATTATAAAAGAAAGGAAGAGCCTCTATTCCCCTGCAAATTTAGGGACGCACATAATGAGGCTCTACCAAGGAAGTGAAAAAGGGGCTTTTGTGTTGGGTATTATCTGTGTTTGGCTCTGTTGAGCTTATTATGCCCCAGGACTGTAAATTATTAGTTGATCCTTTATGACCTGATAGTTAGTGTGTTATCTATAGGAAATAACTTGTTTCTCACTTGAGATTTACAAGCTGGACTCATTTCTTTTCACAATATAGTTGAAAAAATATATAAAGAAATTTTAAATTCTGTGATTTCCTCCCATCCTTCCAATGCAATAAGTTTGCAAAACTACCAGTTCAAAATGTCAAGTTGAATGACAACTATGAGATTGGTTTCTGTTCTTATAAATAGTTCATATTTTCTACCTGAGGCATTAGAAGAAAGCTTCTTTCAAGTACGTAAAAAAAAGAAAAAAAAAAGCATTCATTTATTAGTTTGAAGCAATTCTCACTTCAGAAGTTTACCACCAGTGGATAGTGACATTTGGGGATAAATATGTTGCTAAACTAATAAAACTTTGAGAGTTTTTAGAAAAATGTACATTTTAATCTTATTCTTGCATTTTAAAGCCTACATCAGAAGTATTTAATGAAAAGACAACATTAGGAAAGGAAAATAGATTTTTTGAATGAAAGATGGTAAAGTGAGTACTGGTCAGAAATCAGGTAAAGTTAGGCCTTTTGCAATCTCATCAAAAGTCAAGTGTTCGTTTTTGTTTTGTTTTTACATTGAGTACTCTTATATTATTATTATATTTTTTGCAAGATGATTTGCTCTCTCATTAGCGAGACTTTCATCCTTAGCAAAGTAATGTGAGTGGAACATGTAAGAAAATGTCAAAAGACTAAAACTGCATGATCCATCACAGTCTTGAAGTGTAAATTTGGAAATATTGGCCAGGAACAGCTGAAGTCCTCAACTCATGACGTTTGAGCTGATTTGAGTTTTCCCCAAGCCAGCTCCACAGCGGGCTTTCATGTTTACCACGGACATAAATTCACTGGAGCTCTTGAGTAGGACTATGTCTGAAAGCAGTGAACAGCATGCTGGGATTTTCTCTTAAGATTACACGTACCCCTTCAAGTAAAGTTCCATGCAACTTTCCTTCCCAGAGCTGTGCACACAAAATTTCAGGAAACAGCAGTTCTTAATTAGGTCTCCAGTTTATAGTTTCACCTGAAAAAATACATTTAAAAAAATCATATATGTTTGGCTGTCGAGATTTTTCAAGTCAATAAATTCTTGCTAATTAATCACATTAACGGTGGTCCTTAAAAGTTGAAACAGAATCAGAAAACAAACCAAATTCCCCATAAATATCCAACATAAAGACCTATTCACTGATGCATTTTCGGTTTCTAAGAATTCTACAAGTGTTTTTCTCCCTGACAGGACACACATGCGCATGTACACTATGTCACTATCTGTAGTCGTGTTAATTATCCGCACAGGAAAACAATTCTGATGACATATTTTAATACTTCAGAATGATGTCATTATGTATGAGTACTTTGCTGCTTAGTGCCCTTGTGTGACTGTTTTAAGAGATTATAGCCCAGAAACCCTCAGCAGCACATGTCACCTCATCTCAGAGCCAACCCTTTACCCCAAAAAGGAGGACATTAACAATGGTGAGGGAAGAAGAACTGGGGAAGCAGAAGCTAAGGGGACAAATGAACTGCCTCCTGTTTGTCCACCATTGCATTCTTCAGAAGCACCCTATTTCTTGGTGTAAATGTGCCCCACTAATATCTCAGTTGATCCTTTGGTCTGCTATGGCACATACTGCACAAAAGTGGACTGCTTAAATCCCCTTCAGAAACATAAACAAATAGATCTAAGATTCCACCTCCCTCTGTGATATGTTTCCTGAGAATAGTGCTACTGTTTTTCATTAAGAAAATAACTTTTAAAACTCATAAACCTTAAGCTCCCCAAATATATTTGGTGTGTATTTATCAAGATGCTGTATTTGAACATGCATGGACCTCAATTTAAAATTTGTTACTATTCTCTATGTAGGAGTTAACCATTTCTCCAATAGGATTTGTGAATGTGTTTAATATTTTAGAGGGAGACAGAAAGGGTCAGCTACTATTTTCAAAAGATAATGAATTTTAAATCAGCAAAATGGAAGAATTCTACTTTCAAGGGGATAGATTTTAGTTTCTTTTAAACCTTTCGTGTATTGTTAGGAGGAGGAGATGGTCCTAATTTTATATGTCTGTAAGGGAGAATGTCTATAAGAATTTGTGCTGTACCCCTCCCCCAGCACAAATAGTTGATCATAGCAGAAGCACAGCGTTTTATAAGATCCCTATTCAGAGATTTTAGCAGTACAGATTTGAGCTGATTTTATGTTTTATGGCCTAAGAGAAAAATAATTTTCTTATTTCAAATACTTTCAAATACTTGTTTTTGGATTTTCTTTTTCTTTCTTTTCTTTTTTTTTCTTTTTTTTTTTTTTGAAGCTCAATTCTTCTTTGCTCGGGGAGCTTTTGATTTATTTATTTCTTCCTGTCTCTCTTCCTCACACTTGGGTCTTATACTCTAGGCTCTGTACTGCCAGCAGTTAAGGAAGACTAGGCAAAAAACAACGTTATGTTGAAAAAAATACTTGACTTAATTTGGGCAAAGTGTTTCACCTCAGTTTCTTTACCAATAAATGAAGGAAATTCAATCATTGATTCACTCAATAAGCTTTCAGTGAGTGTCAATTATAGGTAAAGCAATTATAGGTAAAGTTCATATGATATTGATACAAAGATGCAGAGTCACTGGCTCTTGAGGGTCTTATGGCATAAGCAGACATGTAAATAGGGGAATGGGATAATACCTACAGATATTGTTCCCTTTTCATCAGCAGTTTTGCTACTCTATTATTCACCACCTGGGAAGAAGTAGGAAAATATCATGAAAAAAACTCATCATAGTACCAGTAAGAGGGACATGAGGGGAGACAGAGAGAGAGAGAGAGAAAAACAACATGGGTCCTTTGTTCTTCTCACATTTTCTCATTGAAACTCAAATTGAGGAATGGAGGTAGAATAAAAAAGATAGGTTAGTTGTGAGAGCAAGACAGGAATGGGCTTGTATCCACTTCCAGTTTGGGACTCTGAATGGAGATGAACTGGCAAATTGCCATGGGCTGGCGAGGAATAGCTACAGGAAATGTAGAAATGGTGGCATGGTGAGAGAGGTGGGGGCGTGGAGAGAGAGAGAGAGAGAGAGAGAGAGAGAGAGTCTTTTGTTCCCTAGTACCTGTTGCTAGGTAGCATGGAGAGATTCAGAACTCCCACATGTCCTCAGAGATACCAAAGGTTGAGAACCAGAAGGCCGGTAATGAGGCTGCATCAGTGAAGGAAGAAGGGAACCCCTAGAGAGGCTGAAGTAAAGACAACCTTGCCAGGGGTCAGTTAGAGTCCAGGGCTGAGACTCAGAAGGTCAGAAAGGCAGAGAGACATGAGGTCAGGATGAGGTGCAGGTTGTGAACTGCTGGACTGAGAAGAAACTAGCATTATATCCGCTATAGAATTTCATGAGAAGATGTAGAGACCATAGAGACCAATATGGAGACAGGTAGAACGAATTTACCTCAGCCAAAGGCATGTGGGAGCCAAGGGGGAGCATAGGGCCAGATTAACACCAGGGTCCCTGCTGTAATGCCACATGGATATGTACGCTTCCCCTTGTACTCACGTGTTATCTGGGAATGAAGCAGGGTGGGGGGTTAGGGGGGTCTGTGACTCAGGTGAGGTAGTTCTGATGGGGAGTTTCAGCTTTACTTTGAATCTTTTCCAACAGTGGACTGAATTCACCTAAAAGGAGACTGTTTTGAACTGAAAGAGAATGAGTCACTCTGAATTGGCAGGTTTAGGTTTTCTCCCACCCCCAAGTCCATTACCATGGGGCCTCAGAACAAGGTGCAGGTCTCATATGGATACTACGTACATTGTTTTGCACATCTGAATTGTAATGTATGTAGCACAGATTCGTCCTCTTTTATAATATAATAGCTTACCTTTTATGGTGTTTTTTAGTTTTTTAGGCACTCTCCCATCCATTATTTTATTTTCTCCTCTTAATAAGTATGAGAGGTTGGCAGAGTAAGCACGTATTTTATAGGTGAGGTATCTGAAGCTCAGTGAGGTTGGCTTGCACCTCTCCATTTATAAAATGGAGATAATAATACTTATTCGGCCAAAGTCTCATGCTTTTTGTGAGTATCAGATAGGAATGGAGAACTTGTAGGGAGGTAGGATTTACTGTACTACTAAGAGCATCTAAAAGCAGATGAAGCAGGATGATACTGTCATTAAATGACTAGGATGTACATAATGCTATCTGACTGCGAAGATGTTTTACCTGGAGAGAGGATTCCTATGTTTCAGTAAACCCATTCATACATGAAACGCTCTGGTGAGCCTCATGTTCAATAAAGCACTGGAGTACTGCCGTTGGGTTTAAGGACTAGATCTCTATTCGTGATGTCACACAAGGAGCATGGTTTAGAACACCCAATTTGAGTTTTAGTTTCAGCACTCACGGGAGTGTAAGTTTGATTGGAATGCTTAATACTTTTTTTTCCCCTGGATGTTCAAATTTGTCATCTTTTCCAGCTATCGTAAATCTATGAAAGATGTGATAATTATATGATGTTTAAAGAAAGCAATTTAATTTATACTTACAGTTTCTGAAGAACAATACAAGAAGAATACTCAATTAACCTTAGATTTGGGTCATTGGCAGGTCAAGGCCACCTCCAGGCATATTTACTCTCTCTTAGGCTAAGCTTCTCCTGGCACAAGGAATGAAGTAGCTTCCTCTCCTTGGCCACCATGGTTGTGTGTGGTCTGGTCTCTGCTGACATCTCCAACTTGATTTCTCATTCTTTCCCTTCTCTTACTGTATGCGAGTTGCAAGGCCCTTCATTCAGTTCTGAACTTTCCTGAGTGAGGTTTGTGGATATGATCATCCCTCTGCAAGAAAGCTGTTTCATCTCCCTAGATTTTTAGCTCCTTCCATGCATTAGGGCCCTTCATCAATGCCTCCTTCTCAGTGAGGCCATCTTCGGTTATTCCATTTAAATATAGCCCCTGCTATTCTCTATTTTAGCACACTTCTTCTTTTATATTTTGTAAATAATTGTTCAATTGGTTATTTATTGTTCATCATCTCATCAAACTACAGGAGGGCAGACACTTTGTTTCACTCACCATTGCACAACTGGTTACTACCTGAGACATAGGAGATAATTGTTGAATGAATAGGTAAATTAATGAATAAACCTGTTGTATAAAGTCCTTAGTGAATTTATAGCCCATGACAAAAATCTTAGTAAAAACGAGTTATTTTTAATACCATAGTATTGATGACCTCAAAGTCATTACTGCTAAATTTGCATATAAATGTAAGAGTAAAATATAAAGAACAGTAATAGATTTTGGCATTACCTACATGATTATATATATTCTTAGACTGATTCAAATTTTTCGTAATTTAAATTGGAAACCAAAATAGAAATGCAAATGAACAATAAATTTATTAAAAGATACTCAGACCAACTGAATATTAAATTAGTAGAAATGGAAACAAAGAGATATCATTTTTCTACTGTAAAATTGGCAAAGAAAGAAAGAATTCTTTGCCACCGAGTCTATGTTGGTGAGCATATGGCAAATAATGATACATTTGTAACTGCTGATGGGAATGTAAATTGGTACAAGCTCGAAAAAAAATTATTTTCTTTGAAGTTGAACATGAACATGTCTACATCCTAAAAATTCCAGTCTTTAGGTATGAACCTTAGAAAAACTTGCAGATGTACATAAGCCCAAGGAAGAATAAACAAGAATGTTCTTAAACATTGTTTTTCAGAGCTAAACAGTTTGATATATAATACGTTGAACATTGTTTAGAGTATTTTTAAATTTACATTATTTTTTCTTAGATCTATATCTATCTTTTATAGGTTAAACAGGTTTTAAATATTATTTTTCAGCTTTATTGAAATATAATTGACATATACCATTGTTTAAGGTGTACAGTGTGATTATTTGATACATATACATTGTAAAATGATTATCACAATACAGTTCGTTCACATATTCATCGCCTTATGTAATTACAAATTTGTGTGTGTGATGAGAACATTTAAGATTTACTCTCTTAGCATCTTTCAAGTATATAATACGGTATTGTTAACCATAGTCACCATGCTGAATATTAGATCCCCGGAACCTATTCTGGGTATTGGAACTGATTCCCAGGGCTGTTACCGTTTCCACAACCAAGATTGAGGTCTGTGGACCTGTTTCTGGAGGCAGGGATAGGTATGTCTTTAGCCAGGTCCCTGGGTGGTCTGGACTTGTCCGTAACCATGGCTGGAGAGGCTGGAGCCAAGCACAGATGTGAGTGTCTCTGACCTGGTCCCTGCAGCGGCCAGACTGCTTGCAGACTATGGTTGGCGATGAGTCTAGAGCCCTTTCAGGATCTTCAGGATTACAAATAGGAGTGTCTCCCAGTGATTCACTGGGCTACGAATACTGCTCCTGGACTGTACCTGGGAGGAGCTGGAGCCACGTATAAGGCCCTTACAGGATCACCAGTTTTATAAACAGGAATGTCTCCTATTTGGTCTGTGAGCTGACATGGAGTTTGGCTGTGATGGGCTTGTAGCCCAGTACAGGGTCCTTCCAGGTCTCTGGGGCCACAGCTAGGAGTTTCTCTTGCCGGGTCCCTGTGCCAAAAGGACAGTCCACGAACTGTAGCTGGAGGGACTAGAGCCGAGTATAGGGCCCTTTCAGTAGATCCATGTGTTATAATTAGAGCACACAGTCTGTGATATCTGTTCTTAGATGATGTTTGCTTTATGACCTGGCACGTCATCAAGTTTCATAAACATTCTGTATATTCTTGATAAGAATGTTGATACTTTTGGGTACAGAGTTCTATATACGTCCATTAGATCAATTTTTGTTTTTCTTTATATTGCTCCAACATTTAAAATGTGTATCATTCATAAATTCATTTAGCTATGAGTCTTTTCCTTCTCCCTAACAAAAAAGTTTTCTCTCTAATTCTCTCTCTACATTGTCTCTCTCTCTCTCTCAAACTCCCCCTTTCTCTCATCCTGTAACTGATAATTTCAGTATTTAATGTCCTATTTAGAGCGGGTCTAATTCTATTTTTGATGGGTTTTTCCTAGTCTCATTTTCAAATAGCTTGATTGGGCATGTGTTTTTATAATTGTGGATTGTAAACTGGACTCCATACCTGGCAATTACGGGAGGCTTAGCGAGAGATCATATGTCTTTCTCTAAAGAATTTCTTTTTTTCTTTTTCTAGGCAATCTTAAATTGGGTACAATTTTAAGTTTATTTTTCAGCTTCAGGCTTCTTAGTATAAATTTGAATTCCAAGCCTGTGTGAAAGCCAAATTTGGTTACAAATTCTCAATGGAGACTTTTTCCCACCCAGTTTTTAGTTGTAACCCAGATGTTACCTTATAGCTATCCTGCTTTTGGTGGATTTTTTTTTTTTTTTAAATCTACCTCTTTCCTGACAACGTAGCTCTTCAGGTCCTGAATTGATATGGAGAGGATTCTTAGTTCCAAGTTCTATATCTCATAGACCAATAGCCATGTCTCCAGTACTTCATTTTACCTTAAAACTTAAACCTTCAGAGTTCAGGGATTGGCAAGAACTTGAATGTCCCCCAAGCCATCAGTCTCAGTTTGCCTCCCTGGTTCCTATCGGCTTCTTGGCCTTGAATCTGTAGATATTTTGTGTGCTATTTTGTCAGCTTTGTCATGCATTTTAAGGATCTGTAGTACCACACTTGCTTCATAATGTTAGTGTCAAATTAAATGAAAGTCTATATACAGCATTTAGCTCACTGCCTGAAATATATACAGATTTAGGGGGTTTAAAAAGACTGCAGTAAAAGAAGAAAAAGCTTTCAGCATGTTCTTTTAGTGACAAGAAATTGTCTAAGGTTTCTATTCTATTCCCTAAAAATAACAATAAAAATGAATCTTACATTGTCATTCAGATTGATTGCACAATAAATATTCAGTTTTGCTAATGATTGAGATAAGAAGATTATCTCTCAGATTTTTCTGTGTGTGCTGGGCAGAAGTAGCTGTGAATTGGTATATAGAAATATCAGGTTAAGAGTTTCATTTCCTGATGGACTGTGGACTAAAGGGACCTAGAGAGGAGACTTTCACAAACAATGAGAATATTCTTTGCCACTTTTCTTTTCAATCTAATTTTCTTTGCATTGAAAGCAGCTGTGCTTTTTCTCATCCTGACAATTCAGAAATCAGTGTAACTCGTTCTTCATAAGTACTTTAGAATATGCTGGCAGAAGCTGCTTCTGATAGTAGGCTGCTGAATGTTCAATGGTACTTGATTACATAGAAGGTTAAAAAGACCACTGTGATTATTTCCTTCTTTGTAAAACTCTCCTTGTCTTATTACAGAACTGCTAATTCTTCCAGAAACCAGGGATTATCTAAATAAGGTAGAGTAGAAGCAGTATTATGTAACAAGAGCAGGTCCTTTTATTTTTTCTGGGGGTGGGGCGGTAACTGTTTAAAAACAGTTTTATTCAGGTATAATTCCCATACCATACAAAGCACACATTTAAAGTATACAATATAATAGTTTTGGGTATATTCAATTCAGTATATTTTTAGTTTAGATGCCATTACCTTCATCATAGTCTGTTTTTAAAAGCATTTTTATCACCTCCAAAAGAAACCGTGTACCCTTTAGCAATCACTTGCTACCTCCACTGCACACCCCTTATGCCCACCTCCCACCTGCTGGCCCTAAACAGCATTTTCACTCTTCTGGACTTTCATGTGAGTGGAATCATATAATATGTAGGGAGTTTTGTGTGTGTGTGTGTGTGACTGGCTTCTTTAACTTAGCATAATGTGTTCAAGGTTCATCCATGTTGTAGCACGTGTCAGTATTTCATTCCTGTTTATGGCTAAATAATATCCCATTACATGGATATACTACATTTGTTTGTCCTTTCATTAGCTGATGGGCATTTGTATTGTTTCCATATTTTGGCTATTGTGAATGATACTGTTATCAACCTTCATGCACATTTTTGTGTGTGTGTGTGTGGACATGTTTTCATTTGGAGGTGGGTGGTAAACACCTAAGAGTGGAATGCTGGGTCTTATTATTACTCTATGTTTAATCATTTGAGGAACTGCCAGACTATTTTCCAAGTGGCTGCACCATTTTACATTCTCATCAGTAGTAGATGAGGGTTCCTATTTCTCCACATTCTTGTCAACTCTTGTTATTATCAGACTACTTGATTCCAACCATGCTTGTGGTTGTGAAGTGGTTATCTCATCGTAGTTTTGATTTGCATTTACCTGATGATTAGTGATGTCGGGTATCTTTAATGTGCTTATTGACTATTTGTACATCTTACTTAGAGAAATGTCAGATCAGATACTTTGCCTATTTTTTTACTTGGGGTAAGGGCAGATTTTTAAAATGATTTCTAATTTATGGTTTTTAAATGAAACCTAATGACTTAAAGTGGATACCATATTTATTAGTGTCCTTAAGGAAGTTACTTGATTCAAAAAACAAAAGTACCCGAAATTGAAACTCCTTAGAAAAAAAACAGGTTATTATAAAGATAATTCAACAAAAAGAACTTTAAATAATAGTGACTGAACACCTATGCCCTCCATTCTAGTGTTCTCCAAGGTCTCTTCCACCAGAACTTGGATCTGCATAACCCAATGAATATCATTTCCCAAAATATTCTATTTGATTGTCATGTTTTCCTCTTGCAAATTATATCTCTAGTTGTGGGACATCTTCTTAGATTTTCACTGTCTCTTCCCCATCAATCCTTTAAGGAGAACTCAGAGTTAAAGAGAAATATATTTGGATTTTTTCTCAAATGATATCTCATGCCCCCTGGCAGGAAATTTTCTTACCTTACTATTGGCAGAAGCCTGCTGACCTATAGTAACTAGAGGTCATTGATGTCAGACACTGGGTTTCTGTCATTCTAACCCTGCCTAGATGAAGTGAGGCAAACTTTTTTATTCCTTAAACCACCAAATGCCGCCATTGAGCTTACACATTTCATATCTATGTGGATAGTAACCATAAGCCAAGGAATTTCTGGTAGAGTTGCAATTTCAAGAAATTGATCATTTTAAAAATGTATAAGTAAATAGGACTTAATTTCCCTAGTGTTTTAAAAATCATCATACAGATAAATTCGCAAATCTTTTTAAAACCCCCTTATTTTCTGACTTGGTAATTTGATTTGTATTTCAGGTACTTGTGAATCACTTTAGAAAGAACACTAAAATCTCCAAAACAAGGTTGGGGCCTGTGGGAGACCTTAGAAGGTTAACTGCTTACATCTGCCTTCAAACTGATATTCTATAAATATTAGTGTAATATTTGTTTGGAGTCTAAAGAGAAAGTGGTTTTCAATTAATTAAAATCACAGGTATTCTGGAATATATATGAAATGATATATGATAAAGATTCATTGGATCATCGGTTATAATACCTAAAGTTTATAAACAATTAAATGTCCATTAGTAAGATTTTTATGTAAATAATTATTGTTCAACTGTACAATGAAATATTACGTGAGCTCTTTAAAAATATGAAATTCTACATTTATGATACGGAAAGGTGTTTCCAAGACACCTTTAATTAAAAAAAAATACTAAGTGCATAATATATGTTGATATATAACATGTTACCACATGTGTGGAAAAAATATTTCTGTGGATGTTTAGAAACGCATGGGATATCTCCTGAAATTTATTGCAAGGAACTGGAAACTGGTTGTCATTGAGGCATGAGCTGGTAGCTGGGGGGAAAGGGAAAAGGGAGACTTCTCACTGTACATTGTATGATGTCTTTCCATTGTATAGCACGTGAATTAATCCTATTCATATTTTACAAATAAACTTATCACATCTTTTTGTTACATGCTATTTCCATATCATACAACTTCTTGGGAGGCATTGCAACTCCTAAAATGTAGGTAATTCCTAAGACCTCCTTCTAAGTAGAATGGACTCGGTTTACATTGCTGCTTTCCAAAATTCTGCTGAGACTGCTAACTTCATGTGACTATGTGCCAGCTGACTTCAGATTGTGCTCTTAGAGGAGGGCATATCAGTGAGGACTTTAAAAAATACATACATATATATTTCCATTCTAGGTACTTTTATTTCTCTGGTTGTTTAAGAAGATGAATGAGGAAACCAGAATATGCCCCTTGTATTAAGATACCATATTTCTGGTATCTTCCAGTAAAGCTGTATTGATCTTTCAAGTTGGAGCTCTGTAAACATGCCTGTCTAAGTTGCCTCTTAATCCTACTGTGGTTTTACACCCATGTAAAAGTTTTGTTAAGGTTATAGTACTTAAAACTTAGTAGAAAATGAAATAGCAGAGAGTCTAAAACCTTATTTCAATTTTAACCCAGACAGAAGTTTGAGCTTTTGGGACCCCTTAATGAAGTCACCAGCTCTTTTTCAATGCATTTTAAGATGTGGCCATTTAAAGTCTTTTATTAAAGATGACATTTAAAGCAAAAAAGAAAGAAAGGAACTCAAGGAGTATAAAAGTTATTAAGAGAATTTGTGAAAGAAAGAATATAGAATTATTTCTTCATTCCTTCATAGTTTTGGTTTAATTTCATTTCAATTTCATGATGCCTGTTATAAGTATTATTTATAGTAATAATGATGAAATCATCTTACTATAGAGAAACACCTGTATCTAGCTATTATTAACAGACATAAAGTTTGAGATAGATTTTTTCTTTTTCTTTATGTGCACTTTATTTGTGTGTATGTGTATATATGTTACATATAGTCCTTTTGCTTTGTTACAAATGAAATCTGACTTATTCCAGTTATTCAAATAGTTTGTGTAGGAATTACCCTAATAAACCTTTACTGAAGTAACTTGATTTTACTTGAGAATGACTTTGTATATCATTTTCCCCAGAAAATAGAGCCAAATAATCATATACACCTAAAACTTTGGAAAGCAAAGTAAAGTTTAATTGGAAAAAAATATGCCAATTTCCTGTTATTAACATTTTTAGCTGGGGATTTTTTTTCTTCATCAGGATAAACCAATCTTATACTCTGAAGCCTGAAATATGATCCATGTTTGCACTCAAGAAAATCTAGTCTAAAAAATTCTCCTGTAGATAGACAGGGAGCGGGGTGGGAGATAAGTAACTTCATTGTAGAGAAACCTGA
This sequence comes from Rhinolophus hipposideros, assembly GCF_964194185.1. Classification (NCBI taxonomy): domain Eukaryota; kingdom Metazoa; phylum Chordata; class Mammalia; order Chiroptera; family Rhinolophidae; genus Rhinolophus; species Rhinolophus hipposideros. The sequence goes on along the minus strand of NC_138050.1, from coordinate 77,242,507 downwards.
CAAGCAATACCTCAGCCCAGAGACTGATGCTGTAGCTTGCTTCCTTCTGCTCAAGACCATTGTCACTGAGTGGAGAGCCATGTCCTGTCTCTGCTTTTTCTACCCATTTGGGTTATGCCTCACCTGTTTCCATCCAGTCCTGACATCTAGGTTGGATAAATGAATGTGTATACATTCAAAAATATTATATCTAATCCAAGGCTGGAATTTATTTAATGTACTTTATTATAAGTACACTAATGATGATAATTTTAAGGCAATATCAACATTTCCAAAAGGCAAATCAATCGTTTAGTTCTCCAGTGTTCTAGTTTCAAACTAATTTAACATTTTAGTTCCAGTACTCATCTTTTTGACACAGATTACTGGTCAAATGATCAGGTATCATTCTCTAAGAACCGAACTGTTAAGAATTGTGTGAACTTCTCCCATTTAAAAAAAAAAAAAAGCAATTTTTAAAGCACTTTTAAGTTCTCAGCAAAACTAAATAGAAAGTGTATAGAGTTCCTATATACTCCCTGGCCCCAATCTCCCCCGCTATAGACGTCTCCCATCACAGCAGTACATTTTTTATGATCAATTCTCCCCATTCTCGCCAGCATTTTTTGCTATCAGTGGGGAAGAAGAAACAGTCTATAGTTCTATGATGCCTCATTATCATCCAAAGTCCATAGCTTACCTTAAAGTTCACTCTTGACATGATACATTTTATGGGTTGGGACAGCTATATAGTAACATGTATTGACCATTGTACTATCATACAGATAGTTTCACTGCCCCCCAAATCCTCTGTGCCCTGCCTATTCATCCTCTCTTCCCTGTTAACACCTGGCACCCACTGATCTTTTTACTGTCTCCATAGTTTTGCCTTTTCCAGAGTGCCGAATAGTTGGAATCATACAGTATGTAGCCTTTTCAGATTGGCTACTTTCAGTTAGCAATACTCGTATGCATTTAAGTTTCCTCTATATCTTTTCATGGCTGGGTAGCTCATTTCTTTTTAGTGAAAAGTGATATTCCATTTTTGCAGTGTGACACAGTTTATTTACCCATTCACCTACTGAATGACATCTTGGGTGCTTCCAAATTTTGGCAATTATGAATCAAGCTGCTGCAAGAATTCACGCAGGATTTGATGTGAACATATATTTTCAACTCCTTTTAGTAAATACCATGTGCACTATCGCTGGGTTTTATGTTGAGTATGGTAACTTTTGTAAGAAGATTGCCAAACTGACTTCCAAAATGGCTGCACCAGTTTGCATTCCACCAGCGATGAATGAGTGTTCCTGTTGCTCCCCATTCTCGCCAGCATTTTTTGCTGTCAGTGGGGAAGCAGAAACAGTCTATAGTTCTATGATTAGGTCTCGGTCTTTTGGTGAGTCTATATGACTGGATCAGAACTTTGCCAGTGTTTCTCAGTCCCACCATCATCCTCTTAGGAGTGGAAGGATGGTTAGAGGGAGCTGGAGTTAGATATTTTCCTTCACCGGAGAGGTTAGGTTCTGATAAAACCGCAGCAGGTTAGGTTATGCTAAAAGTAGTTTCTCCTGAGACCATGCCTTATTAAGAACAGAATACTCTGGTGTATTTCAAAATAGTTTCCTTTTTTTCTTCCCCTACTGGAAGCATGAGGAGATTTTTCTCTATTATTCACTGTGAGGACCTGTTGAGCTCCTGGAGAAAAAATTCACAAAGTGTAGACTCCCCTATGATTGACTGAGTCCCCTGGGAGATTTGAACTCCCAAAGTTATCCACTCTGAGCCTCCAGCTCTTTGTCAGTTACAGTTCAGGTTTTCCTGACGCTCTCGGTTTCCCATGGAAGTTTCTGCTCATGGATTTCTGCTCTAGTAAGTTCTGATTCTCTGCATGTATCTCTTTCTCCCATTTGGGGGCAGTGGTTTGCCCTGGGACCTCACTTCTCTGAGGAATCTAAGAGTTGTTAATTTTTCAGTTTGTTCAGCTTTTGACTTGTTAGGATAGAGTGGTGACTTCTGAGTTCCCTGCATGCTGGACTGGAAAACAAAAGTCCCTCTGACCCCTTTACAAATACATTTATCCACAACATCTGTGGAGTCCCATCTGTTTTTCTTATTGCTGGCTGACAGTAAGGAAGGCTTGGATTTTCTCAGTTTGCAAAATTTGGGTCATTAGGGACATTTTTGTTAAATTCTGGTTCATCTGGTTCTTACTTTGTCCAATAAACTAATAAAGTAGAATCCTGATGGTCAGCCTCTGAGGCAGCAGAAGTTTCACTGTGGAGCATGACTCTGCCTTGTCTGTCCCTCCCAATAAACAATTGCTCACTGTGGACCTGGGGTCCCCACCCAAGGTAAATGACTCAGTTGCAATTTCAAAAATATCATAAGCAAGCATGGAACATTTGTGAAACAGGACAAGGAAACAGGACAATAAAATCTATTTTCACCAATTTCTGTCTACATTAATTAGTATGGTATTGAATGGCACTGGGCAGAATCCTAGGAGCAATAAAAATAAGTATTGTCATAACCTCCAGCAATACTGTTCAATGTTGAAGTTTTGCCTCATTTTTTCTACATATTTTGTCCCATTACTGGTTAGCATGTGTGATCATTTTTGCCACAGACATTTATTGATTTATCTAGTCCCACTTTATTCCCTTATGAGCTACATGAGCTTTAAAAGCACTGTTTTTATTCTAGATTTCAGTGTTCACCACTTAATTTCGGAAGCATACACTCTCTGGAGTGTCTTTTTCTGCTTCCAGAAGAATTTAATAAATTATGGATTACTGAGGAAAGGACTCATTTAGAGTAATGTTAGTCAGAAAAAATAACTTTGGAGAAGGCTCAGACCTGGAGGGTTGGTCTCTCACCTTCCCTCCAGCTCCCTTAGCAAATTTCTGCAATACGTTTTAGATCTGGTTTCAATGTCACTTTCCCTGAGAGAATGTTCCTAACTTCTGCTGCCCCACAAGTCTCTGAATTGATTTACGGAAGTGTTCTATGGTCCTGTGCTTTAACTGTGTACATGCTGCCTCCTCCATACCTCCACACACGGTGAGCTACACAAGAACTGTATGTCACCCATCTTTGAATGAACAGAGCTCATCCCATCTGTAATAAATGTCATTTATTTATTTCGGATGATTTTGGCAGTTGATAAAATCTTATGTTTTATGAATGTTCCATATATGTTATGTATGTTCTAAACTAGCCAACAAGTATGCTCACCAAAAAATGTGTGTTTACCTTTTTGTGTTTTCTTCAGTTCTGGGTACATGATGGTTTGTAAGTAAATGCTATGATTCTCTAAACTGGAAGAAGGCAGAAGGTGATATTTTTGATGAGCTCTTTCTTAAGAATCCCCTTGTTTATCATCATTTAAAAGCACTTATTAATTTACTTGCTCATATCAAATATAAGTTTAAACGAAGTAGTTTAATCTATTATTTTAGACAGCTAAAAATACACACACAATTGTTCACTCCTGGGGGGCAAGGAAGGTTCCAGTTTTTCTTGCATTACAGAGTACATTAAACAGTATAAGATGTTATAGTTGGTTTTTAAAATACTCTTTTATGACAGGACTAAATCATGGGGTTGGGGAGCTGATGTGAGCAAGCAATTCCTTTGCAGATCAGAGGGCAAAATTCAGAGTGAGGCAGAGATACTTTTATGCCATTGCACGTTCTCCTGTCTAAGTTCTTTCCACCACAACCCTTACTTTATAGCATGACCAATCTGACGGAAGAAGAAACTTGCCAGCACTCTCTTGTGCACTTTCATTGGTCCAATGTTAATCCATTTTCAGGCCTAAAGGCCAGATGGGATCAGAGGTAGCCTGCAAGTTGCTAACTATTCAGACAAGAAAAATATTTACAGCATTGTAAACTGTCAAATGAATTCATATAAGATAATACAGGCAAAGTCTCCTTTTCTTAAGTTATAGAAAGGATTTTTAATTGAATCATTCAAGCAATTGCTTTCAATGCATTTTGCCTTTGTGGGCAGCTTTTGTGTTTTCTCTTCTTGCCTGTTTGTTGATGATGTGGTCAGTAAATCTCTTGGAAGAACTTGACACCTGGCCAAAAGTCATCTTTTCCACCCTCAGGCCTGACATCATTCTGGGTGACTCAATATGACAACCTCGCCTCCACTCATGGTTCCACGCCTGCCTCACCTTCAATGACCTTCCCCTACTCAGGCACCACTCCATGGCCACACCCCAGACCTTGTCACATCCGGATTCTTTCACCTCTCAAATAAAGATTCACACTCATGCTTAACCACCACATGTTCCCAACCACTTCTCTCTCTCATGTTATTGTTCTCAACATACCAGTTCTCTGACTTCTTTAGTATCTTCATTCTCGAATCCCTTGTCCCTCTCCTCATTCAGACACTCCTGTCTCACTTAGCTCCTGACCCATGCCATCATTTCCTCCCTTTGCTTACTAGTATTCTAAAACTCTTATCCCATTGTCTTCCCATCACACTAGTTGGAGGAAAATCCCACAAGCTTTAATAAACCTAATTGCTACCTTCTCTGCATTTGTCAACTCATTGATATTTCAAGAGAAAAATCACACAGTGCTCAAGGTAGGTCCACCAGAGACTTACCTCTCTAATCTTGGTGAGGCACCTGCAGCTCCCTGGCAACAGTATTGTGTTTTTCCTGGTCAACAGGCTCTCCTTCCATGTAGTATTCAAGACAATACCTATGACTCTCAAAAGGACACCCTCTCCCTCCCCAGCTCCCCCTGCATATCAGCCTCTGATCTTGTCTTCGATTTCACTGGAAAAACAAGTAATTAGACAGTAATTCCTTCAATTTAATTATATACAGCTCTACCCTTTTCTTCTCTCCTCTGTTAAAATGAAAGAGATTCTCTTCCTTGTTATGAGCTAAAATCTTGTTATTTCATCTCACTTTATATTTAATGTCTCCCTCTCCATATGCACATTTAAATAACTATCCATAGGTATTTTCATTTGGGGTGGGGGGTTTCTTTTGTTTCCAATTCCTGCCCCTGCCCCCTGTTCTCTCACTAGGTTTTTGGGGGTTTTTGTTTGTTTGTTTTCCCATTTAGAGTCCACTGATAGCTTCAAAATGCCCCCTCCCAATCCTGACTCGTCTTAGCCTTCATTCTTGTTGCTCTGCTCAGATCTTTAAAGGGCCACTGATTCCCTTGTAGCTAAGTTCAAAGAACAATTATCTTTATGTTACTGAATCTCTCACTGATAAAAACACAACCGACTTCCCCCTCCTCCTTAAAATGCTTTCTTTTATATTTTCCATGTCATAGTACTCTCTGGGGTTTCCCCATGTCTTTATATGTGTATTTATTCATGCTCATTTTGCTGTCTTCTCTTCCTCAGCCCATACCTTTTAAATGGGTGCTACTCAAGGTGTTGTCTTCAATGCTTTTCCTATATCATTCCATACCTTGTAGCAGACAGAATAGTAGCCCTATCCTCAGAGATGTCCATATCCCGATTACCAGAAACAGAAACATCTGCATATATTACCTTATATGGCAAAAGGAACTGTGCAGATATGACTAAGTCAAGGACCTTGAAAAGGGATTATTCTGGATTATCCAGGTGATCCAATGTACTCACAAGAGTACTTATCAGGGAAAGAGGAAGGCAGAAGAGTCAATGAAGGATACATGGTGACAGAAGCAGAGGTTGGAGCAATGCAGGCAGTTTCGAGAAGCTGGAAGAGGTAAGGACATAGATTCTTTCCTAGAACGTCAGGAAGGAATGCATTTTTGCTGACACCTTGACACTGTAAGACCCACTTCAAACTTCTGACCTCTGGAACCATAAGATAGTACAGTTTTATTGTTTCAGTTCCCTAATTTTGTGATAATTTGTTACAGCAGCAGTCAGAAACTGAGACAACCTTCCCCCTGGCCAATCTCATCTGAGGCTTCAAGTTTTTATTCTTTACCCATCTTCATTTAGAAGGCTCCTGAATCAGTTATGGTAACCTCATTGCTGTAACAAATTCACCCCCTAAACATATAATTCCTCAATCATAATACAGTTTACATATTGTTCCTATGGCCGGATTGGGTAAGTGAGAAGGTCAGCAGAAGGGCCCCTCAGTGGCTAGCTTCAACATTTGCTAAAAAGAAAAAGAGCATGGGAAAAAGGCTATAGACCAGTGCTTCTGGGAGGTTTTTATAGGTCTGGCCCATAAGTGGGGTATTTTTCTCCTCACATTCCACTGGCCAGGTTTTAGTCACAAAGCAGATTCCAATTGCCAAAAATACAGGGAAATGTGGTCTGCTTATGCACTCATGATGAAAGAGAAAACATGGATTTTGTTCAGTAGCTTTGAAAAATATCTCCTAGGTCTATATTTCTAAGTCTGGTCTATTTTCAGCCAACTAGAGCCACATAGCCAATTTCTTACTGGGTATCTCTGCCCAGAGGCATCTAAGTAAGAACCTTGAACTCAACATTTCAGAAATTGAACTCATCATTGTGTGAACTGAGCATGTATCTTTCAGTGTATCTGTGTCAGTGAATGGTAGCATTGTTACCCAAGCAAGAATCCCAGAGCCATTTATGACTCTTCTCTCACTGCTTAATTAATCACCAGGTCAATCAATAATGAATACAAGACTCATGTTTCAATTCTGTTCATCTCTCAGCATTACTGCCATCACCATCACTTACCTAGACTCCTGAAAATGCCTCAAAATTTGGGTCCATTCTTAATCCATTTTTCATACTGTAGCCCAAATGATCGTCTGTAAATGTTGTTTCCCCATTTTGTGCCATTTCCCAGTTCAAATCAGTTGTAAATTTTCCCAGTATTCCTAAGACAAAGTCAAAACTTGACATGGCTCCCAAGACTCTTCATGACCCATCTCCTGCTTGTACCTCCTGCCTCCCTACCCACCCTCCTCACACCACTCGATACCACTGTCATGCCAAACTCTTTTCCATTCTCTTAAGGCTCCATGTTGTCTCTTGATTCTGAATCTTTATGTATCCTATTCTCCTTGCCTGGCTCCTCTCCTTGTCCCCTCAAACTTTACCAATCAAGTCTTATTTATCTTTCAGACTTTATTTCAAAGGTCATTTTCCTCTAAGAAACTCCCTAATATCCCCCAAGAACACAGGACCCATATCATCCTCTATTTGTATAATCGTCTGTCTTTCCTGAGAAACTGCAAGTTATGTGAATGCATGAAAAGAATCTGTCTTATTCTTTTTTATCCTCAATGCCTAGAATGGTACCTGGTGCATAGTAATGCCAAGTAAATATGCAGGTCTCATAAGGAATTTAGTCCAGCACTTTCTTATATGACAAAAGAGGAAGAGTTACTTGTGAAATCATTATGGCTGATATGTTATACATTTTCCCAAATCAAACAAAGACCCTCCCTAATTATGAGTAATAAAATACATCTAACTTCCAGCTTGCAAGGATTTGCTTAAAAAATAAATAATTTGGTATGGATATTTTTTGACTGATGCTTAATAAATGATAAAAGATACACGTTAGTTCCCTAAACTATGTTAATATCAGGTTAAAAATAAGATTTCAATTATTTCAAAGTCTGAAAATTCAGAATTACTATTCCTAAGGAAATCATAATCCATCTCCCTGGTGTACTGTTCTGTTTTCAAAAGCTCTTTTATTTGACACATCAAGCATTGCAATAAAACATTATTGGAAAGAACAGGTCATAAGATGTAGGGTCTTTGATTTGTATTTAAATAATATTATTTCTTGAAACTTATCTATGCCATTTCCAATAGAGTTTAATAAATGATGTAATATTGTACATCAGTATTAAATGCATATAATAAAATAATACTGACTATAAAAGTATGCATACAATTAGTCTTCAATAAAAAAATGTAGAAGTCTTTTATTAGAAGATAAATAGAAAAAAAAAACATTTTTCTGATTAAGCTGAGTGAGTTAGTGCCCCTGAGTCAATTTCTGTTCCAAGTAATTTGATGAGTAGTTTGATGTTTTTGTCTATAGTAACATTCTCACAATTTTCTTTGAATTTGGGGAAGTAAATTGTTTGATAATTAGAGTCATGTTTAAAAAATTGTTCAGACTCATACTTAGGGACTCTGAACCATTCAGGGAACCACAACAAAACAACTCACAAAGTATGAAGACATAATGCAGAAAAAGAGGGCAAAAAATGGCTCCCAGGAAATGGAAGAGGAAGAATGAAAGAAGTAGAAAGTCACAAGAAAAAAATAAAACCATACAACTAAGTGAGAAAATAGTTCTAGAGATTATCTACTTTGGACCTGGAGTATCAGATGCAGCTTTGCAAAATTCTTGCCTCTACTGGACTCACTGCGGGTTATAAGGAATGATTGTCTGCTTCACCATGGCACGTCTAATCCAACTGTGACTTTTGTCTGAAGTAATTAGCTCTGCCTCATTGATGTGGTGACACAAAGTTGATTATGCTGCAGCACATTTGAACTTCAACTGAAGAATAACCCTGAAAGTCATAGTGAACATATTTATTTATTTAATAAATGATGTTTGAACCTTCAACATGTGCCAAGAGTGTAGCAGATTTTTGGAATTCAAACAACAACTAATGCATTGGTGCTTGCCAGACATTCTTCTGAACACTTAATCTATCTCATTTAATCCTGGCAACAACCTGAAAAGCAGCTGTTGTTATTGTCCCCATTTTGGAGCTAGAGAAACTGAGGCATAGAATGATTTCATGACTTGCCCAAGGTCATGGAAATAGTTAAATGGCACAGCCCTTGACATGTGAGACCACTTGGGGAGATGCATAACCTAACAGTTGCAGTGTGATGAGGGATATAATAGCAACATGAGCAGGATGTGATGGAAAGGCAGCAGTGGGCATCTTAGGAACATGGTATCTGAATTAAGTCCTAAAGAATGGATAAGATTTAGACAAGAGAAGAATGAAGAGAAGGCTTTAAAGGCAGGTGAGGAGCATGAGGAAAATCCATGGAGCCAGAATGAGAACAGATGTTCATGAAAAAGCACACAGGTCAGTGGACTAGGAATATATGACAGGAAGTGGGGGTGAGGCTGAGAAATCCAGGTGGAGAAGTGACTAAGATCCAAGCCCTGAAAAGCCTGGTTCATCATGCAGGCCATAGGGAGCTGTCAAATGAGTTTAAACTGAGAAAAACAATTTTGGTTCTTAATATTAGAATAAATACTGGAGAGTATTGAATATTAGTTAAAAACAGTATTTTTGTTTTGTTTTAGTTTTGTTTTCTATTCAGTCAGATCTTGGTTTTGAATGCTGGCTCCTACTTATTCTGTAACTGTGGGAACATTACACCAGGTGACCTCCACCATCCTGTTTTATAAAACAAGATGAGGTGGGATGATGCTTAGAAATGGCTTAGTAAATGTAAGGACTCATAATATGCATGACAAATTGGAGGAGAAGATGGGAAGGAAGAGCATTAGTTAAGAGTTCATTTCGAAAAAAATATCTTGTGATGGAATCTCATGGGACTTACTTTTTCTCAATATATTTTTGCTTAGATTTACTCTCATTGTGAGTATATCTGTAATTTACTTTTTGCATAATATTCTATTGTGTATATACACCATTTTTCATTGATCAGCAACAGCAAAAAAGAGTTCATTTCAGTAACTTAGCAGTGGATGATGGTTCTTTTTTTTTCAAGCAAAGAATATTGGGGTGGCAATTGTTAGTCAAGTTACATATGTTTCAGGTGTACAATTCTTCAATGCATCATCTATATCACATTGTGTGTTCACCACCCAGAGTCAGTTCTTTTTCCATCATCATGTATTTGATCCTGTTTATCTTCATCCCCCCTTACCCTCTGGTAACCACTAAACTCCTATCTGTGTTTATGAGTTTTTGTTTCTTCACTTGTTTGTCTTGTTCTTTTGTTGTTTTCAGTTTTATATATCACATATCAGTGAAATCATATGGTTCTCGATTTTTTTCTGTCGAACATATCTTGCTTAGCATAATAATCTCAAAATCCATCCATGTTGTCTCATGATGATGGTTTTTACTGAGGTAGGAGGAGGGCTGATTTTACCCTACCCAAAGATGTTTAGCAATGTCTAGGGGCACTCTGGGTTGTCTCAGCTGGAGGTGGGTGCTACTGGCATCCAGTGGGCACAGACCAGGGATGTTGCTAGACATTCTATAGTACACAGGGCAGCCCTCCACAGAAAAGAATTATTCAGCCTGATATATTAATAGTGCCAACTGCCAATGCTGATAAACCCTGTTCTAAACTAAGTTGTGGGAGCAGAGGTGAAATGAAGTGGGCAGCGTGAAGCAATGCTAGCGAAGCTAAATCAAAAGGCCTTGGTAATTTATTTGATGGGAAGGTGCCATGGTTCCAGGGGTGTAGTCTGAGTTGTTTATCCTACCACCTATGAGAATGCCCTGCACATATGCATACATGGAATTCCAAAATATTTGTTGAGTAAAGAAGGAATAAATACATGAGTGAAAAAATGAAGGCAAGGAGAAACAGAAATCAAGAATCTTCTCCAGTTTGTTGGCTTGGGCTATTTAATTAATAGTGGTGGCAGCCTCTGCAATAGGAAGAGGAGCTCGTCGTGGAGAAAAGATGGAGTGTTCAGTCATAGACTTGATATGCCTAAGACAATTGTTTACAATACTGATAGACCCAATTCTTCAGTTGTCCAATGCCTCAGTTGTTGATTCTGATAAATGAGATAACACATTTTTAAAAATGGAAACTTGCCTTGAAAAGAGTTTTTAAAAATAATATTGGATATTTATAAATTATAACCAAGCATAAATCCAAACTATTATGATAGCTAGAGAAATCTCCATTTTTGTATTTTTCAGTTTTTTTGAGGAAACCATATTTTAAAACTTCCAATTATGTGATCTTTAGGTGCTAAATATTTCCTCCCTTCATAATGCTTTCTTCTTGCCTAACCTCGATATTTTAGCTCTGAAGTGAAGTTAAAAAAAAAAATAATCTACTCATGCCATTTCAGCACTAGAGGAAGTGGAATTACTTTTATCCTCAGATGTGGTTACTTGTCCTTCTCCACATTCATCCCTTCTCCAAAGCCGTTCTGTCCCCAAGGGCCCATCTGCGATTGATCTATCCAATGACCCCTAGAACCAGAGTGGAGACATTTGGCCCCAGGGTTCCCTTGACATATGCTCAGAGAGTGCCATTCAATGGCCTTGTTGAGGAGTTTCTATTCCAATAGTGAAGCACAGGAGTGTTACAGATACCAGGGACATTGAGCTCATTGCCACTGTCATTTGTAGCTTTGTCACTCCACTCTGGGCGTAACACTTCTCTTCACACATGTCTTTGCCATAAAAAGAATACTGCTCTTTCTAAGCCTCTTCTTATCCCCAAGAACCACTCTGTTCTTTCAATTTGTGAACCATTTTCTAAAACCATGTAGGGCAGATTTGTATTTGCCACGGGCTATCCCACCAAACCCGGGAAAGAACTTGGGAAACTTGACTCCTCTTATCGCAGAGGGGCTCCTTGTAGGCCTGGGTATTTATTGGTGGATGGACCTCATCTGTCCTTTCTGTTCAAGAGTGTTAATCTCAGCGACCCTGTGTTCTTAGGGATCACAGTGATTATCCGTTCTATAAATTTTGCTCATCAAATTTTCCAGAAACTTTAGGAGTCTTAATGCAAACAGAACACGTGAAGGTCTGACCTGATATCTCTCTCTGGTCAAGGTGGACACTCAGAATACACCCCACACCTGTCCTTTCCTACATAAATTTTTAATTATCACACTTTATCTTCATATTGCTACTGGGTGGCATTTTATTCTTGAATAATCTGCATTTACTAACTCTTAAACCCAACAGAATTAGCTATTCAAAATAGCCATCAAGACCTGGTGCATTTTGGCCTCCGTGGCCATTGTTATGCACCTTGAGTACACTACCATGTTTCCCCGAAAATAAGACCTTGCCGGACAATCAGCTCTAATGCATCTTTTGGAGCAAAATTTAATATAAGACCTGGTACATTATTATATTACATTGTAGTATAGTATAGTATGGTATAGTATAGTATAGTATAGTATAGTATAGTATAGTATAGTATAGTATAGTATAGTATTATATTAAAGACCCGGTCTTAGATTATAGTAAACTAAGACTGGGCCTTATATTAATTTTTGCTCCAAAAGACGCATTAGAGCTGATTGTCCGGCTAGGTCTTATTTTCCAGGAAACATGGTAGATGCTGCCTAAGTAGCAGCTTACCAAACACATTTGAAAGAGAGTTGTGATTGGACTGCATCCTAGTATTATTGCCTAAAACTATTTTTGGTCAGACTTTTCAATCCTAAATCCACCTTGTGGTTGGGGGGTTTGGCAATCATGCTTTCCAAAAATATTGGAACATCAGGAAACTAGTGGCCCTGAAACTAGTGCAGATGTCAGCACCTTCATTTATAAGAACTCACACTGCCGTCATGGAAAACATGCTAATGCCAGAAAGAGGGAGGAGAGATTAAAGGAGCTCTAGAAGCAACAAGTTGGAGCTGGATTTCCTAGTGGTAGTGCGTGCACGCACACATAGAAGGATGTAAAAACAGTTGTCAAATTTTTTTTAAAAATCCAGTAGAGGAACATTTTATCCGTTTGTCAGACCTGTGAGCTCTGCTGCCTCCATTGCATTAGCTTTTTGTTCATTTTTAAGTGACTGAAATGATGAAAACAATTTCCTTGTGAAGTCTCGCCAAAAAGCATCAGGGGAAATAGTATCTGTTCGTGTATTGGATCAGAGTTCACATTCTGACAGAGTATTTTCATGTCAAAACGAGTATCTCCATGGTTATGAAGTCCTTTTCTCGTCAGCTATTAAATTGCTACCAAAGACTGCAGGTTGGATGTGGGAATTTTTGTTTGTTTGTTTTTTTGATTTTCTTTTTTTTAATTTCTTCCATTGAAAGAAAGTAAAGTAGAGAAAACAAAAGAAGATGTTTGTTTATACATAAATTCTAATATGATACTAAGAAAATGATGCATTGTGTGATCGCATAATCAAAGTTTCTCCATGAAGGCGTAATCTGGTTCTGGGAATATTTCTGAGAGTTTTTATATCTATTTTTGTGAAGCCTAAAGAGGCTTCAGTGTCACACCGCACCCCAAGAGGTCTGTAAAGTTGTTAAAATATTAAGAGAGACATAACTGTTAAAAGACTAGTTCTTAAAGGAAATCCCTATGGAATATGAAAAATCTCATAAGGCTACAAGGCGACAGTGTTGCCCTGAGGACTGATGTGGCTCAGTTCATTTAGCAAACACCATAAACAGCCTTATTATGGGAATTGGGTGAAGAAATCTTTCATTAATAGGAAGTATTTGGCTCTACACTGCAAATAAAGTGATGTTTACATAATTGGTTAAGATCTTTCAGAGATTCAATATCCTTCTGCTCAGTCTCAACATGAGTAATATATTAAATGCATGATTTTGAAAAAAAAAAACATAAAATTCAGTTATGGGTAATGGTGATTTCTCATTTTCAGTTGTACCCTTTTGTTGTTCTCTGAATTCATTCAATGTCCTTAGGGAAAATGATTCAAATTCCCACCCAGGGCTGATGTGTTATAGATACTCTTTTGTAGTGGACTTTGATGGAAAGAAATATATTCCAATTCTGAATCTCCAAATTCATAAAGAAGAATCTTTGCTAGATTCCCAATGGTATGAACAGAAGGAACATTGGAAACAAACAATTAGTATGGGCTTTGATTCCAAATCCCTGTGAAACCCTGAACCTGCTGAGCTAGCCTGGGCCACATGTAAGCCGTTCCACTTCCATTGCCGTTTCTAGTTTATACCTAGAATTTGAGCCAGTCCAACTAGCCTGCTTTATCTCCTTTCCCTCAGGACCACCCTGGTATTTATCAATTAAAACTCCGCCTGCTTCTTTGGCTCAGCTCAGAATCTTCTTTTCCTGGAAAGTGTGTTCCCATGGAATAGAATAGAAATGATGGTGAGCTAAGGTGTGACCAAGAAGTACTGAGCAATCTCTAGATTAGAGTTAGATTAGTTAGTTTGATTAATTAGACAGTGCAGCCAAGAGCCTCTAAATCTAAGAGAAGACAATCTAATTTAATTCTGAGTATGCATGAGCATTGGAGTTAGCCTTTGGTGTGTCAAGATGGGGTGGAGAATCAAAGATACATGGATTTGGCCAAGACTTCCTTCTCTTCCTTTGGCTCCTTGGACTCTGCTGGCTTCTTCTGAATCTATATGGGAGCCAAAATTTTTATCCTGCAAGCCAGAAGACTAAGAAGATGATTTTGAAAAGTGAATCTAAAAGTTATTTGAGTGACAGATCAGAGGGGAGAAGGCTGGAGCCAGGGCAATCAAGGTCATAATGTATTCTATGTGAGAGACCAAGATCAGCACAAGGGAAGAGAGTTGGTTAAAGGAACTACAATGGAAAAATGACTGTCAAGATGCGGTGGGAAGGTTCCCAAACAGGTAGAGAGGGGCTTTTATTTTCTGAGCTTATCAAATGTCATGAAAGAAAAGTGTGTAGGATGGGAATGCAGTAAACCAAATATCCAATGTTGGAAAGATTTCAAAGTAAAGTGAAAGATGGTGGTAAGAGGTAGAATAATGCAAAATGTAAGGAGTTTACTGATGCCTGTTATGCTCTCCTTAAAACCCCAATTAAGACAAGCATTAATTTTACATTACACAGCACTAACTCTTCACTTTGTACACATTTTGATGAAGTCCTTCCTGTAACATACTATCCTTAAATTATGCATTAGGGAGCTCTGCTTCCGCCTGCAGTAGTCACTTTTCCTTAGTGGTTTCTACCATCTGAAATGGTGGCTCCCTCACACATAAAAGCAAATGATCGTTATCGTCAATCCCCTGGCTTCATTATTATTTCACAGGATGGCCTGCAGAAGACAAAGTATAAATACCCCTTTCTTACTATTCATTACCAGTCACATTTTCTCATATTCAGTTTCATTCTTCCCTTCCAAGAAATCTAAATAGGAGTAGATATTGATTTTGGAAATGTGTTTCTTAATGGTGTAATGGTGAAATAAATAGCAAATTATACTATGAAATGTACGCATAATTTTAAGTGTACATTTTATGTCCTTCAGATAAAAAGATCTGTGCTTTGTCATATCTTTAGAGAAACATATCAGGAGACGGGTATTTTGTGTTTAGCAGGGAAAAAAATAGTTTTACCACTTTTTTCTATGCCTAGAATGAATAAAACATCTAAGATTTCTTGCTCTGCAAGCCCTTTTACAGTGTAGCAGAATCAAGAGGGGAAAATTCACCTGCAATTTTGATATACAATCTGACAGGACACAGACTACAACTCACCAAAAAATTCTGATTGAAAGATTTATCTCCTGGAAGAAATCCATGCAGATAAAGTGGCTAGATAAAGCAGGATGGAATAGCACACAGTTCAAACTAGTTCTTACATTTTTCATGTAATGGCATTCTTTTGTTCTTTGTATTAAATATTCTACACAGTCAGTCTCACTCTCTATATTAATTGATGGAATTAAAGCAAGCTAGATATTATGTGCACATGCGTCATTTCTGATTGGCCTAGTCTGAAAGCTTACTGGTGGATGAAAAAAAATCATCACACACACAATGCTTTCTTTCTGGGCAGTCTGAGGAACACAAGACTGGAAACAGAAATGGGAATGTGTTCTGAAAATCACAGCCTTGAATCGGCAAGCTATCATTTTCAGAAGTGAAAGCACAGTACGACTCAGTGTGAGGACACTACCCCTTGTTTAACCTCATATGAAAAGCACATCGAATCCAAACCTTTATATTGGAGATCTCAGTAGTCACAGACAGCGCTGCGGATGGTGTGATTTTCCCTGTAGGCAAGTGTGGAAGAAAAGCCTGATTTTTGTGTGCAGTCTTTGCCTGCTAACAGGGTCAGCCTCAGGGGGCAGTCACTCAGGGCAGCTCAGTCTTTTTGCCTTATAATGGCAGGGCATAAAGCCTTTTTTTTTTTTTTCAATTTAAATTGCACAGTCTTACTTTTCGGGGCTGATTTGTTTATATTTATGGACTTGAATAACTCATGACTTTGGGATGGCAGGGTATTTGTCCTTATTCTATTCTTATTCTTGGAATTAGGTCTCCCTTGCCCCTATACACACACAGTTTAATAACATGAACCATTAACTAAACTTAATGCTATGAGATAAAGCTCTAACTTCCATTATAAATGCTGAATAAATTCCTCTGGCCTTAGTTCTCTGAGACAGAATCTCTTTGCATATGTCATACACTCACTTGCTTTTTTTTTTAAGGTCTTTCAGTGTTTACTTGGTTCTACCTTTCGGCTGTGTCTCAATTAGTTTGGTTAGTTCTGTCAAAATTTTGCTTCAGAAAAGCCTAACTAAAATGAGTGAAGCCAGCTATACAGACATTTTGATTAATTTTTCCCTTTTAAACCACTTTTGAATTTTAAAATGCTTCCTGTGGAACAGACTTAAATCTTTGCCCTCTACTGCATCGTTTGAAACAGGATTAACTGAATTACAATCAAGTGTCTCTTGCAATTCCACCGAGGGACTCCATGTTGTTGAAATTGTTAATGTTTGATTTCTTTTTTTTATACCACAAAATTTCTGCTAGTTAGATATGGTTAATTTACCCATATGTTAGTGTTTGAAATTTTTGAATATTATGGATTTTAAAGTTGGGTATTTTGGCTTCTTCTAAAACATGGAGGGGGCTAGCATCAATGGCTTAGTGGTTCTTAAATTAATTAAATCCAACTTATCTGTTTTCTTATGGATAATGCTTTTGTGTCCTGCTTAAAAGATCTTTGCCTCTTGTGGCTCATGAATATATTCTCTCATATTATTTTCCAGAAAATGTATTGTTTTACTTTTTAGAGAAAGAAATCTGTTCCATCTGGAATTGATTTTTGTGTATGACATAAGATAGTGAGGTGGGATTCAAGTTCACTTTTTTTCCCCCATTGTGGATATCCATTTACACAGCACCATTTATTGGGAAAGAGAAAAAAGGCAAAGAAATTATCATTTTGACTGCTTGTGATAACTTTGTCACCAATGAAGTATTTGTATATATGAAGATTTGTTCCTGAAATATTTTGCTCAGTAAATTTATTGTCTACCCTTTAATCAATAATAAACTTAATTACAATGGCTATAAATAAGTTTTAATATTCGGTATGGTAGGTATCTCAACTTTGTTTTCCTTCTTCCAAGTCATCATGGTTATTCTAACATTTTCACATTAATTTAAATCAGCTCTCAATCTCCACAAAAATACCTGTTAGATTTTTATTAGGAATATATGGAATTTATAGATCAATCTGGGGAGAAATGTACTATTGTCATTTAATTCATGGGCATAATATATACTGTATTGATTTAGGTCTTTTGCAATTTCTTTCAATATTGTTTTATAGTTTTCTCTCTTAGACACTATTGTTAGATATAATCCTAGATACTTAATTTTTTGATGTTACTATAAATAGCATTGTATTGATCTTTATTTTCTAATTATTTGTTGGTATTTTATAAGCATATACTTTAGTTTTGTGTATTGACTTTGTAGCTACTGACTTTGATAAATTTATTTATTGATTCTAATAGTTTATCTTTTAGATTTTCCATGTATATTCTCATGCCTCCTCTTCAATTGGTATATCTTTTATTTCTTTTTCTTGCCTTATTACACTGACAGGACTTCCAGGAGAATGTTAAGTGGAAATGGCAATGGAGCTATCCTTCACAGATATCCTGAGATATTTTTATCTCAGGAAGAAATTTTCCAGTATTTCATCAGGTATGATGTTTGCTATCAATTTTCTTTGAAGATATTCTTTTTCATATGAAGATATTTCCTTCTATTTCTACTTGTTGTTGTTTTGTTTCAATCAGAAATAGTTATAAAAGTATGTATGTATGTATGTATGTATGTATTGCATTTATTGAAATGGTTACATTTTTTTCCTTTACTCCGGATAGTGTAGTGAATTACAGTAATTGAAGTTTGAGTGGTAAATCATTCTTGATTTACCCCATTTTTGTGGCGGTGTATTATGCTTTTCCATATTTTGGGTTCAACTTGCTACTGTTTTATTTAGTAAGTTTGTGTCTATATTCACAAAGATTAAGAAAGATTAATCTATAATTTGCCTTTTTAATGTCTTTGTTAGTTATTGCTTTCAAGATTATGATGTCCTCATAACATGAGTTGGGAAATATTCCACTTATATCTAAACTCTAAAAAAGTTTGTGCAGGAGTGAATTATGTCTAAAGTATTTAGAATGATTTTCTTTTAAAGCATCTGGGCCCAGAGTTTTCTTTATGGGAAAGTTTTTAATTTCAAAATCAATTTTTTTATAGATAATAGCATCATTCAGATTTTCTATTTCTTTATTTGAATCATTTTTAATATGTTGTGGTTTTTTTCAAGGAGTTTATTTATCTTATTTATGAAATTAATCAATATGAAGTTGTTCATGGCCACATATTACTATATTTTAATGTGTGTCATGATGTTCCCTTTTTATTACTAATATTAATAATTTGTTCCTACCATTTCCTTTCTCCCTAGTTTTTTGATTAGATAACCTAAATAGCTCCATATCTATTTAAAAAAAAATTAAATTTAAAACCCTTCCCTCAGAGAAAACTCTAGGACAAGCTGGTTTCACTGGTGAATTCTACCAAACATTTAAGAAAGAGATATTACCAATTCTGCATATACTTTTAGAAAACTGAAAAGAAGAGCAACTCATTTTATGAGGCCAGAATTATTTTGATATCACAGCTAGACAGAAACATTATAAGAAAAAAAATTATAGACAATACCTTTTATGAACATATATGTAAAAATTATAAACAAAATATAGTAGATTGAATACATCATAACTAAATTAATTTATTGAAGAAATGTAGGGTTGGCTTAATATTTAAAAAAAAAAAATCAATGTCATTCATCATATTAGCAACCTGAAAAAGAAAAAAAAGTTCCCAGTAAAAACAGAAAAAGCATTTTTTCTTATAAATTAAATTATATTAGCTTTGCAAAAAACCAACTTTTGCCTTTTGTATTTTCCCAGTTGAGTCTGTGTTTTTTATTTCATTAGTTCTACTCTTTTTTTTTTATTGCTATTTCTTTTTTCCCTCTATATTTATGTTTAATTTATTCTTTCTTCTAGATTTTTTTAATTGAATGCTTAGATTGCTGACTTTTAGCTTTTTTCTCCCTCTTCTAGTGAATGTATTTAAGGCTTTAAAATTTCCCCTTTAAGCACTACTCTTCTACATTTTACACATGTCACTCATTTCCAAATATTTCTTCATTTCCTCAATTAAAGCATTTGATTTTTATCACTATAGTGCAGTGAGAGCACTAGAAACCCTATGCCACTGTTTTTGTTTTGTTTCCATGCTCTGTGCCCCAAATCAGCCTATTCTCCAAGGGCTTGTGGGGTTCAGCTCAAAGTATCTCCCTTCTGTCTAGAATACTGGCTGAATCCTCAAGGATTCTGGATCTAGAATCCTCAAGTCCTGATTGCATTGTTTTTTTTTCTGGAATGTTCAAACAACATTTTTTTCTGGAATGTTCAAACAACATTCCTTCCTTCCTTCCTTCCTTCCTTCCTTCCTTCCTTCCTTCCTTCCTTCCTTCCGTCTTTCATTTCCTCCCTCCCTCCCTCCCTTCCTCCCTCCCTCCCTCACTCCCTTCCTTCTTTCCTTCCTTCACACCTTCGTTCCTTCGTTCCTTCCTTCCTTCCTTCCTTCCTTCCTTCCTTCCTTCCTTCCTTCCTTCCTTCCTTCCTTCTTTCCTTCCCTCCCTCCCTCACTCCCTCCCTCCCTCACTCCCTTCCTTCTTTCTTTCCTTCCTTCACAGATTTTGTAGTTGTTCTTGTCAGAGGATGAGTCTGATACAATCTACTCCCTCATAGCTGAAATCAATTCACTCCAGCCCCTGGGCCCCGTCTCAGATGTTACAAGTAAAGTGAATTTTACTTCTATATCTGTTACAGTACATATTTCTTGAAATTATATCTAGAAAATGGGAATCAAGAAATACTAAGCTTACTTTTGAAAATATTTAGTTTAAAAATTAGATTAGTCATACTGTTTCCCTTTTCTTTGTGTGTCTTTTTTTTCTTTTTCTTTTTAATTAATTAATTAATTTATTTATTTTTATTAAATTTATTGGGGTGACATTTTTTAGTAAAATTACATAGATTTCAAGTGTACAATTCTGTATTACATCATCTATAAATCCCATTATGTGTTCACCACCCAGAGTCAGTTCGCCTTCCATCACCATATATTTGATCCCCCTTACCCTCATCTCCCACCCCCACCCCCCTTACCCTCTGGTAACCACTGAACTATTGTCTGTGTCTATGAGTTTTTGTTTCTCATTTGTTTGTCTTGTTCTTTTGTTGTTTTTGGTTTATATACCACATATCAGTGAAATCATATGGTTCTCTGCTTTTTCTGTCTGACTTATTTCACTTAGCATTATACTCTTTGTGTGTCTTAATACAACATTGTGTGTGTGTGTGTTATTTTAGTGTCTGATTGTATCACTTACACAATTGTAATTTTTTATTGAAGGATTACTATGGCAAAAACTGGTTGTTTAGAACTCATAGACACAGACATAGTTTAGTGGTTACCAGAGGGTAAGGGGGGTGGGGGGAGGGAGATGAGGGTAAGGGGGATCAAATATATGGTGATGGAAGGAGAACTGACTCTGGGTGGTGAACACACAATGGGATTTATTGATAATGTAATACGGAATTGTACACCTGAAATTATGTAATTTCATTAACAATTGTCACCCCAATAAATAAATAAAAAAAAGAAAAAAAAACTGGTTGTTTGTTTGTTTGTTTCTGGCCAACGGACAGCATCAAGCACTAATAATTTTTGTATTTCATCAGACTTGTGTACTCCTTTTTGAGTATATTAGTATGGGAATTGCTGTGGCACCAATGATGGTTGAGAACTCCTACTAATGAAGCTAACATTTCCATGGGATGTTCTCTGATTCATAGTTACAGGTCAGCACTTTTAAGTTGTTCTCATTTGTTACATTGTAAATCTTTTCTCACTGGTGTAAACATTTCTGAGTGCTTTTGGTGGTTCACTAGCATCATCTTTCTCTAGAAAGAATGATCCCTAACAATTTTTAGAATTTTGGTGATACTTTTGGGATTTTCTCAATCATAAAAGAGGTGTTTTATTAATCATGTAGAAATGAGTGGCTTATGATGTGGTCTCTCAGCTCTTGGTTCTCTTTGTGATTATATCTTTCATTCATTAACTAGGAAACAGAACTTTTTGTGCCAAGGTTTTATGCTCTCACTGAGACGCAGCATGCAGGTATTTTCACTTTCTGACCAGGCGGCAGTAAATTCTGTCTCTTAAATTGTATCAAATGACTTCTGCCTTATCCAGCTTTGCAGCATGGTCCCTGCCTGGAGGCTCTGGACTCAAGACTGTGATTCTCTGAGTGCCTTCTCCTAACCCACACTTATGTCCAGGTGAGCTCAGGTTATGCTGAACATCAAGGGCAGCCTTGAAAGAGAAAAGACACACAAAGGTAATACCTTGCAATTTGAAAGGTAGAAGGAGGGAGAGAGTCAGGCTGTTCCACCAGCTTGGCTTGGGGCTAGGAGAGGAATTATGTTCTGGTTATATGTATATTCACAGTACAAAGTAATAAAACTTGTTCAGCAGGTCACTCAGGAAAATCAGATCCTCCTGGCCACACCAAACAGCTTTAGGTCTTTCTTAGGTGATATCAGAGCCACTTTCTTTTTTTTCATTCTGGAAGACTGAATCCCTAGACCACCTATGTCCCTCCCCATCATCTTTCATCCAGGTGGAGCGATGAATGGAAGACCACCATGGAAGCAGTATGTACCCAGGATGATTAAGGATAGCTGTATAGAGAAGTCTTATGAACTAAAGATAGACATAGCCTAGAGAAACGCCTGCACTGCATAGCTTCAAGGATTGCACCATTTTGTTCTCTAGAATATTTATTTTCTATTTGAAACAGATCTAATAGAGAACACATTCATTGCTCCAAAAGCCTTTACATCCTTGCCACTACCCAAGCCAAAAGCAAAACTGGTGTTAGTGGCACAGGGGAACTAAGAAGGTTAGATCGTCAGGATGGAGAGAGGAGAAAAAACATTAGAAAAACACAAGTAGTGTCTTAGTCTCTCTGGGCTGCCACAACAAAATACCATAGACAGGCTGACGTAAACAACAGAAATTTATTTCTCACAGTTATGGAGGTTGGAAAGTCCAAGCAAGATCAAGGTACCAGTAGTTTCGGTGTCTGGTGGGAGACCCACTTCCTGGTTCATACATGGTTGTCTTCTCTCTGTGTCCTCACATGGTGGAAGGGAAGAGAGAGGTCTCTGGTTCTCTTTTATAAGGGCACTCATCCCATTCAGGAGGACTCTATTCCCACCTCCTAATATCATCACATTGGCGGTTTCAGCTTTTAAGATATGATTTTGGGGAGACACAAATATTCAGTCCATAGAAGGTAGGCTTTGTTGAACTGTATTTGGAAGAGAAATGATGCCTTAGCAAGGTCACAGTGATAACAGTGTGGAAAATGGATCAAAGAAGCTAATGGATAATGGCATTTGACTAGGACATGGTTAGAGCAAAAAAAGAAAGGAGGGGCTGCTGCATTTTATTACCTCTCTATTGGTTTCCAACATTTCTACACGTTGGGATGCTTACTTATGAAGCAATGCTGGAATAGCTTGGATTTATTTGCAGGAACAGCAACACGCATTTAGAAAAATGCATGCTGCTCTCTTAGAGTTGGTATTTGTCAAATATCTGTTTACTTTATAGTTCCCTAAACAAATTAGCCAATGAAGACTCTAGCTCCAACTCCTTCTTCCCCTGACCACACAAACGGTGGTCAATTTCTTTATTTGTAAAATAAGGTAAGTAAACCAAGTATTTCTCAAGGTCCAGATAGCTTTGATAGTTGAAGCTCCGCTTTTGTAAAGCTTGAGATTTTCTGACCACTCATCCAGTTTAAATATTAGCATACCAGTCCTCAGTGATATTCCAGGTGACTTAAAGACACTTCTATTTATTCCCACTATGATAGAAATGGCCATGTGCTGCATATCAACCTTCATTTTCTCCAAATGAATTGCCAGCACCTCAAAGCTAGAGATCACAATTGCCTTTTGGCATATCATGTGATAACTGATATCACAGCAGTGCCAGCCAATTCAAGAGAAAGATGATACTGGTTACTTGTTTTAAGAGGGCAATTCAGGTACAGGCAGAGCAGACTTTGCTGTATTCAAGTGAAGCTTGCTGATGAAGGGCAACTCACAAAGCCTGGTGCCAACTGTTTTCTTTTGGCAGGTCACCAATGTCACTCCGATCTCAGCTTAGCAATTATAAATGCTAATTACTCTGAAGTTTATCAATCTACCTAAAGGCAAAAGCAATCATCTGATGAGTCAGATTATCACTCATGTCAAGCATCCTTAATGAGTTTTCAGCCATCAGAATAAATATGTAGCTCAGTAGAGAGGAAAGGAACTTGTATTCAGAGTCAAAAACCCGGGTCCTAGGATTTCATCATTCATTGCCCAGCATCCTTAGGGGAAATCGTTGATCTTTTCTGAGCCCTTTTCCACATCTAAACTTTGGAATAATCCCTAAGCAGCCCTATTTTGTAATATTGTTAAAAGATCCAGAGAGAACATCTAATTTACCTTCTAGTTTTATAAGTAAGAAAACAGAGACTCGAAGAATTTCATTAACTTAAGATATGTCTCCAAGTTTGCAGAACGGGAAATTCAGTGTGTTTTCCATTAGGTTATATGAACTCTATTCTGAAGTCCAAAGGAGATAATGTCTAGGAAAGTTGTAATATAGAAACTTTAATATATTATGTTATATTTGAATATTTGAATAGTATATTGACAAAGAAGGGTTGTAATGACATCTTTATTTTCCAAAGGAGAAAGCTAAGGCACAGGGAAATCAAAAGATTAGTTGAAATCAGCTATGAAGGGATAGAAGCCAGGTTTTTTTAATATACCTATTTCTTCTCCATGAGAATGTACTGTAAGGGAATATTATTTTCAATAAGGACTACATTTACTAGTCACTAAGTGGCAGTATAGAATAATGGAAAGGGCCCAAGCTCTGGAAGCAGGCAAACCTGGGTTCCAAACCTAGCTGTATCATTGTGGATCAATATTTAACCTTCTGATTATGAGATTCCTCAAGTAAAAAGTGGAGATATAGCTAACCAATAATTCTACTATTGAATAGTTATGGAGCATTTATCATGTTACTGCTTAATAGTGTTGCTATTATTTTTTAATGGTTTTAAATTTCTTAGCTCTGTGAATACCCAGAACGGGATTTTTGTGAAAACTGTTGTGAGAAGATGAAATATACCTAGCACCTGTTGCAATTTTTAATCCTTCCTCTTAAACACTGTAAGTTTTTTACTCATGATGATGACAAAACATATGCTGTAACAAATGAATCTTTTAGTCTTTCCACTATAACCAAAATGGAGAAATATGGGGATGGTTAGGGAAAAGTAATAAAATCGGTTGTTTCATACCTGTCACAATTTGAAGGCATATTATTGATTTTAGTGTTTTTCCAAGCATTAATGACAATAATGCTCAGGTCTGACATTGTGGTCACCTCTATCCAACATGAAAGAAATAACATTTTTTGCCTGTTTGTTTTTAAATGTATGTTGTTTATGTTTGTCTGCAACTGAGCAAAAATATTTTTCCTTCAAGAACTATCTTCTAATTAAAATATAGGCAAACTCTATCCATTACATAAGCACATATTGTTCTAGTCTTGTAATTTTATCTGGTAAAAAGCATAATGAAAAGAAACTAATTTTGCAGGAGTTTTTCCTAAAGAAATAATATCCTATAATCAAAATCAAAATTGACTTTCCAATTACAAAAGGAATTTAGGTCAAGAATGTGAACTAGCAGTTTCAAAATACAACTATATATATGATTTAGAATGAATATTAAAAACAAACTCTCTTTGCTGCCCTGTTTACCAGGTCTTTTTTTTTTTTTTTTAGCAGTTTCTATAAATTCTTACCTTGTTGCCAAAGAGTGATTTGAAGTTCAAAAGCAATTGGAGAATAGATCTATTATTTCTGTGACTTTTCATTCATTCAGGGCCTATGGTGACTGACCATCTTTCTTTCCAGAAGCTCAGAGACATTGTTTACTGAACTGCTATGCTAATTTGTACTTTGGAACAAAGCTTGAGCTAGTACTTACTTCAGAGATGGTACAAATGAATGGGGTAGAAGAAATGATACCCAGATCTTGAAGTTTGGAGCTTGTCAAAACCTCAACAAAAAACTATTTGATGATTACTCTTAAATCTATAGCTTTAGTTATAGCCTCTCTCCTGGATTCTAAATATATTAACCATGCATAATGTATTCATCTAGAAGTCCCAGAGTCACCTCAAATTCAACTCATCCCATATGTATTCATAATATTCTCGTCCAAATCTGCTACTCCTTTGGTATCCCACATCTTGATTAATGATTTACTGTCTACCCAGATGTGAAAGCCAGAAATTTGACCATGATGTTTGGTTCTTCTTTTCATTCAGCAGTTATATACAATGAATCTTTCCTAACCATCAATTCTACTTCAAAAATGTCTTTGAATCTGCTCATTCCTGCAACCATTATCCTCATTTTCTCTCTCCTGGATTATTGTCGTAGCTTCCTAATGGGTCTGCCCATCTCCAGGGTAACCACTTTCCAAACCACCCACTGAACTGCTGCCAGAGTGTGCTTTCTGAATAACAAATCTAATCTTGTCGTTCACACAATTAAAACCCTCCAGTGGATCTCAGCCACTTACAGCATGAAAATTCAAACTCTTAAGCATAGCCTGCAAAGACTGGTTTTGATCTGGCTCCTATGTCTTTCGTCTGCAACCCAAGACTATCCTCCCTGAACTTCTCTGAGTTTGGCCTCATGTAATGCTCTCTTGTGTTGTTATGGCTTTTCACATGTAGTTTCCAGGCCTGGAACAGCCTTTATTTTTTTTACCCCTAAACACCTACTCATAGTTCAGGTGGCACCTGTTCTGGGCAGCTCTTCCTTTGCCCCTCTATGGGTATTCTGAATAACAATCTCATGTACATCCTTATAGCAGTTTTTACTTCGTTATATTTTAATTCGTCGTTTCTATATTAGTTTCTCCCTCCTTTCTGTGGATTTATTTGAACATTCTTTGTATTCTCAGCATCTATCAGAACACTTGGCAGTAGAGTAGGAACTCAATACATGTTTGCTGAATATGAATGAATACCAAGGCAGCTGGCTTCAGTCAAAGCTCAGTAACCCTGGGCATGCAAGTTAATATCCTTTGAGACTTTGTCCTCATTTGCAACAGCAGGGATGACAAGACCTATCTTCCTGTGCTGCTCTTTAAGAAATAAGACATTAACATACTCTGCATACAGTAAATTTATATACTCACATAAAGTATATAACTATATCAACTACAATATCATATAATTATTGTGACCCAATTCACACGGAACAATATTTTCTAAAAACTGATGTATTATAAGTTTGGTGCAAAAGTAATTGCGGTTTTTGCAATTATTTTTAACATTTTAAACCGCAATTACTTTTGCACCAACCTAATAATGCACGTGACACGAAGGGCTTGTCACAAAACAGCCAAGGCCTTCCTTTCATTCCCATCTCCTTTGCTTTATTTCCTCCCTCTGTTAATGCACATGCACCTTCTGTTACAACAACCATCTCTGGTGGCCCAAATTTGCTGTCCACTTTCACACCTGCCTGACTTTGCTCAGGCTGTTGCCTTGGTCAGAATGTCCCTTTGCTCTGCTCTTCTGCTGAGTTTTATCCTCAAAAACCTGACTCCCGGGTTTGATACTCTGCTATGCCTTTCCTGTCTCTGCTCAGGCAGGACTGACCACACTCTTCCCTTGGCTCCCTGAACACTGGTATATACCTCTCTTATGACTTGTACCACTGTAAATAGTTTTTATTTATGTGTTCATTTATTCCACACTCCATTGTGAACTCCTTGAGGTGTTATCTCATTTTCCTAGGACTGTTATTACCACTTCCCTGTGATTACCCCTTGCAAAGTGTGTCTCACTCCAATTCCCAAACCAAGACCTTATAATAATTCTCCTTTGCATGATTTTGATCATTGCCAAATCCTCATTCAGTTTTTGGCTCTCAAAGAGCTAACTAACCAAATACAGTTGGTAAAGCAAATCTAATCTGAAGTCAGACATTTACCTGGTGGGATCATGAGTCATGAAGAGACTATGCTACAGAATAAATGAACTTTATTTTGTGTAACCTAAATCAGGAGTTTTCTTCCTTGAACTCTGAGCATGTGATAGGGGGAAAAAAGGAAATAAATATCAATATGAGCCAAAAAAAGTATTAATATAAAAATACCTTTTAGATTCATAAACTGAATCATACACATTTCTCTTTAAAGATGTTGCTATTCTGTTAAAGCATGTGCAATATCTCAGAACAAATGAACGTGTATCTGTCTGAAAATAAAATAGCTGCATTTAGATATTCGTCTCACTGTCCTGCTGCTCAGGGCTCTACCAATTCACCTAGGCAAAGATTAGCAGTGGGGACATGCAGTGTCAAGGCCTGAATCGAGAAGAAAAACAACGCAACAATAAAGGCTATTAGATATCTCAGTCTCTAGAGTAAAATGATTTGTCTCTTCTCGTCATCCATAAGTAAGTGATAGAAAACGTCTTCCACCCAGATCCATAATGAATCCTTTAATGTTCAAGTAAGAGGATTTTCTTTGAGAAATGACTTTAATCTTTAATATCACATGGACGATGTCTTAAAATAAATACCACAGTTCATCTTTTATGTAAGATTCACAATCACGTTGAATTTATGTATGTCTGTATGAAGCCATAAAATCAATCGATTTAACAACTTTTTTGTGTATAATAACTGATCTTTTAAAACTGATTTTGTAGGTCAAGTAGCTATTGTAAATGTTTATTTAAAAAAGAATCCCACTCTCTATCCAATCGGTATGCAATTATAAGTGTATTTAAACTCCAATTCCTAAAATAAATAATAAGTTTTGGAAGGGTGAATGTGCCAGATAAAATTAAACAATACAGGAAACAAACTTTCATCTTAATAAAAATAAAATTTCAGAATTTAAATGATATGTTACTTGACCCTGGATATGTTTATTAAAGAGCAATGTCCATGATGTATCAGCTAGTGAGGACAAGTTTGATGTAATTTGGTAATTCTATGTGTTGATTTTCCAAGCCCTTACCTTCGTGAATAATAGAGAACCTAGAGGATTCTATATGTGGAACCAAAAAGTAGCCCAGAATTCACCAATATTTATGTTCTTGATAAGATTAGTTTTCAGTTTATGCATAGACTCATTGGATTGATAGCCAAATAGGAAGAGACAAGATGTCAGCCCTTCATGCCTTAACTCACTGGGAATCCTGTGGAGGGTGGGGTGGGGTATGAGGTATAAATGAGCTGCTCACATATAAACACATATAATCCACCCACTGCTCCAAGGCCCCTCTTTCCTGGCTCCTGCTCTCACTGCCTGTGTGTAGCTTTCCCTCTGCCTCATTATCTGATATTCCTCTGAGGTCTCTCTCTGAACTTCTGCCACAGACAGATCCATCCAGGCATCATTCTTCACTCCATGTTGTTATTGTTCTTGCCTTTTGGGGTATAATCTGCTTAGTCGTGTGATAAGCAGGATAATGACCCCCTCCCCCCAAAGATATCCATGATTAGCTCTTATGAATTAGGTCCCAGAACCTATGAATATGTTATGTTACGTGGCAAAAGGAAATTTAGGTTGTGGATCAAATTAAGATTGCTAATCAATTGGCCTGAAAATAAGGAGAATCTTCTGGATTATCCTGGTGGGCCTAATGTAATTACAAGGCTTCTTAAATGGAAGAGGGAGGCAAA
This sequence comes from Rhinolophus hipposideros, assembly GCF_964194185.1. Lineage (NCBI taxonomy): Eukaryota > Metazoa > Chordata > Mammalia > Chiroptera > Rhinolophidae > Rhinolophus > Rhinolophus hipposideros. The sequence goes on along the minus strand of NC_138050.1, from coordinate 77,213,432 downwards.
AGAGGAGGTCAGAGGGATGCAGTGTAAGGAGGACTTGACCTACCATTGTTGGCTTCAGAAGGAATGCAATGGCCTTGAGAAACTGGAAAAGGTAACAGATATTTGCTAACAGATATTTCAGCAGTAGGTGCTGACACCTTGATTTTAGCCCAGTGAGATTCATGTCAGACTTCTGACCTACGGAACTGTAAAATTATAGATTGTTTGTTATTTTAAGCCACCAAGTTTGTGGTAATTTGTTACAGCAGCCAAAGCAATATAATACAGCACCCCTATCATGATAACCTGTCTGTCCACAACCTTGGGAAAGGGGATTTTATTTTATAAACATCCTTCTTCCATCTGGGGCCCAGATATTCCAGACTGGTGTGGAGAGTGCTGAGCGAGGAATTAGTTGCATGCCATCTCACTTGTACCTGAAACTACTGCTCCCTTTCATATGTTGGCTAAGATGAGGTGTCAGGCCCTACCTTCCAGATTTGACATGGTGCTTTTTCCATTTAAGAGATCCATGGTCTTTTAGTGAAGTGTGTCTCCTGCTCCCCACCTCCCCTCCTTTATGAGACAAGTCTGCATGTATCAAGCATTAATGGTGAACAGGTTCCATGCTTTTTCCCATGATGTTTTGGAGCTCCAGGGAAATCAGGCATGTAGCCAGACCACTATGTCTGTGAATCACCACATATTGTGTGATGGCTGAAGAGTTTCCAAGGTTTTCTGGACCAAAGAAACAGTTGTCTATGCTTGAGCATTGCTCCATATGCTGTCCTAATTGAGCTCTAGCATAGCCAGTATGCTCTGTGACATAAAATTAAATATCAGATGGCCCCATCCTCAAGAATCTTAGGTACCTATTGGAGATATATACACAATGAGATCTTTGTGGCAGTAGATATTTAGCTGTTGTGCACTGGTACTGCTGAATGGCTGGATCTGTTTTGATTGACCAAGGCTGCTGTCATATTGGCTGTTACGTGTTTTGGATGTGGGGGAACAATGAAACTGAGGGTGGAAATGGAAGCCTGTTGGGAGGGAAGAATCAGAACCTGGAAGGATTAATAAGAGCTACTACGCAGCTGAAAGTGAATTCCAGGACATGGGCAAAGGTCAAGATTCAAATAATCCTTTGCTGTGTGTGGAGAGTATTAAGTAGTCCAAAGTAACAAGGGTGCTAAGTAAGTGCCCAGGGGAGCCAGAGCTAGATAATTTTTCTCTATAGTAATTGGGTTAGAATTTTATTTTTCAATTAAAGTTTATTGGGGTGACAACTGTTAGTAAAGTTACATAGATTTCAGGTATACAATTCTGTAATACATCATTTATAAATCCCATTGTGTGTTCACCACCCAGACTCAGTTCTCCTTCCATCACCATATATTTGATCCTCTTTACCCTCATCTATACCCACCCCCTTACCCTCTGATAACCACTAAACTATTGACTGTGGGGTTAGAATTTTTTTAAAGCTGGTCAGTGCAACAATTTGCTTAAAATATTTTTTGTTGTTGAAATGCATGTCTTCAGTTACATTTATTTCCCCCTCAAAGGCTGCTCATTTTGGTGCCCTCTGAATTATTCCCTCACATGGCTTGAACTATTATTGATTTTTTAAATGGCTTTTTAATTTTATTCTTGCTTTATAAAATTTTAAATTCATTGCTTAACTATTCATTTCTTCTTTGTGCTATTTGTAATGGTTGAAAGCACAACCTAAATATCCATCAGTAGCAGGAAGTATAATGACTACTTAGGAGCATGGTTAGTCTGTGTGCAAAAATCACACGTCTGGACAGAGACACAACATAGCCTTGAACTTGAATTTAGAGTCTCTCAGTTCCTATTTTTGCATTTATAAAATGACTTTCACAATACCTGCCTCACAGAATTATTGAGAATTAAAACAGACAATTAAAACTAAAGTGTGCCACAGTGCCCAGTACACAGTAAACTCTCATTCAGTAAAAGGTAGGCTTTTTTTCATCATTAGTTTCTTCTAGTTTTTCCTTATTCAAAAAAAGTGGTGAATTATTATTGCAAAAAAAACAAAACAACAATAGGGTAAACATAAAGAATACAATAATTCCTCCCATTCAAAGATAACTGCCATTAATATCTTACTGAATATTTTCTACATCCTTTTATGATTATTATATAGTCTTACCTATTACTGATTTGTTTTGTAAAATGAGACAATGCCATGTCTGCTATTTTATAACCTACTACAAATAATTTAAGCAAACCACCATTTGATGGACATTTATGCTATTTCTAGTTTTTGCTATATGGCAGTGCAAAACAAAATGAATTATAAATTAAAATGCGTTAATGGTTCTAAAAATTGACACAAAACTTTAATACACACAAAGAGTATCAAACTAATGCACAACTGGCCAATATCTTAAAAAAAAAAAAAAAAAAAAAAAGACCACGAACAAACCCATTTGGTCATTATTTAAACTTAATTTCATGTGAATCTGCTTTCTTTTCATTAAAATGTTCTTAGAAATATTTTATTTAATTAAATCGTTTTTGACTAAGTCATATGCTACCAGGACAAATGTGAAACTTTGGTGGTATGAAGCGGTGATGGCATGACGGGCTTGCATGCCTTTGATTAAAGAACTTGACTGTGGAAGATGGAGAATCTTAAAAGGGGCTGAAGAGGGTCCATGTCAGTTTTAGACCTTGGCAAAACTGAGACTTGGAAAGAGTTACTCAGGTATCAAAATCATCTGCAGATGGGGTAAGGTCTGTGAGTTAAACCAAAAGTTCAAGTTGCCTTGAATCCTTTCTGGACAAGGTTAAGTAAGACATAAATAAGTATTAACTAGTCCAAATGGATCATGTCTCTTTTCTGCCCTATAGGAATTATTTTTTTGTTGTTGTAAAATGTGTTACCCTAATAAACTCTTTAGTATTCTGAAGATGAAGGGCAAAAATAAATGAGCTGTTACTCTATTTATGAACTGGACTGACTGCAACAGGAAATGGTTAATGCCTCATGGCTGCAGGGAAGCACTTTATCTCCAGTGACATGTCTAAGAGTTACTGTCCAAAGCAGACCCTTTCTCAGGCTGGTTCCTGCCTCCACTTCTATTGCGTCTGAAACAGGGAACTCTGCAGAATGTTTCAGACTTGCTTAGTGGTTTTGTAAATTTTGCTTCAATTTCATCCTTGAAATATACATATGTTTTTAAACTATCCAGGATCTTTTAAAAAACACGACTCCCTGGTGACATGTCTGACTGACCAACATTTGGGCCACAGTGGCACAAGAAAATTGTCAGTAATCAGTGCTGTGAATACACACGCCTACCTGATTCATCCACTGGGCTCAGCTTGGTACCAGTGCTTTTGTTTTACATTCATTAAAATTCCTATCAGGACACAAAATGCTGAACATCACCCAAAACAAAACCAAACAAAACCAACCAACCAAAAAAGAAAAAAAAGAAAGCTTAGGAGCAGATACAACAACGTTGGTTGATGAAGAAACAAAAATATTTATATATTGCTTATTCTTCGTTTGCTCATTGGTGATTTTTTTTAATTTGAAGTTTTGTGGCAGTTATAAAACCCCAAATATATTGTTTTTTTGCTTATTCAATTCTCTATTTGCCTCATGAAGATAAACTGAAAAAGAAAACAAAAATGAACGGAAGATATTTAGTCTCACACTCATTCTAAATGTTCAAATATAGTGGGATGTACTGTCCTTCACCTCAGATATTTTGGTCATTAAACCTTTTAAAAATATAATTTTCCTGTGTGCAAGTTTAGGAAGCTTATAGGGGCTCAAATAGGTATTTTGTTTCTATAAATAAAAAAAACCTCTACCAATCATATGTTACACAAACATGCAAGTAATTTGATCTTTATTTTCAAAAAACACAAATGCAAATTAATTCAAATTTTAGGAAATGAAATTATATCTTAAGGGAAAAACAAACTATTACAAGATAGAATCATTATTTAATATAAGCTATTGGGTTTTATTTTATTTTTTATTGAATATATATGCATTCACCGGTTTTACCTTTTCTTGTAGTAGGGAGTAAAGAGATACAGATTGAATAGGTCATGTGTTATGCATTTTTTTAAAAACAGAAATTGTGTTACACTGGAGGAACAACCACTTTCAGCAAATGGAACAGAAGCTCTGTTTGTCTCCACAAGGCTTGTTCTCCCTCTCTCTTATGATAACAGAAAGACTGATTTGGGGTTTGGCACATCGCCAGTGGAGGAAACACTACATTTCCCAAACTCCCTTGCTAGAAGTGGCCCTGTGACAAGTTTTGGATATGTCTGCTCAACTTCCAGAATATATCTTCCTCCTTTCCTTCCTCCTCTCTTCTGCTTAGAGGTGTGTGTGATGGCTGGCTATTCATTTTCAGTGGTGGGGATAAGAAAATATTCTAGTGATGGTGGCATGGAAAAGCAACATGTACCCCAGATCTGACTGTGGAATCACCATCCCATCCCTGAATTACCTCAATCCAGATTTTTATGTACAAAAAAAAAAAAAAAAAAAGAAAAGAATATTCATTGTATTTAAGATCTCTATTATGAGCAGACAAATATAAACCCAAATGAATACAGAATTTCATGCCTGAAAGTAGAGTGTTGGCTTGACAAAACCTAAAATGTAGTTGCTAATGGCTCAGACAGTAGAAGCTGAAAATCTGAAAACTCTTGTTATGTTGTGGCAAAACATTTGATGAAACAATCACTATCATATCTTGGAAAGCAGACCACATGCTACGGCCACAGTATTAAGTGGAAATTGTGGGGGGAAAAATAGTTATCTTGTGTTTGTTACTTCTTGCTGCTTTAGCAGTCAGCAAAAGAGATAAGCTCAGGTGTGAGCCAATCAGTCTGGTTGCAGATTGCACCCTGCAATATAAGTTGACCAGGAGTGTAGCAATCTTACATTAGTAAATTAATACTAACTATACATATACGGTGCTTACTATGTGCCAGGCACCATTTTAGTGCTCTATATATTTTAAGTAAGTTAATCTTCAAACAACACAATGAAATAGATACTCTTTTTTAGCCCTATTTTTATAGATGAGGATCAAAGAGGTTAAGTGACTTGCCATCTTTAAAGTGAGGTTCCTACTGAAGCGAGGAAACTTTAAAGTTTGAAGTAGGAGACGTAGGTCCAAAGTCTGTATTCCTAATGGCTGCATTAAATGGTAATTTGGGCCTTATGGGATTGAAAAAGCTCATTGCTTTTGTACCCCAGACTGAAGCCGTTCTAAGACTGAAAAGGGGCAGACTTAGCATAAGATAAGACCGGGCCTCTGAGTCTTTCCCAAGCACCTGCAGTTAAGAGGGCTGCCTCTGCCAGACAATGGGAGCCAGCTCAGTGGCCAAGATCAGATGAAGAGTGTTGTCTCTTACCCCAGCTCTTTGTTTCAAATGGCTTTAAGGGAGCCAGCCTGAAACATGAGAAAAGGGGGATGGGCAGAGCCCAGAGGCAGTAAGTAAAAGACCTGTGTGTCTTCACTCTTAAAAACTGTGACTCTACAAGTTTTTTATCTGTGGTTATTAACATGTAGAACTGACCAGAAGCTGGAAGTCTATTTGGTTTTTTGAAACAATTATGTTGCTAAGAAAACAAAATCCAGTTCAAACCCGAAGCATTGCTTGGCCTTCAAACCAGTACCAGAGAGAGGTAGACTAAGAGAGCCATGCGAATCGAAAAGGACACCCTCCCCAATGTCCACCTCAGATGCGTCATGGAGGACAGTGAACAAGGAAGTTCCCCTCAGAGGCGCTTTCAGATGGGATAGCCTAGGGACCTGTTCTGACAGAAGGGACTCATCATGTTTCCTGCCCAACAACACAGAACTTCCAAGATGGTTCCGTTTTGCATTCTCCTGTGTCATCCTGCTACCGACAACCTTTACTACTGGTACAGTTTTTCTGTACTGATATTAATAAATTTTGGCTATTTCCCCCACCCCCCGCCCTGGTGTTTCTTCATAGAAGAAGTATAAGTATCTGTAATAACTTTTCATAAATATGAAGACAATTTTGAAGTCTCTGCTCAATACATCTCCTCCTCTATGCCATAACGTTTCTCCTGAGCATCTACTTAAGACCCTTCTAAATTTCTGTTCCTCTACGAATGACACTTTACAATGATGTCACTTTTGTAAAACAACAGTGATTCCCAGCTCACTAGCGGAGTTCAATAAGTGCTGAAGGTAATGCTACATAAGGCTCTATGCAAATCAGGAATTATTTTAATCTCTCACTTTGACATGTCAAAGATGAGAATGAGGTTCCAGAATAAACAGTAAAGCAACATTTATACAACCCAAGAGGAGAAGAAAATATGGCACATTTCCAGTAATTCCAGACTGTGTAGGAAGACAAAATAAAATCTGTGAAGAGAAGATTGACTTGTAGATTAGAAATGCTTTTATGTAGCTTTGAGTTCTGATTGAACTTGTTCCTTCTGAACTCCAAGACATGCCTTTATATCGGGATAATGTTTTTATTTATTTAATTTGTATAATATGTCCCAGAGCCTCAAGAAATAAATGGAGGCATTATCAATGCAAATGAAGAGTGAGCTCTAAGCAGTGATGCTTTAGGGAAGGATATCCATCCAGATGTAAGTTTGTTGGAAGGAAAGTAGAGTGGGTGTCAGTGTCAGTTATCCACAAGTCAACTTGTGGCTCTGGCAGATGAATATAATACCAAGAATTGTCTAATAAATAGTTGTTCTCACTGAGGAAGGAGGATTCCCAGGTTCTCTTGTTAACATCTAGTCTCCAGTGAAAGATAAGAACACCAAATGATTTGGAGAAAGCAAAAAACAGATTGGCCACAAGAAGAGGGAGAAGAGCAACTTGCACCCAGAAGGGACAATGTAGCAGATATGCTCTAAGAACAGAGCCTTCCTCTGGCCCGCGGTTGGTATACAAACATTGGATTGTTGCCGGGGCTGGCAGCAGATGGTGGTGTGTCCTCTGCCAACACGTGTCCTTATCCTTAATGGTGTCCAGAATTCTTGATGAACAGTTGGGTAAATTTCCTAGGTTTCTGGGTGGAGACATGTATTGATAAAACTGTGACACCTTTGAAAGATAATATGGCTTCAGTTAACAGAGGTATCTGTGACAGGGTGTTACATAATCTTGCACTTCTTTTTTTTTTTTTCTCTAAGACTAGCCAGATCAAATACTCCCAAACTATACTTGTTACACCCGATAATGATTAGAAACAACAACAACACTAAAGTCTCCTTAAGATTATAGCAATCCAATATTTGAAATGGGTTTGAACCAGATAGTTTATACTAAGTTAGCCCTGGTTTTAAACCCACCAGACTGTCTTCAGTTATATCATTGGACCTGATATACAAAACCAGAGTAAAATTGTAAAATACTTTTAATGATGGAACGGGTGGACATCACAGAATCAAACACCAATATCATGTTGAAAGTTTAGTAATTCCTGTTCTAATTCAATGTAACAAATGAAAAGGAGGATTGCTTTTAGTTGAATTATTTGACATAGACTTATACATTTACAATCTACCTGGGTAATTTGGAACATAACTATTTGTATCACATACTAATCCCAGATCACAGAATCTGGTGTCTAAGATTTTAATAAAAAATTCAAATTCATTTCATGTTTCAGCCTCCCTTCCCTGGGGCAGCGGCTAGTCAATTTGAGTTATCCCCTTTTCAAGGGTTGCATATGTTCCAGGGACATTAGAGAGGTACCTAGGTACAGGAACCGCTGCTAAGATATCCATCATTTCATCTAATCTTCAGGAGAGGAATCATCACTTCTTTATGGTCTGATCTGCCCTTACAAAATATATAGCCACCCACTCTCTTCCTGAGATCCCATCTTGGGAATCATCAAATGGAGGTGGAGGGATTGCATTTCACTTTGCCTCTCCAAGTCTATCTCTGTTCAATTTGCCTCTTCCCATCCATCCTGTCTCTCTTCCATCTAAATGAATATTTTCCAGACGGTAGCAGGGGAGAGATCAACTATCTTACAATTTCCTTTCCATTTATTTTGTCCTTGCACAGACCTCACTTGCTCATCAAACATGAGGTTTTTTAGCTTCGGCACTATTGACATTTGGGCCTGAATATTGTGTTGTCGGGGGCTATCTTCTTCACTCTGGGATGCTTAGCAGCATCCCTGACCTCTACTCACTAGATGCCAGAAGCACTCCCAGTTGTGAAAATTGAAAATTGTCTCCAGACCTTGCCAAGTGGCTTTGGTGCATTAGCCCTTGGTGGAGAACTACTCTTTTAAGGGAATAAGTTTTTGGAAACCAGAGCCATTAAGATTCCCTGGAGACAATGAACAGGGAAGAGGAGAGTTGCATAAGGGTTGGCCAAAGGAGATGTGGAAAAGTGGGAGTTCATATTTTAACTTATTCATATACCCCCTACTTGACATGTGGAAAAAGGAGACAGAAATGTTAGAATAGCTACACACAAACACTTCTATTCTGAAAGTAGATAGATACTTTAATGTTGGAAGAGTTTTGGCTTTGTATTTTTTATGAAGTAATTGTTTTTTCCTCATCAGCACTGCTATCACTTTTCTAAGGAAAACTTTATATCACTTTACTTTACATCGCAAGTAAATTGATGCAAATAATATAGATTTCAGAAGCATAGACATGAAAGTTGTGCATGTAATTGTTTAAAATTGCATTCTTTTAAAATATATAAATGTCTTCTAGTATTAACTAATCAGACAATGTTATCTAGAACATCATCAAAGCAAGTTATTAAATGGAAAAAAACCCTCTAAATATAACATGTATGTGTAGCATTAACTATGGCACACTTTTTGAGGAAGAATAACAAAAGTACTAAGTTGTAAAAAATTCAATTACTGAGACATTTGAAGTTTCTGAACTTAAGGGAAAGGAAGTCACTTACCTTGTATTTCCCTATGACTGATCATTAATGGGCCGAATAGAAATGTCAAAGGCTGTTGACAGAACAAGAATAATGAGCATATGTTTATGGCCTTTGTCAATAGCCCTGGAGATGAACTGTCTTGTTGACCAAGACCAAGTGTTTCCTTCAAAGGATGAATCTTGAAAAAAGAGGTTTCCAGATGAAGTTTATATCCAGGTGTTGCATTGGCCTTTTTGACACCTTTTCAATCACCTTTCCCCCGGGCAAAGGAAAATTGAAAACCTACTAAGATCAACAACCTTTCTTCCAGGCAATGTTTAGTGAGCAACTGACTGAGAGATGTTTTCATTCTAACGGACAATAAAAAGTTTGGAGCAGTTATTTAGGATGTATTTCCTGGGAACTTTTAGATACTTTCCCACTTTCAGTTTGATCACACAAGGGAAGAACCTAAACCATTTGATGTTGAGCATATTTCTTCCATTTGAGGGTGACAGACTTTAAACCTCACGTGTCTTTGATGTTCTTATACTGGAAAAGATTTCAGTGTACTGGCATAGTTATCCTAATGTGACAATTGTATTTTTTGAAATTATTTTTCTCCAACAGTTACTGATATCTGAGCTCCAAAGATAAAAATTTTAAAACTATGACTTATTCTGTATATAAAACTTGGTTCTCTAACATCAACTAAAGTGTTTTATATGTTTTGAGGTTTTATTTTATTAATTCTCAAAAATCTATGCTCATATTTTTCAGAAATAAATATGTATATCTGAATTGAAAGTTAACTGAATTAAATGTCAGCAGAAAATGCATATGAGAAAATATGTCTTATTAGTAAATATGAAAAATATACAGCTCATTAGCAAGTAATGAAATGCAAATTAAAATGAAAACAAAATATAATTTTTTAACTTATCAAATTTGCAGAGATAAAGACATTTTAGGGTACCCAATACTATACAGTATTGAGTATCTTGCTAGTGGGAGAGAAACATTTTACAGCCTTTTTGGAAAATAATTTGATAATATATAGAAAGGGTCTTTTAAATTTGCAAGCTTGAGACAAGTAATTCTAAATCTGGGAATCAATCCAAAGGATATTATCTTAAATACAGAGAAAACTTTATGTACAAAGGTACTCATAGTACTATTTAGAATAGGGAGAAAAGGAGGAAACAGAGTGACAGTAAATGAAATTTAAGTAAATTGTGATACAGCTCCTCAGTGAATTTCTATGTAGGCATTAAACATGCTAATAAATTACTTGTAACAATGGAATAACACATGTTACAATATTTAGGAAAAGAAGCACTGTACAAAGTTACAAACATAAATTATGTGTTAAAATTATATAAAAGTGATGCTTAGAAAAAAGACTAAAATAGAGCAGGATATTAATAATTTGTACAGTGAGGTTATGGGTATGATTATTAAATTTTAGTCATATTTTCTAAATTTTCCAAATATTCTATATTTATCTCTTATTCTTTTACATTTAAAATGAAATTTTTTATTTTGAAAACGTTTTAAATGGTTACTCTTCATATAGTTCTTGAATTTACTACTGTGTTTTTCTTTCAAATAAAAAACTTCAGAATCACAACACTGAAAAAAATAAAATGACTCTAACCTCCTCCTTGTCACCATTTTTTTCAGTCAGTCCAGCCTACGCCACCTTTGGTAAAATTGATCCTTTTAAAAAGAATGGTACACTTATGTCTCGTGGCTTTTCCAATTTTTATATATTATGAGTCAATTTTATTTCTAGGACTTCATATATCCGATCTTCTCTGTTAGAATCACATGTTATTCTCTAAAACTATCAACAAACTAATTTTCAATTATGGCTTATCTTCCTTTCCTTATTTGCTTCCCAATGTAGTACCTATGTCCTAGCTTGAATTTTAAGGAGCTCTCATTCCTCTGTTTGGTAAACAAAGAAGAATCATCAGACCTGTGGGCTTTCCCTCTCTGCTCTTCTAATAATGTTTTAAGTATACTGGTGGTTGGCGTGATGGATCACAAGCCTGGTGCTGGTCTAGCTGTCTTCAGCCATCAACAATCTTGAGTTTCCTGGACTATGGAGCAATTTCTAGGTCTCATGATGTGTGTGTGTGTGTGTGTGTGTGTGTGTGGTGATATTGGGGGAAAGTGGAAAATACAAATGAAATACAAAAAAAAAAAAACAGTTTAACTTCAAAAATCTCAAATTGTACCTAAGTGGTTTCCCACGTGTAGTCCTGAACTAATAGAATTTCTAACTTGGTAAGAATGTAAATTCTCGGGCCCTTCTCAGACCTACTGAATCAGAAGCTGTGGTTTTATCCAAGCCCTCCAGGTGATTCTGATGCACACTAAAATGTGAGAGCTAGTGCTTAAGATGAAGGAACCCAAAGGAAACATCAAAGTTATATGCAAACTAATTTCCTACAGTCCATTTTGAATAGGATTGATTTTAGCCAAAGCACTCTGGAAATGATTATTCATAATTATTCATATTCCGTGAAGCCTAGCTGCTTTTTCTCTTTTACCTCATGAGTATTAACAGATCCCTCTCACCCCTCTTCCCCAATTCTGTTTTCTCTGTTTTTCCCTTTTCCTCTCTTATAAATCGGGTCTTTCATGGTTAGATTCAGGGGGCCATGGTGTTGGGATATGCTGAGGCAGTGGAAGTCCTCAGATTTCTTTTCCACATGGCCTGCTTAGGACAGTATCCATGACAGTAACTATGTGTTATTATTTCCTGCACTTCATATTTAAAACACTTCAACCTATTACAAACCAGGCTTATGTGTTCCTTTGAACAACATTTGTAGTGGGTGTGTGGCTGCCACAGGTATTCCTACAGAGAAGGAAAATATAAGAAAACTTTTATCCTCTCCTCCACAATTCAGCTTCACAGAAGTATTTCCTTTTGAGAATACAAATCTCCATATAGATTTATTGGCCAGCTGTTTGCAGCTCTGTCAGGTGTTCTTAGATCAGCATTCTGGGAATGTCCAGAGAAAGAACCTATTAATTGTTCTTCTGGATCTGTATAAAAACATGCCTTACAGCCATTCCATGTGTTCATTTTCATATTTGTATTCCAGAATTCATTATCAATTTCCCAAACTTACTTAACCCAAACTTATCTAAACTTACTCAAACTCTCTCATGCCAGGACACTGTTCCCAGTGAATTATTTATTACTATGCTTTCCTCCTATAGTTTTTGCAAGGTATTTTCTTATCTTTACCCATTTGTCTTATTCTGGCAGCCAGGATTGATTCTTCTGGTAAATAAGAAATGTAATATGATTTAAAGGATGGCAAATAGCTTCCTTGCAAAATGTCTCCTTTACTAGGCAGGCTACAAGGCCTGTGTTTTTATGTGTCCATCAAATTCCCCAGGTCTGATCTCTCTCCCACACCCTTACCCCATTTTCAACTCTGCTTGGTGTCATTATACCTTCCAGTATGTTCTGTAACTCTAGAACAGTGCTTCTCAAACTGTACCATGCATCAAAATCACCTCATAAGCTTTTTAAAACACAGATTACTGGGCCTACTGTCAAGCATTCTGATTCAGCCCCAAATAGGGCTACAGAATTTGCATTTCTAATAAGTTCACAGATGATGTTGATACTGCAGGGACAACACTTGATAATGTAAGGACAACACTATGAGATTTTGATGTGCTCAACTGTTTTGTGATTTACCTTTAATTTTTATATGTGAGGCAGAAACTATTCATGTCTTAGCCATATAGAAGCCATTTTCTTTTTCCTTAATAACAGATCCTAATCATATCTAGTGACTCACCGAAGCCTCTTGCTTCAGGAAAGCCTGCCTTCAATTCCAGTCCCAGGATGAGAATTTTAAGATGTTTAAGATAATTAAGTTAACAGGTTGAAATTTATAGTACGTTCATTCTCCCATGAATGACTTAGTATGAGACATGAATAAAGTCAGCTGGGCAGCTTCAGAGAAACATTTCTTATCAGTCAAGGAGATACATCTAGAAGAGATAAACTCTTTTTCTGGCTATGGACTGATAGAGTGTGATTGTAAGAATGTTAGTTACATTCAGCTCATGAACATCAAGAGAGCTTGCCAAATGCTGAGGACAGCAGAGTGGGAAATAATAATAATAATAATAATAATAATAATAATAATAATAGTAATTAGGTCCTGAAAATGATTATGAACCAACAAATTAACCAACTTGGAGCCACCCGGCCTCAAGACTTCTTATGTGGGATTTCTGTTTCTTGAAGCTAAAAGCATATTAATTTATATTATCTATCTAGTCATCCAGTTTGCCACATATTACAGGATTTCCTTCTTTTATAAGGCTAAATAATAGTCCATTATATTTAGATACCATATTTTCTTTATCCATTCATCCATTGATGGACACATAAGTTGTTTCTACATACTGGTTATTGTGAATAGTGCTTCAATGAACGTGAGAGTGCGAATATCTTTTCAAGATCCTGGTTTCAATTCTTTTCAATAAGTACCGAGAAGTGGGATTGCTGGGTCATATGACAGCTCTACTTTTAATTTTTTGAAGAACCTCTGTACTGTTTTCCACAGTGGCTGCACTATTTTGCATTCCCATAGAGAGTGTACCAGGGTTCTAGTTTCTCCATATCCTTACCAACATCTGTTGTCTTTTCTTTTTTTCATAATAGTCATCCTAACAGATGTGAGGTGATATCTCATTGTGGGTTTGATTTGCATTTCCCTAATGATTAGTGACACTGAGCATCTTTTTATATACCAGTTGGCCATTTCTATGTCTTCTTTGGGGAAATGTCTATTCAAGTCCTTAGTCTATTTCTTAATTTTTTTTAATTTTTAGTTATTTTTTACTATTGGGTTGTAAGAGTTCCCCATATATTTTAGAAATTAACCCCTTATCAGATATGTGATTGCAAATGTTTTCTTCTATTCACAGATTATAAAGACTTCTCATTTTTCTAAAGATAAATATTTCAAATCCTCACCTTGGCTTACAAGGACCTGTATCAGCTGGTCTCCTCCTATCTCTCATTATTTTGTACCACTCTCCTTGTCCCTTGTTCTTACTGTTCTAGCCCCAAAGGCCTGTTTTCAATTCCATATTCCCACCATGTGCTTCCTGCCTCACAGACATTTGCCTAAAGCACCTCCTTTTCCTAAAAAGCATCTCCCACATTTTTCCCACTTCACCTTTACCTTTCATCTTTCATAATTCAACGTAAATGCCACTCCCATACAGAACACTTTCTTGAGACTAGACTAAATCTTGTTCTGTTCTGATATGTTCTTGTAATACCATAATTTTCTTTTGTGTACTTATCACAATTTTAATTGTGTAATTAAATGTGCAATTAATTATTTAGTGTCTATCTCTTAAATTACCATGTGAGCCCTTGAGGGCAACAACACATCTATTTATAACCATATCCCTAGCACCAGACACTAAACATGGGTTGAATAATATCTTTTTTTTCTCAAACACCTTCTCTAATGACTAACTATTTTCACCCACTCTTCCTTCATCATTCAATGAATGATGATTTTGCACATGATCTTTCCCATGACTACAGTCAAATGGAAAAATATGGGCATTTTTCCAATTTTCCTCCATCACAGATTAGAAACTAAGGCCCAGAGCAGTTAAGTCACCTGCCCATATATGTTCTGTGTTGGCAGTTCAAGTCACAGAGCCTGATTCCTGCTCCCAGGCTACTCCCTGGACAACTCACCTCCAAAACAGCATTACTCAACCTGTTCCAAACAAGCACACTCATGCTGAGCAGACTGCAGCTTTCTCCCTTCCTCTGCGCTAGGATTCTATGCAGCTTACCCTAGCCTGAGTCATTCATGGAAAGCATCTGAGAATTCACTGTGAAATACACCAGCCCACCCAGGAATGTCCTTTCATCATTCCAGGCACAAGGGTCAATGGCATGTTCTAGGAATATCTTTGAAAGGGGAAAGTGAACATTTCTCCCAGTCACTACCCTTCTACTTGCCTGTGGACCATCTTCTATGTGCTTGTGTATAAATACCTGGGAAACCTTGACAGGGAATAAAAGAGTTTCAGTTTCTTCTGGAAGAGAGCAATTCAAGAGAAACATTAATACAGCCACAGAAATTAGGACCCCCGCTGTGGCCTGGAACCTCTGAAAGTAACATTTGAACAACCAAAGAGTCTCACACTACATACTGGGGCTGCAGAGAAAACTTACAGAACAGTTACTAGTATTTGTCTAAAAGAACTTCTGAGAAGTTCCCATAGGTCTGTGGACTTGTCTCCTCCTTTTGTTCCTCCTCTTAACACTCCTGACAATAGCTCAGGAGTGAGAATCTTCAGCACTGGGCACTACTGGCTACTTAAAGTTTACATGCTTTTTTTTTTTTTTTTCCTTTTTATACAGGCAAGCAGTTTAGCCTTGACTGAGGAAGTATAAAGACAGGGAAATGGCCAGGGACCAAATTTAAGAGGGATAACTGCCTAGTTTAGGAGCTATTAGTGTGTTAGGAAAATCTGTATTAAAATTTTGGCATCAAAGTTATATGCCTCCCTTTATCAATAAATAATTATTGTTGATTATCTGCTCTGACTTCACTTTGCGATAGGATCAGTCAGGAAATTCAAAAGACGATTAGAGAGGAAGAACTTAAAGTAGAAAGAACAAAGGCCTTAGAGCCCGAGAATGAATATGGCTTCAGATTTCCAATTACTGGATCAACTTTCTTTGGATCTGTATTTTATTTGAAAAGCATGATAGCCTTACCAACTTCATAAGGCTGTTGTAAAAATTGGGGAAGAAAACTGTAAAAAAAAAAAAAAAAAAGAAAGAAAGAAACCCTAACAGCATTGTGTTAGCTCTTTCACTTAAAATATATTTTTGAAGATCTATAATAAATATTAATAAACTTACCAGACCAAATTCAAACGCTCATGGTAGATTCTTACTTATCCTTCAAGGTTCGAATCAAGTATTACCTCTTCTGATTATGTTATTTCCTTAAATAAGTTTCTTTCTTAATTAAATATCGAATGCCCTTGCTTTCTTGCATTATTTTACAATATTTATTAACATGTCCAATACTCTATCCTAAATTGGGAGTTCCTCAAAGACAAAGACTCTGTTTTTGTCACCTTTCTGTTCCCATGATGCCCAGTGAAGCACCAAATATAATACGTTTTCACTGAATGATAGACTGAATGGATATGTGAAAAGATGAATGGGTGCCAGATGTGGGATAGCCCAGGTTCTGAATTGGAAATCAACAAGAATGAGAGAAGACTGGCTTGACTGGACCTGAAGGTGAGTTTTGACTTGCTGGGGGAAGAAAAGTGAACATACATGGTGAGGTTCCATGGTGGGAGCCTTGAGAACTATGTTATTGAATTTGGACTTCATTTTGCAGTGTTAGAGTCTGTTAGAGGAGGTCGTTCAGTAGAAACATAGTAGGAGAAAAATATGATCCTGACAGGAAAAAAAGTTTCTGTAACTGGAGAATTCTGGCCATGATCAATGTCTTACTACACATTTAGTAGAAAATTCCCTGGAACCAAAGAGAGTCTTGCCATTTGGGGAGCTGTCCTTTTGTTAATCTGTGATGTGAAGTCATCAGAACACAACCATTGTCTTTTCAGAAAAGAAACACGGTAGGTAATAAAAATTGATTATAAATACAGTGTTGTTGAACAGCGCTTTCATCAGACGGGTTCAATATAGGATCAATTAAAAATGTAAACCTGAATTCTTTTTCAGTTTCTTTTTTCAGGTTTCACTTGCAATAACAAATTTTCTTGAGCAAAAAATCATCTTTGGTATGGTTTGCCTTTAATGCCATGTTTATTCCTTAGACATAAATATGCACAGAAGAAAAAGAGGACCTAAACATTGTTAATTCAAACAATAAAGGGTATATTTTTTTTACCAAACTTTCATTCGGTATTTACTTTTGTAACACTAAAGCACTTGCAGGAGCTCAAAGATCAATGAAGTTTCCAAAATTAATCAACATTTTCAAAATGTAATTTCAATAGTGAGATAATTTAATTTATTGAATGTTTTGTCATAGACCCAACCTTTGCCAAGTTGAGTAGAAATCCCTACCTTACTTGTGAGGAATCTGATTCCTCCAACACTACATCAGATGTTTTTAGTTTACATTGTGTAAGTAAGTGTTCCTGGAAAATTTCAGGTCAAACATTTTTAAGGGAATCCTTTAAAATGTAAGAGGGAGCTTAGAAATAAAATCACCAATAAATTCCTTATGCCATGAGCAAGCCTCTATGTCACATATTTTATGGATCGATATTTCTTGTGTCAGATTTTCATAAAGAGGGATGTAAATGGTCATAAGACTGGGCTTTTTTCCCCTTAATATTATGAACAATGTTACAAGATGCTGTTCTCAAGGACCGGTTGTCTTCCTTTCGATTGTTAAGAACCATTTCTAAAGATCTAACACAAGAGCAGATGAGCCATACTGGCTGGATTTGAGGATAATTGGATTTTCTTTTCTCTTTACAAAAATTATGCATGCCTCGAAAGAATGGCGAGAGTAAACTTCAACCAATGCCTACTAATTACCATCAGCTAGTGCCTGGCTTTTGAAATCTGATTTAAGAAAAGAAAAAAAAAAGAACTAAAACCGCAGGCTTGGCTGATAGAAAACTGTATAATGTTTAAGCAATGATGGGGGAAGCCCAATCTTAAGCAGGCTAGACCTTGGACCAAACCCAACTGATGTTTCTCGTCCTTGTTTATTTTGTTACTTGACATGATTCAACTCATTAAGGATTTCAAAGGTCCAAGGGAAAGTACTTCTACTTTGCCAAGGCATCCTTAGTTGGAATTCCATTATCTCCCATGATCCGAGACAGGGATTTCCTCCTACTCAGTTCTGAGTAATTATATGTAAGCAAACCCTTGGTGTTCTTGCAGAGTGACTGTACTAAGTTGATGGCTCACCGTGAATCATCCATGCAGCAGGGATCTTCAATGAGAGGGTAAGGACGGATAACATTGATTTGCAGTGTTTAGATGAAGTATGGCTTTCTCATTCATTTCATTTGCTTCATCAGAATTGATTCATATCCCAGTAAACCATACCCTCGAGTCCTAAAATGATGACAGGAAAAAAAGAGAGAACAAGCATATTCAATCAGTCCTTCCTGCTCTACTGAGTCTAATTTAGATTACACCTTAAGAAATACTGCTTCTGCCTTTCAGTAATCCGAAATTACTGTTCACTCTGTCTCTCTTTTCCCTTCCCTTCCACTTCTCTTCCTCTAGCCAGGGAAACAAAATGGGTATAAACTAGGAAGCAGCATTTTAAAAATATTCTGCATTTTAAATTTTAAAATGTTTAAGCTTTCTTCTTTTTTTGGAGGGGATTAGGGTATGGGGATTAATAGATTCCTCTGAAACTGATAAAAAGTGCCTCCTCCCAGAATAATTCCACTAACTATATATTCACAACTGACATTCCCATATATTCACAACTGACATTCAGCTTTATTTATTTATTTTAATTAAAGTTTATTGGGGTGACAATTTTTAATGAAGTTACATAGATTTCACGTGTACAATTCTGTGTTACATCATCTATAAATCCCATTGTGTGTTCCTCTCCCAGAGTCAGTTCTCCTTCCATCACCATATATTTGATCCCCTTTACCCTGGACATTCAGCTTTAACAAGGTTGCAGTCTTAGGTTATCTATGGATCCCCACTCCCTTCCCCTCTCTTGTACTTCCTCCCTCCACACCGAAGGATATCAGGTTAAATTCTTGTGGTAAAAATTCCTGGGACATATCCTACCAAGATTTGAGGCCATTTTTCCCTTAAATTTTTGGTAACATATCCTGCTTAAGTATGCTACAAGGTTCAAGAGAGAGGAACTCAAAGAAGAACTTGATAGTATTCAGCATTCTGGGCCACACTGATTCTTACATAATTCTAGAAGCTTTTTAAGAGCTTCTAGACAAAATAACAATAAATCATAGACATTGCCCTGGCAAGTCTCTTAGCCTTCCTCATTCTTTTTATAACAGCTTTATGGAGATATAGTTCACATACCATACTGTTCATCTATGTAAGTGTTCAATTCAATGTTATTTATATATAATAGTTCCTTATTTATTGCAATATACTTAGCAGTTTGTGTCTCAAGAAAGTATGTTGGCCCTTTAACTTAATCTGTTTGTCCTCTACAACTCTCTGTCCTTGGTCTTCTTCACAAATAATAGTAGCCAGGCCCATGGACTTGAAGAGCACCTATAGGCTGATCACTCACCAGACTGAAACTCTATCCCTCATTTCACCCCGAGGATCCAGGGTGCCATTTCAAATTGAAGAGAATTACTGATTCTGTCTTTCTTCTGCTCCATTTCAGAAGTGTTCAAGATAAAACCCTTGATACCTACCTTTCCACCACACCCAGTGTTTACCCTTCAAGTAAGCTCTTAAAAAAACATGCCTAGGACACATTTAATTCATTTTGTTTTTACTGTCATTGTCCTCTTCCCAGCCCCATCATCCTCAATTACTGCCACATTTTCCACACGGGTTTCTTTGCTCTCCTGTTGATGCTCTAATCCATTTCCACACAGAAAACAAGGTGATTGATCTAAAACTGTAAATTAGACCACATCATTCCTTTCATTAAAACATTTGAAGAGTTCCCACGGGACTTGAAAATAAATCTCAACTCTTTCACATGGTTTACAATATTCTAGAAGATCGACCTCCTTATATGTCTCTAATTTCATATAGTACTCTGTTCCATCACATGTCACTTTTCCGGTCTTTGTTCTATCCTTCACATACACTAGATTCTTTTCCTCCTCAAGGCTTTTGTTGTTAATATTTGCTCTGCCTGGGGTGGTTTTCTCTCAGCCTTCTCAAAGCTAGATGTAGCTCATACTTCTAGTGTTAATTCAAATGATCTCTTCTCAGAGACCTATCCTGACTATGCTAAGTAAAGGCGTCTCCAGTTATATTCAAACTCATTAGCTTTTGTATTTTATTCATTTATCACCATCTGTGATAATTATCTCATTTATTTGTTTACTGGTGTTGACCATCTTCCTCACTAGATCATCAGCTTCCTGAAGCAATGAATCTTGTCTTTTCTTTCATTGTTCTTACACTAACATTCAAATCGGGACCTGTACCTTAGCAAACATTGGCTGAAAGAAAGAATAAATTAATAAATGAGTGAATGGAAAGTGAGTGCTTGTGGGAGTAGACTGAACTGAATGGGAGAAGCAGTGGCAGTGGACAAAGTCATAGCACATCTTTGGAAAAGAAATTGGTGAGAAAAAGAAAAAAACAACAACAACAACAAAAGGTAAAAATACAATAAGAAAATTCTGGATGCTAAGTTTAACAGGTTTGAGTCATGCTCCCCTTTTGGAATGCTATAACATGATTTGGCATATAATTCTAGGGCATTCCCTGGATACTCTGAGTCTCATCCAAGATACTTTCCACAGGGTAAGAATTTCTAGAGATTGATCAGTGACAACTGTATCATCCCAGAAAAGATGTCATTCTGAAGGTCAGCTTCCATTTAACATTTCCACTTTGTTGACACATCAACCATTGTGTCAAATCCCCCTTTTAGATGGACAGAATTGAGAGCACCTAGTTTGTGTCGTATTAGTCTAACAAAAATTTAGGTTAGGCAAAACTCTGCAGGATAAAATAGAAAGCAAAAGAATAACCCCAAGAATCTGTTTCTTACAGTGGAGTTACTCTAGATATAGCTGACTTCACTAGATCTTGCCTTAATTATAATTAAATATCATCATTAAAATTTCTCATGATCCACAGCTCCAGAGAGAAGTAAATTATTGTCAAAACTTTGTGTAGATACAGTGCTAAATGTAAATTTTCCTCTGGATTAGTCAAAAGGATGAGGAAATGTGTATCTTAGGAGTGACTCCTCTTGTGTACATCAAATATACAGCATGGTGAAACCACTGGAGGCCAAGGAACATGTTAGATTACACAGGAATCTAACACGCCCTATAAAATGTTACTCAACTCTACTGCCTCGCTTTCATGGGACAATGTCCAGCATGAGCAGGGAGACATTCCTCCCACCCCCCATTTTATCTGAGTTTGCTCAAAACTGAACTCATCGTCTTGAACCTCATGTGCAAGTCCTCTGACTAGCACACAAAAAACTATAAGGAATTATTATTCAGTGAGTCTTGCCATCTGTGAGCCTGTGGAATTCAGGTGCCCACAGGAAGGAGTGGAGAGGTTTTTGCAGCCTGACCGTATGAGCCGTCTCACCACAAGAACCTTCTGTTTTGGCTGAAGTCCTTCTATCAGACTCAGGCTGTTCTTTATGGCCAAATGTGAGTTTAACGTGTCTGGTTTACCTTCTGTAAGTATTTCTGTCACTCACAGGCACCGCTCCTTATATGTAATGGCTTGACTGCTTTGTATTCATGTTTGTTTTTCGAGAGAAAATAGGATGGTTGGACACTGGAGAACGTAAATTCTAGAAGTAGTGAAATTAATGATAATGCAAAGAACTACAGGCGCTAAGAGTACAGCAGAGCAAATCAAACAAGTGGGACCCATGATGTAAGGATGCAAGAGGTGACTAACAATGTGAGTGTAGGGTGGACAGTAATAATAATAGAAAAATTGGGGTGAATTAAGCAAAAGTTTTAATAACTATCTTTCTCTCTTATTTGTGACGTATAGGTTCCTGTAAGATCTCGTGCTGTGGCAAAGGACTTGGTGGAGAGGAAAACAGTTTTAAAATTTCTCTTAGAACCCAGCCCACTGGAATTATGAAAGCAGCCTCAGTAAGTAAGATAGACTTGCATGTCTCCAGTTACAGAGGTGTAGGAAAAGGAATGACTTCGGTTACTGGAAACTGGTATTTGCATTGGACAACATCATTATTTGAATTGGATGGTGGGAGGGAAGGTGCATCTTAACTTTATCAAATATGTTATAGATGTAATTTTAAATTCATCCACTCGGGGCCATTTCATTTGTGGATACAGGATGATTGTTAATGGTTGTTAAGCATGTTTTACAGATAACATTTAAGCTCCTTAAGTATTCTAAGAATATTCTCACGCCCCTGAAGAATTCCAAAAATGATTTTGCAAGTCAAAGACTAACACCTGCTATATTCTAGTGTTGATTATTTTTTAAACTAATTTAAGTATATAGCCTGCTATAGAAGCATGACTTACTACTCTTTTCTGGTATACATAAAAGAATCAGAGAAATCTGTTTAATACAGTATTGTTTTTCCTTCTTAGAGAAAAACATTCTGAGCTATGCCCATCTAACAAACGAGGTAGTTTTCCTTTTAAGGTTACATTTTCTGGGATGTAAAAAGTATTCAGTTTAGGTGACTTGGATGGTGATTTCTGAAAATTACTCAGTAAAGGTAAATGAGTCATTCTCCCACAAATAAAAGGAGCTCAGCATTCAAGGGCTGCTTCTCTAAGTTCCCCTCACCTTCCATTTTTATCTATCAGCTGTATTGAGAGTGAGCTGAGCTCCCTGATCACCTCCAGGGATTGCCCATCCTTCCTTCCGCAGCTCATTAACTTGCAGGAAGCACTTCACGGTTCACTCCCAAGCACATCACGCTTCCATCAACGAAGGAGGGTGCTGGAGGTTTGAGCATGGGGGTGGGAATGGAGGCGTTTCCATTCTATTTCGGTGTCTCCTCCTGACTGGCTGCTCAGCTGTTCATGAGTCACCTCAACCTCAAAATCTGTCATTAAAACAGAAACAATGATACCTATTTTTCTGTGCCTTATATGAATTGCATGAAGGCGTTTTTCATGTTTCTGAGATACACGTGTGACTTAGTCAAGGTTAGATATAAGGAAAAGTACAATGTTCCTAAGTCATGATTAATATGCTTTTATCATTTAGATCTTGGGAATTCTCTGTACTGAAAAATTAAGCATGAGAAGAGATCCTAATCAGGATTAAATTTGACAAAATATTTATTTGGCAAACTACATCAAGAATATATATGTTTTAAATAATATATGGCACTAAAACATATTTATTCAAACGTTCATTTCATAAAATTTCATTGAGCATTCTGGCACTGAATTGGACAAGAATGCCATATGACAAGGAACCTTTCCGAAAGAAGAACACATGCTAGAAATTAGACAGTAAATCATCTAGGTCATGGCATATGTAAGCCTGGTGGTATTTGGGAGATTTTTTTTCCTTTTATATCATTAATATCATTAATTCGTAGTTCTTTAAGCAGTGGTCAGGAGCTTCAGAGACAGAATTCACCTTAGTAGTTTACATTTATATAAAAAGTTCACATTTATCTTAAGTATGTTTTTTTTACAGTATAACTTAATCTTTTTCTATGTCTGTAAGCTTAATGTTTATTTTATTTTTTATCCATTCTTGTTCAATAATAAAACTATTAGAGTTTGTCTCTAGACAGCATTTTGTCCACACTCCTTATACTGTTATTACTATTTAGTGCTATCAGTAGTGTATGCTTAATGCTCTATAATTATAACTTTTATTAGGTGATCCTATTAAAATTGCTAAATGACAAATTAGCCTATGCTGATTTTTACTGTCAATATCCAACTGGCTTACATAAGCAGATTTGTTTGCATTGCACTTTCTTTTGTCTTTGTCATAAAGTCCAAGTTTCTCCTATGGATTGTTGTGTACTTGACCTCTGAACTAGAAAGAATATGTTACAGATACTTTATTTAATTATTCCTGGTCCACCCACACACAGGCTTCTACTATATTAAGCAGTCTTAACAATTGGCTCCTACAAACAGACTACTGCCAAACTGAACAGTCTTTACAACAGGCACCTACAAATAATGAAAACAAGTTTATTTAGTCTAGAGAACAAGAAAGGAAACAGAACCAAATACCTACCTTTCATTCTCCCATCCAAAATCCAAGGGAGGATACTCTCATGAACTGGAATTCTTTGTGGGATGGATGGAGAATTCCGAATGTGATATTCTTGGCCACTCTAGGACCACAGCTCCGTTATGTGGTCTTCCCTCTTTCCTGTCCCAGGAAGAGATGAAAGAGTAACACTGAGTCTCCATGCAGCAGTATCCAAGTACTGTGGCGGGAATCCCAAACTCTTAGCCTCTGTCTATGAGCTGGGCTCAGTCCTTTTATCATGTTGCAGAACTGGCTCATCACTGGTCCGTCTCTTCTAATCTTGTCCCATGAGATCTGGGTGCTTCTCTCTTAGTGCTGTATTTTCTCCAGCAAAGATCTACTCAGACAGAAGTGGTATTCTAATTATTATTGCCACAACTGTTTTCCCTCATTTAAGACAAATAAAATTAATAAATTGAATGATTCTTCTAGCTAGATCTTGCTAACCAATATATAAAGTTGTTTTTTGCTTCTTGTTCTATTTTATGCCAAAACATATGTGCCATCTGAACTCTAAATAGTCAATTGACCGTTTCCCTTTCTTTTCCACGAGGACAAATTTCATAATAATATTTTGTGCAAATCCACATACACAGGCGGACATATTTTATCTTTTCTCATTTCTCAAATTAAGATATTGAAAAAAAAATTAGAAATCCATGCAAGAGCATAGTAGAAATTATATTTCTTAAAAATTAGGTAATTCTTTACTTCTAATTAAGAAGATTTGGCATACTCCTTTGAACACTCATTTTTTTTTTCACTTCACACCTTCATTTTTCCATCATACAAAGTGATCCTTGCTAAAACTATCAGCATTATCCCCTAACCCCTCATTCCTCCACTCTCCAATTCAATCCCATCAATAGGCTCAGCGAAATTAGAGATGATGGGAACAATCCTTTTGTTATTAAGGAAATTGAAAGAGTACTACTTTATAATAGAATATGATAATAACTAAGTTTTTAAAAAACAAAAAACAAACAAAAAAACTTAGGCATAGAAGCCAAGACTAGAAAGAAAAGAAGCGATACATATGTGGGTGGTTGACTATCGGTCACATTGTTCTTTTAATTTTTCTTCATTTTCTAAATTTTCTTTAATTACTGGTGTGATAGGCAGTCTCTAAGATGGTCCTCAATGATCCCCACCTCTTGGAATGCACATCTCTCTATAATCTTCTCTTCCTGATTATGGATTGGACTTGCTTCTAACCAACAGAATATTATCAAGATGATGGGCTGTCACTTTCATAATTAGATTGCAAAAGATTGTGACTTCCATCTTGCTAGTGGACTTTCTCTATCACTTCTTCACTTGAGTGCTTTGGTGAGCAAGCTGGGAGAAGCCCACCTTATAAGGAAGGGAGGGAGGCCTCCAGTCAACACCTAGTGAGGAACAGGGGTCTCAGTCCAACAACCTGCGCGGAAAGGAATGCTGCCACAACTACTGATTGAACTTCGAAGTAGATCATTCCTCAGTCAACCTTTCAAATGGGACTGCAGACCCTGGGGTAATACTTTGATTGGATCCTTGTTAGAGAACATGAAACAGGACCCAGCTAAGTTGTGCCCAGATTCCTGACACACACCCTCAAAACTGTGAGATAATAAATGTGTGTTGTTTGAAGCTGCTGAGTTTTAGAGTATACACTTGATCCTTGCACAACACGGGGGTTAGGAGCACTGACCCCTGTGTAGTGGCAAATCCATGTATAACTACAATCGACCCTTCGCATCCATGGATTCCCAACTACAGATTGAAAATACAGTTGACTCTGTTTTTTTGTTGTTGTTTTTTTTTTTAATTTTTATTGGGGAACAGTGTGTTTCTCCAAGGCCCATCAGCCCCAATAGTCCAATAGTCATTGGACTTAAATCTAGTTGTGGAGGGAGCAGCTCAGCTCCAAGTCCACTTACCGTTTCCAATCTTTAGTTGTGGCAACCTTGTTGTTGAGAGCTCATGCTCTAACCAACTGAGCCATCTGGCTGCCCCTCCAGAAGCTCAACAGCAGCTCATTATCTTCAATCTAGTGGTAAAGAGTGCAGCTCATTGGCCCATGTGGGAATCAAACTGGCAACCCTGTTGTTCAGAGCTCATGCTCTAACCAACTGAGCCATCCAGCCACCCTACTGTTGACTCTTTAGTAACATGGTTTGAACAGGACAGGTCCACTTATACGTGGATTTTATGTGGACCCACACTGTTCGAACCCATGTTATTCAAGGGTCAACTGTAATTTGTTATGTAGCATTAACTGACTATTACAGGAAGGTATTTTTCTAACATAGTAGTAAACCTCTTTTAAAAAGGAAGCATCTTTGAGCAAATATCCTTAGAAGCTGAGCCCCTTCCCTGAAGAAGAGGGAAAAGGAAAGACTGCAGGTGTCATCACTGCATAGCACAGACTACACAGGTTCACAGAGATAAGGGATCATTTTGGATACTTTAGCATTTGAATTTTTTCCTTTTGCTCTCCCAGAAGACTGAGTGATGGAGAATGAGATACTATGACAAGGAAGGTCTATTTTTCTCCACCCATAAGAGGTGATGGAATTAAAGGGCTCTAATGCTGACCATGTGATGTTATCTGAGGAGGCTGTATGGAAGAGTCTTTCAGAAAAGAAGGGTGACTACCCCCACTCCACCTCTGGGGGCTACATGCGTATATATGTATGTATTTGGGTCAGGCAGGGGCTCAAAAAGGAAGGAGAAAATTTACAGTTCACCTGAGTGAACACAGATAAGGAAAGGGGGAGGAGGCTCTGTCCTTTTGTGTATTAATTATCCTCCATCTTCCTTCCACCCCTGGCCCCACCCCAAGTCAGTTTCTCCATAAAGCTGAGCATTGCCCCTTCCTAGAGCTGTGTCTCTCCAGCCCAATACCTGCCCCTAATACTCCTCTTCCTAGCAGACAACCCAATCTCATTCATATGATCACTTGGCCTCAATTCTTTTTCTTTTAAATTAATTTTATTGGAGTGATAATGGGTACTAAAATTACGTAAGTTTCAAGTGTACAATTCTGTAATACATCATCCGTATATCACATTGTGTGTTCACAATCCAAAGTCAGTTCTCTTCTGATCACCATATATTTGACCCCCTTTACCCTCTTCTACTATCTTCCTCCCCCATCCTGTGGTAACCACTAAACTATTGTCTGTGTCTATGAGTTTTTATTTCTTCATTTGTCTTGTTCTTTTGTTGTTTTCAATTTTATATACCACATTATCAGTGAAATCATATGGTTCTTTACTTTTTCTGTCTGACTTACTTCACTTAGCATAATAATCTCAAGATCTATCCATGTTGTCGCAAATGGTACTGTTTCATCTTTTCTTATGGCAGAAATAGTATTCCATGGTGTATATATACCACATCTTCTTTATCCAATCATCTACCAAAGGACACTTTGGTTGTTTCCATGTCTTGGCCACTGTAAATAAAGCTGCAATGAATATCGGAGTATACATATCTTTACGGATAAATGTTTTCAGATTTTTGGGGTGTATACCCAGGAGAGGGATTACTAAGTCATATGGTAATTCTATTCTTTATTTTTTGTGGCCTCAATTCTTGAAGTCCAACCACACGGATCTTCCAATAGAAGGGAAACAGCTATATAGCTCTTTCATGATCTGAGTTTTGGAGACATCATTTGTTCTACTCTACAAGACAGAAGGGAAATACACACTATTAGTGCCTGCCTGAGTCACTAACATTTAGATGTTTCCTTTCAGCATTTTTCATGCTATGGGAAAAATGCATCACCATGCAGGAGTGTGTGAAGGACAGCAGTCACAGATTAATAATCAGGCAGGTCAGAGCCCAGTAGTGGATTAAAACCAACAGTCAGAGATACAATCTTATTACTACAAACACTTGTAAATGGTATTTGTTCATTTATTTTTCTCCAATGACTTTGTTTTAGTCAGCTTAGAGTGCCATAACAAAATACCATAGACTGGATAGTTTAAACAACAGAAATTAATTTTCTCAGTTCTGGAGGCTGGAAGTTTGAGATGAACATGCCAGTATAGTTGGTTTCTGTTGAGAACTCTCTTCCTGGCCTCACATGGTGAAAAGAGAGAGGGAGAGAGAGAAAGAGAGAGGAGTGGGGGTTGCAAGCTCTCAATTATCTCTTCTTATAAAGACACTATGCCCATTATGGGTACTCTACACTCATGACCTCGTCTAACCCTCCCAATGTCCCAATTTCAAATACCATCACATGGGGGGTTAGAGCTTCAACACATGAATTTCGGGGGAGACAACATTAGTCCATAGTAGGCTTATTGTCACATATGTATTTTTCCACACCGAGTTTTAACATGTTTTCTAGAGAGCAAAATTCAATCTCTTCTTTGTAGAGTATCTTCTATGAGACACAGGATTTTGTCACATAAAGACTGGTTTAAAGAATGATTTCTGGTAATTGCTTTTATATTCAAACTTTTACCTCAAAGGAACTCGAATGAAAAAAAAAAAACAAAAAACCACACGTAGGTTGTACTGGTGTTATGCCTTTGAAAAAACATCTTTTAAAAATAATATTGATAAAAATTCTACAATGAAGTCATGGATTGTGGATTCAAATATGTTTTTAAAGGTAATAAAATGTATTTTGCACATAGCAACATCATCGCGCACAAATCCCAGTTACCTTATATACGAAAACTTACGCTGAGTGGCCTGAAATAAGGTCATTATACCCTGACGCTTTCACAACCTTCTCCTTTTCTTTATAACAAGTGCTCACTATTATGGGAAGAATGCCTGCCTTTTCTTTGCAGCTTTGCAGAGCTTTAAGGAAGCAGGGTTCTTAATCACACTCTCCTTTTCTTGCTTACACTTCTGACTTCTCTAAATTGGAAACAGGATTTTAAGTTCATCTCTGAGATAGCATCACTCTTTAACCTTGGACAGTTTAAAACTCTCTTCCAGGGCATCTCTAGGCATTTTGTTGCTTCATTCTTTTATTCCCATGTCAAGGATAAGTGGACTTGAGCCAACAAACAAAATTACAGCAGAGCCCTTACTGTATTTCCAGATCAGCTAAACCAATTAATACAATTTAATTAAAACTTATTTTCTTTCCTTTCTGCAGAAGGGGCTCAGAGTGCAGCTGTTGCAATTGGGTTTTTTTTTCAGTATGTGGTTCCAGCTTCATTTAACTCTTACACGGACATTTTCAGAGTAAGACACTCCTAATTGACCTGACTTTAAATTTCCCATGTGATACGATGGCAAATTACCTCTTTAAATTATGTATTTTCTTAATCTGAAAAAGGAAAAAAGTTGATTTCATTCTGACTTTTTTTTTCTTGGGATTTAGTGCTACAGTAGTAGCTGTGCCTACAATGAACTATTCATATTTGGTAGGTCACAACCAATTTATTTCAATAAATGTAAAGTACACCTGCTACAGGAAGAAATGTCCTCTAACCAAAGCACAGGATGTGTCGTTACCTTGAATAGAAGTAAAAATTCATAACAGTCATGAACTTTTTAGCTTATAATATTTACCTTGAGCAGTCCTGTAAGTTATACTTATGGTATTGGCAAAATAATCTGCTTCATTGGCGTACAAGACAAATCCAACAAGCACTTCCCGATTTATTTGGATCCCCACATTTATGTTGGGGTATTTGTCCTTGAGTTTGTTGCCTTATTGCCTAGAACAAAATGGCTATTTTACCTTCACCTTCAATATTTACTGTGTGGTCTAGAATATTCTGTTAATCTTTTTAAGTTCAACCTCCTAAACTGGAAAATGGAGATAACAATATGTAAACCATATGTTGTCCTGCCTCTTGGTGTCCTCCACAACTCCAGCCTGCTGCAGTCCCTGTCCTTTAAGATTCAGGTAAAGCTAGCTTCACCTCCTTCTCGGAGATGATGAAAAATCTAGTCTGTTTTCCAATGTATCTAGTTTACTGATGGATTCTTGGGTGCCTTGGACTTCTGATAGACTCTCTAGATCTAGTTTCATTCTTTCTCTGAATTCTAAGTCCTCAGTCTGCATCTGAAGTCTCCAAATTCTGTGGTCTTCACACTCCTGATTTGACTATTTTAAGGAACCTGTAGTGGATAGATAATTATTGTTAAATGCTGATTTCTTATGTTATGACTTTTGGTTAATAAAAGGTCATCTTCCAAACATATCTTGACAATCTCATAGCAGATCTAGGTTTTATAGGACCTGAAGCTTATACCATTTGGGGAACCCTTTTAAAAAAAAATGTAATAAAAATATTATGAAGTTATAAAAACAAAATCAGTTATAAAAGTGGATATTTATTAAGAATGAGAAAAAAAATACAACCACCACACATTTTTAAAAAGTTGATGACCTTACTCATCACAAAATTCACAAAAGCAAAATACTACCTTTATTAGAAACTGCCTGACCTAATTCTGTAGTATGTTTTTTCATATACTTTTGGGCTGCAAGCTCTTTAAATCTCCATAGGACAATCATTTTGTAATATTTTCTGTAGAAACATCCATGAAGATAATTCAGTTTTCCCTCTTCCTAGATTGGTCAAAAAAAAATTTTTCTTTTTATTATTTACACTTTAGAAATGTTGATTTCAATTGTACAAGCTGGTATCGGTAATGTGATTTAAATGTTTAGGTTTGTGTCAGTTTTCAAAACTATCACATTTCTGTCATATATGAACTATAGAATCTGAGGGAATTTCAAGTTTTCTTGTGTAATGATTCATTTAGGTGACAGGCTGTAGATGTTGTCGTGTCACTCTTGAGGCCAATAGGCACAGTGGGCAGTAGGAGTATTTCTACACCAGAACAGTCAGCAGTGACTTAACTGTGTGCATAAGTGACTTCAAACCATATATACACCATGTCCCCAACTTGCCCAACCCCAGAAATGCCACTGCCACTCAGGTAGGGAAGGTAGGTGTTGTGAGCTTGACAGAGGGTGTTGGAGTGAAAAAGGATAGCCAACTGGGATTGAAACATCTTATTTGTGCACCTTTTAGAAGCCTTGTAGGTATGGTATCATAGTTTGCAGTCACTGCCATGCACAGGTCAGTTACTGCGGGCTCTCCTGGTATAGGAACACTCCTACTGCCTAGTATACCAGTTCACGCAGAGCAACAACATAGCGACATCTGTGGTATATTGCTTATGTGTCCCCAATTAAGTGAGTCACCACACAAGAAACCTTGGAATGACCTCTACTAGCTTGCTAAGGTCTCACAAACCGGGATAAGGCCTAAACTTACTCCACTAGTAGTATAAGAAATCTTTCTCTGGTAAACTACTATCAGAGTAGAAACTACAAATTATGAAGCCAAGCTAAGTAAAAACAATCAGAAAGTTATGCCACTTGACTGCTGTGCCATCCTTCTGCTTATGACAGCCTAAATAAAGGTCAAATACCTTACACCTTTATGTCTCTTGTAAAATATCCTTTATCTGATCTTACCCAACAGTGGAGATTTTGGGTTGTTTTTTTTTTTTTAGTTCATCAATTTGCTATTCTAGCTAATGTTTGATGTTTAATTCTTTTTTAATTTTTATAGTCTTTATCATAAAAACAAGGGAGAACACATGGTGAAACCATGTCACAATGATACATGTAAGCAATCAGGAAAATACAAAGCTTAATGAATTAATTGAACCTTACAGTAGAGAAAGCTCTGTTACACCCAGCAAAGCTAAGCTTTGGGGGAAGTTAATACTTCTTCGACAGTTGTACTAAGAACATTAAAAATACTTTTGCCAAGGAAGGGTATCGACATTTAAATCTACCTTACACTGATAAAAAGAAAAACACACAGCAGGGAGAAGGCAGGGGCAGGTTTTCATGGAGCCACAGACGGTAGAAACAAAATGTTCTTTGTTTGGAGAATATTGCACCTGCATTAAATTTACTGCTGACATCTCTTCGTAGAAATTTGATTTTTCTCTCATTCCCCCACCTCTGATTGTTTTCAACACTGAGGAATGCGCGGCATGCCAGTCGTCCTCCTTGTCCTTGCAACATTTCTGTCTTCAGCTGTGAAAGAGAACAGGGCTTCCTTACCCCCCGGCCATCAGCACGTCATCTCAGCAACGCACCTGCGCCGGTAACACGACACTCTACCGCGCAGAGCTTCATACTTCTGTGACAGACGCAAGAGATCAATTTCCTGCCAATTGGGCCTCAGAGTTGGAGCCCTATTCTGACAAGGAAGGTCTCTTTCAAATAATCCTAACTACTAAGGCCAGCTCAAATACAGACAGAACCTTTAGAGGAGCTGTGGTATCAATATCGTAAATGAAGGAACCCTGGCCATTGGCACAGTGATTGTGGGGATTTTGGGGGGAGAAGGGTATCTATAATCTCAATGTCCATATAGTGAGTTGACTCTGACATTTCATATGTTTTCTGAATATTCCACATAGGAGAGAATGTGAGTATGATGGATCACACATAATGTGACTTTTGTTCAGAAATCATTTTATCTGTGAAAGCATTATATATAATGGATTAGTTCAGCTTTGCTACATATGTTTCGGTCCTTGTAGCTTTCTCTTAGGCGCTGTAGAGGTAGGGTTTACTCCACCTTTGGACCTTGTGCTCTCCTCTATTGTTGTACCGGTCATTCTGCACAGCAGTTACTTACTCAGCTAGCATCTCATCTCCTATCTGTGAGTTTCCTAGGTCAGCTTGATATATATTCTCTGGTTCTCAGTGCCTAAACCTGCATTTCCATCTTGGCAAATCTCTACTAAATAATTGGTGTTTGTTTGTTTGTTTAATGAATTGAAGGATTGTCAATCAGATTGATCACTTCCTACGATAATACCTCTGGCTGAAACTTTGTCAGTTTGGCCTCGGCTATTATTTGCTTTATGAATACCTGCAACCTTCTTTCTGTGACTGTGAATGTGCTCCAGGTTAATTTATTTTCAACAAAAGAGCAGAATTAAAATGGAAGCCTTTTAGATGTCCTTTCTTACACTGAGACAATACTTCTTAATTTTTATTATACCATTTAACTTTTAACATAAGAGTACCCTGAGATCCATTCAGACAGCATCCATGAGCTTAGCTCTCATCCTCCAGTTTACAGTGGCCTGTAAAGATCGTATCTCTCCATATTCCATGACCACATCCAAGTTGCAAGTGATCTGTGAGTTGCAAATTTAACATTAGCTCATAAACAAGCCAATTCATTTTGAATATTTTAAGTCCTTTCCCTCTCTCAGATTTTCTTGCTTATTAGGAAGTCAGGGAAAGCAAACTCATACTTAGTTACAAAAATTTATGTAATTTTAATTTAATCTTGATAAATGTTACCTAAATATGGCCCAGTTCATTCATCTGTGAGGTCACTTTTTAATGTTCATGTCACAGTGTTTGAGCCTGATTACACAGGAGTTTTAGAAGTTCGATCTTTACCAGGTTTCCTCTTTTCTTATTCCCAAGTGTTTCTGGCTTGGGAAGGCTTGCATGTCCTATCTGTCCTGATTGTTGACCAGTGAGTCAGCTGGCTTTCAACGGTGAGTTCAGGACCTTCCTCTCGCTATCTTGAACCTGGCTTTTGCTTGAACCCTCAGTCTGTTGCTGCTTCCCCTGCACCAGCTCATTTTTGTTTGGTACACAGACCTCCTGCTCAAACCTCCCGAATGATAGCTGAGACCTGACCATCACTTATTAAAGTCTTAAGGATAACAAAAGGGTCTTTAAACTGGTCATCAGTTATGGGTTTTTCTCAGAGTCCACAGGCCATGTCTGTCCATCAGAGCCCCCTGTTGGACACTTCTGTCTAATGTGGTCGTACCACCATGTTGTACAGATGGTTTTAACCCCGCTACCTCTGCCAGTGCTAGTGCTGGAACATGTCTCTCGTACTACATCCCAAGTCCTCTGCTGAGGACCGTCTGTTCCTCAAGCCTGGAGGGAGAAAGGGGCATTTCTGCCTTTATACCTGTCCAGAGCCTGCCTCTTAAATCCCCATTTTCTCTCAGGATAGGTATTCCATGAACTGTTCTACAGTGAAACCGTCCAGTTCTTTCTAAGGAAAGGTATACTTTGGGGTATCTTGCCTTTGAACGGCTTACGAAACAGTTGTCTGTCATGTGTACATTTTGAGCATATTGTGTTATTCAATTTCAACAGTTCAGTTCAGTTTAGCTTCCACCCCCATTAGTATGTGGGGAAGATCACATCTCTGACTCTGCCCTCAGTGGTCCAATCATCTACTCTAAGTGAGCATTTAGATAAGAACAAAAGCGCAAAACTCTCAAAAATAAGTGATACATTTCAGAGTCCGTGCACTAGAAGTCCTATTCAGAAAAGATACATTTTCCTAAAATAAGTGATCTCCCAAGAGTTGGCATTGTCCGTCTGGAGGACAACTTCTCATATAAAGCAGAGCTTTGGCTTTTGGAACCACATTGTCATAAATCTATCCAAAAGTTGTGAGTTACAATTGCAAACCAAAAGGCCTATGCAAATATATATTTTTTAAAACAAAGGAGCAATTTACTCCCCATAGTTAATGTGGGCATCCACCTCTATAGAAACAGAACAAAAGAGAAACACCATTTCCTCTATAAAATTCTTTTTTTCATATTTCTAGCTATATGCATATCTTCCAACATTTGAGGGGTCTAGTCTCAGCCAAAATACTTGCAAAACCACATAACAAGATATTGTGCCAAATCATTTTTTGAGCCATTAGGTTTTTTGTTTTCTTTTTCCATATTTGACAAGGAAGCAAGTTTACCTCTGGGACTGTTGCAGAGTGGGAACTAGAAACTTTGGTAAAAATCTAATCTGATCGATTTTTTCAGATATCTAAGAGTGTGAGAAGAGAGACAGACATTTGCCTTTGAGGGGAAAAAGTATTAAAGTGGGAAAGATTTTCCCCTAGAGATATTGGTGATTCCCCAAAGCAGTAGAAATCCTTATACTTTCTCCACACAAGGCCCAGAAAAACAGAAGCCCTCAGAGTGAAGAATTTCTTCCAAACATAGAAGCTCCTTGCCTACCAGAAGTGCCCAAGATTCTATTAGAACCCAGTGTGCAGGCCCAGCACTGGGAGAGTACGTAACTCCAAGGTGACCAACATGGAAAAGTGACCGATGTCCCCTTGCCTGGGAGTTCTGTAGCACCCTGGGGACCTTTACACATTTATGTACATTTAAAGGAAAAAGGAAAATTAGAAAATGTGTCCCTGCATCTTAGATTGTGAACTAATTTTCACACTTTCCTCATGAGAAGACTATTTGTAGAATCCCCATTTCACAGTAGAAGAAGCTGAGACCCAGAGTGAGATTTACTAATGTATATTCTAATTTCTCACAGACAGAAGGTGGCAGAGCTGGGATTTACATCCAGATCTGCTCTACCTCAAACCTGTGCCCTTTTAACCAAACTTCTCTGGCTTTCAGTTTGATCAAAAACTGGGGAAGATAGTAACTATCCAGTGGAGTAACCTGGAAGACAAGTTTACCAAGTTACCATAGTATGTCAACATCATGAACCTCTTGGTATGATTCACTAAGAAGAATACAACATATATTTTCTTATATTCTTGCCCAAAATGCATAACCTCTGTCAAAACATGAGAACAAATCAGACAAATCCAAATCAAGGAACATTCTATAAAATAAATGATCACAATTTTTCAAGTGTGAAGGTCAGGAAACACTAAAACTGTTGTAGATGAAAGGAGACTAAGGAGAAATATGATATACTACATGCAATGGGAGATTCTGGAATGGATTCTGGAACAAACAAAAAAAGAACATTAGTGGAAATTGGTGACTTTCAAATACAAACAGTTATTTATTTAATATCTTACTGTATTAATATCCTGTTCTTGCAATTATAGTATGACCATGTAAGATTGTTACATGAGGGCAAGTGAAGTGAAGGATATAAGGAAACTCTTGTACTGTGCAATTTTTCTGTAAGTCTAATTGATTTTTCAGTTTGTTTTTATAGTGAAAAATAATCTACATCAACTATGGAGGAGTTTTCAGCAGACGACTTTTTGTTGGTTCCAAATTTACATGGTACAGACATTTGGAGACACCTGGGCTGACTCTAAGAACTCATTGGCATAGTACTTTCTGTGCACATAAAATTGTAGGACATTTATCAAGTCCACATGCTATATTTTTCCCCTGAAGGAAAGATGATAATGATGCTACAAATGTTGCCTGGGAGCCATGGCAACATTATTGACCAGGATGAAGCTACCCAGATAACCACCACCACAATCCTAGGTAATAATTGGCCTCAGGCATTATAATATCAGTTCTAATAAAATTTAAACCCTACAGGACGTCCACCACTTTTTTGTTTTTTTCTGAGAAAGCTATTATTAGGAAGCAGTAAGTTATCAGGAAACAAATGCCCTTCGTTAGTTACAGAATGTTTTTAGGAACTCAGATATACTCAGGCACCAATAAATAAACAAAAGGGCCACGTTATACTGATAAGGGATAAACTCATGTTACATTACTACTGTAATCATGAAGTGATCATGAAGTAAATTACTGATAATGATCAATCTGGGTGGATTCTATCTGTGCCCACAATAAGGAGGCAGAAAACAGAAAGTCCATTTATTTATTCTTTCAGGAAATATTTATTAAGCCCTACTATGTGTTGGTCAATATTCTAGATCCTGAGGATATAGTGGGGCATAAGAAAAACAATATCTTTTCTCAAAAAATATTATTCTCTCTATAATACATACTGTGCAGAAAATAAAACAGGGTAGATAGAACTTTACCTGCCTGGGAAATGGTGTAGAGGCAGGAGTGCTACTTGGCTTAGATTATCAGTGCTCCAAAGAACTGTCATTTGAGCTGAGAGCTGGCAGAAGAGCCAAGGCAGCCATGAGAAGCTCTGGAAGGCCTGGGGGCGGTGCTCCAGGTAGAGGCATCCTTTGGTGGTTGCACAGAATTTGGAGCCAGACTCTGTATTTGAATCATGGCTCTTCCAATTACCAGCTGTTTGATGTTGGCCAAGTTCCTTACTTTTCTGTACCTCAGTTTCCTCATCTATAAAACGAGGATAATAAGGGAACTAAATGTAATAAATACTTATAAAGGGCTGTTTGTGTTTGTTAAATGCATGCACACATACATATATTCATACATACATCAAGTCAGCCTGGCGTTGCTCTTGGGGGCAATTAATAAAGCAAAGCTTTAATGGTATAATGGTTATACTGAATCTTAAGGTCTGGGGCAGGAATTCTCTCAGTAGAACAAAGAGACAATGGAAAGCTGTTTAGAAACAACTCAGGCTACTTGGATCACTTCAAATAAACTGGAATAGAGAGGGGAACAGATGTGTTCCAGGGGAGCATATTCTGGTTATCTATCACTATGTGACAAACTATCCCAAGACTAAGTGTTTAAAACAACAGCTTATTATTATTATTATCTCTCACAATTATGGAGATTGATAGCCTCAGCTGGGGGCTCTCATGCAATTGCAGCAAGATGGTAGTTGGGACTGGATTCATCTTAAGACTTCTTACCTTGCTATCTGATTCCTAGGCTGGAATGGCTGGAACAGCTAGAGGGTAGTTAAGCATCTCCCTCTCCACATGGCTGCTCCAGGTGGCTAGCTTGGGCTGTCCCACACAATGGGCAGTCTCCGGGTAGTTATGCCTTTTACATGGCAATTTCTCCTGGAGTGAGAGTTCCAAGAGACAGGAAGTGAAAGCTGCTCATTTCGTAAGGCCTGTACTTGGAAACTGACACAATGAGATTTCCACGATACACTGTTGGTTGATGGAGCCAGAAACCAGTCCAGATTCAGGGGAGAGGACACAGACGTGTACTCTGAGGTGGAAAAGAGGTGGAAGAATTTATGGCCATTTTTAATCTGCTTCAAGGTGTGATGAGAGACAAGATTTTAGAGCAGGTTGGGGGGATATCTATACTCAGGAGGGCCTTTATGACATTCAGTCATGTTTGAAATTGATCTGGTGGAGAATGTTAGAGACGTTTTCAGTTTTAAATATGGAAATACTAAATCTCTAGATGTGACAACTGAAGACAAGATAAAACAGATTTCTTTCTTTTAAAATTGTGGCGAAAACATCAGAAACATAAGGGAAAGTAAAGAATAATACACTACTCTAATTCTGAAAAGTTATCATTTCCTTCCCGAACTGCTTCCTTACAGAGAAATTCTCTAATGGCCACAGATAGGTCCTAAGAAACAGAGAGATACAGTTGGGAACAGGATGCGTTATGGGTAAAAGTTGAGGGTAGAAAAGGTCCTTTGCCTAGTACTCCGAACTTCTCATTTGGTTTGATTTACAGA
The DNA here is from genome assembly GCF_964194185.1 of Rhinolophus hipposideros. NCBI lineage: Eukaryota > Metazoa > Chordata > Mammalia > Chiroptera > Rhinolophidae > Rhinolophus > Rhinolophus hipposideros. The sequence continues at coordinate 77,175,250 of NC_138050.1, read as the reverse complement.
AGACCATTTTGGAGTGGGAGAGTTAGCCAAGCTTGGGAGAGTTGGTGTAGCCATTTTTGTACAGTTGCTAATAGAAACTCACCTTAGAGGAACTAATCTAATTCTCTAGTAATTCCTTAGCAGCTGGTTTCATGGAGAGTGTAGACACAGTCCATTTGCTATACACATTTACATAAGCATTGATTAACATTTTCTTCCCATCAGTTTTAAAATTAGGACCCAAGAATTTAGAAAGTTGTTCATGGAAGGAACATTTATACAGTTACGAAACTTAAAGCAATGTAACTTTTGTCAACAAAATCCCATCTGGGATTGCCATGTGTGGGAGATTTCAGTCAAAGTGGAAGAATTCTTATTTTATGTGTAGATTCCTAAGTACTAGGAGTAAGTACCTGATATGGATAAATGTGTTTCTTTCTTCATGAAAAACGAACCACAGACCTCAAAATAATTTCTTCTTTAATCATTTTCCTAAGCCACAGAGCTTTACAAGTATTATTTAACAAACACCTGCATCCTGCTTATTAAGTGCCAGGCATGATTTGAAGTACTTTATAAATAATAAATCATTTTCTCATCATTACTACCATAGGAGGCAAATGCTATTATCATTATCCCCAGTTGTATAGATGAGGTATAGAGCATTTAGGAACACAGATAATAAAAGACAGACTGGGGATGTGAGCCCATGCAGTTGGGCTCCAGAATTCACATTCTTAAACACTATACTTGGTTTCCTCTATTTTTCCCCTTAATACCAGTATTTTAGCCTCCACATAACTATTTTAGCCTTGACCCATACTATCATAATTACTGAAAGCTCCCTGAGAACAGAAATCCTGCCTTACTTTTCTGTGTATCCATAGTATCTGGTATTCTACTTAGGAACTAAAAGGTTCTCAATAAATAGGTTTGCCTGCATGAATGAAACTGGGTTAATAATAAGAGGTATAAATGATTCTTAGACCTTCAGATCTATCATTCAGTAGAACTGTGTTATCCAATAATTATGATGTCTACATATGCTTTTAATTTTCAAGCACAATTGAGATGAATTTATATATTTATCCCATTTCTACTTTCTCCTGTATGTATAAGCACTCACATTCTGCTCTCTAGGAAGAGTCATAGAAAGTCTTACAACTCGAATTTGATTCCAAGACAAATGTTAATCGGTAAAGATTGCACAAGCACTAAATATAAGAATCAGAGGGTCAGTTCGTATTTCTGAATCAGATAGCTCTGACAATGAAATATAAAAGAAATGACATTTTGCAAACTAACAACAGTTTTTAGTCCTGTTGAAAAATCATTTCTTTAACACCAGTAGGTTAATCAAGATTGATTTCTGTGAACTATAAATTCCTTAGTGTACAATCAAATTGAGGGCATTGTTGACAAAAATGCCTCTATTATAGATAGAGTCTCTGAACATATATCACTTGCCAATGTATCATAGACATTTGAAAATGTGTAGAATTCAGCAAATATTTTTCATTTCATTCCTTCATTTTTTTGATAAGTTTTTATAGTGATGACAAGTTTTAAGACAGGAAGCCATACTTTAGTCATTGAACTATATGGTTCTATTTTAAAACAAGCCTCTTGACAAATAGAACAGTTTAAAACATATATTTTTTTCTTAGATGAGAGGGCAAATTTTTGAGAAAGTCACAATTATAATCCTGATTTATCAAGTTTATTGATTTGAGTTTTTGATTAGAAGAAGCCAGGCATTTTTTTTTCTTCTAAAAATGAGACATACCTATACAAATATAAATGTTTGAAATACTGCCAATATTTGCAAAATATTTCCTCTGAAAATTCTTAATTACACATGCTCTGTTTTAAATCTTTTCTGAAAATGAATTTATTTAAATTATGAATCATTTTATACTGTAGGATTTGTATATATTATATTTCTTGTGAAAAAATGAAACAAAATCTTTTATTATCATTATTATTATTTTTTTTTACAAAAACCAGGCTCAGAGGCCCTGAAAACAATAAACATGAAAAGGTAGAGAGAGACAATGTCAATAAAAGCATGCTTTTCTTATGAAAGTTTTAAGATGGACCTAGGATGTATCAAACACAAACCAGGGATATTGTAACTGGGACAGCACGCAACGTGGGGAGCTAATAAAACTACAGACCCTGAGCTTCCATCTCCTATTACACTGATGTTATCTGACCTCCTGAGTGTAGCTATTAGTCTGGCTTGTCAGCTGTCTGCATTGGACCAAGGAAAGATCATCCTTACCTCACTTATAATTTTTAAATATATGTGGAGAAATTGAGGGGCAGCACAGAATATGCCAGAGGAAATGGTATATTATAGCAAAATAGTTTTGTTATTTTATCTTTTTTCTTTGACTAGGGAATAACCTTACTATGTCAGAGGTGCTGACAGCAATCAAGGCAGATCAGATAGTGCGAAGTGAAGTTGAAAAGTTAGGTACTAAAAGCAGCAGCGAGATGTACTTAAAAGGCCAGAGACTTGAGGATAGACTGAGAAGTTAGCAGCCATATATTTGACACTTCTAATATAGAGATGATCTCTTCCATGGTAATTAGTAACTGAAAATGCCCATATTAAGGAAAAATCAGATATCCGTGAATTTCTTTTCCTGTTATCTAAGCCTGAGATTTCCTGTTTCCAGATTTGAGGCAAACCTGTGCCATGCCAAAGAAGACGCTCAGGGCTTAATCACCTTGTGGTTGCTTTTATTGACTTTCCCAAAGACGCCAGCTGGGATGGGACCCATTAATAAAGTAATAGACTGGAAGAGATCTTACAGATCATGGAATCAGTCTCCCCCTTTTACATTTCAGGTAGAGAAAAACTGAGTCCCATAGTGTTTAAGTGAGTTGTCAGGGTGCACAGGTCTTTAAGGTCTAGTGACCTTAAGCAGAGGTGAAATTCTAAACTCCCAGTGTAGTCTTCTGATTAACATGAGCACAGTAAAGCGATTGCTATAAAATTATCACAAAGGCAGGGAGAATGTTATTCATATATGAGAGCATGATTAAACAACTTGAGTTGAACCCCTCTCTGCATTTCAACAATATTTATGCGATTGACTCAATTGTTTTTTTTTGTTTTGTTTTGTTTTTTTTAGTTTCTGGCCTAAGAATTCAGTCACTGTTCCTGTTATTAAATTGTGGACTATAACCTTTTACTTGAATAAACTAAAGCGTGGAAAAGGTGAATGACTTGCTCAAGGGCTTACAGTTAGTTTGCCAAGTGGACACCACAGAATTAAGTCCTCTTCTGTGACTCTCTCCCCAAACACCACATTTTGTACAGACTTCCTCTTAGACTGAAAAAATGCTGGACTTCAGAGTCGTGCAGGAGAGGATGATTAGAGGTTGATACTGTAAGGTTCAGGATCTGTTTCTCTGCTCTAGTAGCCACCAGGGCTTCAGAAGCTTGGGAGAGGACAAACTTATGGGAGCCCTTCTTTACCACTGTTGACAATGCATTATTTAGGACACTGCCTGGTGCCAGGATGTTTTGCCAAAAGGCCATGTTGTCACACTGCACGAAGCCCAAAGGTTGTTTCAGAAATCCCTGTGCTTGCAAATTTCAGGATAGGAGACAGTCTGTGTATAAGGGAAATAAAATGAGATGAGTTTTCATCAAAGATAAAAGTTGAAGAGATTGTTTATTCAAAGATTTCTGAGCAGAAATCTATAAGTTTATTTCTATAGTTTTGGAGCAAAAATTACAATGGAACATCTTTCAACCCAGTGTCAAAACTTGACATGAAATGGAAGAATGAAGCAATAGCTACAGCAGCATGTGAAGGAGTCACACCGGCATGCTACAGCTACTCGGTGCTCAAGCTACTTTGCTGAGGAAGGAGGGTAAGGGACTTCGTTGCTCTACACACTGGTGAACACAAATGAATTAGCCCAGAAGAAGTCCATGGTGCCGGATCAGAAGCTCTCAGCTCTCCAAGAACTGAAATAATAATACCTGATGGGCCACAGTAACCCACTGTGGTTTTAGAGCCTGGATACTTTGTGGACATGTAGTATAGTAGCATCATGAACCCTGAGAGTTTTGCAGGATTCTGTCTCCAGTTAGCGCTGTGGTACATCTTACCACCATTGACACTGGCAAGCACTGTTCTGCCGGAGGCATTAAATGTCTAATGTGATCAAATTCAGACCCAATAATTTGCATTCAAGCCAAGCCACAATCAAATCATAAAATTTCCAAAGCAGCTACCATCTTGGAAATGTCAATTGCTGGGTGGGGGAGCAGGAAATGACTATACAGGGAATAAATAGAGCCCATTTTAATGAATTTTGCATCTGGCCCATATGTGAGACCATCAATGCATTAGATATAATTTAAACATCCGGATTAACACTGCATTACCTTACATGACTGCTGGGGGAAAAAAATTGTGCCTCCATGTAACATGCATACCAAAATATCCTAAACTTCGTTGAGTTTTCAGGTGCTAAATATAGTGCTCTCAGGCCACTTAGACAGCGTCTGAAGTCTGCTTGATATTAGGCTTAAAAAATAAACCTGGGAAAAAGGGATGTTTTTATATGCTCAGATATTAGGACCCTCTGGAAGCCTGGACTGCTTTGGCAGTCAATGTCAGACCTCCCCGGTGTCTGAGGAATTGTACGCTCCTTTCTAAATCCTTTCGGAAATTGCCAGTTTGATAGAATAACATTGCAGGAAACCACTCAAATTGAACATATTTGTTGTTTTATGTTCTGCCAGGCAAATGTCAGAACAATGCCAGGAGACCAGAGTGGGTCAGAATTGGAGGGAACAGGAGGGGTGGGGGAGGGAGGGAGTCAGGAGCAAAAGAGACAATGAGAATAGAATAAAAAGTGATTTTAATGGGGTATTTTAAATGCATAAAACAAACTCTTGCTTTTGAGAATTAAAAGCAAAATACATTGCGTCTTCTCAGTTGTCTTGTGGTCAACAGCATGACGTCCAATCTGAGAATTTTTGTTGTAGAATTTAATTATTGTGGTCAACAATTTCCTGGTAAATCTCTATCCAATGGTCAATACGTTGCCAACAAGGAAGACTAAATTGAAGGCTTACTTGGAGACTTATTCTCCCAGTTTTATTCCATTTATCTCGGCTATGAATCTACTTTACTACTGAGACTTGTGTTCACTTTGATTTTTTTCAGTTACACAGTGGGTCATAGAAATCATTTTAATTAATTAGGAACAACAATTTGCTACAATCATTTCTTCAGCCTTGTTTGAAACCCCAGTGAAGCATTTTTTTTTTTTTTTGCTAAATTTTACAGAATAATAGGACTTACTGGTAGTGATTCTGAGGAGTCCTGCAGGAATTTATTTTTCCAGAAACATCATCGTGGGGAAAGGCTGAATGATGACTGCTTTAGCTTTGCCTTTTTTTTTTTTTTTCTTAAGTGGCTGACTCATAAATTAGAAACTTGATTCTCTCACCCTGGCTTTGGATGGTTTCCTAATGAGCTTAAGGGCTGTTTTATTTATTTATTTACTAACTGATGTGGATTGAAACCTCTGATAGCACTTTAACACCTTACTAACTGTGCTTGTATTAGTACTGCAGGTGCACTGTGTTGGTTGGTTACCAGGAAGAACTTTTTGCCTCATCTCCACTCAACTATTGGACCTAGGGCCAAATACATGCTGTCTATTTTTTTTTGCCAGATTATTATTACATTTTAACACACTGAACAAATTTGATACTGATTAAACGTAAATGTTACTTTAAATAAATCTATTTAAAAAAATCGTAGATATCTTTCTAAAATATCTAAATATATTAGTTTTGGCAGCAGCCAAACTGTAAAAACTATATCTGATTTTCAAAAATGTAACCACATACCCAGTAACATTTTTAAAAATCAGAATTTGGATTAGTTAGTCCTTGAAAATATTAATGTTTAATCTTAGTTACATATTCATCTACTGTTCTAAAATTCCTGTGATGTGCATATTGAACCATTTTATGTACTCTAAGGTTAACTATGGTAGATTAGGTGGTAGATATTATTTTTATGTAGCAGGTACAAATGGATTGGTAAAAGAAGTATAGTGAGTCGTCCAGGGTCACAAAAAAATTATACCAGTGAAGTTAGAGAACACCTAGAGCTTATTGCCAAAGCGTTACTAAATAAACACACACTGGGATCTCATTTTTTTCTGCACTGATATGACTGATATGAGAATAAGGGAATCATTTGCTGCTTTCACAGGCGTTCAGGCAAATGGAAGAAAGTGATAATTACACGCAGCTTATATAAAGAGTCAGTCCAATCTCTCTGGTAGGCAGAGTATGTTGTGTGATTTGAGAGATACAAAAAAGTTCTCTTTATATCCCCCGAGTTGCTTTTATTAAGGTTAGATAGCTTCAACAAGGGTGGACTATCTTCATGCAATTTTTTCTTTTACTCCTCAGTGCACATCAATTAATACTCTGGTCCCCCAGGCCACCCTATCCCCCTGCCCAATTTGCTTTTGTCTGATTTTATTTGTCCTCAGCTCTCAGTTTAGATGCTCCCTCCTCACAAGGTTTTCTCTAATGCCCTTGCTCTAACCATCAGCAAAGAAGGAGTTTTACATTTTTAAATAGTTGGAAAAAAAGATCAAAAGATGTAAACATTTCATGACATATGAAAAGTACAAGAAATTTGAAGTTCAGTGTCCATAAATAAATTCTTATTGGAACATGCCATTTTTTCACACATTGCCTGTGGCTACGTTTACTATATAACAGCAGAGTTGAGTCATTGTGGCACTCTGTATGGCATCAAAGCCTAAAATATTTACCATCTGGTCCTTTACAAAAAAGAAAAAGTTTGCTGACCCCTGCCCTAGACTCTTTAATCAAGTAAGCCCCTAAGTGCCGAGAGCACTGTGATGGCTAAATGTGTGTCTTCTCTAGGATAGTTTAAGCTTCATGGGGCAAGTTTATCTTGCTCAGTGTAGTATCTCCAACACCTACAAGAGATGTCAAAGCGTAATATTTCTGTTTATGAATACTTTTGTAGATAGTATGATTCATACTCAGTTATTGCTTTATCAGTCAGTTAAAAATTATTTTGCAAATAACTCTCCTCTTGGTTAAAATAAATGAACAACAAACAAACCATAAATAAGAAGGCAGCAGTGATTACGAAAGAGCCTTACTTAGAGTGGATCTATTTTATTTCTTATCAATGATCAAGTAAAACAGGGTTAATATTAGGTATAGTGTTTTGTTTCATTTATTCCAATCACCCCTTTTTGAGGATTGAAGGAAGAGCTAGAATTTGGTGTGAAATTTTATTTCTGGCTATATGAAGAAGTCTTCCAGTAAAAATATTGTTGCACTACTTAATAACCATGGAGACTGCAACTTTTCTAGATTCGTGACATTGTTCTTTTCATGAATGACATATGAAAGAAGGTGCATGTGGTCTGTAACAAACTTGTAGAGATGGTTAAGTGGCCACAAACTATGAAACCTAAAGGTAATAGATGCTTTGTTAGTTTGCTAGGGCTGTCCTAACAAAGTAACACAGATCAGGTGGTTTATATACCAGAAATGTATTTTCTTACAGTTCTGGAAGCTAGAAATCTGAGATCAAGGTGTTGGCAGGGTAGATTTCTTCTGAGGCCTCTCTCCTTGTCTTGTAGATGCCCATCTCCCTGAATTTTCACATAGTCTGTCCTCTGTCTGTGTCTGAGTCCCATTCTCCTCTAATAAGGACATTGGTTGTATTGGATTAGGGCCCACCCCAATGACATTTAATCTTCATTACCTCTTTAACAACCCTATCTCCAAATACAGTCTCATTCTGACGTACTGGGGGTTATGACTTCAATATATGAATTTGAGGGGACACAATTCATCCCATACACCAACATAATATTCAAGTAAATCTCCATCTACAGATTTTTATGGCCCAAGAAAAGACACACAGCAAGCCATGCCTAAATCGTACCACTTGGAATAGCAATCTTTTCAGTGAAGAACTGTATCTTAGGGCTTGATGTAAAATACAAATCACTGTTCACTAATTCGAGGTATGGTTTTGTTCATGTTTGTCTTCCTTGCTCAAGTAATTGATTCTCTAATAAGTGGCATCCTGTACATGTAATGGTGTCCTATCAATATGAACAATATCATCATTTCCAAGTATCTAAGCAACTTTTAGTGCCAGAGTGAGGTAATTTGGTTGCATTTATTCAGTCATTCATTCATCAAAACATATTTAAATGAGATGGTCATGTGAGGGATAAAGTGGGGATAAAGAGGGATTTACTGAATAACTATTTATATTGGAACGTTATTTCTAGTGGCATTAGCTCTTTGGTATACAGATATTTTTCCTAAAGGGTGACTTCTCTCCCTTTTTCTCTGCTCTTCAGTCCCTGGGGTTTGGGCCTCAATCAGACTGAATACTGTGGCATAAACTCAAAACATTCTGAACAACTTTTGACTTACTAGAATTGCTGCCGTAATGTTTATATCACTATCTAGAGGTTAACTTTCTTGTTTCCCATATGTGAGTTATTTTAAAATAATAACAGAACAAAACATATATCTAAATATTTTGTTCTTTTAAAATCTTGACGTTTTAAAGATTTCTTCTGTGCACCTTCTCCCTCAAAACAAAAATATCTATATTTCTTCTCTCTTTCTCAATCTCCTTTCTAAGTTTGGAAAGACTCTAAAGTAGTTTATAGAGAGATTAATTCTGAAATGTAGATATTTTAACAGGACTCTAAGATGGACACATTTTCAGGGATACCCAAAAACCACCCACCAATGTGTCAGTGGTCCAGAGTTTTTTCTTCTTCCCTTGCTCCTGTCCTCTTGCTCCTCATTCCTCTTTTAAACATTTGATTGCTTTTTTTTAAGAACCCATGTTTCTTATTTCAGACTACTGTTATTTCATTTACTGATTCTAACATGTAATTAAAGCACATGAAGAGAAAAAATAACTCACATGCACTGATAGGATAGAAACCAACGTTAGAATATTGGGAATTAATGGGAGTAAAGGGATAGGTGTGGGGTTTGAAATATATATATATGGAGAGAGAATGATATCTGGTATCTCAAACATGGCAAAATGTGATATCAATTAAGTCTATGTGCCTGTTATATTCCATACTTTTTTCTACGTTTGAGTTCTTTAGAACACAGGACTTGAGCTGTCTTCTCCACTCTCCCCTTGCCGTTGAGCCATCTCTAAAATCTCCTCATCAATGTTGGTGTCTGGAGCACCATTCAGTGTTGCTGCTGGACTGAATGAGTGGTCAGTTTGTTTGGGTCTTCCTGTGAGTTGTACGTTTTTTTCTTTTGGTCATCAGTAATTCTGCCAATGATAACATTTTGTCTTTTAAATAGAGAGTTTACCAGGAGGGACATGGTGGTGCTGGTGAAGGTGGATGAGGTGATTATGTCTCATAGAGTCAGGACTGCCCACCAATAGTTATCTTTGGTTCGTAGGGTGAATCATGAAGGTTTTCTAATGTTGACTCAAGAAGAATCCTGCTTTGTTACACAATATTTGAGGTGGAAACAGCTAGCGTGAAGTTCATTCCACAACAAACATTTCTCCCTCCAGTACCTACAAAACCCTTCCTTTGTGGCCTTAAATGGAACCTTCCTTGCAGTCTTTGGTTCTTTGACATGCCACTCTCAATGGCTCTCCATGACCTTTCTTCTCTCCTAACTGTTGTGATGGTTCTTGCTTTAATGTATGTCTGTAATGTGTTGCTAACTTATGCCCAACAGAACTAAAAGTCTGTGAGTGAAATGTCAATGATTAGATAAGGAGAGGTGTATACTTTTATTTATTTATTTATTTATTTATTTATTTATTTTTTAATAAATCAGGCATTTCGTTATTGGCACTTGAGAAGGGCTTCAGGCTTTACAACTTGGGCCTAGCACATTGAACTCTAACTGGTTGATATTTTTAGAATTATATTATAAATCTTTTATGATTTTTAATCCTGGGTCGGTAGTAGCCACCTGTAAATATTTGTTAATTGATAGATTCAGTTTTATACATATGTGTTACTTCTTAAACAATCACCAATATTTCTTCACTTTGTTCACTTTGTATTGAATATATATCATCTTAATATATTAGCATGTTTTCCATTCAAAATTTAAATTAAAATTTCTCCTGTATCCAAAGTTTCAAATAAGATTAAAACAGAAGTACTGTTAGCAGGCATAATCTAAACACAGAATTAAAAATTTTGTTTGTGAATAATTTTAAATTGTATTAATGTCACGTTACATGTTAAAAATCAGTGAGTGATTAAGTAGTATAATTTATATATATATATGCATGGATCTGTGTCTGAGTATTCAGAGGGTTGCTACGACCAGACTATCTGCTTAGATCTTTGCTATGCCAGGTAATTAATAATTAGTTTATTTTCAGATTGTTGATTTGTATCTGTATTTCTTGGCACTGAATTCTTCATGTGTTTCTCAATTCCAGCTTGTTCTATTTCTGGTTCATTTTGTCCATTTTATTTTTGAGCTCAGTTAAATTTACTTAATTTTTTTCTTTCATAATTTTGTTCATTACTGTGTGTGAGAAATCTTATATTTATTGCTAGAGCTCAAATTATGATCACTTGAGGCTGACCCCATGTCAGTTCACTACTGTCATATATCAACTCCAGCTTTCTGTAAGAACATCTGAAAGTGAACAGGAATGTCCTCCCACCCAGACCCCCATCTTACTTCTACACATTTCTCTTGTGGCATTAGGGCTTTGCTAGATGTGCTATTCTCTGCTGATGACTCCCATGGCCCTCACCACTCTCTTTCTGGGAAAAGAGACAAAATGCATTGCACTCTTTACTGAGTATGCTCAGTTTCTCAGTGCATAGCCAAGACTAATCGGACATGATTAATGGATACTCTATTGAGATCTCCAAGAGAAGGAAAGACACCTTCCTAAGCTTGTGACCATGCTTGGGGGTCTCTTTTCAGGCCACTTCCCCGCCTTACTCTGGGTCTGACTCTGATGCATGAGCTACCTTATTCTCCACCACAGAGGTGTTCTGCTTATCTCCATGCCATGGAATCCAAGCGAGGAACTCTGACTCCAGGAAAAGGAGAAATTTGCAGTGTCGGGCTTGTTCCCTTAGTCCTGTCTTCCTGCTCCTTAGTTGACTCTTCTCTGGGATGATTAGTCTTTGGTAATCCAGTGCACTTGAAATTGCATTCGTCTCCTATTGCTGTGGTAACAAATTACCACAAACTTAATGGCTTAAAACAATATAAATGCATATGTCACAGTACTGGATGTCAGAAGTCCAAAGCGGATCTTAATGGGCTACAATCACCGTGGTGGCAAGGCCGCATTCCTCTGGAAGCTCGGAATCCGCACCCATCAGCCATAGGCAGCTGCTTAGGCAAGGGAACATGAATGCATCATCCTAAGATCAAGATAAAATATACATGTAAAAAAAGTCTAGACCCACTTGTAGAAAAGGAAATGTGTCTATCAGAAATAAGACCTGCAGATACTTACACTTCCTAAGAACGCACTCAATTTGCAACTCTAAACTGAATAACCAGCCATTCTGTTTGTATTATTTATGTTTGATGTAATTCTTTGCATCCAGCTCTTCCCTGGACACGAGTTGTCTCTCTCTCTCTCTCTCTCTCTCTCTCTCTCTCTCTCTCTCTCTCTCTCTCTGTCTCTCTGTCTCTCTCTTCCAATGTTACTTTTTCTTTTTATAGAACAATGGGAAAATCTGTTCCAAAGTTCGATTTAGGTCTCCATTTTAGAAGACAGAAAATGACAGTGCCTTTTTGTTAAAAATTATTGAGATCTCATTTACAGTGTACCCAATGGTACACTGAGGTCGGACAATGAAGTTTGCGAACTTTCCACCATGCACTTGCCCGGTGTGTTATCCTCACAACCTGTAGCTCTGATGTCCATATGTGATAGAAATTCCAACACTTTCTAAACTTTAAAATACTTGTTTTTGTTGTTTATTTATGTCCAGACTTTAGGCAAAAAAAAAAAAAAGTGATCTATTTCTATCCTACCTTATATTTCCTTACCTTAAATATTGAAGGAAACAAACAAACAAAAAAAACCCTTGCCAATGAGTTAACACAATTTCTGTCTTTTGTTGCCTCTAAACCTCTATCTGATCTCTTCTGAAGTTTATGTAAGTTTCTCCCACATCTTACAATGTTTTTTTTTTTCCTATTTCCATCTTCTAATCAATCCATTTTGCTCACTAGGGCATTTTTTTCCCCTTAATGCCCAGCCCAAACTGTCATTTTTTTGTCATTTTAAAAGCAATATTGAGATCTTTCTTTGATGAGACCAAGAATACATTTGCTCTAGTTGCCTTTCTCTTTTTTCCTCCCACATATCATAAATTACAAAGGACACTTTATCTTAATTGTCTAAAAATATAAATCCCATGGGGACAAGGATTGAATCATTTCTACATTCTATAACCTTCAGACAATTGTGTATAGAAAATGTTGAAATAGTCAATTAACAAATGAATCAAGGCACTACCATTTCTTTCCTAAATGTCACATATTTTTACTCAGCTAAAAATATTTTTCTGTGGTCTTGGCATTTTGCATGTGACATGACATCTGCTCTGAAAGTAACAATAGAATTATAACAGACCTCTCAACTGCTATTTTCAGTAAACTATTTTGTCATTATAAAATCTTTTGTTAAAATGCAAGAGAAGATAATTATTCCTTTTTTCTTAACACCATTGTGAATAAAAATGTAGCGTACTTACAATAGAAAAATTATCACTGAACTGTCTAATGAGGTTGATGTGACGGCATTTTAGTAATGTGTTAATCCTCTTGGGGCTACTTTATATTTTTTTCACTGAAGTTATTTCTGCCTCAATAACTTCAGCATTGCTACTCTGACCATAATCTGTCCCTCAGGCTTTTCTTTTAAGAGGGACAAATACAAAATCACTTCCTTTCCTCTTTAAATAGAAACTTGGCACTGCAGTTATATCTGAATAACAGATTACCTAATGTGCCACTGGGAAGCCTGGCATAGTGGAATCAGACCTAGGAACAGGCAGTCATATTTGCCCTGAGAATTTACTAGATTAAAATCTAGGCCCCCCAAGTATTTTAGTATTTCAGTTGCAGGTCGTCAAACTAAATAAAAGTTAAACAATTAAAAGTGATCAACTTCATTTGTGTATGATGCCAAATAAATGCATGCAGTACTTTTCCTCCCCTAAAATGAATGGATTAGTTAATTAATTAGTAGGTTGTCTGCCAAACTGTAGGAACAGAATACAATTGATCTCGGAATTATCGTTATAGAGATAAGAAAATGTAGAATCTTCGACAGAGATACCTTCCCTGATCACCCTTCCAGGATTAACAACCGCACTTATTCTTTTTCCATCACTTTATCTTTATTAGTTTTTCTTAATGATAAACAGCTTCCTAATTTTATCTCATGATTTTCACTTTTACTCCCTTATAAAACATTGTTTTCTTACCTTCCAGAGTTATCTTCCACTAAATAAAATGCAAAATCCAAAACTGTACCTGTGGCTGTTACTGAGATGAGTCCTTATCCTAGTATTACGGTGTTGATTACTTTGTTTTAATTATTTTTTTTTTTATTATTATTTTAAATGTGTTTTTCCAGGGCCCATCAGCTCCAAGTCAAGTAGTTGTTTCAATCTAGTTGTGGAGGGTGCAGTTCACAGTGGCCCATGTGGGGATCGAACCGGCAACCTTGTTGTTAAGAGCACCACACTCTAACCAACTGAGCTAACTGGCCACCCCTAGTGTATTGATTTCTTAGAGATGTCTTCTCTAAGTCTTCCCTGAAGACTGGTGTCCCCAAGACACCTGTGTACATATGCCCCAAGTTACTCTGTAAAACATCAGCCAGTTTTATTTTCATTATCACTCAAATCCTAATCCAAATAACTCAAATTTCGTTTTGCTTCATTATTTAATTTTATAGTTTTGGGCTCTCCCAAGGGAATATAAGCCTCACCTATCTAATTAAACATTTCACATCCAATACTTCTTATAGTGTTTGGCCTATAATAGGTGTATAATAAATATCTGTTGAATGAATGAATAAATGCTTTGACCATAATTCAGTGAGGCAGGCAGACTATGCCCTTTGAAAGTGGTTCAGGAACACGACAAGATTCAGACACAAGAGTGGCAAACAAAGCAGAGAAATGGCATTATTACCTGCTTTGTTTTTCTTTTTCCACATGGAAAATATGAGATTGGATTAAAAGACCACCAAACTCTGTCAGAGACCTATGCTCCAATTCCATGACATTAAAAATGTACCTACTTTTACACACATACGGGTTTTTCATTTAAATGTTGCCGATTATCCTGGTGTGAGACTAATAACCCCATTTTACAGATGAGAAAACTAAGGCTCGGAGAAGATTTGCCAAGGACCCACAGGCACTTGCAGAGCTGAGCAATGAACCAAACATTTGTAAAAGCCATATTCTTTCTGTTGCGTCATACGCCAACAAGATTTTGATTCCTGTAGCCAAGGAAGAGTCACAATTGCTTTGGGCTACAGCTTCTTCAACAACAAAAAGTGAAAACTAACTTTGATGTGTAGGGTGCTGCAAATTTAATCAAGATCATGTGCCTGCTGTGCACAGGATGTGTTGCCTATCCTACAGACACAATGGATATGACATTTCTTTGAAATCCATAAGATACCAGGTAGAAAATAATGATTCCTTTCAAAATAATCAGGAAAATTTAAGATCAGGAGTTCTATATTATCATCTAACTTAAAGCTACAATTGAATTTATTGTAAAATCTAGAATAAATGCAGATGCAGCAAACATTTTGGAAATGGAAGGGGTTTGAAGTTTTTTGTCGTTCTTGTTTTGCATGAATCAGCCTGTGGTATACGCACACAAAGGCCTTTTAGCTTGGCAGAGGGCATGGATGTCTTCTCACTACCATCTTGACCCAGTTCTGAAGTTGAATGGGAAGCACTGACCTTGGAGAGATTTTTGGATGACTTTGAAATATTTCTTGCTGAGGAATGTTTAAAATCCTTTCATAGAATTCTTAATAAGTTTGGTGGATATTATGATACCCCATTAAAGATACTTGACTCTGCTGATAGCAATGGGGTATGCTCCCTAGAATTTCACTTCATTCCTTGTGAAGAGGTACACAAAAATATATTTGGTCAGCACTGAACAGAAAAGTGATCTCCATAATGATTTTAACATAAAGCCTTTAAATAGAAAAATAAGTGACTTAATTATAGCCACCATTTCTTTTTTTTAATTTTTTTTTTATTTTTTAAATTTTTTTATTATTATTTTTTTATTAGTTTCAGGTGTACAAGACAAGGTAATACTTAGATGTTCATCATTTATATCCCTCACACTGTGAACCCCCCTCCCCCCATCCATTATCCCTCCGACCTCACACCCAGCCATCACATTATATATATAAAATTATAGTTGGCATTCATTAATGTTTACCTTCTGGTGTACAATGACATGATCAGGCATCCACATTATCTCTGAGGTGGTCTCCCATATAGGACGCATGTTCATCGGATACCCAACAAAATCTTTACGACATTATTGAATAAGTTCCCCAAATTAATTTTCAGAAAACCCTGAGGCCATCTTGTGTTTACCAGATGCTTCCTAATTCCTTCACCTTTCCCCTTATCCCCAACCCCCCCCCGCCCCCGCCCATCTAACAACTCTCGGTTTTTTTTTTGTATAGCCACCATTTCTTGAACACTTAGTATGTGCCAGGGATTTTATCTCCACTATTGCCAGTGTCTCCCCAGCCATGCAACATGGATATTATTAAACGTTAAATGATTTGCTTTGAGCCCAAACCGCTAGCAAAATTGAAGAACTATGGTTTTAACCCTGTCCTCTCTGATTCCAAAGTCCTACTTTTTCTCCCATTCCACACTATGTCATTCATTTTTTCATTCTTTGAATGAGAATTCATCTAATGCCTATTATGCAGCAGACACTGTTGGAGCTATTGAGTAAAACACAGTCACTCTTATGGGGCTTATAGTCTAGATGGGCAGAAAGGAAATAAAACAGTATGTAACATACCATCGTATATAATATTAAGTATGTAGTTATACCTGCTATGAAATAAAAACAATATATGTAGTTATACCTGCCAGGAAAGAGTGTCTGGTAATCAGATCAGAGAAGAATCCTAAGGAGTACTGTATCAGACTTTGTTGGCCACAAGAAGATCTAGATTTACATATCAAAAAGCTCTAGAACATATCTCTTTAAAGAATAGGAACTAAAAGTTCTCTTTAAAGAATAGGAACTAACAGACCACAGAATCCGGGAATACTTTTGCAGACATCTCCAATAATCTGGTTTTGACAGAATCCATTGATTTACATATTTTTTCAGGAAAAGTAATGGAGAACGTTCTGTGTATCGGGCATGGAGATGGCGCTGGAGCTAAAAAGATAAACAAGACATAATCCCTTTCCTCAAGAGAAAAGCAGAAATGTAAACAGACAAATTCATTCAAAATTTTATTCAAAAGGTAAAATATATTCAAAAATATTAAATGAGATCCCATTATACCCCAAATTCGACTTCTGTATGGGACACTGAAAATAAAGCATGGAAGGCTATAACCTTGCGAGAAGGGAGTCTGAAGGTCATAGAGCTTTCCTCAGAGGACACATAGGACACTGAAAAAGAGTTTACCACACACAAACAGGGGTACTCTAGTCAGAGGAGATGGTGTGGGGACAGGCCCCCAGAGAGCAGTTTCCAGGCTCTCAGTCTCATGTGGAAAAGTGCTGGCTTGGGTAGTAGATGGCCGTCAGCTGTAGTCGGTTAGCCAATTGGCCACTAGTATAACTGCAGTGGCTATGCTAGTGAAAAATGGGGCTAGCAAGAAGATGGTGGATAAGCTAGCAAGTGAGGTTGGCTGGCAGAGAGAAGTGGACTGTGGGTTGCGGATTGTGTTGCTCCTGGTTCCTGTGTCTCCAACCCAGCCGCCAGTGAAAATATAGTAGTATGACTCCCCTACCTATGGCTCCGTGGGTGTTCCTGTTTGGCCTCACCGTGTCCTGTGTTCTTATGTGGAGAGCGGGAGCTGAGACCCGCAGTCCGCCCCGAATGACACATGGCGCGGCGAGTAGAGTCCCCCGCACGACAGATGGTAAATAGGAAAGCAGGGGGTTGGTTTGTTCAGGAACAGTGACAAGACCTGGGGAGGGAAATGCAGGCTACAAGAGGAGCAGTGGCAGGAGAAACAACCAGAAGAATTGGTGGGGTTCGACTCTGAAAGATATGGCATTTAAAGTGTGAATTCGATCAGAAGTCTGTTGATGAGGGACATTTTTAGTCTCCTAATGTCACGTTTCCATGGAGAGGAACTTCCAAAATCCGTGCACCCCTTCCCCCAACCCTCCCACCCCACTCCTTTCTGGAAGAGAAGCTCATGGAAGATGAATTTGAGGAAGAAACAGAACATGCACAGTTCAAACACACTGCTCTCAGTTAAGCTCACAGGAGCAAACTCTGTCTGCCACCACTGGTGGTTGACTGGGTCAGAAAACCTGTCTAATTCAAAGGTGAAGTATTAGAAAGACCATTTGCCATGGATCTAACATCACATCTTTCAATCAGCTTTATCAGTAATAAAGCTGACATTTCTATGCCTTGTAGTCTGACTTCCATACTTTCTCAATTAGTTTCTGTTGTGGAAGAAGAAGCTAGTTTACCTATTGGCTTTCCTAAAACTGCCATACACCTGTGGAAGGCAGAATAATGGTCCTCAAAAGCCTCCACCCTAATCCCCTGGACCTGTGAATATATTACCTTGCAAAGCAAAGGGAACTTTGCAGATATGATTAAGATTAAGGACCTTGAAATGTGAGACTATTCTAGATTACCCCAATCTAATCATAGGAGTCCTTAAAAGCAAGAAGTCTTTCCAGCTGGGTCAGAGAGCGAGAGGCAAGGGTGGAAGAATGGTCAGAGAGATGCAACCTGAGAAGGATTTGACCCACCATTGCCAGCTTTGAAGATGGTATATACCAAGGTATATAAATAAACAGCCTCTAGATGCTGAGAACAAACTCCTGGTTTATAGCCAGCAAGGAAATGAGGATCTTTGTCCTACAACCACAGGAAGCTGCATTATGCCAACAACCTAAGTAAGCAAGAAAGTGATTCTCCCCCAGAATCTTCAGAAAGGAATGTAGCCTGACTAACACCTTGATTCTAGCTCCGTGAGCCCCATGTTGAACTTCTGACCTACAGAACTGTAAGTTAATTATTTGCATTATTTTAACCTCCTAAGTGTGTGGTACTTTGTGATGGTAGCCATGGAAAACTAATACAACATCATAAGGAGCTAATGAATTGTGTTTTTTGTTTGTTTGTTGTTTTTAAATTGAAATATAATTGGCATATAACATTGTGTACATTTGAGGTTTGATACGTTTATATGTTGCAATATGGTCACTACAGTAGCATTCTTTAACACTTTTATTACATCACATGATTATCAATTCTTTTTTACATTGAGAACCATTAAGATCTAGTCTCTTAAGGAGCCAATGGCGGTTTTAACACAAGAGTGTTAATTAAGTTACTCAGAGGGAGATGGTAATTCTAATGGCCAACAGAGTCTGAGTCTGAAAATGTTTGTATCTCTTGGAAGCATTTGGTGATGGGATAGAGTGCTGGGGTAAAAGAGAAAGGGTGTTCCAGCTTGGGAATTGGGTGGATGGTCACGCCGTTAACCATGATTGTGACTCCAGCAAGAGAAACAAGTTTCTAAGAGAAAATCATGAGCTCAGTGTTGATACATTAAGATTGAGGTATATAAGGTGTGGGGACGGAGTCCCAGAAAGCAGTTTCCAGGCTCTCGACCTCATATGGAAAGGTGCTGGCTCAGGTAGTAGGTGGCCATCAGCTATAACCGGTTAGCCATTGGCCACTGATATAACTGCCATGGCTGAGCTAACGAGGGCAGGTTACAGTTAGCAAGGGGGTTGGTTCGTTGGCAGATTGCGGCTAGCAAGTGGTGTTAGCAAGCATGACTGCAGATTGCAGATCGTGTGGATCCTAATTCCTGCGTCTTGCTCGGCGGCTAGTGAGACTGGGGTACAGGAAGATCCCTCGTTGGAGTACTGGCGGATATTTGCTTTTGTGTCTTGACCTGCCGCCATCGAGAATATAGGGTATGACTCCCCTATCCATGGCTCCTTTGTTCCCTTTTGGCCTCACCATATCCTGCGTTCTGTTGCGGGGAGCAGGACCAGAGACGCAGCATGACATAAGGCCTGTAGGACATTCAGGACAACAAATTTACAAGCTGGAAACAAGGGCCTACAGGAAAGCAGAGACAGTGAATTGCCTTTAGAGTGGATAATGCAATGCAGAATAAGAAACGTTGGTAACTGTAGATATAGTCATGATTTGGATCATGAAACATTTATTTTAAGCTATTTATTTGTTTGCTTGTTTGTTTGATTGTTTATTAATACTATACCAATCATCTACATTAATACTATACCAATCATCTGCAACTCTACATAAAGAAAATATGGCCAAAGTCAAATTTGGAAAAACAGAGATGATTTTCTAGAGGTCACTTAGGAGCCTGTTCAGTTTCATGCCCTATTCTAGATATGGCCTGATATTTTTAGTTTTTATCAACGTTGTATTTTTAGACTTTCAAATCATCTGCAAGCAGTTTAAAGTTTTAAACTCTTCACAGAATTCCAGTGATAATCTTACCATGCTCCATTCATCTGACACTGTTTTTGAATCATGTAATCGTTTAATCAGATCATTGTCTACGTTACATGAGTATCCTATTTCACTTTTTTTTTCTTTTACACATTCATACCATGGAAAATGTTAATAATTCCCATGTAACTTAAGGGGCATTATCCACAAAACTGCAGTTTAACCCTCATCTTCCATGTCAAATTCTATTGTTCCTAGAAAGTGTGTTTAGAGAACATTTAAAAAAAAAACAATGTTGAAAATTACCTTCATTCGCTCCCTGTAAGCCCTAATTTAGCCTCATATAACCATAAAACATCAACATAAGTTTTGCCTCTGAGTTTTATCATAGGGAATTTGATTGAGGGTGAAATGATCAGGAGTGCTTCGGCTGAGACAGCGCTTCAGATTGGTCAGATCATTCCTTTTACAGAGTTGCATTTACATAAAAATCCCAAGACACATGCCTTTTTAAAAACAGATGAAATTTTGAAAAGTTTTTTAAAAAATTTTGTTTTTTGAAATAATTACCATACCACAAGAAGTGGCAAATATAGTAAAGAGATGTCCCCTGTACCCTTCAGTTAGCTTCCCTTAATGGTAACATCTTACTTAACTATAACACATTTGTCAAAACCAGGAAATTGAAATGGATGTTGACACAATACAATTAACTAGACTGCAAATCTTACTCACATTTTATAGGTTTTTGTATGCACTCTTTTTTTTTTTTTGAAATATGTATGAATGTAGTTCTATGAAATTTTATTACATGTATAGTTTCATATGAGCTCCACCACAATAATGATAACAGAACCGAACGCAACCTTCGTGGTACCTTTTATAGTTTCACCTCTTCCTTCACCAACAGCTGGCAACCACTGCTCAGTTCTCCACTCCTATAATTTTATCACTTCAAGATTGTTACATAAATGGAATCATACAGGATGTAACATTTTGATTTTGACTTTTAAAAAAAATTCAACATAATCACTTGAAGTTCATTCATATTTCTGTATATAATGATAGTTCATTCCTTTTTATTACTGAATAGTATTCTATGGTATGGATTACCACCCTGTGTTTATCCTTTACCCGTAGACAGGCATTTGGGTTGTTTCCAGTTTTGAACTATGACAATTAAAATTGCCGTAAGTATTATGTACAGGTGTTTGCATGAACATAAATTTTTATTTCTTTAGAATAAAAGCCCAAGAGTGTGATTGTTGGGTTGTATAGTATGCATATGTTTAATTTTATAAGAAACTGCCAAACTTCTAGGGTGGCTATACCATTTTACATTCCCGTTAGCAATTTATGAGAGATCCAGTTTTTCCACATCTTCACCAGCTTTTGATGCTGTCGGT
Organism: Rhinolophus hipposideros; assembly: GCF_964194185.1. Lineage (NCBI taxonomy): Eukaryota > Metazoa > Chordata > Mammalia > Chiroptera > Rhinolophidae > Rhinolophus > Rhinolophus hipposideros. The sequence continues at coordinate 77,154,091 of NC_138050.1, read as the reverse complement.
GTTCTGTTTGTTTTTTAGCCATTCTAATAGGTATATAGTAAAAAGCAGTGGATTGTTAATGGTATTTTTGGAACTTTGTATAAACACTTGAATGGAATCTCTAAAGTGAACACAATTTCCTATTCCCATATATGAATATAGTAAAAGGACAGGAGGTTGTCTCTTAGCCCTCCATATTTGCAAGTGAAAAAGAACACAAAAGCATGGAAATTTAAGACCATCGACAATCACCAAACCTGTTTATTTGCAACAGATTCCTTTGTGGAATCCTTGTGGTCAGTTTCAGGGAAGAGTAGAGTTTGCTGTCTTGATGATTTGATTCTCAATGTTCAAATGATAAGGAGCCCTTGAAAGCATTTCCAAAGAGTTTCTCTTGCTTGCGCTAGAGAAAGGCTTTAGTCACAAAGTTGCATTCAAAAACTTAAAGAAGATAGTGATTTGAGAATAATATTAGAGATTTAGAATTATTATCAGCACATGCAAAGAAATATCAGCACACTGAAAAAGAGAAGTTTCATTTCAATGGGCATTTAAAAAAAGAAAAAAAAAAGAAAATCTGCTATTTCTTCCTCTATGCTCTTGAGTAGAAATTCAAAATTTGCAGGCACAAATTCTGGGGAATCCTAACTCTCCTTAGCAAACCACATGAAATTGAACAGGACTGTTGAAATTCTTGGAGCAGTAGGGACTTCTGTTAGTCAAGAGAAAAACATTATAATGCTTGTCTTTAAGAGGTCTAAAAACATTAATGAGTGTATAAATATGTTTCTCTTTCTTGTGGCAGATGATACAATGTAGTAAAAAGAGTACTAGCTTTACATCTATAAAGACTAGAGTTTGGGTAATTTAAACTTATTGTCCCTTCCTTTACTCATCTGTAAAATAGGTATTGCAATATCTACCCAAGAGGAAGTTTGAAAGGCTAAAATTGATGGTGAAATAAAAGCTATTAACATAATGCCTAGAAAATAGAAGGTATACAAAAAAAAAAATGTAGTTTCCCTTTTCTTTCTTAATCATGTGCTCAGAATATACTACCAGCAATTATCTGAATAACCATGAAGGTGCACAATTTCTTGTGTGATAGAATCACCAGTGAGTGGCCATAAGTTTGGTTATTTGTTCTACAATGTTATAATTTAAATGACATTGAAATATAATAGAGTTGAAATAAAATTTGATCTTATACAATAATCTAGATGATTCTTGTTTAAACAAATATGTTTCACATTTTCTAAATCTATTACCTATTTGGAGACCCTTTCGACTACTGAGAGTTATAAGGTTAGTGTAACCATGGAGCACATAAAACTTGAAGCCACCAATTCAGGTTTTGTGACGTGTTAAAATTGCATTTATTTTTGGTTGCAGTTCTTGCAATGCAGTGAGGAAGGGAAATAGCATGAGTGGTTTTCATATATAGAGAACTGATGCTCAGAGAAATAATAACAACTGCTCTGTAAGACAACATTAGTTATTTTTAGCATAAATCATAGACACAGCAACAAAGACGCTTTCATGCTAGATTTGTGAAGAATAGAAATGATTTGAAAGTGTTTATATGAGCTTCTACTTTGCATGTCCCATTATGGACCATAAATATGTATAAAGGTAAGTAAACTGTTCTTGAGTGAGTGTAACTACATCCCCACTTTCAGTCATAAGCTTTGGCTTGCTTCTGGTTATAGTGATGGATTAGAAATGATTCTTAACCTACATGGTGCCCAAATACCATGTCATGTCTCAGGATTAGTTTTGGGAAAGGAGGGGGAAAAATTCAGTACTGGTTATTAAGAAATTTATATTTAGTGTTTAGATTAGAAAAGAGACTATATGAAGGTACTCTAGAGATAATTATGGAACTGTCAATATGCATCATCTAAGAGAGCCAAGGCTCTCCATCAAAGGCAACATTAGCTTTTACTATCCGAGCCTTGAGAACTTGCCAGATATGATGTACCAGGAGCCAGCATGTTGGTCCTACGTTACAGACATTTTCCTTTCTAAGCCACCTGAAACTACGGCTTGAATTCTTCTATGAGAAACTCTTACAGACCAAGGAGGCTGCATAAATCTTTGGCGGTCAGTGTACGGTGGCAGTTATATCTCTGCAAAAAATCCTTTTGAAATTGGCACGTGAGCCCCTTTTCTTCCAAATAAGACTAAATCACGAATTCAATATTATTTGGGAATTTTAATTCTGTACACCAATAGTTTATCTTTTAAAAAAAATTTTCAACTCCCCTCAATATTTTTACTATTAAGAGAAAATATTCATACAAATGTAGTGTGAAGATATATACATATGTATGTATATATATATATGTAGATATATACATATATAATGAATATATGTGATGAATAATATACAAGTCTAGTTGAAAGTTGAATATATGTTTTTGCAATATATATTTCATAGACATAATTGAGTATATATTGCTAAAGTGGAATAATGGAGGGATCCACCGATTGGTTTGGAAATCTCAAGAGATTGAATTAGCTCATATTAGCTTTATTTATGCAAATATTCCCAAGGATGCTTTGCTGCCTTGAACAAGGTTGTCAAAACTGGAGAATTTGTCTTTATCTGGAGATACATTATTGTGGACATTAAAAGTCATAATGATAGTCAATGCTTTTACCTTTTCTCAGTAGGATATTAGAGTAAGAGACATGAAATTCTCCTCTGTTAAAATAGTGTTTGCCTTTCAATGTTCACTGCTTCTTTGCCATTTAGCCATAGCTCATCTGTATTTCTCAGTAATAGGAGTATGACCCAAATTCTATTAAAAAAGTGATTCTCTGAAGAAAAAAAACTATGCACGTTTTTATTTTGCTTTATAAACAGAATTTTGAGAATTAATCAAAGAAAGGTTGCATTGGGTTAGTGAGGTACCATTTGCTTTAACCGCATTAGAACCTCTTCTTGGAGGCACTCCTGGACCGAAAGTCCAATCTGGATTTTTATACTGTGGAAGTCTACAGTTTGAATTTCTCAGGTTTCATCAGCCTCATCGATGAACTATGTCTTTAAAATAACATGCTAACCTCCCCAAAGTTTATTACAACCAGTCAGGAAATAAGAAGGTACAGATACTTTCTATTATGTTCTACTTTATTCATCAATATATCTTTACTTAAGCTGCAACAGGACATTTCTTCTTCCATAAAATATGACAGATGTAGATATTGGCATATAAATACTTTTTGAACTTAATATACTTTTATGTACAATTAGAGTAAAGTCATCCAAAGTTAACAAAGGGCAATAGCTTGCTTTTCTTCCACAAAATACATATGCATATATACATAAACGTGTATAAGCAATATGTATATATTTAGAGGGAGTAGATTAGGAAACATAATTATTCGAGAAATGTTGGAATTTTTTTTTAATTTGTCAAATAGTGTTAAATTTCATCAGTGGCATAATCAGACGGGTTCCATAAATTTTCTCAAGATATCTTTGTTTTTATTAGTATTTACTTACAGATATAAAATAGGTAACCTAAAAGTACTCTGAAGTAATCCTATTTGTTTTCTGAGACATATAGGTAAATGAACACACATATCTGTGCCTACAAAGAGCAATGTTCTTTCCATATATACCATTTAATCATGACCACCTTTACGCACATGGTGCTTAGAAAACATTTTACTATGTCCCCAAATCATCTCACAGGCCTTATTTTTTAAGTACTATGTTATTTTTTACAGAGGAAAAGGTTTGATCTGGTTTATAGCTTTTAGTTTTTTTCTCTTAATTCTTACTCTTTTTCCGTATTTGGTTCTTTTAGTGCTTATAACACATTTTTCTTCTTTTTTAATCTGGGAAAATTTAGCTTTGGTGCACCATCTGTTTCCTAGTGAAGTGCTTGGATTCAGCTTCCCAGATGGGTTGAATAAGAGAAAAAGGTTAAATTATTTAACTTGAATTCCCACTGTGAGTCATCCGCCCTAAGCTCAGTCATGACAAAATGAGAGATTTTCAAGGATTTTTTCTCCCTCTTCATTACACTCCCTTGAAGATCACACAACTTTCAGCAGAGCTTTCTTGAAACAGAACAGAGCAGCAAATACACTCAACACTGTTGGACAATAATTTGGATTTCAAATTTATTTCTAACATACAACTTTTAAAAAATTGAAAAAGTAAATGTTTCTTTTTACAAGAAATTAAAAATTAACTTTCAATATCATTGCCTCCTAGCTGGTATTCTAATCTCTTTCCTCTCTCTTCCAGCACATCTTTAAAGCTTCTCTCATATTAATCTTATAACAACACCCACTTTTTTCCCATCTCTGATGAAGAGAATCTTCCTTCCAACAGTGCACAGACCACTACCTTTCCTGAGTGCCTAAAATCCATATTCTTTACTACTTTTCATAGTCTGGAGGGTTAGTACTTCAATACAGTTCCAGACTTTGCATAGCGAAAAGAGCTCCCGTTACAAGAGAGAGTGGAGATAGCAAAGGGTGCCTGTGTGGATAAAAGAATGTGTATTAATTAAATTTACTGCATTTAAATAGTATGTTAAGAAGGTCCGAGTTGATTTATTGAACTTTGACTAAGTTTCACTTAGTGCAGAGTTCTAGTCCAGAGACTTGCAATGAAATTCAGAAGAAGTAGAAATGATGATTTCCCTGGAGGAATTTATAGGAGTTATAATCAAGCTGTCCCCATTTAGGGCAGAAGATTATTTTATTAATGAACTAAATTCCATGACAATCAATTTAACCAAAATCTGATGGACTGATTTTTTTTTTCCCACTAAATTGTTCTTCTTAACAATTGATCCAGTATGCATTTCAGTGTGGTCAAAATAAGAAGTCATCCTGACCTTAATGTTTTGTGGCAAGATATCCCAGTCCCTTAGTAAAGATATTAATCCTATTTGATTAACATGTGGGCATATTTTAATATCATATATTTGAAACAAATAATTCAATATAATGTATTTACTTATTAAAGACTGTGAAAAAACTCTTATTTTTAGGATTAATTTATCTTAAGTTCAAAAATAAGAAAAACCAGAAGTAACTTCAGCATAGAGGGCTTACAACTACTTCATAAAATAATATATGTATAAAACCTAGCACTATGCTTAGTCCATAATTCAGTGACTGTTCATTACCTTCACAAGAAATGTGTGGTATTGATCTCTCCAGTGATTCTACCTATCTAGAAAATTATTCTGAATATTCGTCACACAAAAAGTTATTAATAATGGAAATGACATTAAAGAGACTTTGAACTTTCTAATTTCTTTTTATCTACATGAGGTTTCAGATGTAGTTATCTTACTGAGCATCACCTTGAAGTGTAATTTGTTGCTTATTTTTTTCTTCCCAGTTAGACTGTAATCTCTTTAGGGCAAAAATGATCTCTGCTTATTTAACACTATCTCTGCAGCCCTTAGACTTAGTCTCTGGAATAGTGTAATAATATTTTGTTGAATTAAATTGCGTGGAAGACCATCTGCCTTCCATTTTAGGAGCTCACAGATTATAGGAGAGACAATATTTAAAGAAATAATTCTAATCAAAGTAAATAAGCACTTTCATACATTTTCAGTATGAAAAGAGTTGTGCAAACAATACAGAGTTAGAGTTACAGAGGAATTCACTAAGAAAAAGACATGTGACTTGGATCTTGATGGATGATTGAGGCCATCCAGGTGGAAAGATGGGCAAGGTATTTATTCCAGGCTGAAGGAATAGATTTGATTTTCAATAAATGAAAATGAAAAAAATCTCCTTTACCTTATTATCTTTCTCATCTAGCCAGAGTCACAAAATGTTGAATACATTTTTTTTTCAATCACATACAATTCAGAAGGATGCCAGCATGACCAGATGGATGGTTTTCAGATTCACACTTTAGAAACACATGGCACTTCTCTGAGGCAATTGTGTTCTGTTTCTTTTAAAATAGCAGAAAGCATATGGGGACATGATTGGATCTGTCAGCTACTATCAAAAGAATAGTGAAGCTTCTAAAATAAATTCAATCAAAACCTATAAAATGAAAAAATGTTATTGTATTTTGAAATTCTAAAGTCTTACATTTGTAGAATCATAGCCATTTCAAAAGAAAACAAAATCTACTTTTTCATGAAACCATAATCCATGCTATAGCTGCCAAATCTGAAACTACAAAGAGAGATGAGATCTGTGTAATGAGAGAATTTGGAAGAATTTCATTGATCAATTGTTAACGATATCTATTCCTCACCAGTTTTGCAAATTTCTTTTACTAAGAAAACAATGTGTAGAAAGAACAATTTGTATATTATCCGCCAATGTCTCTCTTCTTAAGCATTCAAACAAAAAACAAGTAGCATATCAAACTTATATGTTTGAAAATACCTGCTTTAAGTTACGTAGGAATTATAGCCGTCCATTGTTTGTGTGAAGGCCTCTCTATATATATCCTGTTGCCTTTAAGCAAGTGTGGAGGAGAATGTGTTCACATGAGTTGTAACCACGGTTCTTCCATGAATGAGTTTTATAAACAGATCAAATCTTCTTAATGCTAGACTTATAACCCTACCATACTCTATGTTTTCTATGGCAATTTATATTTCCCCAAATTATTATTTTGGGATTTGGATGATTAAACTTCAAGGAGAGTGATTTCATAGAGCTGAACCTAAGGAATTAAAGGAGCTTTAGATAGCAAACCTCTATGTTAAGAAAACATTTTTTTTCAAGGAGGATGACTTCCTTTGCCTTTTATCCATGCAGAGTCCTTGATCCCAGATAAAGTAAATGGTCTGCTGGTGGCTTTGAAGTCATCGGCTATCCTTCACTCATTCAGGAATGTGCATTACTCTTCTTGACCTCCACATGCATAGAGTTTTGCTCCCAAAATCTGTTACATTCTGATATAAATTTGTCAGTTATTAATTCTGGAATGGTGATAATGAAAATAATATCATCTGTTATTCTCATTTATTCACTCGTTTCATTAACATTTATTGACTTCTGGGATAGGTATTATAGGGACATTGAAAAATTAATTAGATATACGTTATGACTTCAAAGGGTTTATAGGCTTTTGAGGAAACTCAAATATACAAATAGCTATAACATAAGGACTAAAGTGACAAATTTCATAATAAAGGTATAAATGAAGTGTTATGGAAGGTCAGAAGAAAAACAGGTGGTCATAAATATTTAATATTCGTAGACATTTGGGTGATATTTATTTTTAGGGTATTCAAAAAAATTCTTTGACACAGTCAAATGTTTTAGTGAATGTCAGTATATCCAATGTGCACAACTAGCACGAGATTTTGTATTTCTACATGATACTAAATCGTTATCATTATCATCATCATCCCACCTCATTGGCAACTCCTTGCCACACTTTATCATAACTGCAGGCAAAAATAGTTTGTGATTAAAAGATGGAATGTACTTTATTTTTTATTTTTATAAATGAGATTGCCTGCAGTTCCAATACTATTTTTGTATATCTGAAATTCCAATAAAAGCTGTCTTTAAGTAAGTTTTTGATATTAGTTTCAACTTTAGAGGCCCAGTGTCCTCAGCATATTTTGTTACTAATTGTAAATTTAATTTACGTTTTCAAATTTACTTTTTTTAATTGCATTAGAAGCCAAAAAGCTCAAATCTGGTGTGCTAAGAAGCAGCCCAGCTCTTGCGTTAATATACCTTAAGAATATTGAAAGCCTGTTTATTCATTAATTTATTTGCATTACGGCAAATTAAGATGGTTACTAAAGCAGTGTTTAGTGGGAAAGAAGCAGAATTATTGCCAAAGGTGGTCCAAGATGGTAGTTAGATAGTGGGCTAGATAGTCTGGATAACAAAGTAAATAAGGAAAAAAAAGAATAAAGCCTCAAGGTCAGTACTCAAGATAATGAGAAGAGCAAAGTCTCATTTGGTGAACAGATTGAAAAAACAATTCAGAAAAGGGGGGTTTTGGAATTTCTTCACGTGCTGTGTGGTTCATGTTGCTTACGCAGGCATAGTTCTTGAAGAAGCTATGAGTTTGGATCTATCTTCTTTTAACTTATGAATAAATATAATCCAGACAATACTGCCACAATTACTTATATAATAAATATTAGTTATCACCCATGTCACTTCAATTTCGAACTCTTCACTATATTTCAGGAAATAATGAATGATCACCAAATATTAGAGCCAGGCTGAGCCAACTCTTATTCTTTAACCATGACGTCATAAAGATATCACCTCTATTTCCCAGGTTTCCAAATTAAATTATAGTGACTAGTGAATTTGCTAAATCAGGGGCCTTTACCAAAAAATAAAATTAGTATCAGATCAACGAAGACTTTACATCTAAATTCCAATATTAAATAAAACGTGCTCCACGGAAGACAGTAACTTTAAGTATATGCTTTGTTAGTAGAAAAAGGAGCATTTAAACCCCAAATTTCCAATGGCTGTGCCTAAAAAAAAACCCACAGAAAACAGTTCAGCCATGCATATTCATTCATAATATTTGTAAAACACAATATAACAAAGTAAATATATGCTAATAAATAAGCTTGTTTGCCACAAGTAATGCTTTAATTTTCTGAGAAATAGAGGAACTCACATTTAATAAACTTACTTTAATATCAAAGATTTCTTTGGGGCCGGCCCGGTGGCTCAGGCGGTTAGAGCTCCATGCTCCTAACTCCGAAGGCTGCTGGTTCGATTCCCACATGGGCCAGTGGGCTCTCAACAAGGTTGCTGGTTCAACTCCTCGACTCCCACAAGGGATGGTGGGCTCCATCCCCTGCAACTAAGGTTGATCACGGCACCTTGAGCTGAGCTGCCACTGAGCTCCCAGTGGCTCAGTTGGTTGGAGCGCGTCCTCTCAAACCCAAGGTTGCCGGTTCGACTCCCGTAAGGGATGTTGCGCTGTGCCCCCTGCAACTAGCAACGGCAACTGGACCTGGAGCTGAGCTGCGCCCTCCACAACTAAGACTGGAAGGACAACAACTTGAAGCTGAACGGCACCCTCCACAACTAAGATTGAACAACCACTTGACTTGGAAAAAAAGTCCTAGAAGTACATACACACTGTTCCACAATAAAGTCCTGTTGCCCTTCCCCCATAAAAAATCTTAAAAAAAAAAAAAAGATTTCTTTGCTAACCATTCTGTTGTTGAACAGTGTTGTCACATTCCACAGGTTTAAGCTCTCATCCTAAAACACAACCGGAAGCCATCTTTTCACTTCCAAGAATGTTGGCCTCTAGGTAGAAAAAAATAAAAAGCCTTTTTTTCATCAGCAAAACTAATACTAACTTCCAGGAAGATGGTTGAACATCTCCCTCCCTTCCTTCCACTAGAGCATCCCAATGTCACTTATGGGTTTTGCTGGAAAGTCACCTGCCAAGCTCCCTGCTGGTTATGGTTCCTGTACTGTGGTAAAGCCATGTATAACCAGCAGTGACTTCACTGTGCCTATACATCTCCCTCGTCTACAAGTTTGTCTCCTTCTCTGCTTCCAGATGGTTGCTGTATCTCCAGTATAATAGATTAGATTGCATTGAGTAGTGAAGGCAATTGGATTTCCCTTCCTGAATTGCAACTCCTTTGCAGGCCAAGTCTATTTCACTTTTTCGCCCCCAAAGATCCCTAAGACAGAGTCTTACATACTATAATTAAAGGGGAAGTGGGAGTATGGGGGACTCGTTAAATTCAACTAAATTGTTAATAACTCTGTTTTAAATAGCAGTCAACTGTAATGTTGGAATGTCATGTGGGAGAAAAAGCTGGCTTCCCACCCTCACCCCCCTACCAAGTCTCATGGTGTGAGTTTACTGAATTTCCCACACATCCTTGCAGCCTCAGGAAGCTGACTTTGTCTCGTGGGTGCAGAACCACTTTAATCCAGCCCAAGAAACTGAGGAGTAAAATTAAAAAATGTCAACGTATTACTTTACACTGAGAATTGTGCACAACCCTTTCTCAGCTCACATTTCTGACTTGGAGCATCTTTCCATCAGATTTAGCCTCTAACATGATACCAAACACTCAAATTGTGTTAGTAGCAAGACTAGCATTGATAGGAAGAGACACCGCATTACTATAATTTAAGTTTAAACTACGTGGTTTCCAGTAGCCCAACTAGTCTCAGGATTGTTTCCAAGGAGACAGTATCAATTAATGGTGTATAGAAAAAAAGATTTCCAAAGAAGGAAGAACTTTTATAGGAATTTAGAATTTACTCTCATTTGGTCTCTTTTTGCATAACTTTCTACCTAAATTAATGATATTTGTTTTTTCTTATTTGTTGCTTAACCGAGGTTTCATTCCATTTGAAGAAAAGCCTTGTAACGTTAGCATAAATAACCTGGAGAGAAGACATCTTTCTCAACATAATAATGACATATAGGAGGCTTTTGTTTTTAGACAAATGAAAAAGTATGAGAAGTGTTTTAAGCAGCCAGATAAGAAAAGCCTGCGGGGGGCTGTACCTTTGTGGAATGCATTTCTGTTACTGAATCTACTCAGTAACAGAGTACATCTTGGATCAAAGCATTTATGGTATCAAGCACATATGGTATCAAAGCACATAAACATTTTAAAATCTGCATGAATTATATTAAAATACATATGAAATACATAGACATAATTTTAATCACTGATTAAACCAAGTACATACCTAAACAAGATTCAATCAATTCCCTATCCTGAACAGGCTTGGTTTCAGCAACAAGTGAAAGGTATAGTTGTTAGAAGTCCTCCACGTTACCAAGACTTTAAGTCACCTTTAATAACAAGCTTGAAAAGCATTTTATTCACTACCCCACCACCTCCTAGTATTATAGTCATCAAATGATTTAAGTTTAAAACTTAACCAGAGGCCGGACAAACCTGTTCTACACCAGTTTCCAAGACAAGGACCTCACAGAAGCTATCTTTCTAAGACAAATGTTATTGACTGAATTGTGTCCCCCGAAACTCCATAGGCTTAAACCCTAATTTCCAATGTAACTGTATTTAGAGATAGGGCCTTTAGGAAGCAATTAAGGTTAAAAGAAGTCACCACCAAGGGCAGTCTATCCAGCCTTCTTGATCACCCCAACCTACATGTTTGCAAGACCAGCACACGCCGTATGCATTCATACAGCCATGCAAAGGAATACGGGTACTGCCCCTGGCCTGTTGTCCACAGCACACCTCCCCAGAAAACCACAAGCCATGCACATGGGCCTCCCAAACCCCACCGGTTAGACATGCCCAGTGCAGCCGCCACGTGCCCGCTGACAATCACAGCAGCCTTGACGTCCATTACCACACCAGTAAGAGTGACCCATTTACCACCTCTGATGGCAGAAGACTCAGGTATTGCTCTTCCCTCTGCATCGACAGCTATGGTCAAGACTGGCAAAAATGGCATCCAACCTGCAGTGTCAGATATTAAGTAAGCTCCTGTTGAAAACGGTTCTCTTTCTGGAGAATGCAGAACAGTGAAACCTTGAAGCCCAGTGTAGCCAAAGGGCTTACAGAGGCATTGAGGAAGGCTTTCCACCAGAATGATGTCTCAGCTTATGTGGATACTCTGGAGCATTTTCACAATGTCACAATGGGTTATTATGCTACCAAAGGGAGGCTGGTGTACTTGCCTGCCATAGTGATCAAAATGCTGGCTGTTTATGGAGTCTGCAATGTCACTGCAGATCTGAAGCAACATACCCCAAACGTGAAGTCGTTGGCAGTACTTGCCTCCCCATGGAATCTCTACCTGCAGGCTACTTCCAGCTGAAAACAGTGCTTCAGTCTGTGAGCCAGTCCGACAGCGTACTGTCCTGCAAGTTTGCTCATGCAATGGAACAGAAGGACTTCCGGGATGCAGAGAGGAAAGCTCCGAATATGAAAAGCAACCTGATGGCTTAGATTATGAGCATATCCAGTGCTTCCCAGACAGTCACCTTAGTGTACGTGATGGGCAGTCAGAGCTCTTTCTTCAATGGCATCGTCACCAACAGCCCCTTCCACCAGCTCTGGGCTGAGCTGGTGGGGTTCTACCTCATCTACCTGCTGCTCACCATTGCTGAATCGCTGGCATATCCCAACCTTGACATATCAGAAACAACCAGAAACTATTGGGTAATTACAGGGCTGCAGGGCATGGACAATTTCCTGGTGGGCCTGCACAGCCAGAGCTTCACCCAAGTCATGGAGCAGCACCTGGCCCAGCTGTTCATGATGTCCCAGCAACAAGGCCGGTGGTTTAAATGGGCCATCACCCTGGAAACTACACTGTGCAAATGGTAAAGATGCAGCAGGTGCCAGGACCCAAGGACCCAGAGGACCTGGCTTACTACAACCTGTACAAGGGGAAGCCTTTGCTGAGGACTGCAGCTGCCAAGATCTTGAGCATCATTGACTCCCAAAGGATGGCCTTGACCCTGCATCACGTTGCCTTTCTGCAAGCTGACCCCGTGGTGAAGAACCCAACTGACAACTTGTGGATCATTGCTGCAGTGCTGGTACCCATTAGCATGGTCATGGTCATCCTCATGACCATCATGGCCATGCTCTGCCGGAAGAACAAGAATGACTTCAAGTCAGACACCGTGATGAATGTGCCTCAGAGAAAAGCCCATGCAAGGCTTTGCTTATGCCAAACAACACCTGGGCCAGCAAGAGGCAGATGAGGAGGTCCACCCTGTGACCCAGGAGACAGTGATCCTCCCACTACCTGTTAGAGACGCTCCTGCCTTGCAGGAAAGGGATATCTCCCAGGATGGATGCACCATCAAGACGGCCAAGTCCACTGAAGCGAGAAAGAGCAGGTTGCCCAGTGAGAATGACTGTGTCATCAGTAACGAATCAGGGAAACCCACCTCAGGGAGGCACTCACCCCAGAATGTAATGGCACAGCAGAAAATGACAAAGGAAAAGGCAGGAAAGAGAAATATGCCAGCAAGTGAGGAAGAGGAAGTAGTTATTTTTGACAACTCTGGCAAGGCGGCTGCTGATCCCTTTGACACATCTTCTGCATCTGTGCAGATGATCGCTATAAAGCCCACTGCCCTCCCCGTGGTGCACCCCACCTCACACAGGTGCCAAGAGTCGGCAGTCCTCAGCGGTGAGGTGAACAAAGCCCGGAAGTGGAAGTTAGACATCGGTATTATCAGGACAAGCTGCGCCTCAAAGCCAGGAGGAAGGGATATTACGATTTCCCCATAGCAGACACAAACAAGGCTCAAACGGAAAGAAAAAAGATGTACGAGAAAGCCCAAAGGAAATCGAGCATGTATTGGATCCAGACCAAGAACTGTGTGCCCCTTTACTGAATCTAAACACAGGCAACAGACGATGAATCCTGTCTCCTGAAGTCGGCAGCCTCTGGATAGCCCAAGTCCAGGGGAAACAGAGACGGACCTTCTGGCGACTGGGCAGTGACCATGGAGTGAAATCATAACAGCGGATATGATGAACTCAGTAGAAACCACCGTCATGGGTTAGAATTCATTTGGCTTCTTTTAGCTCATAGCAATGCAAAGAAGTTGGATTTGTTCCTGATTCATAACTCCTCAATATGCCCTGGGAACAATGAGAAGTCCAACAGAGCGATTTGGTGATTTCATGTGATGAAGCACATGCTTATTTGCAGTGATGCCTCTAAACAGCGAAATTCTTCTAATGTCATCGAACTTCCCCAGATTTTGAATTACAGTTCAGTGCCTCCTGTCAAGTTTTGTTTACATCCTGTTATGTGTCCCTGCACCCCTGAGCTGCACTTGCCTGAAGATACTCTGCTGAGATACGCGTATTCCATTAGCTTCACCCAGCCACTGAATTTCAAATGGTCTTGAATATACTCTTAGGTCTTATGGAAAATGTTCCTTTCCCATTCTCCTACACTGTGTCTCTTACTACAAATAAAAAAATGTTCTGTAACAAGAAAAAAAAATCATAAGGGTGGAGCCCTAATCCAATAGGACCGGTGCCCTTGTAAGAAGGGACACCAGGGATGTACACACAGGGAGGGAAAGGTCACGTGAAGACACAGCAAGAAGGAAGGTGGCCATCTGCAAGCCAGAGAGGGGCCTCAGGAGAAACCAACCCTGCCAGCACCTTAATCTTAGACTTCCAGGCTCTAGAACTGTGAGAAAATAAGTTGCTGTTGTTTAAGACACCAGTCAGTTGTATTTTTTATGGCAGTCCTAGCAAAATAGTATAAAAAATGTAGCAGGGCTTGTTGAGGGATCTGCTCAACTTACACCTCCCCTTTTGCTAAGAACTATCCCCAAACAGAGTGGATCCCTAAAACTCCATACGTACTAAAGAACCATGGCCTCATGGTTACAGAGACTCAGATTTGTGGGGGATCCCCAGCTTATTTGGGGCCAATCATATTTTCTCTCCTGGGAGATTGAGACTGGGAATCAGAAGGGCTCATCAATCTCTAATAGGGCTTGAACTTGGGTGACATAAAGGGGAGTTGTGTTGTCCATGTACACAGAATATCCCACAGGTTGGAGATCCATCTGATACACAATGGGAACCGTTTTTTTCTTTTGTAGTGAGTACATACTAGGAGCTAGATACTGCTATAAGAGTTGTACATATATTAACTCATTTAATACAGTGACCTTCTGAGAGAGAGAGAGGTTTTGCAGATCAACAGACTCAGTCACAGAGAAGTTAAATAGTTTGCCTAAGATTCAACAGCTGGCAAGTGGTACAGTGAGTTTCAAGTCAGGCAGCTTGGCTCCAAAGTCCAAGTTTTTACCCACCATCTATCCTGCCTCTCCCTTTAAGAAGGGAAGGTAATGTAAAGTAGAGCATAGGGAATATAGACAATAATATTATAATAGGTATGTATAGTGTTGGGGGTACTAGACTTATCAGGGGGCTCACTCCATAAGTTATATAAATACCTAACCACTACACTGTACACCTGAAATTAATATAATATTGCATGTCAACTGTAATTAAAAAATAAAAATAAATGTACAAAAGAAGGGAAGGGAGGATGATGAGGAGGGAAAGAAGAAACTCATCCATTTTTTCAGAAGTCCCTTTATACTCACAGATTTAATAATAACCAATTCCATTATTTGCAATAAACATTGCAAGTCTATCATCTACAGAGACTTAAACCTTACCAGGGCCCAACTGAACCCTGTAATGTGGCAGTGCCAGCACAGTGCACCATGTGAATGACATGGCAGCCTCCCCTCATTTCATCCTCAGAGCAACTCTTTGGTCCTGAAGAACTCATTACTGTAAAACTTGTTTTTCCTTTGTGCAGTGACCATCAGCTCAACGACACAATTGGGTGGTATGAAAGGAGGCTGCATCTGCAATGTGCGTGTAGACATAAGAAAACTGTTACTGTGAATGAAAATGTGAGTCAGCAGAAACCCAGAAAGGAGCAGGCCGAAACATTTTGTACTTAGGAGTTTGGTAATTGAGATAGTTTCCAGACATATTCCTGGAATGTCCAGAGTCTTACTAAGGTTTATCTGATTAGTCAATTAGCTTTGAATGCTCAGTATTTGGAGTTCCTTCCTTCCACAAGAGATTTACTGCTTTTCACTGAAAGTTTGGCTAAATTTATATGTGGAAAACCCGAAGAGCCTTAAAATGTTCTCATTTTTTATTCATGTTATATTTGAAGTTTTACTAAAAAACAGAAAATTAAATGATAGAAATAGATCCAAGTATCCTTGTAAGATTAAATATATAGAATTCAATTTTAGAGATATGATAAAACTATATTAGGATGAATTTCTTTGGTCAGTTATTTTACTCACTAATTTTTTGGTTTTATGGTGAGGCTTCTAAATTAATGTTACAAAGGGACACTTACACAGTGCTTTTTTTTATAGCAATAAGTGACAAATCTATAAACTAAGAAATTTCTAATGATGAAAAATAGTAACTCAAATGTGTACAAATGTCAACATACTGAGTTTAGAAGTTAAAAAGAAAAAATGTTTTCTTTTTATGTTTCTTGCAGGGCACACTTCCCAAAACTAAAAGTCCCCATGAGTTAGGACAAAAAAGAGAGGTCTTTCACCTTCTTCTCTGAAAAAAACAAAAACAAAAAACAAATCTTAGGTTATTCTTTGCTTGGACTGTGAAAAATACCAAGTAAATCAACTTATAGATTTCATAGTTCAAGAGCCTGAGTAGATGTCTACTTGATGGAGCTGGAAGGAGGTGGACATACATAGAAAATGGAAGTGTTCTGATATGGTTTAAAGAAAGAAGAGGAAAAGGAAAGGTATTCTTGAGACCCAGAAAATAATTTAAATTTTTTGTCAAGGGAGGGAAAATCTCTGCTGGGCTTTCCTGTTGGAAATCTTACAAGAAGGCTGGTAATTTCTTCGGGCTACTGTTAAAGGGTAGTTTTTGTTTGTTTGTTCATCACTAAAGCTGTAGGATACGCAAAACCAAATTATACACTAATGGGGCTTCTAATTTTCACATAGCTACAAAACTTACTAAAGTTTTTTCTGCTAATCGGGGACATCCCATACAACTCCCAAAATAGAGCAATTTTGAAATTAACAATAAGAATCATGGAACATACACTGTGGATGTATATACATCTGGCTTGAACTGAATTTGTACCAGTTGACCTCAAAGTCTCCTTTAACCCATCCATGTTTTCGTGTGATATTAGATTACAGCTACTCCACAGAATATTATTTAAAAGACTGCCCCATTGCATTTTCAATTTGGAATTTTAATATCCCAAGATAGAAGTCATCTGTACTGAAAAATAATTCTTTGTCTTCATATACAAGACATATAAGTTTTTTATCACAACATTCCTATCTTTCTGATGCATTTCACATAAATTGAGCTTAACCAGCTTATTTTCCTAAATGGAATAAATCATCAATGATGAAATATGTTTTGAAGTGTCAGAGAACTGACTTGAGCCCTGGTTGGTTTTAATTATGCACATGCCTGTCATCTAAAGAGATACTGAGTTAAAGGGAGAGAGAAAAGGAGGCATGTGAGATTATGAAAACCTAAGCCATTGTTAATTCCACCACATCTTAAAGTCATCTTTCCAGACCATACCTGGAGTTCTAAACAGCCCCCAATTTGACATCTCGCTTTCTTGAGTTACAAACAGTTGCATTCCTTAAAATCAGTGACTGTCACAATGAAAGAGAAAAGGTTCTCAGGAGGAAGTAGCTGTCAAGGATGGCTAGACTAGAAATTTTACTTATCTTGACAGCGGTTTTGACTGTAATGGATTAACCCCCAGGATTAGTGTTTGCCTACTTTCGCCTTTTCCTACCTCTCCTTCTTTTAAGCAAATGTCTGGATCCCTGTGATGTTGTTCTATTATCTGGAGACATTTTTGTTTGTCACCACAGGGAGGGGGGTGCTACTGGCATTTAGTGAGTGAAAGTCAGAAATCATACTAAACATCTTACTATGTATGGGACAGCCCCCACCCCACACACAAAAAAATTATCCAGCCCAACATGTCAATACTGCCAAGGTTGAGAAGCCCTGTTTTAGTCCTACCTTACAAATACCAGAGCATGTGTGTCAAATATAAGCAGCATTGACTTTGCCTCAATTTGTGCTCTTGTCATAGTTTCATTTCTTTAACATTAAATGAATGGACAATATATCCTTCTGTAAAGAAAATATCCTTCTGTGATTAAAATACTCTTTGTTTTCCTGAATTATAACAAATAAGTACAGCTGACTCAGGTATGAAGCCAGTGAATAAAAATTGCTTGCTACTGTTGGATAATAGTAATTTGCAGCTAGCTAAGTCATTCTTGGCCCTGGTTGCGCATTATAGTTACCTGGGGAGATTTTTCTTTAAAGTAATGGTGCCAGATTCCCCCCTTCAGCCCCCAGAGATGCTGGTTTAATTGGTCTCACTGTAGGCCTGGGCTTAAGTGGCTTTCAAAGCTCACCAGGTGTTTGTAATATACAGCCTGGGATGAGAACCATTGATTCTAGCCAATGGGTACCACTGCTTTGTCAACAGGTTCTGAAATTCATTGGAGATCCAGGCTGGGGCTTATTTTGGCAGTGAGATAAGTAAATAAAACAGTTTTAGAAATTAGCTTGGTGTTCTAATCTTACCAGTTTTCTCTGGATGGGGTGAAAGAGTGAACCCCACAATCTTCCTAAACTCTGTCAGTACCTGCTAATGTCCATCTGAAGGACTCCCACAGAAAATGTAACCTCTAAATATAAAATAATGCCACCTATGAATCTTAGGTGAGCACACTATGCTAATTTTTCATGTGTGTTTATTCTTTCTTCACACTGTTCTTTTTCATACCACACGAAGTGGGAGTGGTACTAGCTCAGTTCTTGCCAGTTAACTGCTGTTTCAAATAATGCATTTTCAATAGTGAGGATGGGATGCTATTTAAAACCAAAATATTAGGAAATATTAGTGATTATACTTTCAAAGGCGAATGTTTCTTTTTCTTTTCCATTAATCCTCTGGAATGAAAAGGATGGCTTTTGCCTTTGCATTATTTCCCTCCTTCCAAATGCCAGTCTTTAGGCAGTAAGCATGGATATTTTCTGTACAAATTTAGAGGACCCCATGATGGAGGTCTTCCTGGCATTGTTGTTGAAATGTTAAGACTAATGCGCATGCATGCTGCAGGGAAGCGTTCTGTATAAGGAATTAGGTGAAGAAGGGTATGCTCAAGGAATTTACCACTTCCCAGCCCTGCTCCCCACAGAGACTTCTGCCTTTCAAGCCCATTGCTTTGTTGTGGGTCAGGTCCCTGTTCCATCCTGTCCTTAAGTAATAGACTATGGCTCATCTTTGAAACTAGGCAAATGAAATTTTCCTTAAGGGAAACAATTTAAATGAATTGGTTTAATATTTACAAAAATATCATTCAAATAAAAACATGATGTCTATATAGATATCTATATGGCTATCTATATGGATACAGAGGGTGCCAAAAACGTATACACATGGTAAGAAAGGAAAAGAATCATGTTAATTGTAATACCCAATATATACAGATAACAAAAGATGAATACAAGTCACGTTAGACTTCTGCAATCACAAGAGGTGCTCAACGTGGTTACCATCAGCGTCCAGACACTTCTGAATATGGTGAACTATTGCTTGAGCAACATTGATCAAAATATATATATATATATTTCTCCTATTACTACATATATTCAATATATATCTATACATATCTCTATATAGTATATATATATATGTACTATATATATATACTCAACAATTACAGCAATTTTATTTGAAGGATGATTTATCTCAAGTGCAAGGTATAACATGTGCAAATCTGATATGAAGAAATACAGAAATATTACTGACTCCCGACAACACCAGGATGTGTACACAGTCATGTTAAGTCTATCAGGTCATCTCAGGATATATACTGAGATTTGAGGAAGGCAACAGAATCAAACCAATGAGAGTATACTGTTCTCTAATAGCCAACTGACTCTCTGGCCATTATATCTTTCACTAATTTTAAGGCAACTCTCACCAGGAACCTTAGGAAAAATAGCATTGTGTGACAAACTGTATATTTACGGTCATCGGGCACTATTATATCTTCAAGTAACTGTGTTAGTTATGCTTTATGGAAGATGCAGCTAGAAGAGATAGTCAACATAGTACATAGAATTGTAGCAACCGAAGCAATATGAGAAAGGGCTGGTCTATTCCTCTGACTTAGCTCTTCTTGTAAATCCAAAAGAGAAAAATGATTGTCTCAGCTCATTCTCAAGACCTAGAGAATAACATCCTTTTCTTGGTTAACTTTTAGACATGATGCCGTGGGATGCTTTCAATGTTTTACTTACCAATAGCTGTCTCTGGACTATGATAAATGACAGTACTAGAAAAAGTACTATAACTGTGAGATGACAGTACTATCAACTATAAAAAGCAAAAGTTTTGGAGTCTGACAGAGTTTAAATAATGATTCTAGTACTTTCTGTTACCTTTGACAAAAATTTTAAACTGTCTGAACCTTAAGCTCCTCTACTGGAAATCAGAATAACCGCACACCCACCACTCAGCATTCTGTGAGAATCACAGGCACAAATGTGGCCACAGGAAAGCCTTCGAAACACAGAGGCTGCTGTTGTGATTGTCACTGCATTCTTTTGCCCCCAAGTTTTACTTCTTTTACTTCCCTTCCAAGGCCCTGGAGGTCCTCTGCTCCCATAACAAAAGTGGTGTTTGTCCACGCAGAAATAGAATTGGGTCAAATGATCTAGAATGAGTAAGAACAGTAATTGAGGAAAATGGAAAGGGAGTGTTTGTTCATTAGGAGAAGGAACTGAAGAGGGTTGATGGGAATCTCAGACTATGGTACTAAAATATAACCTCATTTATTCCTTGACTTTCTTTGCTCACTCTGCAATAGAAAGTTTTCATAGTCCTTGGGAATTACGAAAAATTGCAATTTTGAATTTTCAGGAGAAGAAATCAATGTTGTATCTTTAGATAAGTTTACTTTTAGAATCCTCCCTCCAATTGGGTTTCACTTTCTATTTATGTTTTAATATTGTATGACATGCTAGAAAAAGCGTCTTTATTAAAAAGTGAATAATTCTCTTTTGTGACTAATAAAATTTGAGATGACTGACCTTCTAGACTTTATTCATTATACACATTTGGTTTGTTAATTGATAAAATTAGGATAACAATACCTATCGCAAAGAATTGTTATAAAATTTAAATATTTAAATGTGTGTAAAGCTTAGCATATAGTATGCGGTCAATAAATGTTCATATACTTCCATCTTCAGACATTGATTACTCAACCTAAGTTTTGTGTGTGTGTGTGTGTTGTTGTTTTTTTACTAGCTCCAAGTGATTTGAAGGAAAAAAGGTAGAGAAGTATTAATATTTCTTCAAATCCATAGTCTACGTGTTTGGTTTCTTCATCTTGCAGACTTCACTATAACTTTGAGCTGCCATTAACCTAAAAGAAAATCTCTAAGAGAGTCACAAAGCTAAAATTTAGTACTTTGCGAATACAATATGCCTCAGTATTTGGGATTTGCTTTTTCAATAAGTTCTGACTAAGGAAGTAAATGTATGGAAGCCTATTAATGTTTGGTTTGAATTCTGAAAACAGAACAGCTTTCAAAACTACAAAAACCTTCTAAATTGTATCTATTATGGGGCAAGAAAAAAACTCTAGGTAAGCCTGACTTTTATTCTAAAAGGAAACCATTTTCTGTCCTTTAACGTAAGTCTCATAGGGATCAAAATTAAAGTCAATTTAGAGGAACTCTATTTGGAAACCAGCTGAATCCCATGTTTGGGGCGGTTGTCTCCACGGGTTCCTGTCCCCACGGAATGGGCTACCACAGCATTTTAACCCTTAGTGGGCATTATTCTGGGAACACAGAAAGGACATACATCTTATACCAGAAATCATGTTTAATAGTTTAAGGGAAGTCAGTGCTATATTTCTATGCAAACACTCACAACATAACATTTACTTCGGGTTAAATAAGAGAAAGGCAGAGGCATTGTTGGTGAGACACAGTGGAGTTACTGTTCAAAATGTATAATGGCTCTGGGGCTGATTGGGAGAAAATGTGTCCGGTTCCTGGACCCAGAAAAGATAATGGTCATCAAAAGTAGTTCCAGATGTACCATATAAACAAAATGCCTCTCAATGCAGGTACTACAGAGAGTGGGGGGAAGTGGGCAAATGGAAATGTCATGCCTTCACTTTTTAATTCATCTTGACATCCAAAGGTCGTTAGTCAATAAGGGCTCATGCATTTAGAAAGGGCATTAGTAGGGTTAAGTACATTATAAGGCTAGGGGATCAGAACTGATTCTCTTCTAGGTCTGTGGAAAATTCAATTGCCAGAGTATTTATTTTAAATCTAAAAGTTAATGAGTTAACCATGATAATAATAGCATAGAATTTTCCCTTCAATGTTTATTAGAAACAGATTAAGCATAATTTTTAATAAATACATCTCAAAAATAAAGCAGTCAAATATTGCTTTTAGCATGTATGTATACCTTTCCAAAACTGCCCATGTTGATTAAAGTGGCAAAATAAGTATTTTGCAGCTTTAAAATTATGTATAAAGAAATATTGAAGAACATGATGGAACCATAATTATGCTAAAATGTTGGCTGAAAATAGTAAGACACAAAATTCTGCATATGCTGAAGGTCTCAACAATCTATTTTTAAAGATGTTGGAAGAAGACTGGGAAAAAATATACTAAAATGTTCATAATGGTTGCCTTCGAATGGTGGTATCATGGTTGAATTTTTTCAGCTTTATGTTTCTATTTTCGTATTTCATACAATCTCCATGTTTTATTTTTATCATCCTTGGGGGAATAAAACAAACTTTCTATGATATCGTAATATAGAAATATCATGTGTATTTCTGTTTCATTAGAGATGACATTCACATAACAAGGATCTGGCAGCTTTCTATCTTTTTCTTTTTACTTGCTAAATTCATCAAACCGTGCCAGGATTTTTCTTTCTTAATCTCAATGAGAATTTTACTTTGAAACAATGAGCTCTAATATTTTTTTTTCCTACCCTAATACAGTGTTTATGCTTTTTCTGGAATCTAAATTAGATTCAACAAATTAATGTCAAAGGCTGTAGGAAAACAGCCTCCACAGAGACCCTCGCCAGCCCAGTCCCTGTTACTTTAAGAGTAGCATTCCACCTCCCCCTCACACCCACATACTTGTCCTCTCTTTGCACAGCAAGTGCCAAGCAGTGACATCTACTATAGTTTCTAGGACACGATGGTCTCTGCTATACAGGGGAAAAAAAGGGAGAGCGAGCAAGAGAAAGAAGGCGGGTGTTGAGGGAGAGCAAGCACAAATCCAGCTATGTTCCCAGAGGATGAGTCACTTCCTCGCAATAATCCTGAGATGCTGTTTATGGCTGTGCTGCTGATATGCAGCCCAGCTCCATGTCTCAGCAGAGCTGCAGGATGGCAGCCTCCCTCCTGGCTGTCCATTAATCATGAGGGGTTGTTACCAGTGTACACAGAGTGGGAGTTCTGCCTACGAGTGGCCTCTAGCTGTCTCCTGCTCAATGAAATGACCCTGTGTGAAAACTTGTTTTATGAGAGATTGGTTTATTTGTAACTAAACTACTTCCTCCGTTATTTGATAAGCTCAAATATTTGCTACTGATAGTCTGAGAGTGTCACATTTATTATCCTATTTCAGTGGTTGCCTAACTCCTTTGGAACTGACTCCATTAACCCTTTGAGGGATAGCAGTAGCTTTTAATGGACCAGCTTCTATTTTCTTTCCGCAAAGTCAATGCCATCTTTCAGGCAATCGACATTATTTTAGATCAACTCTGACATGTGAATCCAAGAGAGGCCTTTCTATTCCAAAACAGAACAGAGGCTATTATAGAAACAGAGGCTCTGCCGAAATCCCTGGAGGTTCTGAAGCCACCATGAAAAGGAAGGAAAGGTAGTCTAACTTACTAAAACATTCTACACATACTAGTATTTCTAAAATTGCAAAATTTAAATATATCACAGTGCCTTTCTATGGTTTCTTATACCCCAAAATGTCATCTGTGCAGGGCAGGCTGTCTTAAATCCTGCATCATTCTGCATTTTGAAACTTTGCCTTTTGGAGTCTGAGCTCATTTGCATTTGGCAGAACTTGATTTCCTGCTTCTACAGAAGGGGGGCAGTGGTGAAAGCCTTTACAGTACTCCCTCAAAAGGCTCAAAGGGCTTTCTTTTTTTTAACATATTAAACTATGTTTCCAAGAGGTAAATGAACCAGAATGAGGCAGATTTCATTTGAAATGAAAAAGAAATACAGGCTTTGTTACATGAAATACATTTGAAAAACCTCCATTAAATATCTCTCCTGACAAACCTGTATTGGGACTGTTTTTCAGTTCTCTTGCTCTCTGATGGGCTACACAGAGCTCTCAGTGAATGTAGAAGAGGCTAAGGAAATAACCACTTATGTGTGGCAAAATGTTCCAGCCTTGCAGAGATTTTCCCAAAATCATTAGACCCACCAAAACGCTTTCCATTGGCCAGGTCCACACCTTCTTCATCAGATTTTCCACACTTCTCTAGACTCCAAGTACTGTCCATCTGTATTTCCTAAGAGAGCCATTCATTTGTAGCTGAAAGTGTAACCGAGTTTACTCTCCTAAACCAGAGGCCTCCTTGACTGTCAACCAAAAAAGAAAAAGGAAAACAGTTCACCTCCTAACTCATTTTAAGATGGTCAAGAGTGCGAACAACCATACACATACTCACCCCTCAGAAAAGGAGGTGAATTTAGGACCTATATTCTCTGAGGGCATTTAGAGATGAACATGAAGAGAGTCAACCGAATCTGCTCCTCTGTGAAGGTCAGTGGGAGGGGGTTAAGGGTTAATTGCATGTATCTCACCTCTGGTCATTTTTAGGCTCTGTTCTCAGCAGGTGGCCTCTCTGTGTCACTGCCCCAACTGCTTATCATTAGAACAAAGACTAGCCCTGAATTGTCATCTGCAGTGGATTTGTATTCAGAAGCAGTCAACGAATGTGTTAAATAGATTTTATATTTTAGTGTTCCCTTTCCTTTCTTCATCTTTTTTTATTTTTAAGTCTTTTTAATTGTGGTAAACAAACAAACAAAAAAAACACGTAACGTGAGATCTGCCCTCTTAATAAAATTTTAACTGTACAGTATTATTAACTATGAGCACAATGCTGTATAGCAGATTTCTAGAACGTTTTCATTTTGTATGACTGAAACTTTATACCCATTCAACAGCAACAACCCACCTCCCCTTCCCTCAGCCCCTGGTAACCACCATTCTACTTTCTGTTTTAATGAGTCTGACAACTTCAGATACCTCAAATAGATGGAATCATGCAGTATTTATCCTCATATGACTGGTCTGTTTCACTCTGCATAATGCCTGCTAGGTTCATCTATGTTGCAGCATATGACACTTCGTTTTTATGACTAAATAATATTCCAATGTGTGTGTATGTTTCACATTTTCTTTATCCATTCATCTATTAATGAATATTTAGGTTGTTTCTCCCTCTTGGCGATTGTGGCTAATGCTGCATGGACATGGTAGTGCAAATGTTATATATCTGTTATGGGGTTAATATCCAAAATATTCAAGGAACTCCTACAACTCAATAGCAAAAAAACCCAAGTAACCTGATGTGGGGACAGAGTCCCAGAGAGCAGTTTGCAGGATCTTCGCCTCCCGTGGGGAGGTGCTGGCTCCAGTAGTGAATGACCATCAACCGTGATTGGTTGGCCATCAGCTGTAACCAGTGAGCCAATTGGCTACTGATGTAACTGCGGGGCTGCGTTGATTGGTTGGTTGGTTGGCAGGCAAAGAAGTGAATGGAGGACTGCAGATCATGTGGTTACTACTGCGTGTGTCTTACCCAGCCTCCAGTGAGACTATAGTGGTATGACTCCCCTACCTATGGCTCTGTGGGTGTTCCTTTTTGGCCTCACCATATCCTGAGTTCTTATGTGGGGAGCGGGACCAGAGGCCCCGCAGGCCACACCGCACGACACCTGATTAAAAAATGGACACAGACAATAGTTTAGTAGTTACCAGAGGGTAAGGGGGGTAGGGGGAGGGAGATGAGGGTAAGGGGGATCAAATATATGGTGATGGAAGGAGAACTGACTCTGGGTGGTGAACACACAATGGGATTTATGGTGATGTAATACAGAATTGTACACCTGAAATTATATAATTTCATTAACAATTGTCACCCCAATAAATAAATTTAAAAAAAAAAAGACTAATTTTATAAATTGCAGAAGAAACTGGGGTGGTACTTATGAATAGAATTGAAGTAGTATTATGAACAGATAATTCATTTGGTCCCCTCATAGCTTTGTTAATCTCAAGCTTGTATGACAAATTTAGCAAGGAAGTGTGTTAGAGCTAAAGGGTACTGATATAGGAATTAGAGGCATCATTCATTAACCACATGACTGTGTGAAATACTAAACTAGAGGTGAAAACTTTTATTATTTGTTCTAGAAACTCTGTCTTCCTTCAGCTTAAAATATCTATGTATTAATAAAAAATGAATATTACCAATAAACATGGAGAAATGGAAACCCAAAAAAAAAAAAAAAGGGCTAAAAACTTGTGCAGACATTTCTCCAAAGAAATACAGATGGCCAATAGGTGTACAAAAAGATGTTCAACATCACTAATCATCAGAGAAATGCACATCAAAACCATAATGAGATATCATTTCATGCTCATTAGAATGTCATTATCAAAACAAACAAACAGATAATGTGTTGGTAAGGATGTGGAGAAACTGGAACACTTGTGAACTAGTGTTAGGAATGTCAATGGTGCAGCCAGTATAGACAATAATTCTAAAAAATTAACTAGAACTACCATATCATCCAGCAATCCCACCTCTGCGTGTTTATCCAAAAGAATTGAAATCAGAATCGCAATGAGATATCTGCACTCCCAGCTCATTGAAGCATCTTGGGCTTTTGTTTGTTTGTTTGTTTGTTTGTTCAGAAATTCTATTCATGCAGACCTTACATTGAATCAAATGAAATGATGATGAGATGGAAAAGGAATGAAATTTAGATCAGACACTTAGGATTTAGTTGTAACTCCAGCCTTTATTGTCAATATGACCTCTGAGAGGTCACTTAAATCCCCCAGGTCTTAATTTTCTTTTCTCTAATAGAAGTATGATCCCATTTACCTTCAAGGCTGTTCTGCGAAATAAATGGGGTTACTTGGGTAGAGTTTTATAAGCTGTAGAGCACTACACAAGTGTTTGTTATTATAACATGAATGAACAAAACAAAATTCTGTTTGTCCCATTCTCCTTCACAAAACAGAAAAAAAAAGCTCTAGAATTTGAGTTTTCTAGTCTTCATTAATTATAGATTATTGTTTGAGTAATAACTAACTTTTGTTGTCTCTTCTTGTCTTATAGA
The DNA here is from genome assembly GCF_964194185.1 of Rhinolophus hipposideros. Lineage (NCBI taxonomy): Eukaryota > Metazoa > Chordata > Mammalia > Chiroptera > Rhinolophidae > Rhinolophus > Rhinolophus hipposideros. Next base: position 77,127,150 of record NC_138050.1, on the reverse strand, counting down.
TACGTAGTATTTTATTCTTTAAAAAAAACAGTGGACAAAAAGGATGTGTATGTGCATAATATATTAAGTTATCTTGGATGAACCTTTCAAAAATTGTCCACCGTCCTTATATAATAAATTTATTTTCAAGATAATTTTTTAAATATGTTTAAATATGTTAAACACAAACTTTTGCTATTTTCCTTTTCCTCAACCAGTGAGTCACGGGTTTCAGGATAGAAGACTAATCAAGGTTGAAATGGCTATAAAATGGAACAAAAAAATTCTCCTAGTCAGCTTCTCTGGCACTGACTTTCTATTGCTAACACCTATGTTGGGGAGGGAAGAAATAAGAGAAATTTGGTCTCTCAAGATGGGGACTTTTTTTTTTTCCACACCCTGCTTTCTGCAATTTTCTTGTGTTATTCATTCCACCGCATTGTTTTCTGTAGCTCAATATACCATGTCAGTTCAGTGGCACAACAATGCATACTGGAATCTCAGGACCCCTTGGAGGTATAAACATACATAGCACAAGTTAATTTCCTGCACAAGGTCATATTACTTGGTTAGGTTGATAGTTCCTTCCAAGTGTTACCAGTTTTCCTTTTACACTTGACCCTTGAACAACATGGTTTTGAATTGCATGGGTCCACTTATACTCAGATTTTTTCAATAAATACAGTTGGCCTTCCATATTCAAGAGTTTCACACCTACAGATTCAACCAACCACAGAGTGAAAACAGTATTTTCAATCCATGGATGAGAATTTGTGGATGTGGAGAGCCAACTGTACTCATTGTTCTATGTAATTTTATGTAAGAGAGAAGCATCAGCGGATTTTGGTATCCAAGTGGGGGAAGAGGACCAAGAACCCATCCCTCTTGGATACCAAGGGTGACTGTGCTTGTTTTAGTTCACAGTGCCTAATGCATACTTGATACTCATATTGCAGAGAGGCTGTTTTTGTTGTTTTAGTTATTTTTATACTGAACCCTATATTCCATTTCCTTGAGATGTATCTGATACATCTATTAGCATGTCTTGATTCTGTTGATCTCTCCCTGCCACCCCAGCCTTTCTGCTCCATAATATTATAAAGACTCAGGACAATAGTTAAGATTTGGCATTAAACTTGATCTAGTTTTAAATACTGGCTTTTCAATCTACAGCTCTGTGACCTTGAGTAAATAAAGTAGTTAATCTCACTGAGCTTATTTCCCTGACTATAAAATGAATTTTCCAAGGAGACTGATAGTGTCTTCTTTATTTATTTCTAAAATTAGCCCAGTAGCTGGCATATAATGGGAGGTCACAAAATGTAAATACTTTTTATTATACATCAAAATCATAAATAATATTTTGATTAAATTTAATTACACATTTTCAAAGGTAATTTTCTAAAATGATGCTCTTTTTAATTGTGTAAAATGTACAAATTAAAATATGGAATGTGAAAATATAGAAACTTTCTGTAAAAACCACAGTGGTACATTTTTCAACTTTGTAGGCCATACGGTCTGTTACAACTAATTGTTGTAGTGGGAAAGCAGCAATAGACATACTAAGTGAATAGGTTTTGCTGTATTCCAGTAGAATTTTATTTACAAAAACTGGCTACGGACTGGATTTGGCCCAACGGCCATAGTTTGCTGACTCTTCTAAATCAAAGAAAAAGGTATGCAAGTTAAACTTACATTTTCTAGAGTGGCCAATCATTCAGGGACTGAGAGGTTTCTCAGGATAAGGGACTTTCTGTTTATAAAACAAAAGACAATCCAAGGTAAATTGCAATGAGTTTGTCACCCTACATTTCCTAGATTCTAAGGTCATTCATTCATTCAGTCATTCAACACTGAATATCTACTAACATTTAATCAACACTCAAAGTTTCAAATTAAAACAAATACTTACAATGGTCTGAATTATCTGATAATCATACTCCATTTAATTTTGAAACTAGCTGCGTAAGGCATTACTTTTACTTTAGTTTTAAAAATTTGAACAACTTTTAGATAAACATACCGCAATTTAGTATCAACAGAAAATAAGAAAACAAGATATTACTCAAAGAAAAAAACACAATATAACAATATAAACTTTTTTCAGCTTATATCACATGGAAGTTCTTCACTTAATCTGTTTCACTAACACATATTTTATTCAGGCAATAAATGATGTCTTCCTGTAATAAAAATCCAAAATTAGACTTCTTTATGGGCAAGAAATTTGAAGAGGTTGCCAAACGTGCTTAGGAAAATCCCAGTGACTTCATGATTCATCATTTGTATTGAAAATTAGAAGGTGAGAAAATTGAGAGGAAAAAAAAAATCTCACTAATAAGGATTAAAAACAAATGATTCATTTCTTAAACTTTTTTCAGGGAAGCAAATTATAGCCAAATTATAGGCCTGACAAACCATAATTAAGGCATAAGAGGAATTATGGGGGATTGAGAGGTGAAGAAGGCCATGTTTCAACTTAAATATCAATTTCATTTAGCATCGTTAAAATTAGTTCTTTCCTGCTACAAATTCTTTAGGTTTCTGAAGTCACTATTTAATAAAAAGGGAAATGGAATATTAGAGCCTACATATATAAATCAAATGGATTAAACATAGGAAGGAATTTTTAAGTTTTAAATAATGTTCATCACCAATGTGTATAATATTTTTACCTGGAAATTAGAAGGGATGCTTCAAACCCAAGAGTTGGGAGAACAATAAGCACATTTCTTTTTTTCCCCCTTTGCAATCTGAGTGCTTTAAGAGAGTTTCCCAAACCATCATTACCCTGAAAAATGTCTCTCTTTGGATAGTTTTAAAATTTGGAGTAGAAAATGATACTTAGTTTCAATCCAAGCATTCATTTAGTAGTAATACAATTAAAAAGCTCAACTTACTAAATAAAGTATCTTGAGAATGACTTTAAAATAAATGTTTGTTTAGCTGATTATTAATTGGGAACATATTTTGTTTTACTACTTTCCATTTTGTTGCATATTTTATTAAAAAGACATGGGAGAGCCATATCTTTCCTTCAATAATTCAGTAATAACCACAAAAGAGCCTTTAAACTAAACAGCATTTTTATTTTATATCATTGCATATGTTGAATAGATACTGTGCATGAATCTAGAGGCTTTAGGTATGCATTGAATCAGGGCAAGAGGGTTTGGTTTTTGCTTTAGAATTTTAATTGCATTCATTTGCAATCCAGTAGAGGAAGTAAACAGCATACTAGTAACATTCATCATTTAGAATAGGGTAAAAAGTGTTTTCAATAGAGTCTGGCTGCGTGAGCCTAATCAAATGAGGCCAGCAGTGTTAATACTCTCTGCCATTCTCTCAGTAATAATAGTTCATTCATAAAAATAAAAAATAAAAATAAACTTTATAATTTTATTAGCCATCATTGTCAGAGGTCTAGTAACTTTAATTTAAGGGTCTTTGCGGAAAAAATGGAAGTATAAAAATGTAAAGGGGGCACCTGTGGTCTGAATGTAGTCCATGCAGTTAGCATATCCCCCTTTTCCTGCTGGAGAACATCCAAAAGCAACAAGGAGAATAGGAAACAAAAATGCAAACTCCATTTTCAGCAAAAGAAAGAGACAGCTTAAATCTCCAGGGCCCAAAATAGGTGTAAGGGCTGCCAAAAGCAGCCTGAGCAGGGCAGAGCCAGGGCCGTGTGGGAGGAAGCTGAGAGAAAATGCCGCAGAGCGAATTCCCTAGCAGCAGGCGGGGGGGGGGGGGGGGGGGGGGGGGGGGGGGGGGGGGGGCAGCTCCTGCAGATATCAGAAAGAAACCAAAATGACGACCCTCAGACTGAGGAATACATTCTGGTTGTTAAATCTAGGTGCTTGTCTGCAACATGGGATTGTGGTGCACTGATTGTCAGCAGAAACAATTCTGGATTTTGAGGCTAGCCGAGGGAGATCTAAAAAAATAATCATTCATAAAATGACCATGGGTAAGGGAAGCAATTTGTCTTGTTACTAGAGGGTTCAAGATCATCCTTGCACTGTCTTGCACCTGCCTATATCCATTGACTCGGGAGAAGCAGTGGCTACTTGAACCACCACCTGGAACACAGCTCTGACTCTTTCGCATATTTCATTCAGAAAAATGCTCCTTTTCAACAATCAGTTCAAAAGAAAAACAAAAACAGCATAGTGTAGTCATTAATACAATGGGGTCTGGAAGCAGACTGGTAGTTACAAATCTCTGGAGTAGGTTATTTCACATCTCAGTGCCTCAGTTTCCTCAGTGTGTAAAGCAGGATTCAAAGTAATACCTACTGCATAAGTTGTTATGATGATTAAATGAAAGAATGTTTGTAAACCCTTAGAATAGTGCCTAACACAGAGTACTTTGTACATAAATGTTAAATTTCTTTTTTAAAAATATCATAAAACACATATAACTTTACTTTGATTAAAAAAATAATTTAATGGGTAATTATCATTAAGAAGAAAGACCGCAAAGCAGAAATACAAAAAACAGGGAAACAAGAGTGAGACACGAGGAGAAAAATAACAATGAACTAGTATTGCTCAGAAAAAAGATTGGGGAAAAAAATCTCAAGAATAAAGGCAATATTGGACAGATTGAAAGGGAGAATAGGCATTGCCCAGAATATAGTAGGTATACCAAGTGTTGAAATGACTAAAGTGACAAAATAAAACTAAAATAAGAAAAAAAGTTAAAAAGTATTGGCGATAATGCCACAGAGATAATATGATAGGGAGGCAAAAGAAATACAACATAAAAACATTGGAGTCCTTTAATCAAAGCACAAAACTGAAACTGCAGCAGAATAAACATTTCAAGATGTAATTCAATAAAAATAATCCTTCAATATGAAATTATTTTAATTGAAAACATACACTATATGACAGGGAAATTTTACTCAATGTTATCAACAGTAAGACATATCCTCATTTATTAATAAAATTTGAAGTTAAAGTCTTCCTTGGATAACAGGAAAAAGTATCAGGTTACTTATGAGGGATCAAAATAGGCTAAATATAAACTTTTCCACATTGCAGAAAATACCCTTCAGTATTATATAAGTAATCCAAACAAAACTTTTAAGGAAAAAAAGATCAACATAAAGATTTTATACCCAGCTAACTTGCTATTAAAGTATAACGGTAACAAATTGTACTTCTCATAAAATAACTCAGGCAATATTATAGATCTAGTAAATTTACCAGAGAACCAAAAGGGAAGTATGGAAAAAGGACTGGTTGTGGTAGTAAGAATTGAGTATATTTGCCTGTACAACTAAAACTAAAACGATTGTAGACATTAGAGTGATCAAAGAGGGGTAAATTGTGTGTGTGTGTGTGTGTGTGTGTGTGTGTGTGGTATTTGACTAGTAAATATATGGGCAAAAATGAGAGAAGAAAGCAGAAGGTAAAGAATACTAATTTCTCTTCATTGTGCTGAGGAAACCCAAGATGGCAGAGTAGATAAACACTCTGTCTGCTTCTTTCTGTGAACACGTTAAAATTACAAATAAATTATAGAACAATCTACCTGGAGAACCGTCTGAAGTTTAGCTGCAGTTTTATAATTAAGGATACCATGTTTCCCCGAAAATTAGACCTAGCCAGACCATCAGCTCTAATGCATCTTTGAGAGCAAAAAATTATATTAGATTACATTATATAAGACCCAGTCTTATATTATAGTAAAGTAAGACCAGGTCTTATATTAATTTTTGTTCCAAAAGATGCATTAGAGCTGATGGTCCAGCTGGGTCTTATTTTCAAGGAAACACAATATAAAGAAGCCACATCAAGACTTGTAGGAGAGGCGGAGATATGAAACAGGCTGGCCCCAAACCTCCATGTGGCAGTTGAGAATCAGAAAGGATATCTCAGCCATGGAGGTTCTGCCCAGAGGAACAAGGGACACAAGCCCCACACCAGGCTCCCCAGCCTGGAGTACTGATGCTGGAAAGAGAACCTCCCCCCCCAACATCTGTCTGTATAAAACACTGGGAATTCTGACCATATGGGTGGAGCAGAAGGCTGCAGGAAACCTGGATATCCTCTTAAAGGCCTTCCCACAGACTCACTCACAGGAACTCACCCTGTGCTCCAGTGGAGGGATGGTGACTCAAGGGACATAGAAAGCATACAAAAGTCAGACTGAGGCATGTGGCTTCAAATGAGGGCTGGAAGGCAGTTACCATTTTTCCTGTGGGTGTGGAGTGGTCCTCCTTCCATGTAGCAGGCAAGTGAGCACCATCTTTTCTGTGTTGAGGCCCCCCACCACACCCCTGGTCAAATATAAATCTGAATTGGTCTGGTGAGATTTACTGCTCCGTCCTGGTGACTCACTGAAACCATACCACACCCAACTCCCCCAAGACCAGAGGCATTTTCTTGGGGAGCCTCCAGCTCCACATGTATTGCACTCTTTCTTGGAAAATTATCAGAGTCCCTGGAGCCCCAGGCAGACAGCAGCTGGCTTCAGTGTGCTCTGAGACGTTTTTACTAAGTAGCTATAGGCTCAGCACTGACACCAAATCAGAATCTACATTAACTTGGTGACCACAACTCTTCCCAGTCTAGTGACTCCCTGAGACCCTTACTCACCCACCTTGTTTACCAATGAGACTTAATCATTGGCTGAACCTTAAAGGAGCTGGAAGGTGGCAACAAGCCCTGGGGTGTCCTGGCTCTTTGCAGAGTTACCCCAAGCCTGGTACTGGTGTCTGCTGTCCTTAGTTCACAGTGTGGCCTCTCCCACGTGTCTCAAGGTTTATCACAGGCAATGAACAACCATGGATCACTTTGTAGCTTTTACCAGGTACTCCCCGGGTGGTCACAGGCAGTGGATGACTTGGGCCTGCACAGGAGCCCCTCCCAAGAGGCCCCAGAGGCAACATACTTGGAGTTTGGCTTCAGACCTCAGCAGAGCACCACCCAATTTGCCCCACAAGTGGCACACACATATAGTGGGCTCAACAGTCACCAGAGCCTGGTGGAGCAAAACTCACTCAATGGGGTAAGCCCTCTGCATAGCAGCCTGTAAGCTGTGGGTAGGGCCAAACCCCACAGACAATCACCCACAGATGTGCCAATAGCAATCAAGGCTCAGCTATAAGAGGAGGGTACTCAGAACCCACACAAGGGACACTCCTGGAACATCCAGAGCAGGTGACTAGGGAGACTGTGCCAACGCCCCACAGGACACTTGTTACATAAGGCCACCTGGCCAAGACTAGTAGATATAGTATATCTACCTAATACATAGAAACAAGCACAGAAATCTGCCAAAGTGATGAAACAAAGAAATATGTCCCAAATGAAAGAACAGGAGAAAACTCCAGAAAAAAAAACTAAACAAAATGGAAGCCAGCAACCTACCAGAGACAGAGTTCAAAACATGTAAGGATGCTCAAGAAACTTAGTGAGAACTTCAAAAGAGAGACAACAAGCATAAAAAAAAAGATATAGAAACCATAAAAAAGAAGCAGTCAGAAGTGAAGAATACAATAACTGAAATGAAGAATGCACTAAAAGGCATCAGCAGCAAACTAGATGAAGCAGAGGATCAGATCAGTGTTTGAAAGACAAAGTAACATAAAACACCCAATCAGAACAGAAAAAAAAAAAGAATCCAAAAAAATTAGGAGTTTAAGAGATCTCTGGAACATCAAATGTAATAACATTCACATCATGGGTACCAGAAAGAGAAGAGAGAAAACAAGGGATTGAGAATATATTTGATGAAATAATGACTGAAAACTTTTCTAACCTGGCAAAGGAAATAGACATACAAGTCCAAGAAGCTCAGAGAGTCCCAAACAAGATGAACCCAAAGAGGCCCACATCAAAACACATCATAATGAAAATGGCAAAGATTAAAGACACAGAGAGAATTCTAAAAAACACAAGAGAAAGTCAACTAGTAATTTATAAGAGAGTGCCCATAAGACTGTCAGCTGATTTCTCAACAGAAACTTTGCTGGCCACAAATGATTGGCACAAATATTCAACGTGATGAAAAGCAAGGACCTATAACCGAGAGCACTCTATCCATGAAGGCTCTCACTTAAAAAAGAAGGACATAAAGAACTTCCCAGAAAAGAAAAAGCTTAAGAAGTTCATCACCACCAAATTAGTATTACAAGGAATGTTAGAGAACATTTTTAAGACCAAATATATGTGTGTATATATATATATGGATAAGAAATCAAAACCCTTATGTATGCTGCCTACAAGAGACTCACTTCAGATTGAAACACACACAGATGGAAAGTAAAGTGCTGGATAAAGATATTTCATGAAAATGAAAACAAAAAAAAACTGGGGTAGCAATACTTATATCAGACAAAATAGACTTTAAAACAAAAGCTATATCAAGAGGCAAAGAAGTACCCAGTTATCCCACTTATGGGTATTTTTCTGAAGAAACCCAAAATACTGTTTCGAGGGGACTTGTGTATCAATATATTCACTGCAGCATTATTCACAATAGTCCAGATAAGGGCACAGCCTTGGTGTCCATCAATGGAAGAATAGATAAAGAGGAGGTGGTACATATATATGAGGTGTGATAAAAAAAATACAGTGAATTTTTAAATTTAAAAAATAAATCATTATAGTAAAAGACACATTGCCATTAATCTCCCTAAAAATACCCCATACCTCGCTTCAAACACACTTATCCCATTATTCTTGCCACTTTCTGAAGCAGTTCTGGAAGTCCTCTTTCATGAGTGTCTTTAGTTATGCTGTTGTGGCTGCCTCAATGTCCTGAATCATTTTGACTTTGGGGAAGAGCCAGAAGTCACAAGATGCCAGATCCAGTAAATAAGGTAGATGAGGACACATCATAATGTGTTTATTTGACAGAAATTGCTGTACCAGAAGTGATGTGTGACACAGAGCCTTTCTGTTATGATCACAAAATATGGTGAATGCTTTTGCTGAGTGCCATCCAATGGAGAGGCAGGGATCTTCAATATGGGAAGCTGAGCATCGAACCTTGCTAACAGTGTGTGACAAGTTTCAGCTTGTTGGGTGGAGTCAGTCAGTTTCAGTCAGTTGGGTGCAGTGAGCTATGGTTGAGAGAAGATGTGTTTGAAAGTGTACCATAAATCATCCTCTATCATGACAATGCTCCATGTTACACATCGCTTCTGGTACAGCAATTTCTGTCAAAAACATTGTGGTGTGTCCTCATCCACCTCAATCATCAGATAAGGTACCATGCGACTTCTGGCTGTTCCCCAAGTCAAAATGACCACGAAAGGAAAACGTTTTGAATCAACTCAGGCTATCAAGGCAGCCATGACAGCACAACTAAAGGCACTCACAAGAGAGGACTTCCAGAACTGCTTCAGAAAGTAGCAAGAATGAAGTGTGTTTAAAGCAAGGGGGAGTTCTTACAGAGGGATTAATGGCAATGTATCTTTTACTGTAGTAATTTTTTTTTATTTAAACATTTTATATATTGTTTGATCACACCTAGTACTATGGAATATTGCTTGGCCATGGAAGGGAATGGATTCTTGCCATCTGTCATGGTTTAGATTGACCAGGAAGGAATTGTGCTGAGTAGTGTCAGACAGAGAAAGACAGATGCAATGTGATTTCACTTATATATGGAATCTAAAGAACAAAATAAACAAACAAAACGGAAACAACCTCATAGATACGGAAAACATTTCAATGGTTTCGAGATGGGAGGGGGGTTGAAGGGTGGGTGAAAAAGGGGAAGTCATTAAGAAGTACAAATTGGTTGTTACAAAGTCATCATGGAGACGTAGGGTATAGCATAAGGAATATAGACAATAATATTGTAATAGCTATGTATAGTGTCATATTGTTGGGACAATAGATGGGAGGGAGTTGGAGGGCAAGGTGAAAAGTAAAGGGATTAAAAAATACAAATTGGTAGTTACAAAATCGTCATGGGGGTGTAAAATAAAGCACAGAAAATATAGTCAATAATCTGGTAATAACTATGTACAGTGCCAGGTAGGTACTAAACTAGTCAGGGGGTTCATTTCTTAATTTATGTAGATGTCTAACCACTATACTGTACCTCTGAAATTAATATAAAATAATATTGAATGTCAACTGTAATTGAAAAATTGAAAAAGAAGAGAGAAGGGGAATAAGAGATTGAAATTTACAAATATAAAACAAATAAATCATGGGGATGTAAGGTACAGCATGGGGAATATAGTCAATAGTATTGTGATAGCATAGTACATTGTCAGATGGTTGCTGGACTTACGATGATCATATCTTTAGGTATATAAATGTTGAATAACTATGGTGTACCCCTGAAACTAATATAATGTTGTATATTAGCCATATTTTTTAATAAAAATCTTTTTAAAAATGCTAATTTCTCATCTATATCAATCAGGAATCAAAGAATATTATTTAGAGCCAACAAACCAAATAAAGCAGTATAATCCTATTTAATAAAGGCAAACACTAAGAAAATTAATATAATTGATTAAAAATTAGGTGGTGGAAGAGAAAGGAAGAGAATAAAATATATTATTTTCCTCACTATCCATAGCAGAAAAGTAATAAATACTGTCTATTGAAATAAAGGTATAAGGGTATGATGTAAAGTAATAATTATAAAGATAACTACTACAAAAAATGTAGAATGATTAAAATATAATAAAATTATGTATCCATCAGAAAGCAGGGAAAAGAAAAAAATCTTCCAAACTTAAACAATTTAAAAAAACTAACAAAACAGAAAATATGTAAAATTGTGCCAAACCAAATCAAAGCACATTTCATTGCATTAAACTGACTCATTAAAATTGTAAAAGCAAACAAACAAACAAAAAAACTTCCAGAAATGTTGAAAACACACAAAATACAAATATTGAGTAAAGGAAATGAGTCACTGAAGAATGCCCATATCACAACCACCTTTACAAAGAATTGGAGGTAAATCACATACAGTCTGAAAGTACCCACACTGGGGGTAATTATAGAGAAAAGCAAGAGAATGATGATCAGAAAGTCAGGAGAGGAGATACCTCTGAGGGAGGAGAGGATGGAATGAACTATGGAAAAAGGCTTAGAAGTCTCAAAAGGCTGGCTTGTTCTGAATTATAACAAAAATGTGTAACCATTTGGGGAAGGATTTTTTTTCTCTCTCCCCAGATAGACCTGTTTTCTAAATACACGCTTAAATTACAATATGCTTGAAAAAATTTGTGCTTGTTTTGGCAGAATGTGTGTGTGTGTGTGTGTGTGTGTGTGTGTGTTCATGTTCGTGTTCTCATTAAGTTATTCTCAAGAGATTAGGTGCAAAGAACTAGAAGAGTACAAAGGTAGATACGGAGGTGGCATCTTCAACCATGGGAGCTGAGACTCCTGTCCTTACTAAAAACCAACCTGAACTGAATGATTAATGTCCCGTGTACATTATTTAAAACTGAATACACCAGACTTTTAAAATCATGTGCTCAGATTACTTTTAAGATATATTTTATGAGTCAAAGTTCAGGTTACAACCCTGCGTGAATGGAGGATAGGAAGCTGGGTTAATAGGACTGGAGAAGCAGATATTCTTACTCCTAGCAAAACAGACATCAACTTTGAGTGAAAAAATATTTTAAGTTTCTTGTCTATAGTGCAAATATGTACAAGTGTTATTTTATATGCAAACTATGTACGAATCTCTTCCTTTGAGCTTAAAAAGATATTTGCTGTTGACTAAAGAATATCAGTTGGAAGACTAGCCAAAATTTTAGCTTTCCAGGAGTGCTGCCTGGCTTCACTGTACTTTGGTAAGGGTGACGTTTTCCTGCCTGAAAGAAACTAACATGTCCTCTATGAATCATTCTGGGAAGAGTGAATTTCTGAGGGAAAGGGGAATCTCTAATAATATGTGTTTTTCTGGAGTGAGAGAAAAACTTACTCCCCTCTCCTACCACCCATCAGTGAGCTCGCATCCTGGGTACAGAGCCAGGTTCCTGGGAAGTGGTAAGCTGACCCCTTCCAGCCAGAGTAGACTGAGAAGAATACATACCAGAAGATACCTCTGTGGGGCTGAGGACTGTGAATTCTAACAGCAAGTAAAGCTAACATCAGTTTCAAGTTTCCTTTTAGTTTTTCTCAAGCCTTTAGTGGTCCTCTTAATAGTACAACAATATCTCAATTCTGTTACAGTGAATCATGGAAGGAACCGTGGCCCATGTCAGGGAAAAAGAACAGGATCTAATTATAAAATGTCATACGTTATTTTATACAGCACCAGCATTCCTGGCCTCACTGTAGAAAAACAGAAGATATGAAATCAAACCGACTGATACCAGCCAGTCAGTATCCAATTAAATTTTTCTTCTTCCTGTCTTCTTGAGGACAAAAAATAGTTTCAGCCCAAAACTATTCCCCAGAAGTCAGAAAAGCATTCAAAATCTGTTTTGCTGGCTCTGCCTGAACTGCTCTATGCCCCAAATCTAGTCTCCCACAATTATATTTGCCTTATAAAACCTACTTCAAATGTCACCTCCCCTTGAAATCTTTTCGTAACCTCCTCCAGAGACTTAATGGCCGTGCTACCACTCGACTGTGTTCATACCTCTCACCTCATGTATTATAACATGCCTTTTCTACACACTCCTTTGAGCACAGGCATCACGGCTTACTCTTCATTGAAGAGCCAGCCTGGCACAATGCTTAAAAACCTGTTAGTCATTTAATAATGGTTGGACAGACACATGATTTTTCAGAAACTATTAGAGCATATGTAGTTCCTTGATGGTTATTTGTGGGAGAAACCATACACTGATCTTCTAAATTTCAAGATCTATTAGTTTATATTACACAGAGACAGATTGTCAAGCATTGAAGAGTTTCTATTTTACTCACATTTCTAATTTTATTTTTGCTCATCTCAACTATTACAAACTTTAGAGTGACAGATTTTTGCTTTTGTTGGGAAAAAGAGTTGGGTAAATTGATGGCATGTCAGAGGCTATGATATGGGGTAACAAGAAGAGGAAGGCAGGTAGAAGTGGGAGAATGTTTCTGGCAGGATTTCAGTGCTCTGAGTTAGTGGTGAGCTAAGGCTAAAGTAAGGGTACCTTGCCTAGAATCAGGGTTCGGGAGCTCTAAGTGCCGCTGGTACCAGGCAGGAGGTCTGGTTGTACCGTCAGTGATAAAGGATCTTCTCTTCTGTCTTACATTTTGCTACCATTGATAAAGGGTATGGTTGATGTTAAATACTCATACGAATCTAATCTAATCACCACTGAAGAATTTTACCAGAAGGCAGATTAAAGTTTACAGGACATTTAAGAGACCAGTAATATGATTTCTCAGGAAAAAAATAACATCAAAAATCGTTGTTAAAAGAAAAACTAAATGTGAGGAATAGTCCCAGAAATCATGAAAGCTGCCAATAAAATATATGAAATCTGAATAAAAGATGCCAAAATCTGAAATATATCATTTGTCAGACTTCATTCTTTGATCTTTAAACCCCAAATTCTATATTCACTTAGATATTCCCGGAATATTTTAACCACAAATTTAAAAGTTTTTGTCAATGTTTTCTCATTATAGTTTATAAAAGCTTTGTGGGAAGGAGCAGGATTTGTAGTCATGCCCATTTTACAGTGTGGAAATATCAAGTGAAAAGTCATCAGGAGCTGGCTGGGGTCCCCCAATTTGGGGGGTTATACTTTCATTGAAGTTGACTAGTCTGAGCAGTTTCTGCAAAACAGATGAGTACTTTCTTTCCAGGCAGTATCAGTATGCTGACCCTTCATAGAATCAGAATGAGGTCTGATGAATACACAGCATTGCAGATGGACTATGGAGAACTTGTGATTAAAATAATTCTCTGAACTTTCAGTTGCCTGTGACACAAAAGAGAGATGATAAGAATAGAAACCTGTAAACATATAGTTATATATATAGAAAGAGAGACTATCCGTGAAGGCCAACCCAAATTCCTCCTCCATGGAGACTTGCCACATTTCCGCAGTCATTTATGGCCCCCTCCTTTGACCTCCATAGTGTTTAGTTTTAATGGGCTTATTGTTACTTACTTAAACGTTTACATTTCTTATATTGTACTGATTATAATTCTTAGCTAAGTAGACTAAAAGCTTATTGATGTATTTACTTATCTCTCTTCCCATATGGTACTTAGTAAAATGTCTGTTTGTTTTTTAATATAGGAACTCCAAATATATTTTAATTATATCATAGAATAAACATTAAGGGATTTGATCCATCAATCATAAAACAATTCCCAATTATGTTAACTCATAATAATTATTTCTTTTACAAGAGTTAAAAAATTAAAATATTCCATAACTAATTGTATGAATTTATTTATTCAGTCAGCAGAGTTTATTAGCCATTTATTATGTGCCAGGCAATGGAGATACAGCACAGTACAAGAAATAAAAGGCCTCTGAACTTCTAGTGCAATAAAAGAAGGGAGAATAAAGAGATAAACGAAGCAGATAAATTCATATTATGAAAAATGTTGTAAAGATAATAATATAACAAGATAATATCATTGAAGGTGATTAGGCAAGTAGCTACGTTAGATAAAATGACTGGGAAAGGCCCTCATAAGAGGATGACGTGTGAGCTGAGATTTGAAAGAAATCCTTGCAGACATTGGTAAGAGGAGTGCTACCATATTTCCCCAAAAATAAGACCAGGTCTTATATTAAGTTTTGCTCCAAAAGACGCATTAGAACTTATGTTCAGGGAATGTCATCCTGAAAAATCATGCGGGGGCTTATTTTCTGCTTAGATCTTATTTTCAGGGAAACACGCTATATGCATAGGGATTAGCAAGTACAGACGTCCTGAGGTGGAAAATATCCTGTGGTCAAGGTATAAAAAGAAAGTCAGTGAAGTTTGAGATTGTTGAGCTTAAGGAAATGTGATCTAAAATGATGTTGGAGACATACGAAGTAGAATTAAAATCATGTAAAGTTTTCTATGCCATGATCAGATTAAGATTCTAGTTGTAACATCAACCATATGCTTGTCTACAGAAGATTTGATAGCATCTGGGTGGGCCCCACTGACCAAGCCTCACCTGTGGAATGCTAACAGAAGTGTTCTGTGTCACTTCCAGGCCAAAGTAGTAAAAAAGTAAAAAAAAAAAAAAAAAAATTGTGCTTCTCTGCCCTCTTTCTTTCCTCTGTTGCTGGATGGAGGACTCTAATATCCTCAGCACGTCAAAGCTACAAAAATGAAAATAAGATGGAGGAAAGCTTCTCATCAATCAGGACCACAGATGCTGGACACCTATGTAATCAAACAACACATTTCTATTGTCTCAAGCCATTGAAATTATTTGTTTTGTTATAACAGATGGCACAAACAAACTATTATAATACAGACATGATGGGACTTCCATTTATAAATGATGACTCTGGTACTGTGCCCATAATAGAATATAGGGCTCAAGTATCCATGCAGGGAGGCCAGTAAGGAGGTTGTACAGGTGTCTTGGTGAATGATCGTGCTCACTTGGTTTAGGGATATACATGAAGATGGAGCGAAGTGGACCGATTCATCCTAACGTAGTCCGTCTGGGGTTGTTGTAAGGAGAAAAGCCTTGCTTAGTTCAAATCTATGAATTGGTGTTTTAGTTCAATGTGTTCCCATTCATTAGATTGATAACTTGGAATATCTTAGGTAGGAAACAAAATCTAATCATGTTTTAGCCATTATGCAATAAGGACTATGAATCTCCTATAGGAATTGGTAACAAGAGCAATATCCATGGTCCCCAGACAGGAAAAAGTTACGAAAGACAAAGAGAAAAAAAAAAAATGACATAAGCTAGTCTCATCTATACTTTATTATCAGAAAAACATAATTTCCTGGAATGTCCTTCCAGAAATATTATAGTCATAGCACATAGCAAAAGAGTCTGAGGAGGTAATGAATTGTAATTGAGCACATGATCATCCTGAACAAAATTGATTGTTTTTTAAGAAAAAAAATGAGTGTTTTAGTTAGGATACAGGTCAGGGTGCTATATTATAAAGTACACAGTAGTTTAACGGTGTAGAGTTAAGTGGACATTTTAAGGCTGTTAGGTATGTCTCTCATCTTCTACCAACCCCCACTTGTAGACTTAAGGTTGCATTCTAGTCGCACCACTGCCCAAGCATCTGGAATGGGAGAAGAGCCTAGAGGAGCACATTTATTCTAAGGGTAAACCCACAAATGACACTCATTAATTCCATTCCCAAATTATGGGCCAGAACTTAGTTATATGGCCATTTCTAACTGCAAGGAAAGCTGGAAAATGTTAGCTGGACATTCATGTGCGTAGCTGAAACTGTATTAATTTGAAAGAAGGAGAAAATGGAGATTGGGAAGGGTGAAGGAGGTGCGACAAGTGTACCAAAAATATATGTTTTACTTACAGGTTCACAGAGATTCTTTAGTCAGCTACTCTGGACAACATTATTCAGCAATCCAAAGCACACTTCTTGTGTTGACACCTAGCTTATGGTTCTCCATTTTACACAAATATATAATTAAAGAGGAAAGGGTAGGTTCATTCATTCCTTTATCCACTCATTTACCAAACAGTTACTGAGCACCAAATCCCCAGGAGGAACTAAGCTCCAAAAGGAGGAACAGTGCAGAAAGACGAGCAGAAACAGTACATGAAAGCATGAAAAGTCAAATGAGCTCAGAGATGGATGAGAGCTCAGAGAAATTTTGATGGGCTCTTATCCACAAGACAGCTACAAGCAAAAGAGTTGAGTGGTATGTTGAAATCAGATACCAGCCTATAGAATTAGAATTTATTTCTTTAAACAATGCAGTGCTATGAAAATATTAAAAATAAAAGACCAGCATTACCTGAAATGTATTTTTGGAAGATTACCCTGGCAACAATGCAAGTATTTTCTGCTCCGTGAAACTGAAGTTGAGCACGGATTCATAGCATTGCAATAGTTCACATGGGAGGGCATGAGAGAGACTTTACTTGGGAAGAAGAGAGCAAAAGAAGCAGATGTAGCAACTCAGTGTGTCTGAGGAAACAAGGGAGAGGATTGACTGAATCAGACTGGCTGATTCGTAGGACAAGGATCTGGTGCTGAAATTAGCTGGAAGTTGGAAACAGATAGAACACGTGTAGGGGAAAAGTGGTGAGTTTAGTTTCGGACTAAAGTTTGAGATCTCATTCACAGGGGTGCAGAAACTATGATAGGTGACTAATAAAAATAAGCATTTTTTTGCAATGCAACAGTTTGTACTACGGATATTCTCATATTGTTCTGGGAAACCTTCCCAACTCAACCTTTGGCTGCAGTCACTGTAAACCCTTGAGAGTCGTTCAGGAAATTCCGTGCACTTATGATTCTACTTTGAAAGTGCACACCCAGGAAAAGATACACTGAGTTTTGATGCACTTAGTAGAGTCAGGACTATACTGTGCTAACAATAGGCCTGAAGAAGCCTGGGGCCCTCTGGGGACTTGCTCTAGGAAACACCACATGTGAGGCTGGATTTCATGGGTGATACAGATCTAAGGGCTGGCTTGAAACTTGCACCCAGCAGTACAGGATAACAAGGAAGAAAGGAAGGAAAGAAAGGAGGGAGGGAGGGAGGGAGGGAGGAAGGAAGAAAAGAAGAAAGGATGAAAGAACTCAGAATCAAAAACAGCATTTGAGTCTCTAGGAACACAGCGGATATTTTTGTAATAATATAGCATCAAATATCATTAAGTTAAAGATTCACAAATCACCAATAATTCCATCATGAGATGCTGGCCATTTGAACTCAGTCCCTAAAAGACAGGGACATATGGCCAATACATAAAAGTATACCACAATGGGTCAGGGAAGATTTGTCCTAAGTCAAACTTTCTCTTCATTCCTATGTCTTCAAATACCATATCTGACCCAGCCAATACTCCTCCTTAAATGCCCTAATCTATTATTCTGGCCTCCCCTTTTTTCCTGTTTCTTTGCAACTTAGGCATTTCTAACTTTTCCTTACTGCAGGACTCCCATGTCAGCTCATCCTGGGTCTCCTTTGGTTTGTTTTGCTACATTTAAAGAACCTTGCTGAAATTGACTTCTGGCAATGCTCTGAAACTCTTCTCTTAAAAAGCACCCCCAAGGGCACCCAGGAATTGGTCCTACCAACGCTGGGAATGCCCCCTGCCCAGTTGAGCTTCAGCACCACCCAAGTTGAAAGACACGTGTACTTAGATGCTTGTTCACTTCAAATGTTAAGAGTTGTCCCCTCCACGTTTAGAACTAATTTCATCAATAAAGCGTTAGAGTCATATTGTGTAGTTAGATTTATCACCAATGAGTCTGTGGGGTATCCTCCGTCTATCTCATTCAACACATTTTATAATAAACAGGGGTCCAGAAATGGTGTTGGGCAATGAGATTACATTAATGAAAGGATGCAGCAGCTGCCCTCAAAGAGACCATAATCCAATAAGACAATAAATAAAAATCTATTACAATATACTGTTTTAAGTTCTATGATACCATATTGCCCCGAAAATAAGACTGGGTCTTATATTAATTTTTTGCTCCAAAAGGTGCAGTAGGGTTTATGTTCGGGGGATGTCATCCTGAAAACTCATGCTAGGGCTTATTTTCCAGTTCATCTTATTTTCAGGGAAACACGGTAAAAGTTTGCACAGAGGTTTTCTCAACTTGTTTTATATATATGTATGTATATGATATATATGTATATGTGATACATATAATCATATATATATCTTATCTATATTTATATACCTAGAATCTCACCCAAACATCTCATAGCAGAACCAATTAAAAAATCATATTCATTAATAAATTAGCTATATTAGTTTTAATTGATTATGAAAACTTGATATATGACAAAAGTCCAAACATGCTACTTTCCATTGACTATATTTATATTGAACAAAAATATATTTGCTAATAAAACGTTCATCATACTATAGCAGTGACAAGAACATCAGTTTTCAAAGTTTATCCAGGAAACATTAGGGGGGCCTCACAATATATTTAAGGTGATCTACAAGGTCAAAACTAATTTCATAATCACACTAGGACATGTTTTTATGTTTCCTCTCTCCTTCCCTCATTAGTGTTGAGAGAAGTTTCCTAGAATCAACGTGAAATGTGATATGGCAACAGACTGAATGCAGAAGCAGACATGAGGCATTGTCTATTAGCTAGGCATTAAAAGATTTTTCAAAATAATGTGAAAACAATACCACTGCATTTTCTCACTGCATTTGTGGTTTACAAAACATTAGTTTCTTAGAAGTATGTTATTCATTTGAATGTATAATGGATTATTTTTAATAGATTCATAAATGAATACTTTAAATTTTTTCTTAGTTTTAATTTCCAACAGGTTAAATATTGATAGGTATAACTCCCATAATCAGAAGTGCTTTGGAGTGATTAATCATTTTTAAGCACGAAAAAGGGGTCTTGAGAAAAAACAATTTGAGAATTGCTGCCTTAGAGTGACTAAGAGCTATCAGAATTATGTGCAACTCCTCCCTCTTTTCTAACAAAGAAAAGATGGCAGTCAGGGAGTTTGGAATAGGAAATCAAAATATACACTAGAGAATTACACATAACATTGTAGAGCACAGAAAACATTGTTTTCACGCAAGGGAAGGAGTGAGAATGAAATGATATTTCTTCTTGGCGATCTGGAAGAACTTCAAAGAGGAGGTGAGCACTAAATTCACTTGACCCTTGGAAAATAAGTAACTATATGTTTTAGTTTATATTAACTTCGGGAGCAACAGTGCAACATAATTTGAGAAGATTCCAAAGTATAAAGTTGGAAAGCAATGGATATATTCCTTTAAGTTTGGTAGTCAAGTAAGATGTCAATGCTGACTCCTCAGGCAAGGCCCCAGTGAGATGCTTTTTGATCTAAACAATAAGTCTATTGTAATTAACACAATTGCTGCATATAGTCTTTTCTCAATTTATGGGCACAGATCCCATGGAGTCAAAGGGACTTCAGTGCACGCATCAAGAGAATTTCATAATCTGGAGTATGAACAAACATTGACCAAAATCTACCTTTTACAATGGGCTCTATAATGTTTGAATTTATGTCATTCTGCAATTTTATATTTCACATAAAAAGTTTTATTCTCAGATGTCTATAATAAGAAATGTTGCAAATTCTTTTGAAATGAAGTTGAATATTAACCACATTGAGAGAAATGCTATATGCATTAACACCATTTTTATTCCCAAGAAATCAATAAACAGAAATTGCTCTTACCTGAGAGAGGAATTTCCTGTAAAACCCAGAATGATTTTAACATCTGAATAATGAAAGTTTACGTTAAATGCCATTTTTCAGTTTAAATAGCACTTTAGGTACACGCAAAAACTTGTACATAAATTTTCATAGCAGGTATATTTGCCAGAAACAGGAAATTGCCAGAAACAGGAAATAATCTAAGTGTCCATCAACAGATAAATAGATAAAATGCACATCCATACAGCAGAATACTATTCAGCAATAAAAAAAAAAAATGAATTACTGTTGCTACAAATGGATGACTATTACAATTGTCATGCTTTGTGAAAGAAGCAAACACGAGTACATGCTGTATCATTTCATTTACATATAATACTGAAAAATACAAACTAATCTATAGTTTGTATATAGATAGAAATATAGATAGAAAGCAGGTGGGTAGTTTCAGAGGGGGCCAGGAGGAGGAACTGCAAAGGGGTGTGAGGAATCTTCTGGAGTGATGAAAACATTCGGTAATCTGAGTATGGCAACGGCTGCAAAGGACATACCTTGTGAAAACTCATCAAGCTGTACACCTTAAATGGATTCAGTTTATTAGACATAAATTATGCCTCCATAAAGTTGATTTTTAAAATGCACTGTAATACAAATAACCTCATTTGATTATCTCAACTATTCTGTAATGTAGTACGAAAGATTGTGATCTTATTTTGTGGATGAGGAAAGTGGAGGTAGAGAGGTGCCCAGGGCCAGTAACTCTGAGCTTCAGAAACTTGTCAAGAATAGTGACTCTCAAATATTTGTTGTGCCTTTTTCTTTTTCTTTTTTTTTTTTGCCAAGTACAATATTGTCCAGAACTTTATTTTATAAAACAGTAAATGCTGGGATGATGTGATTGGAACAGACATGAATATGAGTGTGGGATGGAAAGGGTAGGGGAGATGTAAGGCAAATATACCACCACAGGATCCAAGGGCTCTGACACAGTTTGGAAACTCTAAAGTGATGCCATAATCACTTTAAACAGATGCTTAAAACAGATTATGTTGCTTCAGACCTCTGCTCTGTCGTTTATCAGCTGAAAGTCCATGTTTGCTCATGAAGTTAAATATATTTACAGAATTGGTCAAATAGAATTTTTTAGTGCTTATGCCACTTGATGTTTTTCGGTTATATTTTAGATTTCTGTTAGTTTACTTCTTAACAATGCAACAATATTTAGATGGTTTGATTACTCTCAAAAGTCCCGGAAATGCAGATGATCCCATGAAATAATGTTCCATGAAACTATCACAAAAGTTGGGCCAATAGTAGGGAAGTCAGCTTTATCCTTGACTCCTGTTTCTTTCACATCTAATCAGTCATTGCAACAGATTCACCCAACTGATTCTCACTTGAATAGTTCAACCTCTTTTTATTGCCATGGTCACCACCATCATTCAGAGCAACCGACATCCATCTTCTTTATGATAGCAAAGGTCCACCATCAATTCCCATCCAATCAATTCCACGCACTGCAGCCAAAATATTCATTCCAAAAAAAATGCAACTGATTCCTGCTGTGCCTCCGTATAGAGTTCTTTCATGGCTCCGCATTCTCTTTAGGAAAGTGTCTGAACTCCTTCTTAGGATTTACAAAGTCCTAATGAACTGGGTTCTACTTACCTCTCAAAAACATCTATTACCCACGTGCAACCCTAAACTCAATCCTTTAGCAAAATGGAACTCCTCAAACATGTGGCTTTCAAAACATGCTACTACTTCCTCTCCAGAACACTTTTCCTCCCTTCTTTTTGTCTCCACCCATTCGTGCCTCATCCTAGCTTTCACTTCTTTTGGAAGCCTTTATTCATGTCCTTCCACTAGGTCAGATACCCTTCCTAAGGCTGAGTTCTGTCATCATAGTGTTTCTCATAATATTATAATGAACTATTTGTGTACATATTATCTCCTTCAGAATTGTAAACTCCTGGACGCACATATATTTTTTCCCATTTTCTCTCTAGTATCTAGCACAATGCCTGGCAGAGAGTTAGCACTCAGTAAGTATTTCTTAAATGAATTGACTGAATAAGCCATCCTAACAAAGAGCGAGAGCAGATGGCTCTAGACTGCAGATGGGACAAATTACTTTCTTCCAAAATTAAGGTAAAAGACACTGTGTATGGGTTCATGACTCAATATCTCTTCTGGCTGAATATAACATGGAATGACTCCATCTAGTTCAAAGCTGAAGCATTTAATCTCTTTAAGAAGACTACAGAAACACTATTATTTTCCAACATATTGTTCTTTCCTAGGCAAGAAGGGTTTTCTGGCATGTTAATCCGTAAAGCACTTCCATGATTAGGTTTAAGATTTTCTGCAGGTATAGGGGCCCTATCCAATGAAACTAATGCATCAAGGTTAAAGAGGAAAAATCCCGAGAAGCTTTAAGCATGTTAGGATAATTGGGCCCAACATGCGTAAATTGCTTTCAGATGAAAGGCTCTAAGCAATTGTTAAATTATAAACATTGAAAAAAAAATTCTCTGTATCCAATCTAAAGAAGAAATGTTTCCGTTTGTATAGCAAATTAGATTCAGGTATTTCTGTGGGTCAGCATTATTTTTTTCCCTTTTTTTTGGTCAAGGGAAGCTCTTCTGGCACTTGTTGCATGTGATTCAGAAATGGAAGGGATTTGGGAACTTTTTTGCCTTGCACTTGTCCCACAGCAATTACATTGGAAGGGGTCCTAGACTTGTGGGGTGTGGGGTGTGGGATAAATTTGGAGAAACACCACAATATGTAAACAAAACCTGCTAGTTTTCCAAAATACCTAACCACAAGACTTCACATTTTGGCAACTTAGAAAGGGCCAAATGTGCTTTATTCTGACAACAAGTTTTATTCTCAGGGAGAATTATGAATCCCAGTTAAAGCAAGCAACTACCAATAACCAGAGCTGAAGAAATTTTAAAATATAGGCTACGTAGTAAAACGTAGCAAGCCCCATTCTGAGACAATATTAATCATGAAGCCAGTGGCGTCAATGAAACCTTTGAAGTGTATGTGTTTGTTCAAAATACTGTAAATTAAATCCTACAGGAGAGTTATTTCTGAAGATAGATCATTAGCATTGAACTGCTAACTTCAGGTGGATTAAGTCTTCAGACTTGAAGCATCAGAAACTGAATAACAGTGTTTGAGTCTTAGATAAGAGTTTATGATGATTTTTTTAAGTTTGTAATGTCTTAAAAGGGCTTGTTTTATATCATTGTTATATGACTTTGCCTACCTAGCTCACTCTTTAAGGCAATCAGAAAGTCCAAAATTAGATAATCCATTTCAAAACATTGTTGCATTTCCTCAGAATTTCAATATTGCTGTTAGCCAGAGAAAACAACTGGTTCAAATCTCAAATAGCTCTAAAGTTGTGCTATACCCATTGCCAGCTCTCATTTAAACATGGCCATGGGAGCAGTTCATCTTCCCTGCCTTTTGGAAGGAAATGGCCTGCAGGCTCTTTTCCTTCGCCCAGGTCTCCAGAGCTGGGTCTTAGGAAGTCTGGAGATCCAAGGAAAGGTAAACAGCTTACCTGCCTTCAGGGACCGTGATGTTAGAGCTTTGATCAGTTTGCAGTCAGGGGAAAGTGTAAGCATAGACTAAGTGGTCGATGGTACCCTAACTGAAATCTGAGGTTCACAAGTGAAGGTGTGCATGGGCTTGAGAAACCCCATGAAACAAACAGAAAGTGGGAGCAATTCCAGTTACTGTCTCAGAAGGGAGTTCAGAACTATAGATTAGGACCAAGTAGTATAGATTTATTAAAATCCTGTAATGATTAGAAGTAAACTGCTTGTTTTTAAAAGGCACATTCATTCACCTATTCTTTTATTCATCGAAAAAATATTTGCTGAGTGTGTACTACCTATGCTTATCTGATACTAACTCTACTTGGCCCTAAGGATATTACAGTGAGCAAGAATGAGATACTCTCTACCCTCATGGGCTTTCCTGCCTGGCAGGAGTATAATACATGTGCATGTGTGTAATATATGCATATGTGTGTCTATATGTGAAGACAAAGATATAAAGATAGGGAGATATAAAAGTCAGAATTCCAATACTCTTTTCTGGGGGAGGGGCAGGAAACCCCAACAAGATGGAGAGGGAAGTGACGGCCTTGCTTCCCAACTTCCCATCTAGAAGTTAATAAAACAATAATCATTCCTTTCCCTCCTCCCAGCAGCCAGGGCCAAGCATGCTCTCCCCTACATGACAATGACTCAGAAACAATTAGAAAGTTTAAGAACGTTGCACCAACAGAGTTCTGAATCCAGCCGTACAACAGCAGAAGCAGTGGTGACTCTAAGCAACAGTAACCCTCATGTGATCTGGCTTACCTTTCAGCTGCCCCCCCTCAGGCTTCCTGCCAGGTTCCCTTCCCTGATTTTTCAGGGATCGCATCAATTTTTCTCCTATACCTTTTAGTGGTGTTGTTGAACAGAATTGGTGTCCAATGTGTGCCACCAAGAATAGGTACTAGCAGATGGAGAAACATTAAACAAATAGTCTTGGCATTATTAATTAATCGCAATCATAGAAAGTGCTATGAAAGAAAAGTGGATTTATCTTTTTGAATATCAAGCAAGCAAAGAAGGTATTTGGGAAGCCGAAAACCGCTGCCACTTCTAGGCTGGAGGAAAAATTCCCCCAATGAACCAACAGCATGCTAGAAGTTACTGAAGGAGAGAAAAGCATGCCGCATCCCTGGACCCAGGAAAAAGAAAAAAGCACTGCACTCGCATCCAATATGAATGTGTAAACATGAACCACAGAAAGACCTCTGTAGGTTTTAACATTCCTTTTAGGGTAAATGTTGCTGTTCATAAGCAGCAATTCACCTCAGAAAAGATTATTTCTCTCTGCACTTCACACAATCCCTATATTCAAGTGCTAACAGCTTCATGTCTCTCCCATTCACGCAATGATGGCCCAGTACAAGTCCTCAGCCTCTCTCCCTTAGGCTGGCATCCCAGGGTCTTGGGTGCCACCCTTCACATCTCTCCTTGTGTTTGCCATCCAGCTGATCACTCTAAAATACTATGTGATTATGTCAGTTTTGTTTCTTTAAATCTTTCTGGGCCACTCCATTATCCCATTGCCTAGAGGATGAAATGCATGAACAGACATAAAAGCTGTTTCTACTGTGGTTCTGACATCTCCCCAGCTTCACTCCTGCCTCTCATCACCTGCAACTTTGCGTTCTGGCAACACTGTATGTTGCTTGTATCCTCCAAACATACTAGATGGTTCTGTTCTTTTGTACCTTTGTTCAACTAGTGAATATTCTGGGCTTGAAATTTCTTTACCCTCTTCCTTATTTCTCCTAATTCTAATTCATGTTTAATGAATGAGCTCAGATGTCATCTTTTTAGAAACTTCAGAAACTTTCTGGAACCCCTGGGTTAGACGAAGAACTCCTGTAGTAACATACATATCTCTGTCATAACACTTATCACATTTTATTGACATTGTCTTTTTGTCGTGATCTTACCCATTGTCTCAGTCAGCTCGTACTGCTTTGACACAATTACCATAGACTGGGTGGCTTAAACAACAGAAATTTATTTCTCACAGTTGTGGAGGCTGGGAAGTCCAAGATCAAGGTGCTGGCCAATTATGTTCCTGGTGAAAGCCCTCTTTCTGATTTACAAATGGCTGTCTTCTCACATGGCACAGAAAGATAGAGAATCTCTCTCATGTCTCTTCTTATAAGGATGTGAATCCCATTCATGAGGGCTTCATGCATTGAATGACCCATTCAATTACCTTATTTCTACCCAAAGACCCCATCTCCAACATGGGAATTTGGAGGTGACACAAACATTTAGTTCATAATACCCAAAAAGATTTGTGTCTCATTTATTTTGATATCCCCAACACCTATAATAGCTCCAGCCAAAAATTAGGCTCCTAATATATGTTGAACAAATTTATGTGTATAATGTTCCTATTAACATCGAGTATTAATAACCATACAGCTTCACTGGAGGCCTGATTTATTTAACATGAATTCTTAATGTTTCTTCAAGAACCGTCTCATCCAACTTACTCTTTGAAGATTTCAATAATCAATAGGATCTTCCTAGAAAAGTTAGAAGACAGAGTTTATGGAGAAAATAGCAGCACAAGAAAAAGAAATATGAGGGTGTAATGTTGCTGCAAAAAGAGATGAGTTACAGATGGAGACATTTGCAAAATGAAGAAGGAAAGAGTAGGAAATGAGAAGGCTTAATTATGGTGCATGATTCAACCACAGATTAGAATGCTGTATCTTGCTTCCAGTTTTCTTCACTTCTATTTAAACTGTACAAATATGACTTCCTGAAGTAATCTATTTCTAGTAACATATATTCAGCCCTGACATGTTTAATTCCTGTCATGAGCCATGTAACCCGTGAAAGACAAAAAACAGATTCCTAACAATGCTTGGCATGAGAGCCTCTATCTGAATTCCTGGGGCCCCTCAGAAAATAAGCATCGTGAAGACCTTGGTAGAGGAGCATGTCCCCATCCAGTCCCAAATCCTCAAGAATATCGGGTTTTTTTTTCCCCTTTCTGCATAAACTCCACTAATAATCCTCTGTCTTTAACTGAGGATAAAGAAAGGTCAAAAAGCTGACAGCAGAGGTATTCATGATAGGCAGTCCTAGATGAACCCCCAATTCTATCACTTCCCAGTTTGTATGACCTTGAGTGCATTAATTAACTTCTCCAAGGTCAGTTTCCTTGTCTCAGGAGTGGGGACATAATTGTGCCTAACTCAAAGGGTTTGGGTGACTAGTATATGCTAATGTATTTATAAAAGCTCTTACTTAGCACTATGCCAAGAAAACAGTGAGTGTATTAGATAAATGAGACATGCATTAATTCTTTCCATCTGAAAGGAATCCATTTTGCCCTGTGATGACTCATGTAACATGAGGCTGGACACCAATCTCTTCCTTCTATGTAGCCTCTACTCTCTTCCAAGTAACCAAGTGTGCACCAAACTCTATCACCAGGCCCTTCTCATCTTCCCGAGAGACAGGGACTCCCTCACGCTCCGGCGTGCAGCATCACTGCCTCTCTGAAGCACAGGGATAATCCTGGAAGATTCTTCTCTAAAGCACACGAGACTCATGGCATTTTGCACTTGCAACCTTTGAGAATTTGATCATATCTATGTGTGCTGCCACATGACTCATATGTTGAAGCAAGTACTTAAATCAGTGATAATCCTGGGTGATGATTCAGCCTCTACATTTTAATTCATATTTGTGAAATTAGGGATTCTGGAATGTCTCAAGATGTTTCCTTTGCAAATAAAAAAAAGAGTGTACCACATATGTAGAACCCAGGTTTCCAGGAAAAGTTCTACGTGTCATCTGGAAACAGATGTATCTGAACTGAACACAGCTTGGAGGATCCTGTGTGAGATTTCCTCAAGTGGATTGTAGATTCATCCTTAGAGGAATACCTCAAATGTCACCTCTCTGACGTGCTCCCTGACTTTTCTCATGTTTGCTCTTTCTACTTCTGTGCTTCCATAGCATTGCATGTATAACCTATTATGACATCACTTTACTGTTGGACTCCTTTACAAGGCATAACTACTTAAGAACAGAGACTCCTATCTTTATCTTTGTATCCCTGATTACAGTTTCTAGCATGTAATTGCCTCTCAATAATTTTTTTCCCCATAACAATGAGCCAGTACTCTTTCTGTACTGGCAGCTTTCCACATCATACACCTATGGAATTGGTTTATACCCACTGATTCCACTAAATTGAAGGTGGATAGATTGTTCTGCCCCTGTTTTAGCTGTGGAAGATTTCCCTGAGGTCTTTTCTTATCACATAAGGACAATCCATGTAGACTATCCTAAGGCACCTTAGATTGACTGACATCTCCCAATGTCTTCACTCCTTTGGCAAAGTTTGCCCCTGAGTCGTGGCCTCTCTATGCCTGCTGTTGTCAGTAGATGTCATATAAACCTAGAAAATAGCCAAGCAGTGAAAGCAGGATTTATTAAAGCGAAGTTCTGAAAGATAGAAGCAGTAGCAGGTGTGCCATCTTCCCACTGCCTGTTGCATCCTGAGGTAGTACACAGAGACTCCAGAAAGTCTAGGTTTTACTATCTAGAAGAACCTCAGACCTTTAAACTGAATGAATAACTAGGAAATCCCCGCTCCTCCCCTGGCACAGTCAGGGGCTGACATCCAACAGCAATATGATGGATGGAACCTTAGCTCTGGCCTTGGTTTGTAAGCCAAGCACTCATGGTTAGGGAAGCAAACATCTTGGGATCCAAGCTGTGTGGTTGTAGCTATATAATAAGGCTGGTCAGTGGCATGGTTTTTACCTCCACATTCATGGGTGGGGTAGCACCAGACCCTTCTCTGACATAATCAGGGGGATTGAGGTCACAGCTTACATGATGTGGTGGATGAGTGACATTTTTGCCCACTTCAGCCCTCTGTCAGGATCCATAACCTTAATCATTCAGCTATAGCTGCTTTCATGTAGTTTTGCAGGAAGAAAGACTGTAGGCAATAAGTACTGGACAAGTTAAAGCCTGATCTTTCGGTAGACTTAATCCTTGTATGGTCCTAACTCATTACCATCTGCGGGACCTAAGTAAAATTAATTCAACCAGATTGAATTACATCTTATAGACCAAGTCACTAACACACCTCTCTCTAAAATAAAAGTGATCATTAAGCCCAGGAGGGCAGTGGCTCCGTCTAACACCCTAAGGCATCTCTAATGCCTGTACAACTGCTTTTGTTGAGTGAATAAAAGAATGAATCTTCAATTATGGGAATTAGATCTCATCCCTGTTTGACTTTGACATCAAAGGGGATTCAAATGTGTTTATTATTTCCTGAGAGCATGATCCCAGCAAAGCTATAAGGGCTAATACTTAAAAGGGTCATCCTTTTCACATCGTACCTATCTATTTACCCCTTCTGTCTCATAATACCCTAATGCCTACTTTCTGCCGTATGATAAATTCCTTTAGCAAACATGGTTATAGATTTAGTGAGCCTTTAGGAAAGGACAGGAATAAGAAGTCCCTCTTTCACCAAAAATTTTGTCACCAAACATTAAATGGCTTATTTAAGGACAAGAGCCACTTTCCAAATGACATACTGTAGTAACCACATCTCTTTATAAAGCTGCATGTTAGAATCACTTGGAGATCTTGTTTTAAAAACAGATATATAGACCACACTCCTAAATGCAGAGGGTGCCAAAAAATGTATACACATTTTAAGAAAGAAAAAAACACTATTAAAATTGTAATACTCAATACATACTGATAACAAAAGATGAATTCAAGTCACATTTGACTTCTGCAATTACAAGAGGTGCTCAAAGTGGTTACCATCAGTGTCCAGACACTTCCGATTATGGCACACTACCACTTGAGCAACGTTAACCAAAGGGTCCACTTGTATACAATTTTTTGACACCCCCGGTATTCTGATTTAATTGGTACAGTATGGGGCCTGGGTATGATTGTCAGCTGAAGGCATGATGGAGAACGCCTGCTGATGGCTGTGCTACTCACAGCCAATCTGTGGGCTGATCTTTATTGGTGTTTGTACAGTAAGATAAATACAGAAATCAAGACTGTTTAGAAACGTGTATAGCAAGTAATTTATGGAGTAATTTATGTCTATTGAATTTAATATAATAAATACATCAACAGTTGTATTTTTTATGTTTCATTTTTCACGTTACTTCATTTTTTGAGTATTTAAATTAAATTAAAATCATATGTATTGTATTTAAAACAATACTAGTCCATAAATAATTAAATATTTAAAAAACACACACACACACAAAACTGGCCCTTTTCCCTTTACCTATGCTTGGTCTCTCTATATATCCATTTATCTATCTATGTCGCGGGTGTGTGTGTGTGTCTGTGTCTGTGTCTGTGTCTCTCACACAGTGGGAAGAGCCACTGTCAGGATGCTAGGGGACAAGACTACATTTTTAAATGTAGATGATACCTCTCGTTCTGTCCCTGAGTCCAAATAAAACCAAAAGAAATGATTACTCTGCCTGTTTCCAGGCATGTCCCTGATTATTTTCGGAGGGAATTTGCCTCTAGGAATGGAAAAGCCTGCAGAGTTAAGTACTGTCTCCCTAAGGAAATCTTCACAGTAGAATTACCTATTACTTTTTTTTAATTTCTTTTTTTAAATTAGTTTCAGGTGTATAAAACAATGCAATAGTTAGACATTTACACCCCTGTACTGTATACTTATTAGTTTTTAACAAGCAGCTAAATCCAGCAGCTCCTTGACCTCTCAGCATCCTAGGGGACACTTGCTATCAGCCCTAGCCCTGATGTTGGGGTTCATAGGATCTCTAAGGTGGGGCCTAGCAAAAGCAGAGGTAGAAGCAAGTAGGAGAGAATGAAGGAGGGAAAATAGAAAAAAAGAAAAGAAAAAAAAGAGACAAGAAAAGGAAGAAATGAGAGAAGGAAAAGAAGGAGGAGGGAAGAAAGAAAGGAAGGAGAGAAAAAAAGGAAACAGAGAAGACAGTCATCTCATACCGACTGTGGCAACGCCCTGTAAGTTACTGATACATGCTTGTATTTTGTAGTTCGGAGAAGGTTGCATCTGTGTGTCTACCGCATTTTTAAGGTTCACACTTTCTCTTGCTCTACATTCACTGTCTGGTTGTTACCATTTGGGCTCCAATGTGATGCTGACCTGAATAGTTGACTTAGAGAACAGAATTAGAGGAAAGTACATTGAACTGGGAGCCAAGAGCCTTGAGTTCCAATCTCGCTTCTGCCATTAACCAGCAGCGTGAAGATGTGGGAAAGGTGTCAGGACTTGTGAACACCAGTTTTGTTATCAGAAGGTTAAAGAGCCTCTTGACTCTCTCTAAGGTTCAAGAATTATATTTTGTCCCAAATTTTCACCTGCTATGTTCTTTCTTAAATTTCCCTAGTTAAAAAACAAAACAAGATTAAAATGTAATATTTGCCTTTTGCTTTTCATTATTTAGAATGAGGTAGAGGTGAGGGGGTTTTGTTGTTTTGTTTTGTTTTCTGCAAATGATTTTGGCTTCTGGGATCAAATTTTACTTCTAGTGCATTATTAAATCTGAATATAGTGTACGTAAAGTGGTTAACAGAGTGAATAGTTTGCAGTAAGTGGGAGCTATATTTATTACTTCAATAATTAAAATATTAACTCATTGAATAAAGATGAGTTTATAAATGAAAACCAAATAACAAAGTCTGTTTTCAACATTTACTTTATTCTTTATTCCATTCAAGAATTGGGAAGCTGACTGATGGTTAAGATTGTAGTAGTTTGGAAGATCCAGCCATGGTCAGTGTTTTCAGGGGTTCTTATTGATCAGAATATTTTTTAAATGATTTTCCCATTAATATTTCTAAATCATTTAAATAATAAATATTATTCTCATTGACTGTCTAACCAAATACCATCAGTTTTCTAACTAGTGTTCAAGGGAAACAAAAAATGTCTTTTAGCTGTCTTAGACCATTTAGGATAGAAAGAGCTATTTTTTTTCTATGCAAGACAAGTTAAGCCTTTAAAAAAAAAAGCCTTTCAAAGGCAAAACCAGAATCTTTACAGTTTTATAATGAAGACGATTTCTCTTGGTTTCTAATTCCATTCTTCAATAAAGGAACTGGGATCATTAGAAAACTGATTGGTTCTGTGACTCCCCAGCCCAGAAAATATACAAGGAGAGCCTGAGGTATCAGAGAGTAAGGAAGTGCTCAAACAACAAAAGTATATATCAAAGAACACAGAAGCCAACTTGGAAGAGTTCCCAATGGCCAATGCTGTAACAATTAGAGCAAAAACAAATAAATATTATTGGAGAGCTGGCATAAAGTATAAAACAAGTATACATTAGTTCACATAAATAAATGATCAAATAAAGAAATAGAAGACACACATTTTCTTTATACAAGAATTCCAAATAATATATATAGATACTTCCTCCTCCGAGAGATAGAGCTTAATTTATCCCCATTCCCAACCCCACCTCACATTTGAGTGTCAGCTGCACTTAGTGACTCACTTAGTGAATAGAATATGATAAGGGAAAAATATTAACTTTCCAGTGGAAAAATCTAGCAAACATTGCCTCTACCCAGTGATCAAAATTAACATCAACAGTGATATAGCACTTCCGTGTCATATACCCTCTGATATAATGTTATGTGAAAGGCACTTCACTTTTGTGGCGGTCTTCTCAAAACCCATAACCCTAGTCTAACTATAACAAAAACATCAGAGAAACCAACGTTGAAGAACATTCTACAGAACACCTAGCCAGTACTCCTCAAAAATGTCAAGGTCATTAAAAACAAGGAAATTCTGAGCAACTGTCACAGCCAAGAGGAGTCTAAGGAGACGTGAAGACTAAATGTAGTGTGGTGTCCTGTATGACATCCTAAAACAGTAAAAAGGACTAGGGAAAAATAAGTGACATCAAATCAAGAGTGGAGTTTTGTCAACAGTAACATACAAATATTGAGTCCTTAGTTGTAACAAATGTACCATATTAATGTAAGATGTTAACAATGGGCCAAACTTAGTAAAAGGTATATGAGAACTCTTCCCTCTATCTTTGCAACTTCCCTGTAGATCTAAATCTGTTTTAAAATAAAGTTTATTTACATTTTTAAAACAATAAATGTTACTTGATAGTTTATGTAAAGGTGTTTATAGCCACTTGACTGGAAAGCAGGCAAGAACACAGCACCTAAAACAGGGCCTGGCACACAGGAACCAGTCAACTATCTCTGTTGAATAAATGTAATGGCTATGAACTATTTATAGATTGTATAAGCCTATTTATTTGCAACTAAAAAGTGTTCTTAAAATCCTAAAACTTGAAGGTTATGATAGAAATTACTCAAAAGGAGAAAAAACAATGTTTTCATTTACTAAATGTTTCCAAAAGATATTCAAACCAGGGATAATTTAAGGAAAGTTACAGAGGAGGTGGCATATGTAATCAGTTAGCGAGCTGCCCAGCCAAACGGAATATTGCTGTAAGGGAAAATGGAGAGGATCTGATTAAAACTAGGTATGTTTTCTTATGTGAACTTTAAAAATTGATACTATTTCCTCTTCAGCCTTTTGTTTGTTGTGGTGAGCTCTAGTCTTGCATTCTCTTGTTTTCATATATATATATATATATATATATATATATATATATATATATATGTATAAAATATATATAAAATATTTTGTCTCTGTGGTCTTTCTCACATTTCATTTTTCTCCTTTCTTATGCCTCTTATTATCTTCTGTCTTTTCATTCCTCCTGACCTGGGTGCCCCAGGCTAATGTTGATTCACTTTCATGTGAACCGACTCAGCCCCCTTTCTTCTGTTCTCAGGTACCTGGCTTGGGGCCTTCCCTTTGCTTATTAGCATTTTCTTTAGGGACACTTGTATGCACTTATAAAGTACTCTGTGATTCACTCTTCTTATGTTGTCTGCATCTGAAAACAGATGCATCTCATCAGGTTTGTTAATTTAGAAATCTGGAAAACATTGTAGACTTTGGTAGCAGAACTTATTTTCCTATGAATATAATGACATAACAATGTTGCCCTCATTTAAAGTGTACTCTAAGCAGAATTATGTAGGAAAACATATTCGTTCGCCAAACATTTTATCTTTTGCTTTGAAACATAGTTTTAAAATCATGTGAATATGTGTCTGACAGTAGGGCGATTGTGTAATAGCCACTGTAATGACAAAGTATCTTCATACTGTAAGACGAAGGAGGCAACTCCATAAAATATAACAGAATTTATTCTAAGGTAATTTACTTACAGGAGGATTGGGGTGGAGTGGAGAGATGGCCCAGCGGTTTTGCCCAAATTATTCTCAGTTAACAGATCCCTGTTACAGTACATGTTTTATAGTATAACTCAGGTGCTAATGATTGGCAATACAAAGGGACAAGAAAGTAGTAGCTCCAAGAGCCATACCTTCCGGTGGTCTTGTGATAGATGATTACTTATAATCAATACTATTACCAGTTTGATATTCATCTCAGTTGTCATGTCACTCTGGCTGTTACTAAGAAAAATATTTATGGCTACGTTTTATTATTAATATTATTATTATTATTATTAGTCAGATGTACAAAACAATGTAATAGACATTTACACCCCTCATAAAGTGACAACCCCCCCTTCCCCAATCTACCACTCCTCCGACATCACACATAGTATGGCTACGTTTTAAAAGAACACAGACAATCATCAACTAGAAAGCTTTGATATGCTTACTAAAAACAGTGAGGTTAGTCAAAGATGACAGCATGCACCTTAAAATTGAAATCAAATCCAGGACACAGAGATGGAGCTGGTATTGTTCACATCTGCATCTGTACAATATGGTTGGTCCTGATGCTCTATGTGCCCTGTAATGTGGGCCATGGGTGCGGACCGAGACCCAGACCGGTACAACCTTGTTTCTGCCTCAATGATACAAATACACAGTCTGATGGTCAAGCAGCCTCGGGTTATGTCACGTATGGCCATCAGGCCTGCATCTGCTTGATAACTTTTGAGGCTTACTCAAGCCCTTATAATGCAAATCAAATCAATTTAACATTAAGTCCTGAACAGGAATTACTTGTGCAAAAAGAGAAAAGAGAGATATTTTAAATTGTGTCATCATTTTGATACAATTTTATTGTCCAAGGAATTAGAAAACTTGGTTTTGTTTGGGACACTCTGGACAAGTCATTTAATCCTTCAAGTCTCCATGTGCCTAATTGTAAATGGAAATAATCTATAACACCAGTTAATCCCAATTATGTCTAGATGGTCCTTCCAGATATACAATCTCTGATTCTAAGCTTGATTCAGTATTTGAGGAGCAACTTCTGTGCAAACTGCACTTTGCTAGGTAATGAAGATGGAGCTGCCATTGAGAGTAATAGAGAGTCCAAAGGAAGGATTTGATGGGCAAGATGTGATAAGGAGTAGAGAGAGAAGCTCTCAGTTTTAGCAGTGCTCTCTCTCTCTGATTACGCACACCAATAACATACCAGTTCAAGTGGAGTTAGGGCTGTTTTGCCAGTTATTCTATAGACAAATGTGATCATAACCTTCTGAGTCTACTAATGAGTAATCCCCAATCATACCTCTATGTTGATTAGTAATTTATATATTTGTGTCAGATTTTTAAAGAAGACCAAATGGCAAGTACGAATTCAGTTTTGGTCATGTGATTTATATTGCTACTACGACATAAGTCTAAACCAACTATTCATAGAAACATTTACTGACGTGTTGTTATTTGTTCAACAAAGTGATAACTCTTCTTTTTTAATCTCATTCTATCACCTGAGCAACTCTGAGATATCACAACATAAGTGATAAAGCATTGTAATCTGTGGTTTTCCTTTTATTTTTATTTTTTTGTAAACCAGTATGTATGTAGTCAGCCAGTGTCTTTGGCAATCTGACTATCTCATTCTTAAACAAAATGATAATTTCTTACATATTTTTATTTGTAAGATATAATCAAGACTAGATCTCACAGTTGATGTAGTAGAACATTAGAGAATTTTCGCAATGTCATCATTTGTGTACACAAAGTGACCATCTCATTTTCCTACTACTCACTTTCCTACTACTAAAGGCAGATTTCCTTTCTCAAAGAAGAACTACTACTAATAATAATACATTGCTTCCCTTCATTGGAGTTACTCTTACATATTATTTGATTCAGCCTTCATGCTAAACCTGTGATGGATAGAACCATGCTGTTATCTTCATTTAACATAAAAGGGAATAGAAAAAGCATTTTATATAGAAGTAAGTGATTGGTGAAAATTTGCAGGCAATATTACTATTTAGATTTAAAGTAGTCCACAAATCATGATTAGCCAGTCATTGAAATACTACACAGCCATTAAAAAGTAGTCTATAGAAATATATTTGTGACTAATGTCTATATTGATATGGAAAGCTTTAATATATTGTTGTAAAATTATGTGTTCACTATACTTTATTTTTAAAATATTCATTTATGTATAGATGTCTACGTCTAGAAATAAATACTTGGAAAGGTATATTAAGAAATGAGTCAATATGGCAAATCGATTCAGAGCATGAGTTTACAGTGAAATAGTTTGAATTATAATTTCTAGATTTATCACATAATCATTGACTATATAATTTTGAATCAATTTTTTGTTTACCCTAAGTCTGTGCCCTACTTTACAAAGTAGGGATTGAAGTAGGATCCCTCATAGGTTAATACCACGAGGACCAAGTGAGATGATGTTTGTAAAACCCTAAGTCTAGTTTTCTGCACGTAACAGTCGTTGAATTGAACTGTGCAATGTTCACACATGTCACTGGGTCACTGATTATGGGTGATTTTGATATTGTTTTCCTTCTGTGCATTTTCTGATTGCTTCAAATTATTTTACAACTTTTTTATTCTATCTTGTTATGACTTTGAAGAGCACAACCAGAATGAGAACTGTATCTCTTGACTCTGAGTGTAGTCTTATTTCCATATCATTCTGAGATAGGCTGCCTAGGTTTTAATGATGGTGCCACCATTCTATCTCAGCAACTTTGGCATATTATTTAAAGCCTCTAAGGTGCTTTTTTTCTCATCTTTAAAATGGGAATAATAGCAACAATATCAAATAATTCTTGTGAGGCTGAAATGAGATAGGGCATCAGTCAATATTACTATTATTGTATTATTATTCTGGTTCCATGGATGGACCTTGGAAATCTGTGAGCCTTCTGAAACTCTATGTAGAATTTTATGTGTATGTGATTACATTTATATAGATAGATAGATAGATAGATAGATAGATAGATACATACATACATACATACATACATACATACATACATACATATTACAGATTCAGAAGTCAAGGGTCAATGATTTCTTAAAATGTTCCATGCATTCAAAATAGGCTAAGAACCATTGCTCTGAGCAGTGCTATCCACAGAGCAATGGAGGTGATTTTCTTTTCATTTGGGAATATTCAAGTGTCATTACATTAGATGGTGCTCGAAAACAAACTCCAGTGGAAATTTAATCAAAAGGAAAAAAACTTATTATTTCATCTTTGCATCAGTCCAGTTACTCGTGGGATCTGGGCAGATGTGTCTGTGCAAACTTACATACCTCCTTCCAGGACTCCTACTTTCCGGTTCCTGATGGCATGCCTTCCCTTATTCGGGGAGTTTCCTTTGGCAGCAATTGCTGAAGCACGCACAGAGTTTTAAGGGTTCTCTGAACCCCAGCGGGGTAAGTTTTATGTAATTTCAAATATTACATAATTCAGGGTTAAAACAGCTTACATTATGATTCCAAAATATTTCTCAAGTCTGTTGAGTCGACATTTGAATATTGTAACATTATTTTAACCATATGTAGAAAAAAAGCAAACAAAAACCTGTGGCTCTTCCACAAACTAGATGCTTCCTTATATCCCTGTTACAAAGCTACTCTTGATTTTCACAAGGATGCACTTAAAAACCGAGGTTAGGAGACATTCTAGATATTTAGGTAAACTCGACATGATTAAATATGTGTATTCATGAGCATTTGTATTTTCACTCTTCTTAAAATAAAGTCCAAACTCCAAAGCATTTATTAGAAAACCTCTCCAACCTTATCACCTCACCGCTCTGCCACATGAAGTCACTCACTGACTCATCTACCTGCAAGCATCCAACTCTGAGTTTCTTTTATATTCCCTGTACTCTTTCTTTTATTTTCTTTTTTTTAATTAAAGTTTATTGGGGTGACAATTGTTAGTAAAGATACATAGGTTTCAGGTGTACAATTCTGTAATACATCATCTATACATCACCTTGTGTGTTCACCACCCAGAGTCAGTTCTTCTATCACCATATATTTGACCTGTTTACCCTCTTCTGGAAATACCTTCCCTCCTCTCCCTCTGGTAACCACTAAGCTTGTCTATGTCTATGAGATTTTGTTTCTTCATTTGTTTGTCTTGTTCTTTGTTGTTTTCAGTTTTATTTACCACCTATCAGTTAAATCATATGGTTCTCTACTTTTTCTGTCTGACTTATTTCACTTAACATTATAATCTCAAGATCCATCCATGTTGTCGCAAATAGTACAATTTCATCTTTTCCTATGGCCAAATAGTATTTCATTGTGTGTATATACCACAACTTCTTTATCTATTTGTCTATCAAAGGACAGTTTGGTTGTTTCCATGTCTTGGCCACTGTAAATAAAGCTGCAATGAACATTGGAGCACACATGTCTTTATGGATAAATGTTTTCAGATTTTGGGGTAGATACCCAGGAGAGGGATTGCTGGGTCATATGGTAATTCTATTCGTAATTTTTTGAGGAACCTCCACACTGCCTTCCATAATGGCTGCACCAGTCTGCATTCCCACCAACAGTGGATGAGGGTTCCTTTTTCTCCACAGCCTGTCCAACACTTGTTACTATTTGTCTTGTTGATGATAGCTATTCTGATTGGGGTGAGGTGATATCTCATCATGGTTTTTATTTGCGTTTCTCTGATGATTAGTGATGTTGAGCATTTTTCCATATGTCTAATGGCCATTTGTATATCCTCTTTAGAGAAATGTCTTTACAGGTCCTCTGCTCATTTTTTAATTGAGTTGTTTGTTTTTCTGTTGTTGAGTTTCATGAGTTCCTTGTATATTTTGGATATTAGCCCCTTATCGGAGGCACTGTTTGCAAAAATCTTCTCCCATTCAGTTAGTTGCCTCTTTATTTTGTCGATGGTTTCTTATGCTGTGCAGAAGCTTTTAAGTTTGATATAGTTCCATTCATTTATTTTAGCTTTTACTTCCCTTACCTTTGGAGTCAAATTCATAAAATATTCTTTGAACCCAGGATCCATAAGTTTAGTACCTATGTTTTCAGTTTATTGTTTCAGGTCTTATGTTTAGGTCTGTGATCATTTTGAATTAATTTTGGTATACGGTGACAGATAGCTGTCTAGTTTCATTCTTTTGCACATGGCTTTCCAATGCCCCCAGCTCTATGCTCTTTCTTGCTTCTGAGTTTTTATATATATTTCCTCTGCCCAGAATATTTTTTGTCCCTTTCCCCCTTCCCAATTCCAACACAAGCAGTGACTCCTATTCATACATAGGTCTCCATTTAGATGCCACATCCTCGGGAGGTCTTCCTCACCCTCAAGCACAGATAGTGTGACTCTACCATGATTTCCGATAGCATATCATGCCTCTTGGACCTCCTTGTGCTATATTGAAATGCCCTCTCTCCTTGTCTGGGTCCACACTAGCCTATAAATAATGACAGTAGGGTCTAGGTCTCAACCACAGCTGTATCTGCACCTATTGTAGCACTTTGCGTCATACTGGATATCCAAGCAATACGCGTAGTTATCGGATGCGTGATTTTTAGCTGTTTGTTCTCCATTGGTTCTATGCTGGGTAGTAACATTTCTGGTGAAGAAAGAAAAAAGGAGAGAGAGCATGAGAGAGGGAGAGATAGAGAAAAATGGAGGAGAGGAAGGGAGGGAGGAAGGGAGGGAGGGAGGTAGGGAGGGAGGGCAAGAGGGAGGGAGGGAGGGAGGAAAGGTTGTTCATTTGTTTGTTGTGTATGGGATTGTTTTGCCAGCATGACGATTCTTTTTTGAAATGTTAGGCATGAGTTCCATTAAACTATACTGAAATTGTTTCAGTGGAAGACTTCAGCATTGTTATTCATCATTGTTTCTTATATATAAAAGCTTATTTCTATAACTAAATATACTGGTTATACTGAACATAATAGACTCTCATACAAATGATCAGATAAATTATGTGGGTGAATTATTTTATATATATAAATATATATGTCAGACTATTATATCATGTCTTTGAAGAACTGATTGATATTTTTTCTCCATTGAGAATTCTTTTGAAGAGTCTACTGTACATAAATATGTACATACATATAATTTTTTACAGCTGTCTCATATTTGAAAGTGAAGCTATGTCCTTTCAAAATTAGATATCTATTCAAGACAGACAACTGTTTTTAATGATAACAGATTTGGGAGTTATTTAAAGCACTATTAATGCATTATTGATGCATGACTTGGGAGAAACTATACAAGATTGTTGAAAACATCACATATCCACTTCCAAGCATAGGCTTTCACAGAACATAGCACCGTGTTTTATTACTGATGACACTTACCTTCATCACTGAGACTTTTAAGAAGGTATCTTTTGAAAAGCTCTTTGGGGCTTGGCAGCGTACTCCTTTATTAGAGGTTTCAAAGTGAAGGACTTAATAAGCCAGTTAATAGTTCTAAAACTAGGGATAGGTCTTTGGCAAAACTGTGCAGAAGTCTAATTTGCCTTGGTGTTTTTGCATGCTTCTTTGGCAAACTTGTAGCATCTCTCCCAAGATCTCAGGGACCCTTGCTGCCCCCACCCCCCAGCCCTACACGTGGGGCCATCTTCCCTCCATCATTCTAATACACTTCCCCAACATACTCACTCTCCACATCCCAGCTCCTCAGCATTAAGGCAGGTACCAGTAAGAGCCAACACTCCTACCCCCCATTCTTAACTTCTACAGTAAAATGAACCAGTGACACTAATAGACAGTGTCCAGGAGGGTCAAACTCTCATCAGTCCCTGCCACAAGAGAGCATAGAGAGATTATGGAATGAGAAAAAAACTGTTCTTACTTACTGGGATCTAGGTTCTGGCACCCCAGATTTGTTACCTGAAGAGAGTTTTCCTTTTTCTTGAGTCCTATATTTTCTCTAGGTTTCTTACTCTTCACTTGGACTGCAGGCCACCAGTGTCTGTGTCCTCTGTTGCTATTCTGTCGGCTTCCCTTGTCTCTGACCACGCTAGATATTTTAATTTGTCCTTTCTGCGCTTGCCCTTCTGTTCCTGTCCCATGGCCTTAATCAAACATAAGGACTTTACATCTCAACCCTGGAGTTACATCTTGACTATCAGTAGCTCAGCCTTGCCTTGAGCTTGACAACTTCCCATTTATATTCTATTTTTTTCTATTACTAGCATTATTAGGGTTCACACCTTGCCTTATAATCCACATAGTTCACATTAAGCCAGTTAAATCAATGACCTAATTTTTCTAGTATTTTCATGGGATAATGCTAACCTCCCACATAATATCATATAAATTTCTAAGAAAGCAACGGTGTTTTGCCATAAAATCATAATTGCTGTGAAAAAAAAATTTTGTTGGTTTCTGCTAAAACAGCCTGACTTGGAAAAAAGGTTGCAGAAACAAAAAATGAATAGAAGTTTGCAGTAATTTTTTATAAAGACAAAAAAAAAAGAAGTATGTCCCTCAAAGGACAATGAGGGCATCAGAGCATTGTGGGACAATTCAATAACTAAGATTAAATTAAGTTCATGCTCGCTTTGAGGAGATAGATGAGTTTGCACTATATCTGAGACTGTTTCCAGCCTGTATCCCTCTTCCACCCTGCAACCAAAACCCTATTTCTAAGACACAGATGTCATCCTGTCATTTCTCTGATTAGAATCCTTCAGTGCTTCCCTCCGCTTTGCCCATAGGATAATAACCTAAACTACTTAGCCTGATGTACAAAGCTCTTCACAGTCAGATTGTAATTTTTATTTCTTAACTGGGTTCTTACCATTCTCCATAGGTTATAACCTACTGTATGCCAGGTTTAAGGCCAAGAGAAGGCCCTGGAAATGATAATCATAATATTTACGTTTGTTTACTATTTGCTATTTCCAGGTATGAGAATAAGAATTTTTTGAACACTGTTTCATTTATATTAAAAGTGATGAATATTGATTATTTTATAGATGAGGAAACTGAGGCTCAAGTTAAGGTTAACTAAGATATCCAAGTTTTTATCGCAAGTAACTAGTCAAGGTCAACATTAAGCCCAGGCACTCTGATTCCTAGCAGGTAGCACCCTCGGGGTTTTAACTGAAAACCCCACGGATATTTGTAGGCATCCTCCTCTAAAGGGATGGCCCCACCTTGCCATCGCTGTAAGCCAGAATTTAAAAATATATATGTATATATACATATATATATACATATATATATTAGGAGAGATTAAAATGATTTCTGTGTATTATTCAGTAAAATTTAAAATTCAAAGAAGTATCTAGTAAATGGGTAACAAAGTCGGTTGTCTTTTTGATGGGATAGACAGAAAACAGAGGTCCTGCCCCACTTCTGGTAATTAAAGGGTCTGTGACACATCTTGAAAGTGAAGAGGTATGAATTCCAGTGCCCTGGCCAAATTCCAAACCACATAATTATACCTTCCTCTTTCCACCTAAAAATTTTCCTCAGTTTCAGCTGAAAAATAAATTCTTCACTTCCCCTACTAGTAAATGTGACCACTATGGCTTGTGAGGCATCATCACACTTCTTTAAGCAGACCCTCCCTCTATGTCACTAAAGAATCAAATTTCCCTTACAAGGTGGCCCACAATAAAATATACTGTTTTACGTATCTTTCCATACTTTTTTGGATAAATATGATAAACATGGCCAACTTAATTCTAGGAAGAAGGTAGATGATAGATGATTGATAGATGATAGATATTAAAAATATACTAGTCAAGTAATAGAAAATTATATATTAGATTTATTTGAATTATTGTATGAAGGCTTCATTTAAACCACAACTCATCCCTTGCACAACTGGTGGTTATGATTTCTAGGGATGGTTGTCACCTGATGAAAGAAAAGGAATTGTTTTATCCGTAACTGATCAAAATAACGATCAAGGGTCATTTGCAAGTGTCTTGCTGAACTGGATTATGCTTTGGCTTTCAAGCATAATTGAAATTTGTGTCAATTAATTATACTAGAACTGTTGTAACGGTGTCTTTATTAAAACTGATAGCATCCCATGTACCACTCTGTAAACTTGAGTAGAAATCCTTGCTAAATATTCATAAAGTACAAAAACAGAAAAAAAAAAATCATGTTTGACTGTACTTCCATTTAAAATGAACCACTAATCAAATTTCTGAAAATTGTATACTTTATTAAATTAGTGAACTGCTAACATTTATTGAACAATGTCTTCAGCATGCTAAGTGCTTTCTATTCATCATTCTGAGGACTGTGGCCTTCCCTGGTATCAAAGGAGGGAAATGAGCCTAAGTCATCTGTCCCATTTTACTGTTGGGAAAGAAGAATCAAGTAATTACCAACATTATTTTTTATCCCACAATAAATACATGATATCCTATAATGAGTTCAAATTTTAAATTAATTTTTGGCTAAAACATTTCACAGAAATGTTGCTCTTGTAATGAGGCTGGTTAGTAGATGAAGAAGTGAAACAGATAATCAGAATATAAGTTCAATGATTGTTCTCTGAACAATAACTCCATTAATACTATGAGGCTGTATCTCATTCTGGGACAAGAAATTTCTAGGTTTTCATTTTTTTTTCATCTACAATTTTAAAGCAGAGTTTATCCTCTCAACCAAAGCAAGACTCTTGGTAATAATAGTTTAGTCTATATGAAGCGGAGTAAATGCTAGACCAGAAACTAAACTTCTAATCTACCCATCGTTATGCCCGTGCTTATGCAGTAAGCCATACAGAACGATCTATGGAACACGTATGTACGCAAACATTTGATCTGGCTGGTGTGCATATGTGTCCATAAAGTTGAACTCTGCGCTTTTTTTTAGGAGAAGAAAACTATAATAAGCTATTCGTAAGCTGAAATTTTGATTTTAAAAAATAATCAGTCTTTTAGGATTC
This sequence comes from Rhinolophus hipposideros, assembly GCF_964194185.1. NCBI lineage: Eukaryota > Metazoa > Chordata > Mammalia > Chiroptera > Rhinolophidae > Rhinolophus > Rhinolophus hipposideros. Next base: position 77,083,084 of record NC_138050.1, on the reverse strand, counting down.
ATCGTTTTATGTTTAATGTCTTTCAGTTCACAATTATTTCTATATATGCACCTTGTTAATTATTGTTTTCTTCTTAAGGTAAATTACAGCTTTGTGAAATGGTTCATGCTGCTTGCAAAATGCTGTCAAACTGTGAATTACAGAAGCCTTTGATGGAGATAATAAAGATCAAGTAACATTGCCTTTCCTTTTCCAGACTACATTTCTTTCCAAGATTTAGTTTCAATCAATATCATTATTGCTATCCATGCACTTTTGTCATTCCAGCAAAAAATAAAATTCTTCTTTGTCTTTCTAACTTGTTAGACAACTGTTTTAGCTATTGGAATTCTTTTTAATTTATACTTTTTAAGTGGAAAGATTCATTTTATAAGTGCTATGCTTTGCCCAATAGAGTCCTGTTCTTGGGTGAAAGGACGATGGTTTGTACAAATATTTTGCAGCATTACTGAGGTAGAACTAAAACTAAAATCATGAAAGAGAATTAGCTGTTCCACTTCTTCAGCACATTCTCCTTTCTATACAACATCCCAGTAGCATGAACCATTTTAGAAAAGATGTGTGACTAACTGTAAGCCCTAAATCCTTTCCAGGGCCAACTCTAGGCAATCCTGAGGAACCCTAGAGATCTTGCAATCTTCCATGCTGCCCCATCAGGTTGGATCACCAGAGTCACAACGCAAAGCACTTGCCATTTTTCAGCATAATACTAGGCATGCTTATTGTTTACATGATGTCTGTCTTTCCCTGTAGATTGTAAGCCACAGGAAAGCAAAGACTGCATCTTATTCAAGTCTATCTCACTAGTACCTAGCAGAGTTCCTGGCAGATATTAGTTGTTTAGTTAATTTGTGTTGAGTGGATATATGATCAAAGACAATGCTTGCCTTCATAGTTTAGGTCACTATTTTCATTCCTTTCATTCTAGTTTAGAACAAGCCTACTTGGTTACAAACAACTGCCATGGTGGGGAGGGGAGAGGTATGGAGCAAATTGAAATCTTGTATTTTTACATGAAATTACCAGATTAGCAACAATTTCTGATTTATTTAAATACACTTTAGGGAATCAGAATATGTCTGCTGCCCATCTTCAGTATACACATAGTAAATTTGCAATCTCTGTTCTGTCTTCTGTTCTTTTCTAGTATATAAATTTGTAAAGAAATGTTTCTCAGTAGTTACTGCTTCCATTTCCTAAAATATCTAGTATCACTATTAAATCAAGGTTATAACCAAATTTTTCTGTGTTCCTTACTATGTTTTTCAGTTTTTTGGTTCAATTTTAACTTCTGTTTCTCCTCCACCAGTGGAATTCTTCTAATAATAAAATGTTGATATAGCTCAGCCCCAAATGGAGCCATATTTTGAATGTCTTCCTCTATCTTCAGATCAGCCTAAAATGCGAGGTTGGACAATTAAGTTCGCGAACTCATCCTAGAAAAAGTGCTACATACATCATTGCTGAATATCACTAGGTCACTTTCAAAGTACTCCCTTGGGAAGCTATACATTGACACCAGTGCCTAGTCCACACTTCAAAGCAATTTTGGAACTCCTTTTCTGGAATGGCCATCAGAGCTTTTGTCCTATTACCCTTGATGTCTTGAAGGTCATCAAAATGTCTTCCTTTCAATATTTCCTTTATTACCCTTCCAGGTAAAGAAAGAAGTGATTAGGGGCCAGATCAGTGAGTAGGGAGAGTGTTCCAATGTGATTCATTTACTGGCTAAAACCTCCCTCACAGACAGTGCCATGTGAACTGGTGCATTGTCGTGATGCAAGAGCCATGAATTGTTGGCAAAATTCAGACCGTCTGCCTTTTTCACACAGCCTTTTCAGCTCTTCCAAATAGTAAACTTAGTTAACTGTTTTGTCCAGTTGGTACAAATTCATAATGAATAATCCCTGTGATATCAAAAAGGTTAGCAACATGGTTACAACTAGTTTGCGAACGCAATTGTCAGACCTCATAGCTCCTTTGTGTCCCTTGGCCATACTGAAGGTAGCCAAATGCAGGCACAAACCTGATTCAACTTTAAAGTCTTCCACTTGAAAGTTAATATATTCCCCATCATCCTGCAAGTCATATCAGCAAGACTGTGATTCATTTTAGTTAAGCCACATCAGGCTTCCTTTTTCGCACCCATCACTCAATTTCAAGGCTATTCATGTAGACTTTCAATCATTTCTATTCTATTGTATCTTTTGAACCCTCATTCTTTTCCTATGGGGAAAAAAGATCTGTGGTTACCTATAATTACCTATAATTAATTTTGTTCTAATTCTAACGTCAGCATTCAGAATCAAGATCTTCCGTCCCTTTTCATAGATTCTTCATAATTGGTGTCAATTATGAACCCAAGGTCCCAAGTCTACTTTCTATTAAGCCCCTCTCCAGAATAACAGCTGCATCTCTGCCTAAGAGGTAACTCCTGCTAACCTCATGAGGGGTGTCTCTGTTCTTCATTCCTGGCCCTGATGAGCAAAGTGGCCTTTCACAGAGAATCATGTGCTCTTGTAGACCACACATAAAATGGTTACTGTCAGCTTTATTCACTCGTTACTTCTTTCAAACTTTGGCTAAGTTTATATTTCCCTTCCTGAGCCCGCATGAAATGATGCTTGTCTCTCTTTTGGGACAACTTATGTGCTGCATTTTATTTTTTGTCATTCATATCCCAGGCTTCATTCATTCCACTGTAAATCAGTTAGCTTTGCTTTTGATTGCCTTTGTTTCGATTTTTTATTCCCTGATACCCAAAGATATCTGCAATGGTAATATTAACTGAGCTTATTCTAATTTACTTCCCTTATATCTCCTTTGATTTTCCTTACCATCTGTTCTAATGTTCAAATAATTTAGCTATAAACTATGATGAACTGCTCAATGCACTTGTGGATTTAGATGCAAGAACTTTTGTGCAAAGAAATATGAAATAAGAGAAAAGATTTTACAGTTTAGCAAATTAGAAAGAGCACTGATCTGAAGTCAGAAACTTCATTGCATCAACTTAGAAGCTGCATTGTCTTTGGCAAATTGATCTCTCTACAGTTTAGTTTCCTTATTCATGACTTGTGTACCCCAACCATGTAATGTTTGTGGTATTGCTGTGATGATTAAATGAAATAATATTTCTGAAAGTACTTTGAAACCTAAAAAGTACTAGACAAACATACAATAATATTCCATAATGCAACTTTATATTCTAAATTTTATTATTACCTCGATAAGGTCATATATAGCTGTGTGTGTCTCGACATAGATGGTATGTATTTAATGCCATATTTTCCCAGTTACATCCCATCACCTCAAGGAACAAATATGTAAGTGGCTTTTGGCTATAATCTTGGACAATGATTGTGGTCTGAAGGAAAGTTATGAGAGGAATGAAGGGGGCAAGGAGATTTACTCCTTTTGGCCCCTGTTTGAGATTTGCGTTTTTCTAGTATTAGCTGCTTGTGTGCATTTAATAATTTCTCTTGCTTTATGTTCACTGCTCTTACTGTTTGGTCAGTGCCCCGGTGCCAGGCTTCTGCCCTTCAGACATGCTTGTTTTCCTGGACTTGAACTCCAGCCCTAGCCTTACTTTGACTATACCTCTGTGCAAACCAAGGACCTCTGGTTTTATAAGGTATTGTCACACTCCCGATGGTGTACGTTTCCCATACTTTACATGCAATATTGGAAATGAAGTCTAACTCACACCCTGGCACATGGACCCTCTGTGCCTGGATTTGAGCTCTTATATTCCTGTTCCTCGGACTCTGACTTTATCTGCCTTCTTAGGTAGACCTCAGCATCACCAGGTACTAACTGCCTAAATTCATGGCCTGGTCCTTTATAATTTCCCTCTCTTCTTCTTAGTGCTGTTAATTACCTGCTCCTGACTCTGCGTTTCTTGAGGACTAATGCCATTAGTTACCCATCATCTCATCTCAAAGCCTTGCCTACCGTCCCTAGCACATAGGAATTTGATCAAAACCTTGTGCAGCTAACACGCTGCTGGTGACAGCCTTGCTGCTGAGATGCTCCACACCTCCAGATATCTAGATTTTGACTGTCCTGACTCTCGAGGTTCTAGAACTTTTGGGTTATGTCTGAACTGTATCCAACTGGAGTATCAACAAGCTAGCTCAGCCTGCTTCTTACTGACTTACTCCATATTCTGACCCAAACATAAAACCTCACAGCATCATTGTCCACTGGAAGTTGCTTAAAAATGCAGAGTCTCGGGCCCCACTCCACACCTACTGAATCAGCATCTGTATTTTAATAAGATACCAGGAGAAGTAATTCATGTGTAAATTAAAGTGTGAGAGGCACTGACTTAGAGCACTCACACACAGTATATATGTAATATATTTTAAAGTACACCTAATATACTTTAAGATATAACTACACAAATAATATATTTTATAAAAAGATTATATATAAGCATGTTATGTATAAAAATTATATTACATAATAATTATGTATTATACACTATATTATATATAAATTATATTTTTAATTATATAATATATGTTTTACTATATAAATATCATATAAATATTAAAAAATCATATAACTATGATTATATATTATATTTTGAAGATTAATTTATTTTATAAAATGAAAATAGAGCTTCACAATACTGTAATACCAATCTGTTTATTTAATTTTCTTTTTTTTATTAGCTTCGGTGTACAAAACAACATAATGATTAAACATGTACACCCCTCACAATGTGATAACCCTTCCAAATTTATTACCCCTCTGACACCATACATAGCTATTATATACCATTGACTCTATTCCCCATGATGTACTTTGCATTTCATGACTAAATATATATATATATATATATATATATATATATATATATACACACACACACACATATAATGTATATTCTATAATAGCTATATTATATATTACATATATTATGTATAATACATTACATATATAATATACATATTTGAACCCTTATTCTTTTCCTATGGGGGAGAAAGATCTGTGGTTACCTATAATTAATTTTGTTCTAATTCTAATGTCAGCATTCAGAATCAAGATCTTCCGTCCCTTTTCATAGATTCTTCACAATATAGATATATAATGTATACATATTATATAATATCTGTATAAAGTGCCCAAATTCAAGGTGTTGGCAGCCTTGTGCTCCCGCCAAGGGCTCTAGGGGAGAATCCTTTCTTGCTTCTTCCAACTTCTGAAGACCTAAAGCATTTTTTGACATGGTTACATAATCCCAATCTCTGCCTCAGTTTTCACATGACTTCTTCTTTCCATGTCTCTCCTCTGTGTGTTTCCTATGAAGACATTTTTCATTAGATTTAGGCTCACCTGTGTAATTTAGGATAATCTCATCTCAAGATCCTTATCACGTTTTCAAAAACCCTTTATCAAAATAAGTCTATACTCACAGTTTCAAGATTAGGACGTGGACCACCATTCAACCCACTACAGGAGACTTCTCTAAAAAAGGTGATATTTAAGTTGAAATCCTAAATCACAAAAAGAAACCAGACATGTAAAAATCAGGGGAAAAAATACCAAGGAGAGAGACCAGCCAGTACAAAGTCTCCAAAACAGAACCAAGCTTGACATGTTTGAGGACACAAAAGAAAATCAGCATGACTAAAGCATCATAGTGGAAAGAAAGAGTAATATAGGTTGGTGCAAAAGTAATTGCAGTTTAAAAGTTTAAAAATAATTGCAAAACCCACAACTACTTTTACCTCAAACGGCTCCCCTAACTTACTGTCAAGGTTGAGAGTGTGAATTTTATGTTTCAGTAAAAACAAAGTCACTGAAGAGTTGTAATCAGGACAATGATGAAATTTAAGTTTCAAAAATTTCTCTCTGATTTCTATATAGAAAACACATTCTAAGTAGCCAGGAAGGAAAACAAAGACACAGGTTAGGAATATGTTCAAGTAAATCATTAATGCAAGAGATAAACAGGGCCACGGGTGGATTAGAAGGGAGAAAAATATATAGATAAAGATATATTTTGCAGATATAGCTGACCGAATATGCTGGTTGATTAGATAGATGAGGGAAAGAGATGGATCAAGGATGGCCTCTAGATTTTTGGTAGATGGTATTACTATTTCGTGAAAGACTGTGAGAGGAGTATGTTTGAGGAGGAAATACTAAGGGTTTGGTTTTGGCCATCATCCATGTGAAAATGTCAAATAGTTCGATATAGAAATCTAGCATTGGAATAAAATGTCACAGGTAAAGCTATAACTCTGGTAGTTATCTTACCTCTGTTTGCATAGTATTGATGATAACTTAATTTTTAGGAAATCAATTTGTATTGTTGCTCTTGTAATTAGAGCTAGTTTATAAACCCGACCAGATGACTGCTTTCTTTAAAGACTGCATGTCCTCCCTGCAGGCCATGCTGCCCCCTGATCAATAAGGACAACAAAAAGAGATTTACCTAGTGTATTCACTGTGTTCCTGAGCTCAAGTTTTTACTGAAATGACAAGGGTTCTGAAAGAAAAATTTAAAAAAAAATTCTAAAAAGTTAGAATTACAGCAAGATAGCCATCATGATTTATATGGCTTCACAAGGTACCGTGTTTCCTCAAAAATAAGACCTAGCCAGACAATCAGCTCTAATGCATCTTGTGGAGCAAAAATTAATATAAAACCCGGTCTTATTTTATTATAAGACCAGGTCTTATCTAACATTATAATGTTATGTGATATGATATGACGATATGATGTGATGTGATGTGATCTGATATGATGTGATACCCAGTCTTATATTAATTTTTGCTCCAAAAGACACATTAGAGCTGATTGTCTGGCTAGGTCTTATTTTCGGGGAAACACGGTATCAAACTACTCTGGAGGGAGCAGCACTCATTTGGATATGTAAGTGTTGGAGTATTTTTTAAAGGACTCCACATTCAAATCTTAAAAAGATTTATATCTATGTGTCAGTGTGTGTGTGTATGTGTGTGTACATATATATGCAAGCTCATATATACATACATGTGTATAAAAGTGTGTGGGAGTGTGGGGATAGATAATAGATACAGGTGAGGAAAAAAGAAGAAATACATCACTGCTTTAAGTAAGAACGTCATAGTAATTATATGAAGAGTTTACAATCTTACTGCAACAGTTGACAAATGGCTCTTAAGGTTTGAAAAAGTATGCACATGAACAAACTGAGAAAACTCATAGTGCGCATTATGTGTTCCGTTACAGGCTCCCTCAGCTGCTACTCATTTTGCCCAACTTAACCATCCAGAAACAAGTTGAAAACTCCATTCAGAGTAGAATGCTGCAGTTCTTACAGAGCCAGTGCTAAAGCTCTTTTGTTTTACTCTCTTGGGAAAGAGTAGTCAGCCTCAGGCTAGTACCCATTGACTGGAAACTGAGAATAAAATTTAAGTTTAGTTATGAAGCAGTCTCAGTTATCTGATCTGGTCTGGAACCCTTCAGTTTACCTTGTTTCAGCAACCAGGAAGCAAGATTCTTTCAAAGATGGGCAAACTGGCAACAGAAAAATGCACAGAAATCTCTGAAGTGCCAACATAGAGAACACTTTGATATAGAAATAAATTGCCATGTGTAATTTATTTATATATAAATAACCATGTGTAATTTATAAGAGGGTCCTCCCTAGCAACTGCCACCTTCAGATATGCTGTCTCTCTGAGGTACTGGATTATATTTGGGCTTTGAACCAAAATACCTGGGTTTGAGTCTGGCTCCACTCCTTAGTAATGTGTGACTTTATAAAATTTGTTTAATTTCTCTGAATCTTAATTTTGTTTTCATCTGTGAAATTTTCAGTGTCACTTCCCTTATGGGAAGATGGCAAAGTGATTTGAAATATATTTGTATTGATTTTTGTCAAGTATCATCAATATTAAAACCCACTATTTCAAGTTCTGAAATAATTTGAGTCCACTGAATCAATTTTAGAGCACTGGTTAAAAATAAAAACTGGGGGGCCAGCTCGGTGGCTCAGGTGGTTAGAGCTCCATGCTCCTGACTCCTAATGCTGCTGGTTCGATTCCCACATGGGCCAGTGGGCTCTCAACCACAAGGTTGCCGGTTCAACTCCTGGACCCCCGCGAGGGATGGTGGGCAGCGCCCCCTACAACTAAGATTGAACACAGCACCTTGAACTGAGCTGCCACTGACCTCCCGGATGACTCAGTTGGTTGGAATGAGTCCTCTCAACCACAAGGTTGCCGGTTCAACTCCCGCAAGGGATGGTGGGCTGCGCCCCTGCAACTAGCAATGACAAGTGGACCTGAGCTGAGCTGAACCCTCCACAACTAAGACTGAAAGGACAACAACTTGACTTGGGAAAAAAGTCCTGGAAGTACACACTGTTCCCCAATAAAGTCCTGTTCCCCTTCCCCAATAAAAATCTTCAAAAAAACAAAGTAAAATAAAATAAAATAAAAACTGGGGAATAATCCAAAGAAAGGTGACGGATCACAAAAGATTATAAAGCCCTCCTTGCCCCACACCAAGGAGGAAGAAATGGGAAGAAATGTATGGAACCTTCAGAAGAGAGAAAAAAGTGCAGACCCTGAGAAGAGAGAGAAACATGTAAAAATGCTTTACCAAGCATGGCTGGTCCAGAGCAAATTGGGCCACTAAAGAGGTAGTACATTGGGAAGTCATGAAATACAAGATTGTCTGCTTAAATTCAAAGAATATCTGTTCACAAAATTAGTTTCATCTTGGTCTGGAAATGAAAAGTAAACTTTTTAAAAAAAGAAAAGGTCATATCAGAAGTTAGCTGGAAAAATGGCAAAATGTGGACATCTCCAGATTGACCAATGTTTTCGACATCATCAGTCTATTTAAGTTGAGATGTATGCCTTAAACCTCCTCAAGTATCTCTAATAGGTACTACAAGATTTTCTCCACTATAAATATAAATTAGTTGTGAAGCTTCCACTGGGTAATTGTGTAGCCTATAAGATAAGAATACCATGGCCAAAGGTACTTCAGAAAAATATAAACAAGAAAATGATGCAAATTAAAGATGGTTATGGAGGAGTCATTGCCCTGATTTGTAGGTGAGGAATCAACCAAATGACCAAGAACCCAACTTGAGAGTCTTTTTTTTCTTTCTTTTCTTTTTTTTTTTTTAATTGGGGAATATTGAGGGACAGTGTGTTTCTCCAGGGCCCATCAGCTCCAAGTAGTTGTCCCTCAATCTAGCTGTGGAGGGCTCAGCTCAGCTCCAAGTCCAGTCGCCGGTTTCAATCTTTAGTTGCAGGGGGCGCAACCCACCCCCCCCCATGCGGGAATCAAACCGGCGACCCTGCTGTTCAGAGCTCACACTCTAACCAACTAAGCCAACTGGCCAACCTGAGAGTCTTCTTTTTGTGAGACTATCCAAAGAAGAGTAAAGGCAGCATTTACTTACGGGAAGAAAATTAAAGAAGATTTTTGAAGAGGACATCAAATTTTTTGGCTCCCAGATCTTTTATTGGTCCATTACTCTATTACCTAGCCCAGTGCCATTAGCTAAATTCAGAGCTGAAAGAGGAAACAGTATTGTGTATACTTAAAATGTTGGTGCATCAGGGCCCCAAATCCACTAAGTGAAGTGGAACCAATCCTGTCTCAGGGACACTTCAGTAATTTGAGAAAGGCCACATGAAGTTCCAAGTGAAATAATGATCACAGAGAAAGAAGGATGAAACAGACTCTGGCCCACAGACATACAGATAGCTTTGTTTGTTTTTAATATCATCAATGAACTCAGTATGCATATAGGTCTGAATTGTGAATCAACTGCCTCCATTCCAGATAATACTCTCTAAACTCTTAAAGTAATGAAAGTAATAAAATTAATTATTCATTCATTGGCCCAAGATCAAATAAATTATATAAAATGACCATGGGATACAGCCTAATATTACTACCACTTGGGTTATGCTTTCGGTACCAGAGGCTATACAAGATTGATACTCCCAAGGCCACAGCTGTTTAAAATGCCTTCTTATTTTAATAAATCTTCCTTCTGTATTTCAAAAAAGAAAAAAAAAATCCTTTGTCCCATTAAATGCAAACTCTCATGCCTTCCTGAGAATGGTTTCTGAAAACCACATTTTTTCTTCTTCCCTGACTCCTCCTGTTGAGTGAAACAGCACACAGACAGCACCCAGCAATTCCTGTGGAGTCTTTCAGTATCCTGATTCATGCTCTCCTCCCACCCCCCAGACTCTCATCCTGGTCCCACACCCCAAAGTAACATGAACATATCCATTTCTCTTATTCACATTAATTATCATTTGACTTTGATTATATGGAAGAAGCTGGCCTGTAAAGTGATTTCTCACTGGACTGGAAAACTGTTTCTATCCCTTACTGGCTCCGTGGCTCAGGTTGCGTTGTTTCCCCTTCTCTAAGTCTAACTAGACCTTCGTTAGCTGGGCTCTATTGAGTTTATCCCAAAGGTGTTCTGTGAATGGCTGTTGCTTTCCTGTGTGGCTACCAGTGGAGCAAATTAAAAAGAAGATGAACATTGTGTCTGAGGGAAAAGAATGAGTTAAGGTTTGGACATACTGGGCTTGAATAGACATGAATGTGACAACCAGGGAAACCCACTACTGTCTTCACTCAGACCTGAGGCTTAGTTGAGGATGAATACCCCTAGAGTGGTATGTACATTACCTGAACTTGTTCTATGCAGAGGGCTTTAACACCACCCTGCTTTCTTCAGGGTAAAGTCCAAATAGGCCATGAAATTTAAAGCTATCTATATTCCCTGCCTCCTCTCACCAAATGTGATGAAGCTCAGGTATATGCAGGGTTTAACATAGACTCTGCCGTGCTGGAGGTTACAGTGCAAAACAGATAGTACTCATCTGGGCACACGTGCACAGAACAGAGATTAAAGGTGTTTAAGACTCAAAGAAAATAACCCAAGGATTCACTCAATCCTTAATTTTGATGGGGAGTGAAATCTCGCATGTAATCCCCTTAAAACAATGATCTATGTGTCTTTCGTATTCAGCATCTTTGGTGAAGAATCCTCTATATGCCATGTATATAGCCCATGGTTTAGAATCCTTCCCAGCACAGTGCTATTCTAGTGTCTAATTCATATAGGTTTACATTATTTGAAATAGTCTTTTTCAATCTTCTTTTCCTTGGGCAAAATCTACAAACCCTATTTCTTCAGCTTCTCTTATTAATGTAATAGTTTTAAAAATTTTTAGTGGGAGTATTTCTTTTATCTGAAGCTTCTATTAAAAGCCAAGTTCTATTTTATTAAAAGTAGATACCACATATTACAGTTTTAAAAAAATAATAAGATACTTGCAGACAGGCTTTTGTTTAAATAACAGAATGGCCACATTCTGTTATATGAATAATATGCTGGGTGAGATTCATGATCCATGTGAAACCAGTATTTCTTATCTATGGGGAACCCTGGGCCTGGTCTGTGTTTCTTTTAGTCGTTCCTTTCAGTATCATGCTACGCTTCCATATTCATTTTTTCTTAACCTAATTTTCACACGTTTCAAGAAATCATTACTCAGCCTTATCTCAAAATCTTGATCTTTACAGTATTTAAATGTTGGTACAGATGACATATGGGTTCCACAATAATCTCATTATGGTTATCTTTATTATTTAAAATTGCATTACTTTTAAATTCATTCCATAATCTCTAAGTACAGACTGATAAAACAAAAGTATCTTGTGAGAGAGGGACTATTTTTACTTCTCCCATTAATAATGGAAAGCTCAATGATTTGTCCAGGTCATTTAAGTGTGTGTGTGTGTGTGTGTGTGTGTGTGCGCGCGCGCGCGCGCGCTCAAGACATTAATGTCTCTGTGTGTGACAAGTAATGTCTATTTGACATTACAGAAATATTTTATTTGCTCTTTTAAAATATTGACCCTAATTTATTTTGAACTGCTCTACATTCACAACATACCCATCAATATTTTTGGCCTGTCCTAGTTTTCAGTATATTTTTCACCCAGACACAAATCAGTAATGAAACGTAGTTTAGTTAAAGGTAGCATCAGGCCTGATGTTCTTAGGGATAATATGCGATGCAGTGGTAAATATCCTGCTTTTGCTTATGTGGTACTTCTGGGAGCAGAGCAGTCTGCCCTCAGGCAAATGCATCCCAAGCCAAGGAGGGATGCGCCGTCATATTCTGTTAATTGATTGAAAGGACAAATGATCTATAGGAAAAGTTGCATCATTAACTTAATTGAGGGCAAAGCCTAATTAGAGGGGAAATGGAGTAGACAGAGCCAGAGACACAGCAGGCCTTCATCTGTGATGTCAACAAACAGACCTTGTAACTAGAACCAGATAGAGACTGCAGGACTTCATTTACATCTTCAGTTTCAACGGGAAAACATCTACTCTGTGTGTGTGTGTGTGTGTGCGCGTGTGCAGCGCGCAGGGGAAAAGCAAAAGTTTACATACTTAGATAGAAATCAGTTCCTCCCAGGTGGAGCTGCCCAGTGGGAATCAATATGTTTTAAACAAGTTAACTAAATTGTATATATTTGAGAGGGTAATCTGAAACACATTTGAACTCTAAATTTGGGGGAGGAGCCCAACCTATTCTCATTTATAGAATGGCTTCAGAAGTAAATCAATCAAATATAAAGACCTTATTTTTCCCAACTTGAATGAGAGCGAATTATAGTGGGGATTTATTTTGGACTTAATTCTCTTACTTAGGAAGGGATATGTAGTATTTGAACACATTTTGACTCACACCAATTTGTTTTTGCCATCCCTAAATAGGTATAAAATTTTACTGCATGACAAAAGATGAGATATTTATTCCACTGCAATGTAAGTTGAAAGTGAAGATATCCAGCTTCCCTTCTGTTCTATAACTGAACTTCTTTCTAGCAACTCTTGGCTGCTTGAGTGTATTCTTAGAATCAGAAGCTGCTGTATGCTAAATAGCAATATTAAAATTTTGATGCTTCTGTAAGGTTTCAAATTGGGGGTTCAAATCTGAACTGAAGCAGGATGTAATGGTCAGAACATGTGAGTTTTATTCTTTCAGGAAATTTTACATGTCCAACTTGCTGTTGAGTATACTTTTCTCTAACGTTAGCAATACAAACAAAATCTTTCACAAGAAATGCCACTGAGGAGAAATAAAGAATGCAAGCAGACATGTTTTGGCTATAGCACTAGTTGTTAAAATACATGGTATTATTTCTCAACTCAACAGCAGTCCTTGACTTTCCAAAAACTAGACCCCCTTTCTTATTTCTCATGCCTACATAGATTTCTATATTTAAATAACAAAATCATAGCAATGCTAATAAATAGAAAGGATGGCTAATAAAATATTTCAGCTAAGAAAGAAGATTCACACATTAACTAAAATTTTATTTAACTAAGCATGCCAACTAAGTGCTATATTTGAGAAATAAAAATCAGACCTTTTGTATATAAAGAAAAATTTACATGACATTGGGCAGCAGACTCCGAACAATTCACACCAGTAAGAACTTAAAATTGTATTAGTGTATCGCCTTAATAGAAATCTGGATCAATAATAGTATTTTCAGACTTGGTAAGGAAATTCTTTTTTTCTACCATTTTTTTCTCTAAATATTTATAATCTGCTTTTAAAGTTTGATTTGTGTGCAAACTCCTAAAGATTTTCAAATTGTCAAAACAATATTAAGAAAAAATACTAATGACAAAGTTTGTTCTTAGTAGTCATGTGGTCATAAAGAATAAATCTAGTTGCAGCCACCAATCATCAGGAGAAACATATATGCTTTATCTTCCAGAACCTTTTCTTTGTAAGTGCTAAAATCATAAATTCCATCCAAAAGTAAGAAAAGGAATCAGTAGCTTATGGGTTGATGATTTCCCTCAACCATAGGACTGAGGACAGCTGGACTCAAAAATTTCTTATTGCATTTTTGGTTAACTACTTTCTTTTCAGATTGCATTTACTAAGGGATTTTTGTATGACAATGCAAAGTATAATCTTTAGAGTAATAACACAATATTCATTTTCTCAAATCTAAATGCAAGGAGTTACCGACTTACGTTTTGTTGTAATGTTTTCACTACAAATCTATAAAAATATTGACAGACTTTTAACATTTTTTTTCCTCATCATGTCTTTGAAAGAGAAAATGTGGACCATAAATAATAATTTAGACCTCTGCTAGAGTGGTAGTTTGGGTTTCACATCATACTGCATTACAGAAATCTTTTATTTGCTCTTTTAAAATATTGACCCTAATTTATTTTGAACTGCTCTACATTCACAATATACCCATCAATATTTTTGGCCTGTCCTAGTATTTCAGTATATTTTTCACCCAGACACAAATCAGTAATGAAACGTAGTTTAGTTAAAGGTAGCATCAGGCCTGATGTTCTTAGGGATAATATGCGATGCAGTGGTAAATATCCTGCTTTTGCTTATGTGGTACTTCTGGGAGCAGAGCAACAAAGAATGGGCAATCAGAAAACATGGATGCTGTTACTTCCTAAAGTGCCTATTTAAAATATGGCTAACAAATTATCAATGTCATTACCATAGACACATCATTTTTTTGTAGATGACCACATACCAGCTATAATATCTTAGTGAAATAATACTGCCTGATGAAATTTGGTTGTAAAATTCTATGCTGAATGTATTTGTTTCTTATTACTTCTGTAACAAATTACCACAAACTTAGTGGTTTAAAAAAAACCACTAATTTCTTATTTTATAGTTCTGGAAGTCAGAAGTCTGTAATGAGTTTCACTTGTCCAAAATCAACCTGTTGGCAGGGCCACCTCCCTCCAGAGGCTCCAGGACAGTCAGGTTCCTTGCTTTTCCAGCTTGTAGAGGCCATCTGCATTCCTTGACATGTGACCGCTCCCTCCATCTGCAAAGAGCATCACTTCAGCTTCTGCTTCTACTGTCACATCTCTTCTCTGACTCTCATCCTCCCACTCCCTCTTTTAAGGACTCTTTTGATTATATTGGGTCCAGACAGATGCTCTAGGATAGTCTCCCCATCTCAAGATCCTTAATATAATCACATCTGTAAAATCTCTTTCACCATGTAAGGTAACATATTTGTAGGTTGCAAGGATTAGGATGTCAGCATCTTTGGGAAACTTTTATTCTGAAGCATGAAATTAATACTGAAGTGTGAAATTTATTTCAATAATAGTAATCTAAAGACAACAATTACGAGCAGCAGGTTAGCTCAGTTGGTTTGAGCGCGGTGCTCTTAACAGGATTGCCAGTTCGATCCCCACATGGGCCACTGTGAGCTGTGCCCTCCATAACTAGATTAAAACAACTACTTGACTTGGAGCTGATGGGTCCTGGAGAAACACACTTAAAATAAATAAAAGTTAAAAAAAAAAACAAAAAAGACAACACTTACCTTGAAAGAAACAAATAAATTTAGTCAAAATGAATAAACCGATGATACACATGGAGACAACCTTATTCTAGTAGGTCTTATTTTTCGGGGAAACAGAATGACTAACACCAAGAAGAGAAAACACTACTTGACATATAACTATTATATTTGATTGGCATAGTGAATCAGGAGTTCATATTTTTCAAAAATACTTTACCTTCATGTATGCAGTGTGTTAATGAATATGTGGGAGGTAGGAGGAGGATAGGAAAGTTAGATGAGGGAATGAAGCATGACTCATTGATCATTTTATGTCAAATGACTCCTGAAAGTTATAAACTGGTAACTTTGTTATCCACTGAAATAATTAAATTTCATAAACACAATCCAAAGTAAAGGTCAAGAAAGCAGATTTTTAATAGTATATAATGGAAAGAGGAGCTTCGGCTCCAAGTTCCATCTCATACATGACCTTAAGCAAGAAACCTAATCTTTCTAAGCTTTATATCTGTTTCTATAAAATGGGGCGGTGATACCTGACTTATAGATAGGTTTAAGAGTTTCATGTGATCCTGTCAGCCTCATCATCAGTGAGTTATATATAGTCTCCTCAATCTCTATGAATACGTTAACTCTCAATATATTATATAATCATCCAAGTTTATATCTCATAAATTATCTGTCTTCAAATAACTACATCAACCTACTCTAGGAGTCACGGATGTGGAGAGTCATCTTCATTATTATTCATGATATCATTGATTCTCAACAAATATTTCTGAGGTTAGTTCTAACCAATCAGTGAAAATAATGCAAAAGCCTTCTGTCTGATTCAGACACATATACTACTTTACTACATGTCTGTTTGTACTGGTTGCATCAAAATTTAGAGAGAAGTGTCTTCAAATAGCTGAACGACAATATTTTCTCACGCGATGTACTGCTTACCATCATTTCTAGGACTTCTTCCAATTCTCTAACTTATTCTAATACTTCAATACAATATAACACAGCCTACATCTAATGTAGTTCAGAGTACACAACTTATATCTTTTTTCTCTTTAAATTTTGCAGATAAATGAGTATTTTTTCCTATATTCCATAATTGAAAATTACTTGGCCTATATCATTGATTTTGACCTGGGAGCTCAACTGGACATTCAAGAAAAATAAACCTACAATAAAATCACAGATTCAGCATTGGAAATACTCTTAGCAGTCAGTACAACTACAACCTCTTAGCAATGTTCAAATTCCCCATGTACTAAGCGAGTATCCGTTTCTTAAGGAAATGCGTGATATTTAAGGCCTTTTGGAGTGCAGCCTTCTGACATATCGTCTAACACAGAAAATTACACACAGAAAAGTGGTATTTTAAAACTTTTCAACCATACCCAACACAGGACACACTATCTACATGCATATTTCAAAGCTCAATTGTAATTTGAAGTACTTTCCTTGAAGAAACAAAAAACAGAATTGTAAATAGGGTTAGACTCATTCATCTCACAATGTCTGAAATGATTCCCTATTTCATAAACCTGTAGTTCTGGAAAGCAAACCCATAAAGTTTGGTAAAACATCCTTAACTGGGATGAAAACCTTGCAAGTGCATGACCAGACCCAAGAGAAACTAATGAATTATCAAGCATAAAGCATTTTTGCTGTTACTTCTTGATATATACATAGACCGAGGTGCCAAAAAAATGTATACAAGTGGACACTTTGGTCAACGGTGCTCAAGCAGTAGTTTGTTGTAATCAGAAGTGTCTGGACACTGATGGTAACCACTTTGAGCACCTCTTGTAATTGCAACAGTCAAACGTGACACTTGTTTTCATCTTTTGTTATCAGTATATATTGAGTATTACAATTGTAATAGTTTTTTTTTCTTAAAATGTGTATACCTTTTTTTAGTACTCTGTATTTTAAATTTCCTTTTATTATCCACTGGTAATTACATTCATTTAGTCTTGTTACATTTGTGCACCCGCTGCTCAGAAGGTAATTATTTCAAATATTAAGGTGGGTTTTCAATATTGAAAAAATAATTAAGGCACTGAGATTTTTTTCTTGAGGATTAATTAAGGAGGAAAATTATCAGAGAGGTTTTAAAGAAATTAACAAACACAGTAGTTTTTCTAATGAATGGTCTGAGGACTGGCAGTATCAAATGGGCAAAGCTCTGTTGGCTGCCAAATCCACTAAATCAGAATATTAGGAATTCCCTCTTTTAATAAATATATATGGTTCATGAGTGCACTATAATTTGCAAACTATTCATTCAATCACTAATACTTGTTGAGTACTTACTATATACACCAGGCACTATTCTAGACTGGGAATTATCAAACTATGGCCCAAAGACCAAATCCAGCCTGCCACCTGTTTTTAGACAGCCTATGAATCAAGAATGAGTTTTCCATTTTTAAATGGTTTTTTAAAATTTGAAGAATAAAATTTGTGACACATAAAATTTATATGAAAGTCAAATTTTAGTGTCTATAAATAAAGTATTATTGGCACACAACTACACTCATCAATTTTCATATTGTCTGGATGTGTTCATGCTACAATGGCACAGCTGAGTATTTGCAACAGAGTCTGTTTGTGGCACACTCCTTCACTTCACACTGCTGCTAAGCACAATATAAATAACAATGACATAGTTATAATTCAACAGCACTTCAAATATCAGGTGTATCAGCACTTTATTTTAATTTTTATTACCAGCGTAAATCCATCATGTCAAAACAAGAAACAAAAGTAGATTTTATCTCACTTTTAAGGGACAGTTGAGTATGGATTATTTTGCTCTGAAAATAAATCTCAAAGCATTTTGTTTATCACGTGAAGACAACATAGCTGTGCTAAAAGAATGCACTATACTTCAATAACACCAGCCTAAGCACTTATCACAGTATTTCCAACTTGCAGAAAAGCAGAAGTCAGGAAAATTAGAAAAGTTAAAATATGTCAGTAGATTTTTTTTTTCCAAAGCAAAGAATTAAAACAGATTTCAAACCCCCCAAAAAGTTGCATTTGTTAGCCATGCAAAGAAACTCATTGATTGATGGTAATGTAATTAAATTTTGTTTGACATAATAGCCAAAGACACCTGTAAGGAGAAAACAAACTCATTTAAGAGTAGCAGCTTATTAGTGAGGATACTTAGTCAAAAAATTGAAGACATTGAGAGCACATCAATAGACAATTTAAATATAAAGCAAATTATTTTGGATAATTTTTGTGGGTTCTTGATGAAGTGACAGATGTTAAAGATGGTGCTCAGCTGTTGTTTATTTGAGGAGGCGATGCTGAGTTTGACTCAAGAATTGGCCTTTATCAAGAGTGTGCATGTAACAATTTTATAGGCAAGAATATTTTCAAAAATGTTGGAAAAATACTAATTCAGTACAACCTGAAGTGGAATCTGCTAACATGTCTTAACACTAATAGGGCTAAAAATGTGCATGGAACAGAAAATGGCTTAGTTGAAAAACTTTAGAAAGTTTGTGAAAATATAACGTGTTTAAAGCCTGTGATTATTCATTGTGTAATTCATCAGAATGGCTTTGCAAAAAAATATACAGTGGTACCTCGGTTTTTGAACATCTTCGTTGATGAACATTTCGGTTTACAAACGCCGTAAATTTTATGGATGTATGATATCATTAGATAGTAAAATTCATGCTAAATTTGAAGTTTTATGGGTTGATTTTAAAGGTCTGGAATAGATTAATCCATTTTGCATTACTTTCTATGGGGAAACCATACCTCGGTTTTCGAATGTTTCAGAATTAAGTGGTCTTCCGGAATGGATTACGTTAGAAAACTGAGGTACCACTGCATTAATCTACTATGTGTTTTTGAACCAGTAATGTAAACAGCAAGCTTCATTTGTTCTCATAGGTTAACCATTATCTCTTCTATGAATTTTTGTCACAAATAGAAGCCAACCTTTCTGACTTGCCCTATCACACAGCAATTTGATGGTTTAGCAGTGAGAAAGTTTTATTGTGGGTTTTTTGTTTGTTAGTTTGGTTGTTGTTGCTGTTGTTGTTTTAGCTCAGGGACAAGATTAAAATAACTTTTCTGAATGAAAAGAAATACCTTCAACCATTGTTTTTGTTTTTGTTTTCAAAAACACGTAATCAAAAATTTTATTTATTTATTTATTTACTTAAAGTTTATTGGGGTGACAATTGTTAGTAGAGTTACATAGACTTCAGGTGTACAATTCTGTAATATCTGTGTACCGTGTTTCCCCCAAAATAAGACTTAGCCGGACAATCAGCTCTAATGCATCTTTTGGAACAAAAATTAATATGACCAGATCTTATTTTACTAGAAGACTGAGACTTATATCATATATCATATCATATCATATCATACCAGGTCTTATATTAATTTTTGCTACAAAAGACGCATTACAGCTGATTGTCCAGCTAGAAATTATTTTCGGGGAAACACAGTATATCACATTGTGTGTTCACCACCCAGAGTCAATACTCTTTCCATTGCCATATCCATATATTTGATCCCCTTTACCCTCATCTACCACCCCTTCCCCCCTTACCCTCTGGTAACCACTAAACTGTTGTCTATGTCTATGAGTTTTTGTTTCTTCATTTGTCTTGTTCTTTTGTTGTTTTTAGTTTTATATACCACATATCAGTGAAATCATATGGTTCTCGACTTTTTCTGTGTGATTTATCTTCCTTAGCATAATAATCTCAGGATCCATCCATGTTGTCACAAATGGTACTATTTCATATTTTCTTACGCAGAATAGTAATCCATTATGTATACAACTTTTTTATCCATCTATCAAATCATCTATCAAAGGACACTTTGGTTGTTTCCATGCCTTGACCACCATAAATGAAGCTTATTTGGAGCTTTATTTATCAGAGCACATATGTCTTTATGGATAAATGTTTGATAACTATGTTGGAAGAATCCACAGAGTTAAAATGGCCATATTACCCAAAATAATATACAGATTTAATGCAATCCCCATCAAAATCCCAATGGCTTTTTTTAAAGAAATAGAACAAAAAATCATCAGATTTGTATGGAACCACAAAAGACCGCAAATAGCCAAAGCAATCCTAAGAAAAAAGAACAATGCTGGAGGTATCACAACCCCTGACTTCAGCTTGTACTACAGGGCAACAATAATCAAAACAGTATGGTATTGGCAGAAAAACAAACACACAGACCAATGGAATAGAATTGAGAACCCAGAAATAAACCCACATAAATATGGACAGATAATTTTCGACAAAGGAGCCAAAGACATACAATGGAGAAAAGACAGCGTTTTCAATAAATGGTGCTCAGAGAATTGGAAAGCCACATGCAAAAGAATGAAATTAGACTGCTATCTGTCACCGTGTACCAAAATTAGCTCAAAATGTATCAAAGACCTAAACATAAAACCTGAAACAATAAACTGCATAGAAGAAAACATAGGTAGTAAACTTATGAACCTTGCGTTCAAAGAGCATTTTATGAATTTGATCCCAAAGGCAAGGGAAGTAAAAACTAAAATAAATGAATGGGACTATACCAAACTAAAAAGCTTCTACATAGTAAAAGACACCACTGACAAAATAAAGAGACAACCAACCAAATGGGAGAAGATTTTGGCAGACAATGCCTCCGATAAGGTGCTAATATCCAAAATATATAAGGAACTCATACAAGTCAATTAAACAATCCAATTAAAAAATGGGCAGAGGACCTGAATAGATATTTCTCCAAAAAAGACATACAAATAGTCAATAGACAGATGAAAAAATATTCAACATCACTAATCATCAGAGAGATGCAAATACGTACCACAAACAATGAGATATCACCTCACACCAGTTAGAATGGCTATCATCAACAAGACAAATAGTAACAAGTGTTGGAGAGGCAGTGGAGAAAAAGAAATCCTCATACATGGTCGGTGGGAATGCAGATTGGTGCAGCCTCTGTGGAAGGCAGTGTGGAGGTTCCTTAAAAAACTAAAAATAGAATTACCATATGACCCAGCAATCCCTCTCTTGGGTATCTACCAAAAAAATCTGAAAACCATTGTTTTCAAACACTGAATGGCCTTGGAAGTTAGCTTTTGCTGTAGACTTGTTGTTTCTTTATGAAGTCAACCTACAATTACAAAGTCAGACAGCATTATATGAGAAACTTATACTGAGATCAAGTTATTTTGGCAAAAAGTAACATTGTACCACAATCAATGAGCAAGCTGCTTTATACACTTCACATTCTATATAGGGTTCAAGTAAGGAGTGATATCTCTATTCTAACACAAATGTGTAGTAGATATATTTTCTGACCTCCAGCAACATTTTCCACACATAAAGTAAGTGTGAAGGAAATTTTCATATTTCAAAAATACACTTAAATGTTCAATTGACGAACTTCTACCTAACATTCAACAAAAGTTAATAATCTACAATGTAATGACATGCTAAAATGCAAATATCAAGAGAAGAATCTATTAGAATTCTATAAATATCTTCCAAATGACAAATGTGCTCAATTAAAGTCAGATGCTAATAGATAGCTATCTCTGTGAGGCCATTTTCAGAGATGAAATATCTAAAATCTCATACACATTTGATAAATCAGTACGAACAGGTAAACATTTGTGATCAATTTGAATGGTAGAGTACTAATTTTGAACTCCAAATAAGTGAAATGTTATCATGCAAATAAAGAATTGTATTCTTCTTATTAGTAGACATATATAACAAAAATTATGCTTTATTATTATTATCTTAAATTTTATCAATATAAGATTTGTAAAAAATTTTACTCTTTTATATAATAGCATTGACTTTGCCTCCTTTCCCACAAAGCCTAAAATATTTTCTATGTGGCGTTTTACAAAAAAAGTTGGACATCTTTTCTGAATCCCCAACTGATTGTAATCTCTTTGGGGGAAAGGACTGAGCCCTAGATGTTTTTGCTTTGCACTCAGTCACCAAAACAATTGTTAGTACTCAGTGAATGATAATGGTATCTGAGAATTATACAGACTTTCAGTGAGTTGAGAAAGATCTGTTTGATTGTTATGATGATAGTGATTATCATGATTTTGATACAATGCTATGAAGAAATTACTCCGTTTAATATTCTTTTGTAAATAAATTCAAGATAGATAAATGATTAATCAAAGCAATTAAAAGCAATTTTAATCCAATTAATTCTGCCAATTTCTCCATAGAGAATCAATGGACACAACAGACATAGGGATGGTAGACAGAATCTAATTGTGTTTGTTTGTTTTATAGAAAAGAATATTATTTTAAACAAACATAACTTTAACTTTTTTAAAGAAGCTTACTTTCTGATACATTTGTATTTCTAATGGAAAATTGTATTCCAAAAATCAAAGTAAGTAAATCACATTGTTAAGAATAATGTTTGGGGACAGCCGGATGACTCAGTTGGTTAGAGCGCGAGCTCTGAACAAGAGGGTTGCCGGTTCATTTCCCATATGGGCCAGTGAGCTGTGACTTCCACATTGAGATCGAAGACAACAAGCGGCCGCTGAGCTTCTGCAGGGGTTGCCAGATGGCTCAGTTGGTTAGAGCACGAGCTCTCAGCAACAAGGTGGCCCAGTTCAATTCCCGCATGTGATGGTGGGCTATGCCCCCTGCAACTAAAGATTCAAAATGGCTACTGGAGTTGGAGTTGAGCTGCGCCTTCCACAACTAGATTGAAGGACGACTTGGAGCTGATGGGCCCTGGAGAAACACACTGTTCCCCAATATTCCCCAATAAAAAACAAAAACAAAAACAAAATAGAAAAAAACCCAGAATAATGCCAGGGCTGCTAGTTAGCTCAGTTGCTTAAAGTGCGATGCTCGTAACACCAGGCTTGCCAGTTCAATCCCTACATGGGCCCTGCATGGGCTACTGTGAGCTGCACCCTCCACAACTAGACTGAAACAACTACTTGACTTGGAGCTGGTGGGTTGTGGAAAAACACATATGAAACAAATAAATTTTAAAAAAAGAAAGAATAGTGTGGTTTCTATACATTAAATTTACATAAGTGAGCAGGCACAATGAATTTGAACTATTGGCAAATTATTTTTTTCTTCCTCTATCTTACTTATTTACCTCCTTGTTTTATAACTTCTTCCCATCCATCCCTACTTCCATTGCCCTTTTTTTCCTCTTTATTTTCCCCTGAAATTGGTCTCTGAAGCATTGATTGTACTCAATAAATGTTTATTAAACATTCAATGACCAAATCAGAACTGGGTCACTGTTGAAAACACAATTATCATTCTGGTCTCCCTCACTCCCTTAATTCAACTCTCTGTGACATCAGCCTTAGCAATATTTTTTTGGACATATCTCTTTGGATGAGGGCAACAAAAGTGAAAATAAGCAAATGGGACTACAGTCTAGTTTGTTTTTGTTTGTTTAATTTTTATAATCTAATTTGCTCTTAAAAACCTACAGTTCTCATAAATCCTTAAGATTTGATTTCTAAATCTGAGATTAGCTCTTATAATAAATATAGTGGTAATGTTCTTCAATGTAATAGTAGAATAAGAATACTTGATTTATATTTCAGATATTTAGAATAGTATAAATATTAGAAGCCCCTTTAGATAGCGCACAGTATTATTATTATTCTTATCTGAAGAAAAATTATATTTAAGGTGTTACCAAATCTGCTTAAAATGCCCAAAATATCAAGTATTCTAGAAGAAGTTTAGGTGGATTTCTACGAAAAGTGTTTAGTTTTCAGCTAGTAGTTATCAGCTACTATGATAGTTTGCATATTACATGTATTTAAGATTATATCCTGGCTGAAATATAAATGAGTTTCATGATTTTTTATATGTCATTTATCTTTACCACTCCCAATTTCAACCACTGAACTAAATCAAATCAAAAATTGGTTTCATATTTATTTTGAGCAAGAACTGTAGAAACTGTAGATAATGAAAAGCTTTTAACAACTGTTTAAGAGAAAAAGAAATTATGTAGTTTATTTTTAAAGTGTGCACTCACACACACTCACAAAGTAGTAGAGTTGAAAGGAGAGAAAAGAGAGTAAAAGTTCATTGGAACCCGGTGATTTATAGGGAAAGGCTCAGCAAGCTCACATAAAAACCAAAGGGGGGAAGTGATCGAACATTGGGTCAAATCTCCATTCACATGTTGTGTAATAAAAGGCTGACTGTAGCCTTTCCGCCTTGCTTCTAGTCGTAGACAATGGCAATTGCAGAGCAAGACTAATAACAGGATTTAGCATAAATCCACCACAGGAAGTGAACAGTTGTACTGGCAAATAATTAGCCAGGAAACATTTTATAGCAGCATCAGGATGCGTCCTGAGCTTTCAAACTCTCAATGCATTTGTGATCATGAAAACATAATTAGTTCTCAGTGAGTGTAATTTTTGTGTGTGTTTGTTGTAGGATAGTTCTTTTCCCCTCCTTTCTTTTCACAAGCAGGCCTTATTTTCCCTGTCCTAATTTAGCAGCCCCAGCGAGGGTTTTGAAGTCTCAAGGGAGGGGTTTAGAATGTTCTCTTTTTCCTCCTGCTGATGCTTTTTTATTGCAAGGTGGATGGTGTTTATTTTGCACGGCTAACAAGTGAGTTCAAAGCAACACATTGCTCTTGAACTCCTGCCAGATTCCCAAAGCTGAAAGCCCCCCTGCTTGGTAGAGCCGACCTGTACTATCAAAGCCTGACTAATTTGCAAAGGAATGTCAAAATGACTGGTGCACTGCATTTTCCACCACCCGCTTCATTTGACTCTTAAAGGAAAGCTAAGTGGGAGTGTAAAAGGA
The DNA here is from genome assembly GCF_964194185.1 of Rhinolophus hipposideros. NCBI lineage: Eukaryota > Metazoa > Chordata > Mammalia > Chiroptera > Rhinolophidae > Rhinolophus > Rhinolophus hipposideros. Next base: position 77,057,869 of record NC_138050.1, on the reverse strand, counting down.
AGGAAATTCATTCAAGGCAGCACAGCCTATAATGTGAATTAATTTCACAAGAAAATGGGAGCTTTTTGCTGAATCCTTCCCATTTTCATCATCTTTGCGCTTCCTTTTAGCTATTCTTTTAGTAAGGCCTGCTAATAAACATTATGTTTTTGTTCTCACGTCATCCATATTAAGACTAAATGCTGTCATTAGACTTGGCTCTGAAATTCTTTCTGTCAAAACTGTCTGCATGAGCCTGTTTCATCTGATTTAGTCACACCAGTTAAAGCGCAGCCCCATGAAGACGAACACTTGGTCCAGGCTAATACTTTTCTCCTTTCAACAGTAAAAAATCATTTCAACCAGAACAAACAGATCTATGTTTACGAACAAATATAAATTGTTGTCAGAGCAGGGAAGCCTAGTAAAACAAAGTGCTAGACTGGACTTTTGAAAGTATAATTCAGAGATGATGTTTGGAAATTCAGTTCAGCTCACATAAGAAGTATTAATGCTAAAACAAAGATTACAGAATCAGAAAAGCCAAATACAGGACTTTGATCTGATTTAGTCTGATATTAATCTCTGTGTTCTGATTGAATTTTATAATCTCAAACTTTATTTAAAACTTATATTAAAAATATGACATTGGCATATTCTCCCCAAGTAAGATCATTTAGAAATCATGTCCCAAGGCATTGGCCCTAGAACTTCATCTGTATTCCTGATTGTTTTCCCAATGAGGTGCATTGTCATCACCTAAGTGAACAGTAATCTCACCTTCGAAGATTGCTTGAGTTTTTACCATGCATTCCTCTTTTATTACCCTCTACCCAACACTGAACTTCATTTCTCCACATGCTATTGATCATTCAAAATATACCTATCTCTGTTATCAGACTGTGAGGTCAATTGCTTGGAAGTGAGTTGCTGAGGTATGGTCATGCCATAGTTATATGAAAAAGTGAGTTCGTGTCAAACTGAGAGCCATGCTGCTAAAGGATGAAGGCTAGCGTATGATTAACCCAGGTTTGGATGACTAGTTATGTGACCAAGACTAGTTCATGAACCTTTCCAAACCTTAGCTCCCTCCTGTGTACAATGAAGCTAATAATAGCACCTACCTTGTGGTTTATTGTGCTCAGGACCCTGAGTGTCAAATAGTAAGCACTCAATAAGTGTTAGCTATTGTGAAACCATAGCAGTTTAGAAACGACTTGCTGCAAGAATCTGGAATTTTCTCAAGTGGGCTTAAAAAATAAGAAACACCTTAACCTTATGGAACAGGAATCTAGAGGTAAGCCAGTCTCTGGGTTTAGTGTGATCAAGTCTTCAGCTTTGCCTTAGTAATGCTGTTGATCCTCTTCTCTGGGTTAGTTTTGTCTTCAGGCTGATTCCCCGTAAGGTTACAAAATAGCTGCCGGCAACAACTGGGATAACCATCTCCTTTGTTCAAGCTAGCAGAAAAGATAAGGGAGGAAAGTGCTTCCTCACTTATGAAATAAAACTTTTCCCTGCAGTATGACTGGGACACCTTAAGTTCTGTGCCCACCTCATGTGACATGATGATGGCAGTCACCAAGTCCCCTAATTATCTTAAGCCTAGTTTCCTGGGCCAGTTTCTCATAAGGAAGAAGAGACTTCCATGATTAGCCTATAACAATGAGCATCATAACCCGCTGCTGAAGATATCTTCCCCTGAGCCACATGAGTTGGACACAGAAGGATGGCTGCCTAGAAAGAGTTTGAGTTCTGTTAGAAAGTCCCAAAGGAATGATGAGGCCTATCCAAGTTCCAGGAGGGCAGAAATTGTATGCTCAAACAGTAATTTAATAAAGATTTAATTAAAAAGGTAAGCGCAAGGTGTTTCTTCTTGTTAGCAACACTCAGGAGCTGTTATCATCCCTAAACCTGAAAAGAAAAGAGAAAGAAGTGGTATTGGAATCCAGGGAGTTAAAAAAAAGGCTGTGTGGGGAGGTCGGTTAGCATAGTTGGTTAAAGCGCAACACTCATAATATCAGGGTTGCCGGTTCAATTCCATAATGCGCCACTGTGAGCTGCACCCTCCACAACTAGGTTGAGACAACTACTTGACTTGGAGCTGATGGATCCTAGAAAAGCACACTTAAAATAAATCAAAGTTTAAAAAAAAAAAAAAGAAGAAGAAGAAGGAGGAGGAGGAGGAGGAGGAGGAGGAGGAGGAGGAGGAGGAGGAGGAGGAGGAGGAGGAGGAGGAGGAGGAGGAGGAGAAGAAGAAGAAGAAGAAGAAGAAGAAGAAGAAGAAGAAGAAGAAGAAGAAGAAGAAGAAGAAGAAGAAGAAGAAGAAGAAGAAGAAGAAGAAGACTGTGTGAATAGGCCAGCTAATAGGAGTATGGGAATATGATCTTTATCAAAGGACTCAGGCAGCCCTCACCCATCCTGAACAACCTTGGAGGAATTGCTGTGGTATCCCTCTCCTTCCATCCTCTAACTTCTTGCCAGGGTGTCCTATTGGTGGAACCAAGTGGAAGTCAGAGAGCCTGGTGTCTGTTGAGATAATTCACAGATATCAGCCTCCTGGGACACAGCTTGGTGGAGAGAAAATTTAAAGCTATCCAGAACAGAGGCATAGGACTAGCAATTTCTGGGTTAGCAACCAACAGAATGAGTAGTTTTTCCATAAGACAGAATAAAAATGTAAAAGAGAGAAAACTAATTTGTTAAATCGAAGTATTAAATAAGGGTGGAGATCTGAGAAGAGAGAAAACTAATTCGTAAATAAAACAGAAATAGCTTGGAAACCCAAAACTTAAACATGACATTAAAGGATTGTACATTTTGCTAAGTAGAGTGGAAAAATATTTTGAGTAATCAGAGAAGTCAATCAGAGATACTCCTCTAGAAAGAAATTCAATAATTCATTTTGCAAATATTTTTCAGTGCCTACTCTGATAGGCAATGGGGGGGGCTGTACTTAAAAGATGAAATTTAGGGCTAGTTTCTCTAGTTTCAACCTCTGAAGTTACCATTTGTTAACATACAACTTTGGTAAAATTACTTCAACTTTTGGTGTCTCAATTTCCTCATCTGTTAATGTTACTTTTCTGATAGGATGTTTGAAAATCAGATGAGCTAAAACTGTAAATAAAGCTCTTTAAACTGCCTGATACTTACTAAGAGTAGAATAGATGTTAGCTTTTCTTATTACTCTGTACTGGGCCCTGTGCTAGATGTTCTTTTAATCATGGAGTTTCCTGTCTAGTAGAGGGACATAGGGCCTATAAATAAATAAGTGCAATAAAATGTTACTGATGGTCTGATAAAAGTTTGGTCATGTACAGATGGGTCAGAGGAAAACACAGTGAACTGGTTTAGATCAGATGTTTATACAGGGTGGGAGAGGATAACCTTTGATTTGAGTGTTTAACCGAGATTAGGTATTTGCTGGGAAGGTTGGGGCTTTGGAAAAAACCAAACAAACAAACAAACAAAAACATTTCAAGCAGAGGATGTTATAGGAACAAAAACATAAAGACTTGATATAGAATGGGATCTTAGAGCAACTGAGTATTTACGTGGGGGGGAAGGGAAAAAAGAGGGAGAGAGTGTTGTAAAAGAAGTAACTGGAAGGGCATGCTGAGGGAGAATGTCTTCTATGTCATGCTAGAGAAATTCTCATCCACCACCACCCCCTTTTATACTTAAAGCATCAGGAAGCCAGTGGAATTTTTGAAGCAGAAGTATGACCCAATCATATTTGTATATAGGAAACATTTACTCTGGGTGGATGGTGGAAAAGCACGGTGACTACTGTTAGGGGACAGAGAGTGTTGTCACACAGCAGTCTAGCCGACTGTCGCCCCCCCCCCCCCCCCCCCCCCCGTACCTTTCCCTAAGGAAAGAAGAGTCTGTGAGACTGTGCCTTCATCTTTAGGTTTACACCTCATGTCTCTCTGTCTGGTCCCCAAAAGATGGTTTGCCAGCCAAGGACGGGTAAGATTTCTCACTTGAGGAACAACCTAAGACAGGCGGAACTGTGTGGGGACCCCCGATGAGCTACTATGGAAAATATGGGAAGGAGCATTGCTTCCCCTCCCCCTGCTAAAAGGAAGCCACTGCTGACACTGGCTTTCCCTCTGTGAGAGAAGTTAGGAGAGCGATAATATCAGCTCTCCCTGTTTAGCTCAACAACAAAGTTTTATCCCCAGGACTTATCCCCAGGAGGGTACACACCTTAAATAAGTCATTATAGGACTTTCTGCTGCCACTGTTTGCAGGCATTGGATTAGATTAAATTGGATTCAATCACCTTTGTGATATGATGGATGAGTTTCACAGACCGTAGATAAGATAATTTTTACTCCCTTGTATAATCAATAAAAGCCACCAGTCCGCCTGATTTTGCGCTCCAGTCCCTCATGACTTTGAGACCCTTGGCCCTCTGAGATTCAACTGCATTAAGTCTCTGTTTCTTTCTTTCTTAACAGTTAACCTAAAGCCTCCCCTTCTCGTTCCCTCACTGCCCATGTTGCGCTGGGCGCAACAGAGAGAAGGTGGCGGCTACTAAGTTTCAGGTAAGAGGTACTGGTAGTTTGGACCAGGATGCTGCTGGTGACGAGTATGTGGATTTAAGCAATAGTCAGGAGGTAAAGTCAATGCCTTGATGACAGATTGGGTGAGAATGGGGGAGAAGGGGTGAAGGATCACGCCCAGGTGATCCTGAAAGACGAGCAGGGCTTAGAAGATCAAAATGGTATTTTGAGCCATGTTGAATTTTTTGGTGTCTCTGAGAACAAAAGAGGAGATAGCAAATAGACAGTCAAATTATGGTAAATATGACCATGTTAAACATGAGTCTGAAACTAAGAGGAGACGTTTGGACTAGAAATAAATGTTTGTGAATCATTTTTGCATAGTTGAATTCTTAATGATTGGATGGAAAAGCAGGCGAAATAGAGGAGAGTGAGAAAAGCAAGGTATCTACACTGAGGAACTGCGCCATTTACTAGTGAGCAAAGGAGGGTGAGCTTCTTAAAGGTCAGGAAAAGAGCAGCTAGAGTATGAGAAATTCTAGGACAGCGTCATCGATGGGCAGTAAGTAAAATGAATTTAGAAGGTTAACAGGAGAGTCTTGAAGACTATCAACAGAAAGAAGCTGAGGTAGTACTGTTAGACAGTACTATAGAAGTCACAAAAGGAGATAATTTTAAAAAATTAACTAGTCAAGAGTTTAATAACACCATACCTGGCACTTATTGTGTGCTGGCTGAATGCCAAACACTTCTCCAAGCCCTTTAGATACATAGCTCATCAGTTCTCTAGCAATCCAATGTAAATCGCATCTGTAAAAATGAGCTTTTTTCTCATTTTATAGATGAGAAAACAAAACCACAGAGAATTAAATAACTTGTTCATGCTTACACAGTTTCTAAATGGTAAAGACAGAATTTGAACTCACGTGCATCTGATTCTAGAGTCTGCGTGCAGTCATTGCTTTTCTGTCTTGCATAGAATCAGAAGATTTAGGCTATTAGGTTAGTGGTGACTTTTGCCATAGTGCTTTCTTTGGAGCATTAAAAATAGAAGCCTGGGGTACTGTTTTTGGTGAAATGGCTGAAAAAGCGCCGAGGCAGTGAAGAAACCTAGGTAGAGACTGATTTTAATAAGTAACAAATGGAAACATCACAAATGCTCAGAATAGGGGAATTATTAAATACAGTAAGCAGTTCTAGAAGTCCTCTTTTGTGAGTGTCTTTAGTTGAGTTGTCATGGCTGCCTTGATGTCCTGAGTCATTTTGACTTTGGGAAAAAGCCAGACGTTGCGGTGCCAGAACCTGTGAATAAGATGGTTGAGGACGTACTGCAATGTTTTTATTTGACAGAAATTGCCATACCAAAAGTGATGTGTGACGTGGAGCCTTTCTGTTGTGATCACAAAATACGGTAAATGCTGCTGCCGAATGCCATCCAATGGAAAGACAGGGATTTTCAATATGGGAAGTGGTGCGTTGAACCTTAGTAACAGTGTGTGACAAGTTTCAACTTGTTCCCTGCAGTCAGTCATATGTGAGCCACAATTGAGAGAAAGTGTGTTTTAAAGTGTGCCGTAAATCACCCTCCATCATGACAACATTCTGTGTCACACATTGCTTCTGATATATGGCAATTTCTGTCAATGAAAACATTACTGTGTGTCCTCATCCATCTCATTCACTAGATCTGGCACTAAGTAACTTCTGGCTCTTCCCCAAAGTCAAAATGATTAAGGATATTGAGGCAATCATTACAGCTCAACTAAAGACACGAAAGAGGACCTCCAGATCTGCTTCAGAAAGTGACAAGAACGATGAGATAAATGTGTTCGAAGCGAGGGGGATTACTTTGAGGGGGATTAATGACAATGTGTCTTTTGCTGTAATAGTATTTTTTTTAATTTAAACATTCACCAAATTTTTTGATCACACCTCGTACTTCTAATAATCTGATCCTGGTCTAAATTGCTCTCCTCGCAGCAAATACATAACTTAGTAATTTATTTTCACACTTTCATCCATAGAACTTTACTGAATTTTATTTCTGCCATGTTTAAATCAGTAAGCAATTATTGGACACCTTTTATGTGCCAGTCATGGGATAGCAAGATGAAAAAGACAATTCAATTATCTTTGAAGGGCTCACAAACACTCCAACAAATGTGAATACATGTAGATGTGTATGCACACACACTTGGCTGAGTTGGGAATGGGGTGATGACATTCAGCAGCCAGGGGAATGTTCAGAACACATAATGACATCAGAATGGTACCTGAAGGCTGAGTGATAGCTCACCATGCAAACGGGGAGAGAGATATTTTAGTGAATACCAAGAGCTTAAGCAAGGACCTAGAAACATAAATATACATGATGTGTGCAGGAAATGGTGCTAAGTTTAATGGGATTTGGGCACATGTGAGATGAGCCCATCTTGCATTTTATGTTCCAAAGTGAGGCTTATCCATAGTAAACAATGAAGAAGCATTACCAGTCTTAACCACCAAATCAAATTATTACACATCAGATTTTTGTTACAGAAAGAAAATTCTGATGGCACTGAAAGAGGAAACTGGGGGAAAGGGAGTGTCAGGAGGCTCTCTGAGAAAGAAGTAAGGGCCTGAGTCAGGATCCTGACATGGAATAATGTAAAAAATGGGAATGGGACCCATCAGAAATATTTCTTGGTGAACAAACAGATTTGATGAATAAAGACAAGGGAGACCTTAAGGGAGGTCTGTTTTTTTCACTCAATCTATGTTTCCTAAGAGATATCCTTTACTTCACTGGGTCAGCCGCCACGTATTTGCTTATATCTCCCAGACTTACATCTTCGGGACTGACACAAATTACCCAGCACCTACCTATTATAATCACCTGGATGTTCCATAAGCAGGTCAAAGTCAACAGATTAGATAAAAGCAGAAATTGTAAACTTCCCCTCTAAATAGATTTCTCAGCTGTATTCTGAGGTGGCTCCTCCCTGGAGTTATCTGGGAGTCCTTTCGCTTACCTCTCCACATCTACTTAATCACCAAGTCGGGTTGATTTTTACCCTTGAAGTTTGTATTTTTTTTTCAAATCTGTCTTTGCCTTTCTGTTATTTTCATCACAACCTGTGAGTCATCCATTTCCTCAAACACCACTTCTATCTTCTTTACTCCATCCCATTCATCAAAACAAGCTGCCAATTTTATCTCCTAAATGTTCTGTTTAAATCCTACATGGTTCAGTCCATCATCATTTCTCAGTTTTATTATTTTATGGCTTTGTAATCTCCTGAACAGTTCAGTTCCTCAACAATGTTCACCTGGCCCATTAAGGCGTCTGTAACTGTCTACTCTACTTCCTATTCAGTCCATCTTTCACCCATTCCCCCAAGCAAGCCATCTAAAACACCTCTGCTTACAAAGTTTTACTGTCTCCCTGTCACCCACAGCAAGAAAGGTTAAATCTTTAGCAGGGCTGACAATGTCCTCTAAGCATTTACATTCTTCTCCCCACCATCAAGTCCTACCACTTCCGGTTTCATGCAGTACTTTCTAATTGCATATATTAACATGACCATAAATACAAGTTACCAAAATCAAAGCTCTTTAGTCATTTCCTGTTCTTTTATGCACAACCTTGGTTCTTCAATACCTCTAATTATTAAATTCGAATATATTACAACATTCTCTAAAGAACACACAGTAGTCAAGTATTCTTGGATAGTGATAATTATAAATGTAGTTCTAGGGCTATGTTTAAGATATTTAAACTATAATAACATTTCCACAATTGAATTACAGAGCAATTACTATGGTTCAAGTTAATCTGGTTTATTTTCAACCCTAGCAAATAATAATAACAATAATGATGACGATGATAGCTATTGTTGACATAAGAAATGTCCAAACCTGTAGAGAATTTTTATAAGTTTATTTGAACCAAACTGATGAGAATTGCTGGGAAGCAAAATCCCAATGGATTGAGAAAATACTCTGGAGAATGGCAGCTTTGCAGCCTATTTTATACATTTGAATAAAACAAGGATACATAAGAAGTGTTACATGAAATCCATTGGTGGTAGATTAAGGGGATGGGAAAAAGCAAAGCAGGGAAGTCTCTGGGATTGAATAAAAAGGCAAAATAGAGAAACACATACTTCTTTTTTTTATATTCGTGGGTACAGGATAGTTAATAGTTAACATTTACAGTACATAGAGATGTTATGTGGGGGAACTAGATAACAATGAGGGTTCCGTGGTCTCTGTGCTCTGGTGCTGTGGTACCTTTAGGGGTATGAAAAGGGAGATTACTCTGACATTTCAAAGGTGTGTTACCTTAGATATAAAAACAATAGACAGGCTCACTTAAGGTAAAGATTGAACTTTGTCAAGGAAACTACAGGCCAAAGATGTGACTACCTGTCATGACCTGCTTTTAGTTAGGAAGTTTTAGGTTGAGACCATCCTATGTGGTTATTTTCCATCTCTGAGTTTGTAAGGCCTGCCATGCAGGCCTCCCCTGTGCTTGTCAGGTTTAGCATGTGGCCCCTTTTTTGTCCACACTATCATGTATTTAAGATCACCAATGTCCCAGCTATTGGTAGACTACTTTATCAAAAGTATCTCAACAGCTCTTAAAATATGTATCATTGTCCCCATTTTACAGAGGAATATACTAACTCTCAATGAGACTCAGATTGCTCTCCAAATAGTAGTACCAAATTGAAGATCAACTCCAAATCTCTGATTCCAAGGCTCATTCCCTTGCTACCATGAGATACTACTTAATAAAAGTTTTTTAAATGTATGACTAAATACATTAATTATAATAACTAATTCCATAAAGTTATCTTTAATTCTATGCTTAAATCTGTGCTTTATTTTCACCTATTTTGTGTGAAAAATTTAGACAATGCTTAAACATGTACAATAATGTTAAAAGATAGCAACATAATAAATGTAACTTTGCACTTGGCTAGAAATTCCCTCTTAAATTAATTGCTTATTAAAAAGAAATTCTTAAACATACCTAAGTATCTGCCTGTGCCAAGCCTCATGTAGGCCTCAGATGTTAAAACTTTCTCAGGGAAGACTTTGTCAACTTCCCTCCCCCAGTATTTTAGGATAGATCCCCACCCTCCCACCCCCTTATAATACTACAATACTCTGTCCTCTTCTTTCGTGCCATTTTTAACAATTATAAGTCAATATGTTTTTCCATAATGATTTCTTTAGGAATATCTCCCACAAAGAGATTAAGGAGCTCACAAGAGGAGAGAACTAGTCCGCTTTCTTCACATTGTCTCCTAGCATCTAACTCCATGCCTGGCACACTATATGTGCTTTCTATCTATCAAACGACTTAATGCATGCACGAAAGCAACAAAGAATACAGATATGAAAAAATACTTTCAATGTTAGGAATCATCAAATATGGATCACAGAAAATGAGTAATGGAAGCTTTTGAGAGAGGACGACAGGTGCCATACTAAGGTGTTGTAAACAATATTAACATGAAGTACAATGACTAACACAGTGTGTTGAGTGTAACAGTCTTATGATGGAAAATAGTATATGATCCATTTGATCCCTCTAAGTTCCTAGTTATAGGAGGGTTTTTTTGAATTGCTTGACTGAACAATTAGAAAATTCATCTGATAATTACCACATATTTTTTTTCACTGACCACTTTGTAGATAAAAATCTAAACCATATTTGAGCTCTCTGTAAGAAATGATTCATATATTGCTCTCTCATATAACTTTTTCAAATCTCTGCACACATGAGATAAAGGGCCTTTGCTGTCACAACTCTGCAATTCCTGGTTTGGCTAATGTAACAGATGAAACTAGGGAAGAAAGTGTGATCAAAAAAATCACATAGGAGGCATCAAATTCTCTATCTAAGTGGATCTCTACTTCATAGCATAGCTGATGGGAATGATATCTGAGCAGCTGGATTCATTTTCTTTGCTTGAAAAACTAGCCAGTCATGAATTTTGAAATATCTCGTGGAATCTAGTAACTTAATTTTTTAGCTTGTACATTTTTATCATAATATAAGACCAATGATTATAGAAAAAAATTTAAAAAAACAACTTGTGACGAGCATGAGATTCTCATGTGGAAAATGTACTGCCATATTCAAAGCCACAAAATCACGTGTATGATCAGTTGTTTCTTAGGATTTCAGTTGACTTATCTTTATTATTGTCTGAATGCCTATTGTGGTATCAGCCAGCCTCCCCGATGACCCCCAGTGATCTTCATCTATTGGTATTAATACCCATATTGTGTCCCTTCTCAGACTGTACCATGGTAGTATGTGTGACCAACAGCACAAAGCAGAAGTAATAGTATGTTACTTCTGATATTCGGTTACAAAAAAGACTGTGGCTTCCATCTTGGATAAGGACTTCATCTCTCTCTCTCAGTCTCAGTATCAATCTCCACTGTCTTCCCCACCTCCCCCTCACCCTCTCCTCCCCTTCCTTCTCCTTCTTTCCCCCCTCCCTTCTCCCTCCCTCTCCTTCTCCTTCTTCTTCTCCTTTCTCTCTCTCTCCCTCTCTCTCTCTCTCATCTGGAATGAGCCAGTTGCCATTAACATTGAATCAGCTTATGGGGAGGTCCATATGTCAAGAAACTAAAGTCAGGCCAACAATGAAAATGTGAACCCTGCCAATAACCATATAAGTGAACTTGGAACTAGATCACTCAATCCATGAATGTAACATCTTAAGATAACTACAGCCTAGTTGGCATCTTGACTGTAACCCCTAGATAGACCTCGAGCCACAACCAACCAGGTAAGCTGCTTTCAGATTCCAGACTCTCAAAAATCATGATATAATAAATGTTTTATCAAGCTGCTAAAGTTAAGAATAATTTCTTACACAGCACTTACCTCAGAAAATTCGTATGCAGGTAAAATAAGAGAAAATGCTCAGAAAAATAATAAAATTGCAATCCAAAAGTCAACATATCATCCTGGGTAATTCCATCTCCCACTAAGTCTAATAGTAGGCAGAATGTTTTCAGTGTCTAAAAAGAGATTTCAACATAACAAATTCAGCTATGACGATGTTTTTCTCAAATCTTAGTAAAATAAAAGATCTCTGAAATATCACAAGCTGTAGTATGGACAACCTAAATTCACTTTGTTCTGCCTTCACAATGAAAATTGAACTGCAGTAATTTGTTTCCATAAGAAATGAAAAAAAAAGAAATGTTTACTTTTACTTTTCCTCACTAAGGAGATATTACTCTTTAGCACTAAGAAGATAATAACCCTGCTGGGATAAAAAATATCAACGTTACATTCATAGTTTCAGCACTCACTTTAAAATGGATCCAAAGTGTGATCATCATATATGCATAGCCAGAAATATTTCCCAAGAAATATTTGTCTTTTAAAGAAGCTAACATCTTGGCATAGTTCTTCCAAACTGAAACTTGTAATATTTCTAATAGCCTGTAGGAAAAAAGAAAAAAAGTCATAGCATTATCTAAAGTAACTTTAGAATGAAAAATTATGATAACAACTGTTAATACTTTATAGCTTTAAATTCCAGGATTAATGTATTTCAGAAATGATTTAAACTCAAGGATTAATATAATTCTGAAAGTAGTTAAAAGAAAACTATTTCTGGAAATAGATGGTTTACAACAATATATGCCTCATTTATGACTAATTTCCACATGAAAAAAGTTTTGACAACTCCATTTAGAAGGAGCAAAATGTAATAAATAAACCAAAGAAATGAAAGTGCTTTATAAAGCTGTAAAACACCACATAAATAACAAGTATTATAATATTGGCAATATTATTACAAAAGCAAACTATAAAAGGGCATTTGGGGAAAAATGTGGACAGTGAGAAAAATAAAAGCTACATAAAAGAACAAGGGAGGAAATTTAGACTCAGTCATGTCAAGAGCAATGTCCTTCTTAACTACTGAAAAAAGGCATTTCCATTAGGAGGACAGATTTAAGTGGTTTAATGTTGGAAGAACATAACTTCTGATGGAGGAAATCTATGAAAATATATGTGAATAATAAAGGAATTGAAAATAGAATCAAGGGTGAGAGAGGACAAGGAAGAAAAAAAATGAGTAAAAGGATGCTTCTTAACAATACGATTTGAATTTAAAACTCAGAACATCTGTTTTTTATAAAAATCTGAGTGTACTAGCTCATAATAAAGGAACATGTTGACTTGCATCTTCAATTGCAAGAAAGAAATAAAAAGACTGTTGGGAATAAAACACACACACAAAAAAACACCATCTCGAGTTTTCTGAGATTGAAAAGGAGAGCTTCTTACAGACCAGTAGCAGCTGTATGTACATCTTTCAAAGGGCACTCTTCTGAAAGAATTTAAATTAGACCATTTTTTGGTGATAAAAATTGTATCTGGAAAACAATGTTTGTTCTATATTTGATCTTCTTTTCCAATCCTACCATCATGTAAGAACTTGGCACAATAAAAAGAAAGACCTCTTCTGTTAAAAAAGTTAATTTTTAAATTCAATAAGCTCTCCAAACGGATTGTTAGAAATACTTAATCCTTCTTAGTTAGCTGAAAAAGAAAAATCTAGATTCCAATGTTTTTTGATCTTCCAGTTTTATTTTTCACTCAAGGCAATAAATTCTTCTTTTGGTAATAATTGCTAATAGAGTATTTCCTTTCTGTAAAGGCAACTTTTAAACTGTATTTTCTGGGAATTGTGTGGTTTATTTTTATTAATTTCTGAGAATAAAATACATTACTGTAAACTTCTTTAGGTTCTGGGGAAAAAAATACCTAATGTAATGCTTACTTCCTGAGAATATGGTTTTTACCCTCTCAATGTAGCAAAATTCTATTATCCTCAGATTCTTAATGGTTTTCTACATCTGGTTATGTTTATCTTTGATTTTGCATCTAGTAAAGTTATTATTTTCTAACTTAGTTTTACAAATCACTATGTTTATAATGCATTTGAATCCCTGTCCGTATCTCTTATGGTTTAGAAAAACAATAACCTTTTCTAGGATTTGAATATTTTGTGACCAAAGTATTTCTCATGTGCATCGGGTTCGCATAACCTGAAAAAAAGGATCTGACTAGAAGGAGATTGCAGGAAGAGAAGGTCCAGATGGAGCAATCTAAACCATCAATTGCAGGTGCATAAAGGTTTGCAATTCTTTGCTGTCATTCCAGCCAGGCCTACAAACTTCCAGCTATCCCAAGAACCACAATGGCTTGAATTTTCTTCTTTACTGTCCGAATGATTGGCCCCTTGCCAAACCACAAATTTGCTTTAGAAAGAACTCCTTAAGTGAAGTGGAGAGTTAAGACAATTATTGAGATAATTCAGTTAGAAAGAAATGCCTTGAGAAAAACCTGCCCTTTTTAACAATGGTATTGTCTACATGGATGCGACTCCTTGCACAATGGCTGTATTTTGCCATCACAGATACTTTCTTTGTGTAGACTAGACCTGACTTCAACCTGCTATCTAATATTCACCAGTTCTAGGTTTAAAATTCTCCTACTAAGGTTTTTTCAGAGGCATATCTATGTTGACACACAATAGAGATGGCTTTTCTATTATCTACATAACTCATTGTGGAATATTTGATGGAACACTTTTTTGAAAGATTGGCAAAGCTTTCAAAGACCAGTTATTTTACTTACATCATATAAAGATTGTCTATAGGCCTTTGCAAGAGGATTTAACATTCCATCTAAATAATTTTTGATAAGAAAATACATTCTGAATTTTTATGGGTATGTTTTCAGAGTGATGGGGGATGTTTCTCCTTTAAGCTCTGTTTCATCAATGAAAGGAAACCATGGCTTTTAAACAAAAATTGTCCAGCTGTATCAATGATGAACAAAAATTTTCCAGCTGTATCAAACACGAAAATAAACTGGAAGTAGAATGATATAACTAAGATATAAAACTTCCACATAAGTCTCCCAGAGAATAGATTAGCCAATCATGGTCTTCATATCGGTTGTTAGTTCTCTAAAAATATTTATTGTATAAATTAAATCTTTTTAAATTTTAGTTCATATAATAGATCTTATTCTATGCTCAAAATCTTTGAAATAAGAGCTATTATTACCACCCGCCCATCACCAAATGTTAGTGGTCGTCACTAGGGATGCCCACAAATATTCTCATGCCCCTTCTTCTAGGCACATGGTAAGTTACAAACAGATTAATGACTAGTTTGATCAAAAAAATGTGTGCTCTCTGTCATTTCCATGACAAAAAAATTGAGGTGCTCATGGGTGATTCTCAATGTTTCTTTTGCAATGCTTTGATGATCATGGGAGCTCTTATCAATGCTGTTTTCATTAGCCTGAGTCCCAGAATGACTACTATGAGTAAAGGTCTCCTGCAGGAAAATTGAGCATGTAGAATAACTGAAAAAAATTCATTTTTGTTGTTGAATTACTGAGATTTTGGACTTGTTTGTTGCTGCAGCTTTTGCTGACTAATACACCAACTGATAAGAAAGGAAGGGAAATAAAGGGAAAGAGAAATGCTTTTATGCTGCTGCTCCTGCTTCTCAGCTTTTCCTGCTTTCATTTCCCATCTTCCTATTATAAATGTTGAGTCCTAAAATGTAATTTTATAGACTCGGTGGCAGGAATTGAGGGAGTTTGTTTTTGGATACAGAAAATAAACATGGAAACTTCCCATTAAGGATTCAGTAGAAATATTTTATTTGTTATATTAGGAATATAGTGGAAAAATCAGCTTATTCTAAAGTATGAAATATTTTCTTTCATACAGTGAAAACCTCTGAAGAATTAGCTGAAACTATGTGAAATTGTCATTTATGGGTCAAAATAGTCAACTAATGGAAAAATACCTTCAAGATAGTCACCTCTGAGCCCCTCACATAACATTGGAAAAAATGCTAATTTCTCACCTAGACTGAGAAGCTGGGTCAAGGAGATCCTTTTGTTATTTCCATACATATTTCCTGTTTCCATAACATTGTGGTTTCCATAGAGGCCTGGTATCTTACTTCATTGTCATAAGCATTCCGTGACCGAGGTAAGATAAGGATCAATTTCTCCCATTATTAGTGAGGATACTGATGCAGGTGATGAGCCCAAGATCACACAATAGAAATTATCAGAGATGCAAGATCATCAGTACTAACACACCATGGGATACCCAATAATAAAAGGCTGCGTGTTTTCACATGGGACAATGGGACAAATACTTTGTTTCCTCGAAAATAAGACCTAACTGAAAAATAAGCACGAGCATGATTTTTCAAGATGACATTCCCTGAACAGAAGCCCTAATGCGTCTTTTGGAGCAAAAATTAATATAAGACCTGGTCTTATTTTCAGGGAAACATGGTATGTTTTATTTCTAAGTTATGCGTGATACCCAAATAACTCTTTAATGTAAGCAGTCTCTTTAAGAATAGGAAAACTCAAAACAATTATTTACTAATGTCTATTTGTTTCAGTCAATTGGTTAATCAGTGCAAATGATATAGCTACTTAGATACTATGTCAGCTTTAAAAAATACATAATTCCTCTTTCCTAATCTGTCCCTGAAACAGCGCCATGGCTCAAAATTTCAACTGCAGTTTAAATGCTCCAAATTAAATTTAAATTTATGGGGACACCCTAGGTCTGAGCCTAATGATGTGATATTTGTTAGTTTCACCATTGTCTTGCTGAGTTTGCTTCCTTCACTCTTTTCCAGGGCGCACACTACCTTAATTCTCCTAACTCAGGGCTGCATCTTCTCAGTTTCCTTTGCTAGCTCTTCTTCATCTTTCTAACTTCTAAATGTTTTGTGGTCCTAAAGTTCAGTCCTGGAATTCTTTTTCATTTCTGTCTGAACTCATTCTCTAACTGATCTCCATTCTTGTAGCATTAAATGCTATATATAGAGATTCATACATTTCAGCTGCAATATCAACCACGCCCCTGAACTTCAGACTCCAGTACCCAATCACCTACGCATCGTCATTTGTCTGTTTAACAGGTATCTCAAGATTGAGATGTCAAAAATCAAATTTCTGATTTCCTGCCAAAACTTGCTCCTTCTACATGCTTCTCTATCCCTCCAGCTAAAACCTTTGGAATGAGCTTTGACTTGTCTTTTTTTGTACCTTATATCCAAACCATCAGGGAATCCTGTTCGTTACATTTTTTAAATAAATCCAGCCTCCCACCATTTCTTACAGTCCCACTCCTTTCTACCACTGCTGCTTGGAGCCACTGATTCTAACATTTGGAGGTCTGCACTCATCTCTTAACTCTGTGCTAAACAAGGTTTGATGTGCACACCATGGGCCTGGCATCACCTGGGAGCGTGTTAGAAATGCAGACTCTCAGTCCCCCTTCTAGATCCACTGAAACAGAATCTGCATTTCAACAAGACTCCCCATGATTTGTATGCACCGTAAAGTGTGACAATCTTCACCCTAACCGGTCTCTCTGTTTCTTCCTCAAGCACCTCTACAGTCCATTTTCAACACAGCAGCAGCCAGAGTAATCCTTTTAAAATGAAAGTGATATGTCCCCTCTCTAATTAATACCCTTTAGATTTCCCTCTGTTACTACAAGTAATGGCTGAAGTCCTCACCGGAGCTAACTTAAACACCTGCATCACTTGCTGCCTGCTCCCTCTTGGCCCTAAACACATTACAACTCTCATTCATTGCAAACACGTTGATTGGATGTGAAAAGTTTCTAAATCTTTTGGGCAACTTCCTAACAAACATCTCAGCATAGCTTTCTCGTACAGACAAATAACTTCATTCTTAATGTTGGGTTTGTATTGACTTTGGTTTTCACTCAGAGAGTGAACTCTGCTTTAACTTCCCCTAATTTCTAGAAAACACCAACAGAATTTTCTGGACCCTGGGTATTTCTCCTAAATGTTTTTAAATGTGTGCTTTTTTTAGAGTCCTTACCACTTACAGGTATTACTATATATAATGGCTGAGATTCGTATCGAAATAACATGAAGGAAAGGAAAGCAGATGTAGGAATAGGTGAAACTTTATATACTCAGCAGCAGGAATTGAGGGAGTTCATTTTTGGACACAGAATGATTTGGGTACCATTTATTTGTTTGTTTTGTTTTGTTTTGTTTTCCCATAAGGGAAGCTGGTTGATAGGTTGATTCCTATCAAGAAGATTGCTTATGTTTTTCTATCAATTATTGTATATAATTTATTTGTCTTAACAAAATATTTGTCTTAACAAAATATTTTTAATGTATATACAAATTTGTTAAAATAATTTTCTTCTTTTCTTTGATACCAGAATAAAATTATATGATGTCCAAGTTTAGCTTTAGTGGTAACAATGAACAAATATGCCAGAGTAATACTTGAGTAATTGTTGTCCTCTGTGCTTATGATTTTTTAATCTCCCTAGGCCTGTCTAGATTATATCTCCCTGATAAAGGCTGTTTCTATTAGCTTTATAACAACATCATTTTAATGGAATATTCTGTTCCCTGTGGAATTAGGAAAAATAAATAATTGTAACTACTTTGGATACCATTAAACTTTGAGGAAAATTACTCTTTACAATTTGTGGAAAAGTAATGATGTCCTATTATTTAATAGACAGCATTGGACTTTCTAATTTATTTACTTGATGCTTTTCCTGGCATCAAGTCTAGAGTCAGCACATAGTAGGCAGTCAACAAGTATTAGCTGAATAAAAGAATAAATAAATAAGTTGATGGCTGTGTTAAAAAATAAAATCTAGTCTTTTCTGCTGTCAAAATTGTATTTGGCAAAATTGCATTTTCTCAAAATCACAAAAAGAATGTATATTTCTCACCTGGTTGATTGCAACCCAGTATTTGTTTTAGGTTGCATTCCCAGGATAGTGGATTCTAAAGTGTAGATTTGTATGTAGGATGTTTATTGGAGTGCACATGAGAGAAAAACACCTGTAAACGGGAAGGAAGCAGGACTGGGAAGAAGGAAAAATGGAACTGTGCAAGAGTTGTAACACAGGCCTCAGCCAATCCTACCTGTAGTTTTGGAGCTGGGTAGTCCTTCAGTTGTCCCAAATCAAGACAAGGGAACCAGGCCTTTGGACCATTGTGTAGAGCAATAACGACATGCAGACTTCCCCTGGAGCTCTCCACCAAGGGCAGTACGTAGAGAGGGGTAAGCTATGAGCCATCAGCAGGCAAGCTACAAGGTCCACTATAATATTCATTTTCACGCCCAATATTAGAAATTTCACCCACCAAAAGTATTCTACAATTATTTTCTCTCCACTCATTTCTGCTGTGACCTATTCCTCTACATATCCTGAATCATTTATGTTTAAAAGACTACTGAACTCTTTCTTAAAATATTTCTTCTCCCTTAAACCTATGCAATCTCTTTAGGCATCTCATCTCTTAAACCTATCTATTTTTGTTGTTGTTGTTTTCATTTTATTTTAGAACTTTTTTATTGTGATTAAATATATATAACAATATTTATCATTTTAACCAGGTGTTAAAGAGACAATTCAATGACATTAAAAACATTCACAATATGGTGCAACCATCACTGTTATCTATACCCAAAACAATTTCATCATGCTCAACAAAAACTCTGTACTCATTAAACAATAATGCCTCCTTCCTTCCTCTTCTCAGCCCCCCCCCCCCCGTAACCTCTATTCTATATTCTGACTCTATGAATTTGCCTATCCTAAGTACTTCGTATAAGTGGTATCATACAATATTTGTCCCTCCGTGTCTGGCTTATTTCACTAAGCATGATGTTGCAGCATACGTATATAAAAATTTCATTCTTTTTTTAAGGCTAAATGATGTTCCATTATATGCATATAACATGTTTTGTTTATCCACTTATCTATTGATGGGCAACTGGTTATTTCCATAATTTTGGCTATTAAGAATAATGCTGCTATGAACTTGGGTGTACAAATATCTGCTCAACTTCCTGTTTTCAGTTATTTTGGATATATACCTAGGAGTGAATTACTGGGTCATATGGGAATTCTATGCTTAATCTTTTGAGAAACCACTAAACTATTTTCCACAGAGGCTGCACCATTTTAAATTTCACCAGAAATGTATAAGGAATTCCAATTTCTCTACCTCTGCACCAATATTTTTTATTTTCCATTTTCTTTGTTTGTTTATTTGTTTGTTATCACCATCTCTGTAGATATGACGTGGTATCTCATTGTGGTTTTGACTTGCATTTCCCTAACGATTAATGATGCTGAGCATTTTTCATGTACTTTTTGTCATTTGTTTATCTTCTTTGGAGAAACCCCTATCTATTCTTCCAATGTGCCATCCCTTTCTCGTTCACATATCTTTACTATATCTAGTTGACTTGGTCTTCAGTTTCTCTGCTGCTTGATACTCCACTGTTCATGTCATGCCAATTCAAAATCCTTTGTTACTCCCAGGGCACTTTCTCCACGTTTAATTCCAGGGTGAGAAGCACAATTAGAGATAACAAGAAACTCTCTTAACTGTATCCATGTGAAATCCATGCTATTGAACTTCAGTCTAGTTCTCAGTGATGCTTTAAAATCCTTTTTTATCATATAAATAATCTGAGTTATTTGGAAGAGATAAGTGAATTCATCACTTTGTCCTTAAATTGAAATGATTTGTGCTCATATCTAATTATGCCTGGTTTTTAGGTTCTATAGGGAGATAGTTATGTCTTAACTATTTTTGTCTCCCCTTAATAATTATTGCAATTCCTTGAACATGAAAAGCACTTAGTAAATATTTATTAATAAATGAAAGAATAAATATTGCATAAGTATGGAACATGAAAACTATCTTATGCTGAAAAACTAAAATGTACAGAAAAGATCACACATTCATATATATGGTGTTCTACGGCTTGTGTGTTCCATGTAGAATTCTTTTGGAGAACATAAAATATCTCATAATAGTGTGGTTCTAGGGGAACAGATAGAATCTAGTTGAAAACACACAGCAAAAGCAAATAAACAGTGAGATATCATGTATATGTTTATATGGTTGGAGATCCTGCTGGGTGTTGTAGTATATGTATGTGTATGTAAGTGTGGGGAGTGAACGATAGAAAAATTATATCGTCTCATTAATTAATAACTTTCAATAGATTGGCAAATTGGAAGTAGGAAAGGGAAAAACTAAGAAGGAACAAAATTTGAAAATCCTTGGACTATCGGAAATGAGTGCAAAGTACACGTGTTCAAAGACAGCCAATAGGGTGAAGAACAGGATTAGGAAGAAAAGGTTATAGGAGCAGTAGAAAACATAAAAATCGTAATCATAGAACAGAAATTATAAATGAAAGGTTGTTAGGAGAAGAAAAATTTTGACAGTTCAGTCAATATTTTTTCATAACTTTCCAGCATTTGATATGTGGCAGGGGAGCCAGAGCACAGAAAACTGGTTGTAGAAAGTTGCAAGCGATGGGGATAGAGAAAGGAACACAATAAAAAGTCAAGGAGATGAGAGATGTTGGCGTGCCAGTGAAGGTGAGAGGATGCTTATATAACTGTGAATCAGAGCACTCATTTGCCTGAACTACCCACCATCTTGGAATTTTACATAAGAGAAGGACTGGTTTGTTTTTTGTTTTTGAGGGGGGCGGTGGTTTTTATCGCTGTTAAAGCAGCCAAACCAATATTTTCATTTAATTTATTCTTGCTCCAGGTAAGAATGTTGCTTGGGGGAAAATGTATAAGGCTAACTGATGAGATAGCTAAAAGTATTCAATTGTTGTTTTCAATAGAAATGGAAGATGAAAGCAATTCATATGAAGAGTTTTATAAGTTGAAAACAGGCTTCCTGTGAATCATGTGCAAAGTAGCTGCAAAGAGAGCGATTCAATAGAAATGGAATTGCCAAGTCATAAGAGATTCATAAATTGCTCTCGGTTGGGCTGCTTTTAAATTGATCTATGGTCTCCTTGTCCAAGGAGAACGTTGTGCCCTGTTCACACAAAATCATTCTATCTAAATCAGTCCACTCATTTTTCCTCTCTAATTTTCCTACCTAAAACTTTAGGGAATAAAACTTTAGATGAAGGACAATAGACAAAAATGTAAAGGAAGAAAAATCTCTTTTTCAGTGCCTCTCCTTTCTCTTGGGTAACTTTTCTCTCTTTCAGCACAACTTTCTTTCATTATTCTGCAAGCGCTAGTGTTTTCACATTGACTTAACCCTAGGAAGAGAGCCTGGAAAACAAATTCTTTCTAAAAAAAATTAAGAAGTGATTTTAACCCAAAGGAATGACTTAACCCAAAGGAATAACCTCAAAGCAATGAAGTTTTGACACTGGGTTAACTGGGTAGTTTTTTGAGGGTTGGATGCTCTCCAAGCCCCCTGTAAATCATAGCACAAGGGAATAACTAAGCCTAGCCTACATTTGAGGAATTACTATTCTCTCGAAATCTCTATAAGGCTGTCAGCTTTTGAGAGCTCTCTTCACAAATCTGATAGCCCTGGCTTTATAACCCGGATATCCTGAAGAAGCAGGATGAAACAGATTCTCCACTCAAGGGTCCTCAATCTTTTCCTAAAGAAGAACTGCTTTTGACTTCTACTCGGGAAAATTACACTGACAGAGCCAAATACTAAATTGCTAATGAGACGAATAGTGTGCTCAGCCAAGAAGAAGAACCTGGCACCGTAACTCAACTTCTAAAAGTGGCAAATCAAAGAAGGGAAACTTCAAGATTAGTAGGTAATATCTAAATATGCCCATATGAGCTCTGATCTAGACCCTAGGAATCTAGATTAACAAACTGGCCACAAGTATAGCCTGACACTAGGTCCCGAGAAAGGAAAAATTATTTAAAATAAAATGAAAATATTTCCTTAATTGTGTTCCTTAGAGGACATCATCCAGCCTTGATGACTCCCTCATTACTCAAAAGGTACTGCCATTCTCCAACACTTTAACATTAAAAGTTATTATTATACTTATTAAAGATTTTAGCATAGTTTCCTCAGAGACTATCAGAAAGTCCCCAAATAACCCAGGATATGGTAAATTCTGCATGACTCCTGAATATTATAACTGCAATTATTACAGTACTTAGAATTCTTATCAAAAAAAGTTTACGTTTAAAGCTCATTTTAATGAAAGCACCATTTTCCCTACAAAGATTATAATTACTCTTCAAATTTTACTTGATTTTTAAATGTTCATTTCCCCTAAAATTATCATGTAAGAGAATAATAATCAAATGAGGTTTTGGTCTTTTAATAAACGCTTTCTAAAACTGCACTTAGAAATTGAGAATTATGCTTAGAAAAAAAAATCGTCACACCTTACTAGTATTTGCTGCCAAGTATAGATTTCCACTAACTACCTCCTTATGGTAATCCCAAAGCTGTAGTTTTCTGGAGAAACTTTTCAAACCTTGAAGAGAACTGCTGTCAATAATTTAGAAACAGATTTATCAATGACAAAAATTATTATTTTTATTCAGTAACGCAGCTTTTATTGTTGTCTTTCTCACCTTGAATATTCATTTTTAACTAGGCGTGTTTTCCTCTGAAGAGTCCTAATATTTAGGAAAATACAATATTTTTCTATGTAGTTATTCATACAGTTGATTTTTATACTAACTTTGTGAAACAAGAAAGGTAGGGTTTTTATCCTTATTCTAGTAATTAAAAAAGAAAGCAAAAATGAAGTGCAGAGCAGATAGATGACTTGTTCAAACACAGAAGGTTAAAGGCACATTAAACACTATCACTCAAAAATGATGACTAATTTAAAATGTATTAGTGAGATAAATGTTTACTTCCTATTTTCACAATACATTCATAGACAAAGCCCAATCTATAGCTACTCCACTTCCAAAGTGTATACATTCTCATTCACTCTGACTCTCCTTTCGCTGTGCTGTTTGAAATAGGTACCTGAGAATGAGCCGTGAAAAGATGCCATCAGACTGTATCAAAAATTAGTGAAATGCATAAAAAGCCAGGTTCCATCCATCCACCCCTGCCCCCTTCCTCAGTGCCCACCAGGGGGAAAAAGGGGGAAAAAAAAGAAAAGAAAAGAAAACAGGCTTGTAAGCACCCAGCTATGGCCACAGAGCTGTTTGATTGCTTAAGCCGGGTGGTCAGACAATAGGACCAGAAAGAATGGCCGCTTCCTTCCTTCCTGTTGAGTGTTCTGCCTGAGTGAGCAAATTCAATAGCACTTTGCTTCACAGCAACACTAGGCTCTAGCAAGAGGGAAAACCAACAAAGAGCCATTCTAGGGCATTTCCAACTCCACCTAAGCCAAGCCTCTGAGCTATAGAACCATGGGGGAGGGGCTGGCCAGATTCTTGGGGGTATGTGCATGAAAGCATGTAAATGTGCAGGTATTGTTTATATTAAGAGCTGCTGTTTACGCTACTCCATGCATCTGCAATTGCCTAGTTTAGTTGTTTTCCACTTTCTAATCTACAATTCTCTGGAATATTTCAACACTTTTCTCATTGTGACAAAGATAAAATTGGTGTGGGCAACTGTGATGACCGATAACTCTAGCATCACCTTAAATGATCCTCCAGTAAGCCATCCTTCTTTTCTCCCACTGACTTTTTAGATCTGTGTACATAATATTCTGGCCAATTTGGCAGTTAAGAATGGAAACTATAGAAGGGGCAAAAGAAAGATATTAAATATTTAATACTATATGATTCTAATTACACCTAAATTTCTAAGTTAAAACTGAAATTATTTTATATTGTCTCTAGAAGGATAGATGTAGAGTCTATAATTTCAAAGGTCTTTAAAAGTACCTATGTCATATTTATATACAAGAGAAATATACACAAGAATTATTCAGAATCATTCTCTTCAATCGGTTCAATGCTTTCTTCTTAACTTATAATTTGTGTATATTTACCTATGTGATCAATATTTCAAGGAAATATACTTTTAATTACCTGTCAAAAATTAAATATCATCTTACAGAATAATACTTTTGTTTTCCCCACTCTATGTAAACTATACTCAGAATAAATTATGTCAGTAGGCTAAATTTCTAAGAATGGTCCACAAGATTCCACACCCTAACCCCTGGAACCTATGAATGTAATAAGACATGATTCCCTTGATGCCATTGTTGTATGTCGGAGTTGGCCTTAAAAAGGGAGGTTATCTGTGGCAGGCTAACCTAATCACACAAGCCCTTAAAAAGACTGGGGTGGATGGATCTAGAGAACATTATGTTAAGAGAAATAAGCCAGAAAGAGAAAGACAAGTACCATATGATCTCACTTATATGCGGAATCTAAAGAAAAGAATAAGTGAATGAACTAATCAGAAACAGTTCTGGGGACAAAGAGGAAAAGCTGAGGGTTGTTAGATGGGCGGGGGGTGGGGGGGTGGGGATAAGGGGAAAGGTGAGGGTGATTAGAAAACAGTCAGTAACCACAAAATGGCCTCAGGATTTTTGAAAAATAATTTCGGGAACGTAATCAATAATGTTGTAAAGATTCTGTAGGGTATCTGATGGACACAGGTCCCATTTGGGAGACCACCTCAGGGAAGATGTAGATGCTTGGTCAATGTATTGTACACCTGAAGCTGAACAATAATGAATGCCAACTATAATTTTATATATATAATGTGATGGCTCGGTGTGATGTTGGAAGGATAGTGGAAGTGGGATGGGGGGTTCACAGTGTGAGGGATATAAATGATGAACGTCGAAGTATTACCTTGTCTTGTACACCTGAAACTAATAATTTAAATTAAAAAAAATTGTAAAAAAAAAAAATTTTTTTGAGGATTTCCTCAAAAGGAAAAAACACAAGTTCTTTCACAGTGAAAAAAAAAAAAAAAAAAAACTGGGGGTGGCCAGATGGCTCAGTTGATTAGAGCGCGAGCTCTAAACAACAGGGTTGCCAGTTCAATTCCCATATGGGCCAGTGAGCTGTGGCCTCCACAACTAGATTGAAGACAATGAGCTGCCCCTGAGCTTCCAACAGGACAACCGATGTCTCAGTTGGTTAGAGCACAAGCTCACAAGGTTGCCCCGTTTAATTCCTGCATGTGATGGTGGCCTGTGTCTCCTGCAACTAAAGACTGAAAACCGCAACTGGACTTGGAGCTGAGCTGCGCCCTCCACAACTAGATTGAAGGACAACGACTTGGAGCAGTTCCCCAATAATCCCCAATACAATTATTTTTAAAAGCAAAATACTTTCTCCAGATGCTCTTAGAAAAAAAGAGATATAAAGTATGACAAGGATTTGCTGGACCATTGTTGGTTTGAAGATGGAGAGAGCTTCTGGAGAAGGAATATGAGTGGTCAGGAGTTGCTGGCGCTGAGGCTGTCCATCAGACCACAACCATCAGAGAAACAGAAACCTCAGTCCTATGGTCCTGTATGTGCCAGAAACTGGATTCTTTCAACAACCTAAATGAACTTAGAAGGTGATTTTCCCCCAGAGTCTCCAAATCCGGGCCCAGGCCACGAGATAACTTTGACTTAGTCCTTGTGAGACCCTAAGGAAAGAATTGAGCCAAGCCCACGCACATCTGTATCTGTAGAACTGTGAGGTAATAGATTTTGTTTTAAGCCAAGTTTATGGTAATTTGTTAAGGCAGCAATAAAAAAACTAATGTGTCTTTCCTCCTCTTCGCTATGCTGAATTTTCTCAGTTGTATCTACAACCTGATGAATACGAAAATTTATTTTGTCATCTTTTGTTGATGATTTGGGCATAGTTTCTGCCACTGTGACATCCATGATATTTGAATATTTCTGGCAGAAAAAGTGTATGTGTATTTATACATGGACATTTCCACGACTGGAACTTGGTGGCATCTGACATTGTTATTATAGAGTCATTTAGAGTACCTGAAACCATAACATGGTTAAACTAAATTATATTATTCACCTGATGGATGTGAACTGAATCATATCTTGGATTCAAAACTGAAGATGAAAAATAAGTTAAGTGACTAAAAATCATATAGTGCTTCTTCTTTAAATTGAACTCTACATGCATTGTAATTTGTAATCATTTACACATGAACTAATTAAACCCTTCATTTTATTCCATAAAAAGGAGGAAGAGAAAAAATCTCTAATGAAGTCTGAAAAAATTTTCTGAGAGCCAGAGACTACGTGAAGGCCTTTTTCATTTAAACTTTAAAACAATCCCTTTAAGAAGTTACTAGAATTATAGCCCTTTCACAGAGGAAGTAACAGTAGCTCAGAGAGATTACGGATTTACCCAAACTCACACAGCTGGGATTTTAGCCAAGGCAATTTGACAACAGAGTCCCAGATATTCTTGTTTTTAGCAACATATAATAGCACAATTTTGTTTTGAGAGAGTTTCAAACATGTATAAGAGTTGCAAATACAGAACAAAGAACTTTTTTTTTTCCTAAATCATTTGAGAGTAAGTGGCTAATCTGATCTCCAATCACCACTAAATACTTAGGTGTGTATTTGGAACTCTCTTATATAAGCACTACATAATCATCAAAATTAGGAAGTTAACCTTGATACATTTCCACCATCTACTCTTCAGACTTAATTTAACATTAAATTACCCAATAATGTCATTTATGAGAAATGGATCTAGTTCAGAATCATGCATTCCATTTAGATGTCATGTCTCATTGATCTCCTTCATTCTGGAAGAATTCCTCAGTCTTTGCTTCATTTTCAAGACTTTTGAAAATTACAGGCCAGTTATTTTGTAGCATATATGTCTCTCCATTTCCATTTTTTCTGTTTTTCCCTCTTGGTTAGATCCAAGTTATATATCTTTGAAAGGCAATCACGAAAGTCAAGATGTGACCAAAAAATACAGTGAATGTTTAAATTTTTAAAAATGTATTACAGTAAAAGACACATTGACATTAATCCCCCTCAAAGTACTCTCCTTCTCTTTAAACACAGTTATCCCATCGTTCTTGCCACTTTCTGAAGCAATTCTGGAAGTCCTCTTTCGTGAGTGTCTTTACTTGCGTTGTCATGGCTGCCTCGATGTTCTGAATCGATTCAAAACATTTTCCTTTAACGGTCATTTTGACTTTGGGGAAGAACCAGAAGTCACATGGTGCCAGATCCAGTGAATAAGGTGGATAAAGATACATTGTAATGTTTTTATTTGACAGAAATTGCTGTTGCAGAAGCGATGGGTGTCACAGAGCTTTGTCGTAATAGAGGATGAAGTAAAGACAGAAAAGAGGACTTCCAGAACTGCTTCCAAAAGTGGCAAGAACAATGGGATAAGTGCATTCGAAGCAAGTGGGAGTATTTTGAGAAGGATTAATGGCAATGTGTCTTTTACTGTAATAATTATTTTTTAATTTGAACATTCACCATATTTTCAATCGCACCTTATAGTCTGTGTTCTTCTCATTGCACTGCGTCTAGTAGGGTACAATAGTGTTCACTCTAATCTCTTGATTAAGGTGGTATCTGACAGATTTTTCTCCTATAAAGTCATTTTTGTTTCTTTATAATTAAAAATATTTTGTGCGGGGAAGTTATTTGAAGAAATTAATATCCTATTCCTTATTACATTTTCAGTTTGTTCATTTATTAATTTATATCAGAATCATCTCATGATTTCTACTTTATTCAATAATTTATAATCTATTAATACCATTATTTATTTGTAGCTTTATTTTGGCCACTGGGAACCCATTTAAGCTGGATGCTGAATCCATTTGACACCTTAATACAATTTTTTTGTTCAATTCCTTACTTTCTGATACAGTTTCTTTCTGAGACAATGGCCCTGGAATCAGCCATTTCTTCAAGGTTCTCTGATTCCTTTGTGTAGATAATGATATTTAAAAGCCCAGATCTGGTTGTTAGATGTGTTCATGGCCATTAGGGTGTTGTTGCCAGGCCCTTTCACAGAACTAGGGGATATATGTAAATATACACATACACATTAACATCGATCTTTATTTATATTTATGTTTCCCTACATTGAAATCCAGAGTCCATACCACTATCTCCTATTCTAATCCAATATCACAGCGTTAATTAAAATGTTCTCCATTTTCTTACTTGAACTTTCTTGTGAGACAGTAAGAGATTTCCAGATTGTATGTTCCCAGGAATCAAAATTTGCATACTGGGATGTCTGGGCTGTTAGAATGAGAATGTTCTCTGTTAAACTTCCTCTGTCATCTCTAGTTTTGTTTTGTTTTATTTTTTATCTTCCCTTCTCTAGTCTCTAAAGTTTCAGTTTCTTGTGCACACACCTGTTTTGCTTAGTACTCTGTAATAGTATTACGTTGAAGGGGGTCAGAATGGACCTTCCCAAAATGTGCCACTTTAGCATGAGGACTATTTTGATCTGATGGTGATCAAGACCCAGCAAAGTGAAAAGAAAACTTTTACCTTTCCCTTAACTACCTAAAAGAATTTAAATAGGGGTCCTGGCCCAGAAAGAGAGCTATTATCAGATATAACTTTCATTTGAATGACCTACCAGTATGCCTGGAGAAACATTTAATTACGAACAATCTGCTCTTCTTATCATCCTGTGAATTACACACCTCCCTTTTGAAGCTTCAGGCCCTATCTCATTTCTTAGCTTAGACAGTATATAAGGCTCAGTTGCCTGATTTGTCCTTGAGTCTCTTATTCTTACAGTGGCCCCCTCATACATATGTAACTAAGTTTATTTTTCTCCTATTAATCTGTTTTATTAAATTTGACTATTAGACTATCCAAAGAATGTAGAAGGGTAGAAGGAAAATTTTTCTTCCCCTACAAGGTATGTGCCTCCTCTACTTGATTGCAATGACATTGAGGTATAAATCTTCCTGACGTAGTACCTGGCACAAAATGTATTAACAAGAGTTAACCAAGTGAAAAATGGAATAAATAATAAAAGGATGGAATGGACGGTTTTGAAGTCTTTCAATAGAAGAAAGAACCAAATTCCAGACCCTTGACTTGATCTGACAGGGAAAATCCATATCAGAGTATTGCGTAGACTCTAACCGCAGAGCAGATTTGGTTGATCAGATAAAAAGCACATTCCTTTCTGGTGTTTTTGAAAACTGTGTTTGTCAGGTTAACCAGAGACTTTGGATCTAATCATTGTTTTCATTTATTGTGAATTCCTGTATTTGTTGTGTACTGTCCACTAGTATTGCAAGGTAAGTATATTAAGTGTGTTACAGGTTGAAAATAAACAGAGCATGGGAGGGCCAATATTGCTATGTTAAATTAGTAGAACTGCAGAGGAAATGGGAGTAAATCAATTAATAACTACTTGCATTATTAAAAAGAAAACAATAATCCCTTTTTTTATATTTTTAAAGCCATTTAAATATATTTTTTAACATTTTTGTTATTCTGTCTTTTAGAATTGAACTAATTTTAGAAATAAAAGAACTGCGATATAGAGAGTTCAAGGACATGCCAAGTCACAAAGTTGATGTTTATTTCAGGGGCCTGAAAAGTAAAGGGAACTGAATTTTTGCCACCCTGAAGCTGCATTTTGCGATATTGATTTTAAGTTGTGTATTTATTATTTAAAAAAAAAAAGTTTATTGGAGAAAGGGGAACAGGACTTTATTGGGGAACAGTGTGTATTTCCAGGACTTTACTGGGAAACAGTGTGTTTTTCCCAGAACTCATCAGCTCCAAGTCAAGTTGTTCTCCTTTCAATCTTAGTTGTGGAAGGCGCAGCTCAGCTCCAAGTCCAGTTGCCATTGTTCAATCTTAGTGCAGGGGGCACAGCCCACCATCCCTTATGGGAGTCAAACCAGCAACCTTGTGGTTGAGAGCACACACTCCAATCAACTGAGCCAACCAGCCACCTGGGATCTCAGTGGCAGCTCGTTGTGTTCATTCTAGTTGTGGAGGGCGCAGCAGGCTGGCCCATGTGGGAACAGAACCGGCAATCCTGTTGCCCAGAGCTCACACTGTAAACAACTGAGCCACCCATCTGCCTCTGTGCCAGTTTATTAAGAAGTAAGACTCAGAACCTTTGGCCCTCCCCCATTTTCTGCCCAAGAGATTCTGATATAAAAACTTGATTTAGGAAGGGAGCCAGGGCTTAATCACCTTACGAATCTTAACCCTAGCATTAGTCAGGAAGACTCCAAGCCTGTTAGCTAGATACCCTGTGTCCCAGGGTTTCCGAGTTGCCCAGCAAGAATGTTCCTGCCCTGTGTGTTCCCCTCTTCCTCAACTACCTGTAAATCACCCATTCTCACTTCTGAAATACGATGTCTCATGGCCCCCCTCTCCTTTGTCCAAAAACGTCACATATATTCAATGTTGCGTCACTGTCATTGGAATTTTCATGATTATGTGAATTCCCCATGCGTGTGTATTAAAACTTGTTTTTCTCCTGTTAATCTATCTCTGTTAATTTGACTATCAGCCCAACTAGAGAATTTAGAAGGTGGGAGGAAAGGTATTAATTTTTTTAGCTCCCACAAAAGTTTAAACATAAATCTGTGATTTCTGATCTACTTCAGAACTCTGTTCACTAATTTACAACGTCCTGAATAAATGCCTTTTTTTCTAGATTCTTTGCATTCTCCCTCAGAAGACATTATGAGGATTTCATCTTAATTCTTTTTTATGTGCAATGATGTGACTTACTCTCATTTTCAAAAGGCTACACAATAACCTATAACAGTTACTGATCAGGCAAAAACACTGACACTTGATGCCTTCATTAGAATTTTCCATTTGAATAAGGCTGGTAGAAAAATGAAATTTTCCCCTAACTTGCTGGTTAATAAATATACTACCATTGTGGGTGGGGTATAGCAGCTTCTTCCAGTGAATGTTTTGGCAACCCCTTTAGTTAATTAAAAGCTAGACTACATGTACTAATTATTCATTATGGAGCTGTCTTCTTCGCACTGCTGTTTACTCCATTATTAATATGAGAGTACAGTGTTATTTTACTTTAAAAATAGCAGATCAGAAGTATTTCATTCATTTACTAAATTGAGCCCTCAGAAACAATGAAACATCAGGTCAAATTAAATCAGGACATTAATATTTGTAAACTACAAAGATGTCTGATATAATTATTTTAATTAAAGGGATTTTTTTGTAAACATTTTGTTTCCCATATTCTATTAATAATAGAGAAAAAAAATATCCTACCTTTATTTTGGTAAAATATTTAACATTTTTCTTCTTTCCTTCCCTCTTTCCCCGCTCCAAAGACAGTAAATCTATCCCTTTTATGACTTACAGGAGCTTTCCTGAGGCATTCGTATGTTTTGAAGGTCTTGGACATTACTATTCTTTGGTTATTATTATGATCACTAATAATTTCCCTAAATCCACATTTCACTTTGGCTAACCTATGTGGTTCAAGTATGTGTAAACACAGGAGTGTCCTATTTCTCAAAATCAGGAAGGCTTTGTTAAAAGCTCAGTAGGAGGCATTCAAGGTTAAAATTCAGTAGGACTCTCTCGGCAACCCAGCACCTTCACTCCCACCCCCAACTCCAGCTCAGTGGATTTTCTCCTCTCCCCTCCCCCAGAGAAGGAAGCTCATCAACATTAGCACACAAATGCAAAATAACCAGCCAGGCCTCTCCCTAGGAATACAAATTAGGGGCAGGTAGTTGAGGAGCTTAGAAAGCTGAAATCAGTCACAAAGAAAGGGGTGAATAGATGAGCGACCGAAAGTGGGGTAAAGTGTTTAGCTTTTGTCATTTAAAGTGATGTCTTTAACTCTTTGCCTTCTAGAGCTACCGCTCACCAAATAATAGAACTTTGCAATCAAGAGTTCCCGGGTAAAAAAAAAAAAAAAAAAAAGTATTGAGTTTCCTTTTATAAAGGTATAATGACAAAAATACATATTGGTTTCACTAAGGCCTATGTCTGACAAAAATACAGTACAGAGCATGTGACACAGAATCATTTTCTAGCAGAATTTTTATTTAAAAAAGAGAGCCAGAGGGAGAGGTCCACATTATCTGACTAGTGCATTTCCTTTTTTTCTTTTGGTTATTACTTTCAGCTCAATGCAAATCATGTTTTACTACATTTACAGTTGGCTGAGTTTTGACTTGGGAGGTGAGTTTGGCTGGATGCTTGAATCTTATTTTCTAATTAGCTCTACCTTATCTAGCAACAATGGCAGAGACTTGTAGCTTTTGGTAATAATCAGGAGATCAATGGTCAAGCAAGTCTTTTGCTAGATTGCTAAAGCTTTGGAGATCCTGAAACTTGTTGATCCCAAAAGCAATACTGTAGGCAAAGCAACCGGCAATGCGCCTACACATTCTCAAACTAAAATCTGAATGTTTAAGCATGACGCTACCTCAGTGGTTAGAAACAGATCTACAGGTAGGAAGATGCCTTAGAGCCTTATTATAAGACAATCAAGGGGCACAGAAGTAAATACACAGCTGAAGAAAAAACTCAGGGCTTCTCCTACAACAGCATATTGTGATTTACAGTTTTGTGGGTTTTTTTGCTTTAATTAAGAGTGTTGAGTGCATTTCCTAATTTGGAGAGACCAATCCTTCTTGAACACTGCTAGAGATTGTTATCATGTACTCTATTTATGAAACACCTTCTGTGTGCCCTTCAACCAGACATGTGCTCGTCTCTGATCCTTACGTTTTTGAGAAGACCAGTTTGGATAAATAAGTTATAATTGCTGAGGAAGCCGTATGTCATTGAAGCAGAGAGAGGGTTTGCAAAACATAAGTCCTAAGGTATTCAAAAGGATCATGTATATGATGGTCTTAAAGGGGAGAAGATAGGAAATGGACACGTTTGAGGTAGATGAGTGTTTACATCTTTTATGGTAGAGTCACAATGTTTCCATTGCATAAGAGTGGAAGCAGGCCACAGAAAGTTCTAGCATTTTGTTTTGTTTATAATAACACTCCTAATTAAAGCCACTACACTATCTTCTTTTTTTCTCTTATTTCTCCAGATATATATTTTTTTGAGGACATAAAAAAAGGTCTTTCTCAGTGTCTTGAATAGTACTGTTTACATTTATATTAGGGCTTAAATTATTTTTCAGCAGTTTAAGAGTATCACACGAACCATCTGTGTTCCCCACAGATAACACCAAGGTATTTATTCATTGAGTTCACACACAGGTAATACTGCTAAGTTTCTGCTCTGAAATCTATCAACCGTAAAATCCACACACAAAATCTAGGAGACGATTATTAGTATCAGGTAAACAGTTCCAAGAAAGACATCCTCCAAAAATTACCATTTTGTCAAGGGATTTTCCTAGAAAGCTTCCTGGAAGTTTCCTTCTCTTTAGGTTGACATTGGGCTTGGAGAGTAGAAGCTTTCCCTCAACCCCTTGTGTTGTTTCTTGTTGGGTTGGTTATTTCTGTACATGTTTAAAGAAACCCTGTAAAATCCTGGTGAATACAAAGGGTAGAAATTAGTCTATAAAGATGCAAGCTTTAGAATGAGATAAAGTTTGAATGGAGCCATATCTGCCATTTATCATTATTTTGACATCTTTGAGATTTAGTATCTTATGTACAAATGTAGGATAATACTACCTCACAACAGGTTGTGAGGATTAAATGGAATCCTGTTTGTAAGAAGCCTAACCTAGTACCTGTATCTAGGAGCTGCTCAGCCCATGATAAGCCATGTTCTTTCAGAGAACATACAGAACTTGCTTATTTTATAGCTGGGTTATTCACAGAGAGGATGGCTCCAGGAAGAATGAATTGACGAGCTTAGTTTACTATATATGTGACTCAGCTGACTTCTGAGAACGGGTCTGATGGAGAATGCACAGCAATGAATAAAATCCAGGGGCTGGCCCGGTGGTTCAGGCGGTTAGAGCTCCATGCTCCTAACTCCGAAGGCTGCCGGTTCGATTCCCACATGGGCCAGTGGGTTCTCAACCACAAGGTTGCCAGTTCAATCCCTCGAGTCCTGCAAGGGATGGTGGGCAGTGCCCCCTGCAACTAAGATTGAACACAGCACCTTGAGCTGAGCTCCTGGATGGCTCAGTTGGTTGGAATGAGTCCTCTCAACCACAAGGTTGCCGGTTGGACTCCCACAGGGATGGTGGGCTGTGCCCCCTGCAACTAGAAAACAGCAACTGGACCTGGAGCTGAGCTGCGCCCTCCACAACTAAGACTGAAAGGACAACAACTTGACTTGGAAAAAAAGTCCTGGAAGTACACACTGTTCCCCAATAAAATCCTGTTCTTCCCCAATAAAATCTTAAAAAAAAAATAATATTATGACGGAAATATTGTCAATTAAATTATTTTTTAAAAAATTGAGGAAAGCCCAAAATAGACTGGTTTGAATAAGAAGCTCTCTGCAGTTACCCCATCTCTCTCCCCAACCCCTAGGCTTCCTTTTCAGTAGGCAGGACTACTGAAACTACTCAAACTAACAGAGGACTCCATCTCATGCCTGGAGCCTGAAACTATATACCGGGGTGCCAAAAAAAATGTATACAAGTGGACACTTTGGTCAGCGTTGCTCTAGCAGTAGTTTGCCGTAATCAGAAAGTGTCTGGACACTGATGGTAACCACTTTGAGCACCTCTTGTAATTGCAGAAGTCAAACGTGACTTGTATTCATCTTTTGTTATTGGTATATATTAAGTACTACAATTTTAATACAGTTTTTTCCTTTCTTAAAAGGTGTACACATATTTTTGGCACTGTAAGAGCTCCTGTACTCTTCCTGGATGTTCCAAATATATCTTAAACCTTTCATGTCAAAAACAGAATGCATGAACTTCTCCATTCAGTGTGCTCTGCATCTTTCATTCTCTAGCTTTATGGTTGGCATTATTATCTAACCTGGAAAACTACATTACATCATTAACTTGATCTTTGTTAAGGATGTTTAATTGGTCCCAAGGTCCTGTAGGCTCTTCTTCCCAAAGCCATTTCTTCTTTTTTCATCTTTATCTCTACTGTTTATCTTTAAACACATGCTTTGATCCACCCCTTAACCTCAATACACCCAATTCTCTTCACTTTAAATGCTGTTGCCCTGGCTTCTCCACCTAAGGAATAACTACTCCTATTTCCAGAAGCAATTCTACTATCCCCTCTAGTAAGCCTTTCCTAACCCCTTCAATGGATGTTTGCTTCCACTCTGTGATCCATTAGCGTCCATCTAAAAGTTGAAATCCAGGACATACCCCCATTCTATGTTTTATTCTTCAGGTTTCCACTTCTAATAAAAATGTATTTTAAAATTATAAAACCAATAGAAAAAACATAAAAGTGTCCACAGTAAATTATTAAGCAATGTATAAAATACAAAGTGAAAGCCCTACACATTTCATCAGACAAAATCATCACTGACAACAATGTGGCGTATGTCCTTCTACCCTAAATACACACACACACACACACACACACACACACACACACACACACGAGTACAAACACACATACATTTCCAAGAATAAGATTTTAATTTCTTTATTTAAGTATATTGGTATGTAATATTATATTAGTTTTATTAGTTTCAGGTGTACAATATAGATTTGACATTTTTATAGCTTACAACATGATCACCCCACTAATTCCAGTAATCATCTGTCACCATGCATGCAAACTTATCAAAGTAAGAATGAAGTTTGAAACACAGAATATTCCATAATCTGCTTCTTGGAGTTAATATACTTTGCACATTTTTTCATGTC
Source organism: Rhinolophus hipposideros (assembly GCF_964194185.1). Classification (NCBI taxonomy): domain Eukaryota; kingdom Metazoa; phylum Chordata; class Mammalia; order Chiroptera; family Rhinolophidae; genus Rhinolophus; species Rhinolophus hipposideros. The sequence goes on along the minus strand of NC_138050.1, from coordinate 77,021,763 downwards.
TGACAATGAACATATACATATGGAATCCTTTTAATGGATGCATGCAGTGGAACCCTTTTCATTATGTAATTGTGTCAAATTTATTTAACAGTCTCATATCAATAACCATTTCGATTGATAGTAGCTATTATAAACATGTGCATTAGATGTTCTTAGACACAAAACTTTAGACATTCATCCAGTAATCCCTGAAGATAATTTCTTAAAATCTACTTACAGTATTGAAATATGAATATTTTTTATATTATTACTACTTCACATGAATTCTCCAGAAATGTGTACCAGTTTTCTGCTCTAAGTCTGTTTCTGTTTTATTTTCTTTTTTCAATTTTGTTCTTTATACTCCATATTTAAGTTACATTATACGGTATTTATCTTTCTCTTTCTGACCTGTTTCACTTAGCATAATACCCTCTAGGCCCATTCATATTGTTGTAAATGGTAAGATTTTTTTTTATTTTTTTTATGGCTGAGTGACATTCCACTGTATAAATGTACCACAATTTCTTTATCCAATCGTCTATTGATGGGCACTTAAGTTGCTTCCATATGTTAGCTGTTGTAAATAGCATTGCACTGAGCATAGGAGAGCATATATTTTTTGAAATTAGTGTTTTGGATTTTTTTTGAATAAATACCCAGAAGTGAAATTGCTGAGTCATGAGGTAGTTCTATTTTTAATTTTTTGAGGAACTGTTTTCCATAATCGCTGCACCAATTTGCAATCCCACCAACAGTACATGAGGGTTCCCTTTTCTGCATGTCCTCGACAGCTCTTTTTGGTTTTGATTTATTGATAATAGTCATTTTGACAAGTGTGAGGTAATATCTCCTTGTGGTGAAAATTTGCATTTCTCTGATGATTAGTGATGTTGAGCATCTTTTCCTATGTGCATTGGCCATGTGTAAGTCCTCTTTGGAGAAATGTCTATTGAGGTCCTCTGCCCATTTTTCAATTGAATTGTTTGTTTTTATGGTATTGAGTTGTATGAGTATCAGGTGTGTCATTGGCAAATATCTTCTCATATCAGTAGGTCGTCTTTTCGTTTTGTTGATGATTTCCTTTGCTGTGCAAAAATTTTTAGTTTATGTTGTCCCATTTGTTTATTTTTTTTCTTTTGTTTTCCTTCCCAAAGGAGATAAATCAGAAAAAAAATATTACTAAGAGTAATGTTAGAGAGTTTACTGCCCATGGCTTCTTCTAGGAGCTTTATGGTTTCAGGTTTTATATTTCAATATTTAATCCATTTTGAGTTTATTCTTGTCTATGGAGTAAGAAAGTGGTCCAGTTTAATTTTTTTTTTTTTTGGTGGGGGATGTATCTGTCCAGTTTTCCCAACACCATTTATTGAATAGATTGTCTTTACCTCACTGTATTTTCTTGCCTTTTTTGTCATAGATTAGACAACCATATAGGCATGGATTTATTCTGGGCTCTCTATTCTGTTGCACTGATCTATGTGTCTGTTTTTATGCCAGTACCATGCTGTTTTGATTACTATGGACATACCCTCAGCTGGTAATTGGCTTCATATTTCACTGCAAAAAAAAAAAAAAAAAAAAAGAAGAAGAAGAAGAGGAGGAGGAGCAGGAGGAGGAGGAGGAAGAGAAGGAGAAGGAGAAGGAAAACAAGTAGTAATCAGAGAACTTTCCCAAGTCCCACAAAATATACTTACCTGTGTCTGGCTCCCTTATCTTTATCTTTTCTCCCAATTCTATGAATGATCTATCCATACTCCCAACTAAGGTCAACTTCTTTTCTTGTTTTCTAAATACCTCTCACTGCTTTTGGACAATAATCTAGGAATCTTAGGACTAAACAATTTCTCTTTTCTACTGGATCATTTTCTGTAACATTTCTATTATAATAAACTACTATTTCTCCTACATCAAAACAAAATGTTTTCTGGACCCTAATTTTCCTTCCAGTTACTAAGACATTTTTTTCCTTACCTTTACAGCAAATCTCTTTTACTTATACCCATTGTCCCACCCTTTTTTTTCAAAATTACCATTCTCTCTTTAACCCCAACAATCAACTTAAACTGCTTTACCTCACTGTATTTTATTGCTTTTTTTTTTAAATCATAGATTAAATGAATTTATAGGCATGGGTTTATTCTGGGCTTTCTATTCCGTTCCAGTGATCTATGCGTCTATGTTTTTATGCCAGTACCATGTTGTTTTGATTACCATGGCCTTGCAGTATAGTTTGATATCAGGTAGCATGATACCTTCAGCTTTGTTCTTCTTTCTCAAGATTGCTGTGGCTACTCAGGGTGTTTTGTGGTTCCATATAAATTTTAGGATTATTTGTTCTAGTTCTGTGAAAAATGCCGTTAGTATTTTGATAGGAATTAATCTCTAGTAACCAACACACTATTGAATTCAATGGCCATTCCTAGACCCATCTTATTTGTCTTGTCTGCAGCATTTGACCGAATGGATGACTCCCTCTTTTTTAACATAATTTCTTTACATGGTTTCCAAGACATCACACTGTTCTAGTTTTCCTTTTATTTCTGGCTACTCCTTCTCAGTCTTTTGCTAATTCCACCCCCTCATCTCCATCAATAAACAATGAAATGCCCCGGGGATTATTTAGTTCGGTCACTTATCCCATCTCGTGACTTTAAATACATTCTCTATGCCAATGACACTAAAGTATATCTCTAACATAGCACTTTCCTCTAAACTACATAATCCTATATCCAACTGCCTTCTTAATATCCTCCTTTAGAATCTAATACTGTGTTTCCCTGAAAATAAGACCAGGTCTTATACTAAGGTTTGCTCCAAAAGATACATTAGGGCTTATGTTCAGGGGATGTCATCCTGAAAAATTCTAGGGCTTATTTTCCAGTGAGGTCTAATTTTCAGGGAAACACGGTAGATATATCAATCTTAATATGACCAAAATTAAACTTTGGATATTCCCTTTGGTACCTCTATTCTTTTCAGTTGCTAGGGACACAAATCTGGAAGAACCAGTCCCCAAAAATAAGACCTAGCTAGATAATCAGCTCTAATGCATCTTTTGGTGCAAAAATTAATGTAAGACCCTGTCTTATAGTAGAATAAGAAATAAATCTTATAGTAGAATAAGACCGGGTCTTATATCATATAATATAAGACCAGGTCTATAATATAATATGATATGATATGATATGATATATGATATAATACCTGGTCTTATATTAATGTTTGCTCCAAAAGATGCATTAGAGCTGATTGTCCGGTTAGGTCTTATTTTCGGGGAAACACGGAAGTTCTTCACTCCCCTCTTTCTCTCATACCACACATCCAGTCCATCAGAAATCCCGTCAGCTCAATCTCTAAAATAGAATTGGATCACTTCTTATATTTCCACTATGATCATCATTGTATAAACCACCTCTGTCTCCTCCCTGCATTGTTGTAGTAGCTTTCCAACTGGTCTCTTTGCTTCTGCCCTTGGCCCACTGTGGTCTGTGCATAGCATGGGAATTCTTCTCTTCATATCCTGTAACTCCTCTGCTCAAAATCCTGATCTTTTAAAAGTTCACTCCTTGGCTTGTAAGGCACTGTTTCATCTGTCCTCATTGTTTCTCTGGCCTCTGCTCCTTCAACTCTTCCTGCAGTTCTTGTTGATCCAGCCTCTGTATGGACTTTCATTTCTTCACTCTACCTGGGGGTTCTTCCTCCAAATATCTACATGATCTTTTCCCTCACTCTCTATAGGTCTTTCTTGCAAAGCCACCTTCTCTGTAAGGCCTTCTCTGTCTCCACTCTCCAGAACTGCAATCTCTATTCCCTCCAGCACTTCTGGTACCCTTTCACTACTTTATTTTTCTCCTGAGTACTTAACATTATCTAATATACATCTTATTATCTTATTTGTTGTCTTCCTTTCTAGAATGTAAGCTATGTAAAAGCAGGGGTTTTCATTTCACCACTGAATTTCCAGAGCTAGTCGCATAGTAGGCTCTTGATAAATAGTCCCTGAAAGATTAAATGGATGTAGAAGGTATCCTTGATATGTTTCTGATTCTGTGGGAATTTTTCTAAGCTTTCATTTTTTCATTCTAATATTTATCATTTTTTATGAAATAAATTTCTTTTGACTCTCAGTTAAATTTGTTATTATAAGTAGATACTGGATTTTACTCAATGCCTTTTTCATAAAGAAGAAAATAATCATGTGCTTTACTGCTTTAAAATATGTTGAATTAATACTGAATTCTGGACAGAAACCTGTGTAGCAATGATTTGTTTGTTTTAAGCAATCACCTCATTTAATTTCCTAATATTATTTCGAAGATTTTTGCATTTATATCCATAAATGTGTTTGACTTATTGTTTGTCTTTTTACAAGACATGTTTGTCAAGTTGAGTATTACCATTTTGTTAGCTTTATTTACCCTGAAAGCTTTATGTACATTACACTGTTTAATTATCACACATACTGTATGAAATATGTATTGTTTTTCTTACATTGGCACTTGAAACTGAAGCTTAAAGAGATGACGTATCTTTCCCAAGATCATACACTTAATTGCAAATGCAGGTCTTAAATGCTATCTGACTTTGGAAATGACATTCTTAATGTTGTTTATATTGTTGTTTTAGAAAGATAACTCTAGCAATACGTGAAAGGCCAAAGCTAACTGGAAAGACAAGACAAGCAAGAGCCTAGTACAATAGACCAAGCAATAAATGAACAAAGTCTGGTGTCAAGCATTGATCATGAGGATGTCATAAGGGAACAGATGCTGGAGCCATTTGTGAGATTAAATTGACCAGACTAGGACATCCATTGGATGTGAAAAATAAGGAAGAGAAAGGAATCAGAGGTGATTCTGGAATATACCTCAAGGGGACTAGGGAGATGATGATCAGATCATCCAATAGGGCATGCAGGCAAAGAAGCAGGTTTTACTGGGACAGTCAGGGGAGGAGATGGAGCTGCAAATATAAGTTTCGGTATCAGTTTCATTTCAATAATAGCTAATACAATGATAATAGATGTCTTGACCCAGGCAGAGAATCTGTAGTAAGATGAAATAAGGAAACAGGCTAGAATCCTGACAAAATTCCAGGAATGCCAGTGATCAATACAGGTGCTATGACAATTTAAGGAAGGCAGAATTTAATTCTGGCTGAGGTCATCAGGAAAGGCATCTTGGAGGTGGGATTTACAGTAGAATTTAAAGGTACAGATAAGGAGAGTAGTAGAAGGTGGAAATTCCAGGTCCAGAAAACAATTTGAATAATAGTTGATGACTGTCGCTTCAGGAACTTAGAGTACACATGGGAAAGGTACAGTTGGAGTGGGAAGGAGAGAAATTGTGCAGTGATTGGTAGATGAAGGATAGGTGAAGGGATCAACTTATAGAAGATATGTATTGGTATAGAAAATTTTTGAGCAGGAGGGTTACGTGATCAGTTTTCAGTTTCAGGAAGAAGGCTTGTACAAGGCTCCCCATTGGAAAATAAGAGGCTCTGACCTTTTCTGGGGCTAAACCTCCAAATGACCGCTGTGTTAGGGAAGCAGGGTAGAGTGTCTCCAGCTTTCTTAGGCAGAAAAGGGGGTGGAAGGATATATTTTCATTTTCATAAACCCTAGAAATCTTTAACTCAGACCCCTATCTGACCCATGAACTAAAGAAACGGACTCATAAATCATCTAATTATGAAATATCTGGCTTTTAACTTGAACAAATTTATAAACTAGTTATGACAGCATTTCAGAAGAAAAATATCTTTCCTCATCCCTGTAACTTAAAGAACAGAGTCTTAAATTATATATTATTTACAGTGTTAAAAATTTGGAATTTTTTCAAAAATTTGCCACTATGAAGAATAAATTATTTGTGACTTTATAATTATTTATACTTCAGATGTGATGTATTTATTCTTACAAGTAGATAAATTAAAGCTTAAAAAGATTTTTTTTTCTGATCTAGGAAGTTACATAGCTTCCTTTATTTACACATCTCAGTGATTTATGAAACATATTTTATGCTGTATTTTATTTTTTTTAATGCTCTAAGAATTATTGTTATTCCTGGAAATAGTTCTGTTTATTCAAGGCTATTAAGTTTTCTTAAAGCAGTTTAAAGAGGTTCTTCCATTATATTTTGTTTTTCATTTCATATAGTACACATTTTTTTCAGAAACACCAATATTGAAATGCTTTTGATTGTGAATTTCCAAGGAAATATAGGAATAATATTAGGTTGGTGCAAAAGTAATTGTGGTTTTTGCAATTATTTTTAACCTTTTAAACCACAATTACTTTTGCACCAACCAGTATTATCAAAAAAAGCACAAAATAAAGAACAAAAAGAACTGGGAAAGATTGCAATGACATTTTAAATAAGAATGTTCGAAAGCTTCTCCATGTCCTTTGTTCGCTGTTCACAGGATGGTTAGAAATTTTGCTAGCTAATGTTGACAGTTGTTTAGAAAAGTTTTTACAGATGATTGTAGGGAAGGAAATGTGACTTTCCCATGAAAGAGAGGGAACAAGGATTCTGCCAGGCTGACTTTAACCTTAAGCAACAGAGACAGAAATGAAATCTCATTCTTCTGAGGGTGTTAACAGCGGTGTACTGTATTTTGCAAACTCTCCCTGGAGAGTCTGTTGCTAAATTTGTGCTCAGCAATGTTCATACCTGATTCATACTGTGTAACAGAGAGGTCAAGGGATGTTTAAGTTCATTTATTTTAACAACCTGAAAATTTGAGGCCAATGGGATTAGAATCCCCCCTCACCAACCCAAGGAAGGCACTGTGCTATTATCATTTGAGTGAGTTGTCCAACTCACTTTTTTAATTTCTGTGAAGCACCACAATAAGGAGAGATGCTATGATCAGAATCAGAACTCATAAGCACGAATTTTCTCTGAGCATGAACATAGGTACTAAGGGTTTGTATCAACCAATTTGAACTTTAATATTCATGCCAAATAAATAGCAGAACAATATTCAGACATGAATGATCAGAAAGGTGGTTTTCCCAAACTGTATTTTAGATATATTCATGTTCCTTAAAAAAATAAAGGCTTCTGGGTCAACTACCTCTGAGAAAAATTAAATAAAATGAAACAGGTTCCTTTACTTAAGAAATTTCAAAACTATGAGCATAGTAATTTGTTTTAGAAATCTCCAAAAACAGATGGAGCATTGCTCAAATTTATATAGACACTTTTCCAGAAAAGTATCTTGGAACAAAGTTTGGGCAATGCTGCAGTAACAACATGCACTAATGACTGAACGACTGACTGAATGAATAAATACTTAACACACTGACATCGTGCCTACTGTTTGCCAAGCACTTTTAAAAAGATACACAGACACACAGACATACACACACATTTAATCCTTCCAAAAATCACATGAATTTGGCATTATTATCCCCATTGTCCAGATGAGAAGCTTGAGACAATTTCCCAAAGTCCTATAGATAGTAAAGAAGTCCTCCTTCAAGTCATGCTCTAAATTTTTCTCTACCTCAGTGATAAGCATCTTTGATAAACATATTTGTTCATTCGCCCATCTGTAAAAGCTTAGAAGGTACTAAGTCATAACTTATATGTATTGCTATATTAATGGATTGTATCTACAAGAAGATATAGCAAAAATAAAAAGGACAGAATAAAACTAGACTAATGAATATTTTAGAATAATTCTTTATTGTATTAACAGTACAAAAATAAATTTGCTCTTGCTACCAATAATAAAACCACCATATTGAATATATTTAATTTTAAAATTAATTTAACATTTTGTGATACACTGACTTTAAAATCTGATTCCAGTGAGTATTAATAATTGGTTTGACAGTTGGAAATTTTGGGAAAAAAGATATGTTATGAAGTGGTCCCATGTAAAATATACACTTAAGGTGTGTTTTATTGCTAACACTAGTGAATATAAGTTCATATTTTGCATACTCTTTTTCTTTCTCATTTTCTTTCAGACTATCATTGTTTTCTCCTTGTATCTTGACCGATGAAACACTTAGACTTGAGATTTGTCATTTTCTTACTGCTCACTTGTATTATCAGAATGAAATGCTTATGCATTTCTTTGGGCTTTAAGTGTTACGTTAGGTGAATTTAAACTAGACAATATAATGGGCAAATACACTTAACTCTAAAGGCATAACTGACAAATATTGGGATATGCTGAAAGCAAAGTGCTAGTGAGAGAGCCGTAGTAAGCACTCCACTCTGCCCGGTGTCCTGCTTACCTCATGTGAAATGAATGACTGACTCTTGGATGAGACCTTTGAAATCACTGGTGTGCATCTCTGTATTAAATGTTAAGAAAGATTTGTTATTATTATTTTTAAAGTAAAACATAGGTATGCTCATGTTACACTCCAGTGGCTCATTGCACACACTTCTGGGGAGCCCTCACCCCACAGTGAGTGCAATTCCTCTACACCATTCAGACTGAAAGAGGAAAGCTGGTCAGAAATATTATTAGTTTTGATAAAAGCAAAAAAAAAAAATTACTGATGAAACAATTTTGTTACTTCTTGAAAATGAACACTTTTGAGCAGAGAGTGGCATTTTATTCATTATAAATTTATTCACTAAGCAGGGGCTATTCACTTAAACAAATCTTTAAACTGACAATCATCCTGTCTTTATCTTTTTTTTTTAATGATATATATAATGGTATATATAATCCAGTGTAATGGGTATCCACAGGATACCCATTTATTTCGTGTTGAAAATTTAGTTTACTGTGTTCACAGATAATGTGCTCTTTGGAGATGGTAGGAGTGGTTAAAGAAATTCAAGAATTGCTTCTTGGTGACTAGATAAGAAAACGATGCCAGAGTTTGGCTATTGTCAAGTTCTGTTTTTTCCTTTCCGTTTAACCTTTTATTTCTGTAAAGGATTTTAGTGATCATATATTTAATCCAATTCTCCTACTTCACAGGAGGCAAAAAATGGATTAAATGACTTGCCTGCTCTTCCACAGTTAGTGGAAGGATCAGAATCCAGTTCTCACTCTTGCTCCATTTATTTCACATTTTCTCACTTGTGAAGAATACCCACAAGTGCCCTTTGTAGAGGTATAGCCTCACAGCTGCAAAGCACTTGTTCAGATTATTTACCACCAATAATGTACTGTATTTAAATAGATGAACAAGGCATTTCTTTGAGCAATCAAGCAATTTAACATAGTTCTGTTTTATAAGGCATCCTTTCTTGATGTGCTATTTGTTGTCCTGGAATTTTATCTGTAAGGTATGTCTCCAAAAAACTGCTTCATGAAACTCTGAGTTTCCCTGACACCTAACAATTTATCGTAGTATGTGAATGGGAAATTTACATTCATAGCTGCAAAAATCCCAAAGATGTATTTGTGGAGGAGCATATCTGGGATAATATAAGCAATGTAGTGACCCTGGGATAGGACACACTCTAAGAAGTGTTGTTATCTAGTTACGCCCTTTGTTTTTGTTATTTCAGTAGACGGCTTTAACCATGCAGGAACAAAGTATGTGGGAGGGTGTAAGGAAATGAGAAAGCAAGTGCAGGTATTGCAGCTTATTTTAGCTTGGCTGTAGCATGAATGCATGCCTATGTGGTGGTTCAGGACCCCGGGTGTCACTGCTTTGCAGGCGTGGCAGGTGTGATAGTACGAGGTCCCAGCACTCCTGACATCAGGTGCAAGGTCTTGTCCTCTGGTGTAGGAGGACATGCTATCAGAGAGGCTAAATGTGTTCTCTAAGGACATAACAATGCAATTGCATCACAGATGGGGAAGGGTTCCCATCAGTTGTATTTTGCAGAGAGTGCAGGACATTAGAGTTGGTTGAGCCTGGAGAGCCTTTACCACGTGATTATGCCTCAGACAATGCTAACCTCTTAGTGAATCCATCCAGAGTTTAGTAGGGCTGCCTGCCTGACATCTGAGCAGCCAGGGAAATACTGGTCACCCTGGGAAAGAAACAGTGTAATTCTTCAAAAAGAGGATTTCATTGCAATCTTTTCTCCTGAGCAGGATGAGAGGGACACTGATAGCAGGAAGAGAATTAAAAGGCAACTATGTAGCCAGTGTGTCTTGCTTAACTACAAATCTAATGCTGAAACACCAAAGCCATGGGTATCAGGAGAGACATAGGCTCTCACATTAGAGATTGCTATGATTGGAAGATGCAACGAGAATTGGTGATAAAAAGAAATTATCACTTATCAACCACCCACCAGGAGCTAGGTGTTGTTCTTAAAAATGCACATACCTTATCTTAGCACGAATTGTTATATAACTTGAGAGGTAAGTATTATTACTCCTTCAATAAGCATGACAAAACTACAAGAGGTTAAGACATTCACCCAAGGTCACACAGTTTTCTTCTGGTAGAACAGGGATCAAATTAAGGAATTGCAGACTTAAAAGCTCATGTCCCTTCTGGACACTGCACTGATGAATAAGTATAATACATAAATCAAACCAGACTATTTATTTTGGTAAGAAATTACTCCCTTTGTAAAATAAGCAAATAAACTAATAAATAAAATGATTCAGAGGAGTCTTACTTATAGGTGTGCTTCCTACCGGCACGTATGTTTCCTATAAAAGATCAACCTACATTGATGATGTTGGCATAATCTATACAACACTGCAGTCTAACGTGTTCAGTTTCCACATGCAGAAATAAGAGTGGGGAGTAACTGAGGGAAGGAGAGAGGGAAACTGAACTAGGCTCCTGACCCTTACTTCTGCTAAGATTCTGGTAGGTTCACTACCTCATGGCCAGAGCAGTGAGCACTACAGAGGAATTTTCTGCATCTTCCCCTCTCAGATAGTTTCCCAAAATATTTACTTTGAAAATTTAAAAGTAATTTTTTTCCTCTCTCAATGTCTAAGGGTTTCTTTTCAACTATCAGGATTATACTACATTAAAAAGTAAATAAACTACAGACTCTTCTGAATCAAAAGCTTTTGTGTTTTTAATACCTACAGAACATACACAGATTGAAGAATCAGGGCAAAGGCTGTAGAACCAGTACTAGAACCAGTAGAGAAAGGGACAAAACAAACTATGAGATTTTTTTCTGTAAATTTGCATAATTTAGCTTACCACAAAATTCAGCTCCTCCCTCCATTTTTTTTTTAACTTAATAAATTATGCAATGAGACTTTGAATTGATAAGACTGACCATCAGGCAGACCAAATCAATTACTTAGTGACTCCACCCTCTTTTTCTTCTCCACTTCTGTTTGGTAATTATACCCAGTAGGCTGCAAGATGTGTGAGCTCTGAGTACAGAAGAGAGGAGAGGAGAAAGGTGACTCAGCCTGGTACCCACTGCTCCAGACCCTATCTAAGAACCATTGGGAGGCAGGGATCTGTGAATTCTGACATTCTGCTACAGTGGCTGAAGTCAGCTTTTTTATGTGTCTAAATGGGACATAAATTATTGTTAACTTAAAATAGAACATGGTGATTTAGCATGGTTTTAATTGGATTTGGGCAATAAAATATCCTTTGCTACTGAAAAAGGAATGCAAAATTTGAAAATGAAGGTTATGTAACCTCTTTATGACAAAAGAGCAGTCTTTTAAAAGGTTGTCCTTCTCACAATAGAAGCTGATTTTATATTCCTAATGAGGCATGGGAGACAAAATCTACTTTCCAAACGTTTCAACTCTCTTCAGTATTCTCTATTTAATTAGAATTACTCCCTATACTAATCTTCCCAGCTGGCAATCTAATAGCCATTAGCAGAATTTATTTACTGTTTAAATTGCTACTTAAAGTTTAGGCTTGGTTCCAAGGATTTAGGCAGGTAACTAAGACGTTTGGCCTTTTGAGGCAAATCTTTGCCTCATCTCTCCCTTCAATGTAAGTAAAAGAACTTTCCTTGTAAAAAAAAAAAAATAATAAACTAAACGTCTTAGAAAAAGAGAATTGTCTTTTGTGGGGGGGAATGAAGAGTGATGGGACAAGCAGTTAATTCTATGTGTCTGGATACACCTGCAAATCTATTGAACTTAGAAAAAGTTTAAGTAGATTCTGTTTTTTTTTTTTTGGAAAGCACATTTGCAGATTTGAACCTTAGAGTTTAATACTATGTGAAACAGACAATGAATTAAAACAATAAAAATGGATCTGCCACACTCAATAGGACTGCATCTTTTCATTTTCTATAGGGAAAAAAATTAAAGCTACAGTACTAACCAAACTAGAATTGGGGAGGTTCACAACTATAACTCCAGTATATTTTTTGGCAACTTTTATTTAGCAGGTCTATCAAATTCAAATAGAAGATAAAAATTAGTGTTTTAGGTTATAAATAAATAACTCTTTTTCCGTTTTTAGATTAGCCTGATTAGAACAATGACAAAATAAATGCACCCTGTAGTGATTAGGATTAGGAAAATCAGTTAAAATAAAATGGTATGTTTCCACATGATAACTGACCCACGAATTAAATGGCAAATTTATGCAAATTAAATTTTGAATAAACCATTGCATAAATCGTTCTTAAATTTAAGGACCATAAAAAGAACACTTTTATGTTGTGCAACTACTTTTTCAACTCTGGTTCATTAAACGCAGCCCATAGAGAGGGTAGAAAAGACATTTCATGGCTTTCTCTTTAAATATTTTTCCAAAATAAGTAATTCCTATATCACAAACTTTAAAAGTCTGTGTGTTCTTTCATTATTTTACAGAAGTAGAATTGCTGAGAATAATTAGATGAGATCTATTGCTAAAGCACTGATGTGGAAGAATAGTAGCAATAGCAATGACAATTATAGCAACAATAGTATTAGACCTCATGCAAGAAGTTAGCTTGGCACAACCCAATTTTAAATAATAACTTGTTGCCCATGCGTGAAGATGCCAGAACAAAAATATCATCAATGTAGAATGCATTTAAGACATGTTCCTCTACAAGCATTGGTAGGAGGAAGAGGTACGTTTTCTTTAACTAAATTTTTACTCTTCTAATTCATTCCACATAAAATAATTAGCTGAGTTTTCTAAACTGGCTATGTCGTCATACATTCTGTATCTTAGACATCATCAGTATATCTTTACTTTTTATTGAATTCATTCATTCATTTATTCATCAGATACTTATTAAGCACCTCCCAGTTACCAGGCGATGGGCTTGGCCCTGGAAGTCCACCTGTAAACAAAATAAAGCAGTTCTAATGAAGAGAAAAGTTAAATAATCACACATATAATTATTAGGTTGGTGCAAAAGTAATTGCGGTTTTTGCAATTTTTTTTTTTTAACCTTTTAAACTGCAATTACTTTTGCACCAACACTGGTGATATGGTCTATGAAAGAAATATTGAATAATATGAGAGCAAATCAGAAGAGGACATTATCTAGACTAGAGGGTTAGAAGCAGCTTCTCTGAGACATGACATTTGCACTGATATTTAAAGGAAGAGTGAGAGTTTCTCAGGTGAATGGATGTGGGATTGGGGTAAAGGAAGGAGAAGATTCCCTGTAAAGGCAGTAGTATTTCTGAAGGAAGACATCAGAAAAAAAGAGAAGACAGACCCTTATGGCTCTTGTGAAAAGGGGCAGAAGGACAGGTATTTGAGTGGATAAGAACCAGACCATTCAGGATCTTGAAAAGAGCTGGAACTTTGTTCAAAGAACAAATGGAAGTTATCAAGTCTATTTTAAAAGGGATCAACTTGTTTCAAATATACTTTTGAGGGATCACTCTTACTGTTAATTGGAAAGTGCTATGGAATTGGCCAGAAATGGATTTTGGAGTACATATTAGGATAAAATACAGGTTCTTTAGTTTGACATTCAGATCCCTCAGAGTTGAGGCCAGTTCTATTTTACCTATCTTTATTTCTACTTCTCCCTTCCATCCATGTGCATTTCAGCTGGACTGGCCCATCCACTCTCTCCTGAACAAGACTGCTCAATCCTAATTTTTGGCTTTCCAGAATACTTCCTCACTACCTATTTTTTAAGAGCTAGGGAAAATTTCATCTATCCTCAGTACACTGGTTGAATATTACCCATTTCTCTATCCTATAGTCACACAGCAACCTAGCAGTCGGTCCCCTCCAATCTTTCCTTAGGAAAAGATGACCCTGGGGGATTGTCCCTCATTGGGGTTGAGTTTATGGTACTCTAAGTCTCCATGTTTGGTCCTTGTAAGCAGGGTCTGCAGTCAAAGACGGGTAAGATTTCTCACGGGAGAAACAACCTAAGCCAGACGGGACCCCCCTAGGATCCCCATGAGCTAATGTAAAGTTAGGAGGTAGCTGTGCCCCTCCTTCTGAGAAGCTGCCGACGCATGCCTCAACTATTGTCCTTTACCCTCAGGAACAATAGCATCTCGCCCCTCCTGTTTGGCCCATGGGATAATCTTAGTCTTACTTTGTGAGACTTGTACCCCCAGGGATTGTATGCACCACACCTTGGTCATTTGGGGGATGGTATGCATCGGTTGCTTTGGGACGATCATGGGATTTGGAATGAGGGATTTTTGTGTGGTGTAAGAGTTTCACAGACCCTGCCCCTAATCATGTGATCTCTATTGTGAAAAATCAATAAATACCCACGGTGACCCGATTTGGGGCTCCAGTCCCTTGAGGCTGTGAGTCCCTTGGTCCTCAGTGATTTAACTATATTTGAGTCTCTGTCTCTTTATGAGAGTTTAACCCTCGCCGCCTCCCTCGCCTTCCCACGGCTTGTGTTGTGCAGGACGAAACACTATCCCAACTGACTACCATATTTCTGAAAATTTAAGCCACTGTGGATTGTAAAAGACACCAATATTTTTGAACTGTGAAGAAAGTGAATAAATTCATAACAAAATCCTAATGTTAGCTTGTTGATGTACGTAAGTTGGTCATACCAGCTTAGCATTGTTTGGAAATTTCTTTCATCTATTTATCTACTTGTGGGTCTCTCCATTTCTTAGGTCCTCTAACACACTTATTTGGGTTTTGCAAAAAGAATTATATTGCAATTATTTCTCCAATAGCAAATATTTTTACTTACTATTAAATTTAAGCCCAGCAACACAATATTCAATATTGTTGCTTTTCGGGTACTTGATAAATTTTCATTTTTATGCTGTTTCACGAAGACATTTTAAAAAACAATTAAACTTACAATGTGTAGAAACAACAATGCATATTAACTCAATTGGAGTGCGACAATATGAATAGCTATGATCAAGTTTAAGCACTGCAATGACAAGTCTGTCATGACTGCTGCCTAGCCAATGGCAATTGTAAAACACTATTGATTGTAAGATGCATCCTAATTTCAGAGGTGCCTATATGAGAATACAAATGTTCATCTTAGAATAGAAGAACTATATTGTATCTATACAACTCAATTGATATTTATATTTGCCAAGTATTATTATTCATACCTTTTTTTCTTAGATACCGTCAGTGTACTTTTAATTTCCGTTGAATTCATTCATTCATTCATCAAATGCTCACTGAGTATCTCCTATATGCCAGTGCTGGGCTCTGTCCAAATGGACCAATACCACCTGCCCCCACCTTCCCCGACAAAACCAAAACAAAACTACCTCAGTTGCTAGCATCGTCACACATTCAATTGGGAAGATATCAATGTAAAGATGTAGTACTTGGGAATATGAATGAATTCCTCAAGTTCTTCTTTCTGATAATGTTCTCAAAGTAAGTTAACATTGGCTAAAACTAAAGTATACAAATCCATTAACATAGCTATTTGTTTTAGTAGAAACACTGCAAAAATCTACATGTGCACAGAAACACAGACACATACATATATGCATGTATACATTCTCTATGGAGAAATTGTGGTTAATTGGACGTATAACTATTATTGACAATATCCTTTTAACAGTTCCCTGTTAGCAAGGTACTTTATTTAAAGGATAGTATCTCATTTAATTGTCAGACCACTCATGAAGTATGTATTATTACATACTTCATTACTATTTGCAGGGAACAAACTGAGCCACAGAGGGGTTAAGTAACTTGCACAAGAAGATTCATGGCCTGTGCTTCTGTGGCCAATGTTTCCCCTAATAAGCCATATTCATATTTTAGAGGTAAGTATCCAACAATAATAGTTTCAGACACTTCCCTTTGTAGACTTCTATCATAACCGTGGACTTCTATCATAACTGTATGACTTAGAGTCATTTTCATATGAAAATTTTCATTACTTTACAAAGGGATTTATACTTTTGCCCTTTCAAGTTTGTTTTAAAAGTGTGCTTCAACTACTTAGGTGAGTGGGAAGAAAACAGCATGCAATCAACAAAGATAGGTCTAGAAAAAAGAAGAGGGGTTTCAATACTCTAGTTTTATTAAGATCTATAATCTTAACAACACATTTTTTAAAAACTAGAGTATTATTTACAATGATTTATACTTAACCTTTTCTCCAAGAGCTTTAAAATATCTTAATATAAAAGATAGTATGCATATCTCAAATTAATCAAAACTAGAATAAGCCAGCTAATAATTCATTTACAGAATCATCCTAAAGTAGGGTTTCACTTCATGTGTTGTTTTAGGAATAAAAGGATCTTGTGGATTTTATAGGACAGTTGACTTAGTTTTGCTACTTGACATTTCTTTATGTCCATTAAGAAATGTCAGAAACAATTACAACATCAATGAATTCTGAAGATGCACATATCTTGAGTGCATGTGTATGTATGTATACACACACACACACACACACACATATATACACATATATAGTCTGAAAATTAAGTTCGTGAAGTCATCCTAGAAAAAGTGCTACATACCTCACTGCTGAATATCACTACAGTTACCTTCGAAGTACTCCCCTTGGGAAGCTATGCACTGATGCCAGCGCCTAGTCCACCCTTCAAAGCAATTTTGGAACTCCTTTTCTGGAGTGGCCATCAGAGCTGTCATTGTATTATCCTTGATATCCTGAATGTCATCCAAATGTCTTCCTTTCAATATTTCCTTTATCTTTGGGTAAAGAAAGAAGTCACTGGGGGCCAGATCAGGTGAGTAGGGAGGGTGTTCCAATACAGTTATTTGTTTACTGGCTAAAAACTCCCTCACAGACAGTGCCATGTGAGCTGGTGCATTGTCATGCAAGAACCATAACTTGTTGGTGAAAAGCTCAGGTCATCTAGCTTTTTCGCACAGCCTTTTCAGCACTTTCAAATAGTAAACCGTTAACTGTTTGTCCAGTTGGTACAAATTCATAATGAATAATCCTTCTGATATCAAAAATGTTTAGCAATATTGTTTTGACTCTTGATTTGGACTGATGGAACTTTTTTGGTCCTGGAGAATTGGCTGACTTCCATTGTGCACTTTGACACTTTGTTTTAGGGTCGTATTTGTACACCCATGTTTCATCACCAGAGATAACACAGCCCAAAACATCATCTTGCCTCTCTAAAAGGTCTTGGCAAACTTTGACTCTCCTTTGCTTTTGTTCATTGGTGAGCTCCTTCAGGACCATTTTTGCACACACCTTCTCATGCCAAGATTTTCAGTTAAGATTTCCTAACCGTTTCTCTTTCGATGTTTACTTGGTCTGCTATGCTTTTCACAATCAGCCAATGATTTTGATGCAAAGTTTGAGGAACTTTCACAACGAAAAGCAGTTCTGCTCATTACTGGCCACCTTGACCTCTCTTCATCAGTGACGCATTCTCTCCCCTCAGAAAAGTGTTTAATCCATTTGTACACTGCCGTTTTCTTCAGGGCATTATCCCCATAAACTTGGACTAACATGTCTCTCATTTCACTTCCACTCTTGCCAAGTTTAACAAGAATTTTAATGTTTGTTCATTGCTCTAATTCAAGCTCAGACATTCTCATGACAGCACACCAAAAAAAACGCAACAAAATAATGAACACCACTCAGCAAAACATCGCCACACATTGACACAAACACAGCTGTGAGACACCGATACACCAACGTAATGACACCTTACCAAACTGTATGTGGTGCCAATGTAAACGCCTGGCGGCAAGTTTGCGAACATAATTGTTAGACCTCGCATATGACTTATATATAAATAATACCTAATATACACATACATACATTTATTAGAAGCCAATTTTATAAATTGAAATCTCTTATTAACATTTATTTGAAATTTATCAATCCTTTTGACTTCCTGTCAATTCTTTTTTCTTTTACATTCAAGAATGAATCCCTTTCTGTTTCACACCTGGCTGGCTGTGGACTCATTTTACCACCAGTTTTAGAGAATCATTCCAGTCCCTTTACAGACATAGCCCCACTTTGAGAAACTTCTCTGATGCTACATACCACACCCAAGATCTTTAATCGCTTCCTCTTTGTATGTATTGTAAGTCTGTTATCACATGTATTACACTCTACAGTAAACATTTGTTTAGTTGTTCTTCAGAGAAGTTCTAGGAGAGCAAGAGATGTTGTCTTGTATCTCCAGTATTTAACATTGTGCCTGAGGTTAAAAAAAAAATTCAATTGAAATAATATTAGTAAATATTCTTTAGCACTTGCTTTGTACCAATCACAAGGGTTAATATTTCACATGCATCTCTTCAACGTTCACAATGACCTTTGGGTCAAGAAATTATTATCTCTCAGATGAAGACATTAGGCTTAGAGAAGTTAAATACCTTGCCTGTGGCTACACAGCTAAGATGTAACAGGGCATTTGCACAGGGGCTTGTCTTCAAAACTCATGAACTTAAAGTACTACAGGAAAGTAGGTGTATACTGTGTTTCCCCGAAAATAAGACCCAGCTGGACCATCAGCTCTAATGCGTCTTTTGGAGCAAAAATTAATATAAGATCCGGTATTATTATGCTACGTAACATTACATTACATTACATTACATTACATTACATTATATTATATAAGACCTGGTTTTTCATTAAAATAAGACCGGGTCTTATATTAATTTTTGCTCCAAAAGACGCATTAGAGCTGATGGTCTGGCTAGGTCTCATTTTCGGGGACACAGCATAGACATTTACAAATGTAGGGCATTTTCCCACTAGAAGAATTTCAGAGGCTTAGCACTCAGAATAAGAATTGCAAAGTTATGGTCCTAGTAATCTCCCGATGACTTTTCATCTTACTCTCTCCCACATAAGTGACAGCCTTCCTTGCCATGTGTCAAAAAGATATATTATATTCTTCCCACTACTCGCCAGTCTCCTCTGTTGCAGCGTTTTTCAAACTCAGCACTATTGGCATTTTGGGCTGAATGATTCCATTTTATGGGGGACTGTCCCGGGCATTGCAGAATGTTTAGCAGTATCCCTGGCCTCTACCCACTAGACAACAATAGCTCCTCCCTTCCACTTCCAATAGTGAAAACCAAAAAGGTCTCCTGACCTTGCCAAACGTCCTGTTGGGGGATCAGTTGCCCAGGACAGGAAATGGGTAATGCTACAAGTAGTTCTGTATGACTTAGAATCTATGTCTTAGATGATTAGCTTCCAAAAAGCAACGAGCATCATTTTCAGTTTGCTAGTGCAGTCACAGATACAGTGAATGCTTTTCCCGCCTTACTGTAACATTTTTTGACACTTAAGATACATAATAAATATTAAATCAGTGACAAGTAAATGCACCTGAGGCCTGCAGTTTTGATTGTTCATGTGGAAGGGCAAAGACCCAGAAAACACATTCTTGAGCTACATTGTGACTTCTCCTAGATGATTAGAATCAGACCAGAGTCTGGAAAAGAATCCATTTCCAAAGTTTAAGGTTAAAGGTATAGTGTTAATGAATGTTTGGAATTAAATCAATTAGGCTGTATCCCAATTATGTAGGTCAGAATTTAGGTGACATCTACACCTGAGGGCAAATGTTGACTGTGGGTGCCAGGCTCCTGGAATCAGTTCCTCACTAGCAGAGTCATGTGTCAGAAACAAACATTTCTTGGGGTATTCTAGGCATTAGCTTGACATTAGCAGGCACTAAATGTATCCCAAGGCTCTATATGGGCTACTCTTGCCCAGATGCCTGCTAGGCCACTTGGTCCCAAGGATTCACAATGTTTGCAGTGACCTTTAGACATTCATCCTTAAAGGCTGTTCAGAATTGATAAAAATGACTCTCTAACAGGAATGTCAGAAACAGTTTTCTGGTATGTGCAGTCCACAGTCCACATTAGAGCTACTTTGTGCCTCCTTTAGAGCAGGAAAGCTAGGTTTGGGACTATAAAGGATGAGATGATACAAAAAAGGTAATTACCAGAACCCTGCTTGACTGTAAGCCCTACTGATGCGAGTCAATAAACCAGATGTTATTTGAAGGACAAAACCATTTCAAAATGGCAGTTGTATTCCCTTAGGAGCGAAAGCTAGTCATCTAGGCTTGGAGAGCCTGTGGCCCTGAGCTGCCAGGGCTCAGTTGTTTTTTGGCAAGGGCAGAACTGCTCCAAAGTTCAAGCACTGCCTTTCACGTTAGCACAGACACTTTTTTCTCTTAGCTTTATTATTCCCAATCCATTCTTCATAATTGTTCATCCTACTCCCCATACAGAAGCAGGTTAAAATTATGGGTTAATGACAAGAAGTGAATTCCAGCAATAGGTGGAAGAGCAAGAATAGACAGATCTTTCCAACATTTCTTAAAGATCTTAAAACTGTATTTCTTAATCCACATATTTTAGAAAAAGGTACTAGTGGGTCATGAACTTAAAATTAAGAATAGACATAGCAAAGTGTAACTGTTCAAATACTAATCAAACATCTTTATATTTCATTTAGGATGTAGGATATTAGCATGGTGAACAGTTGTATTTTATGAATACTGCTAGTTCGGTTGCATCTCCTTTAGCAAAAACTCTTTGGCTATTGAAACAGCTGTAACCATTGCAGAGACCTGGACCCCAAACCTGCTATTATGAATGCATCAGGGCTTTTCCCATTTCCTGTCCTCTCAAGGGCACTTCGCATGTGCCTCTACTATGAAAGTCCTCTTGCGCGTGACAGTTGCTAGCCCTTTCCTTTTCATTACATCGGCTAGCTCTGACTCGTAAGGAGTAGCCATTCAAAAAATATGTGAAATTGAAATGCCAAATTAGATATTCTTCTCTGTGTATTAGGACTAGTTTGAGAAATAAACTCCTTTCAAGTATACTGAAGGCTTACACGCCTCATCTAGCCAACTCAGAGACCAAGGCAACAGGCTTCCTTCTGAGCTCCTTTAAGTTCATTTTAAAAAATGTGAGTTAGTTGCCAAACAAGACTGGCTTCTAAAAATTCTTTACGTCAGTTAAAATGCAGTTTTAAATAAAAATGTGAAACATTTGCTAGTCATGGATACAAGTGCTTATCTTTTTTCCTTAACTATTCTATCTCCCTTTTCTTTTCTGATTGTAAGTTAAAGAAGTATTTTAATTTTGACCAGAGGTGGCACTGTCATTACTGATATTCACATGGTGTCTTTCATTATTCAGATGGTTGTCTCTCATGAAGTGAGGAGGATGGTGGTGTGGCATCCAAATAAAATACAACTATAGGACATATATGTGTATTCTGAGTTGTATCCTCCCATAAACAGCCAAACCAGCAATTAAATATTCCAGATGTATAGCTTCATTCTAATGATTTGGCCAAATCAGATTGGTCTTCAATCAGTGAAGAACTACCCTTGGTGTATTACAGAGAAATGAGGCAATTGTCCTAATTAAAATAGAGATTAACGTAACTTTTGCCTTAATGAATAATGAAAACCAAACAATGGATACTGACACAATACTGACGTTACTAGTTAATGCTCTTTTTAAACTTTTTCTTTACTAAAATCATATAAAATATTCTGCACAAGGTTGTTTTTGATGTACACCAATTTTCAAAGTTGAGACTTTTGCACCTGCATTCTGGTCCTTTTACACACTAAAGAGAGTAAAGCAAATGGCCAATTGTGGATACAACCGCCAAGTGAAACTCTAAACCCATTAAACCTTTGAAAATTTTGACATATGCTCAAAAGTTAATGAATTACGTCAAACCCATCGACTGCCTATCAAATTCGTCATTACACAGTGCAAAGAACAAATTCATTTATCTGACATCGTCAAGATCTTAACTTACATTTCTTGGAGGCAAGCAGTCCTTGACACACAAGTATATTGGAGAAAGAAGTTTGGCAAACTTTGGTTGGGAGTGCCTGCGCTCAGTTTTCACTTTCTTCTTTCAGACAATTCCTAGAGCATGCTCCAACATGGCAGAAATTTGGCAAGGTCTTAAAAAAATCTCCTCAAGACACATAAACGAGTGTTTTAAGTAATAGCAATCAAATTGTCATTCTTAAGTGAATCTCAACATAGAGAAAGTACAGATTTCTAAAAAAATAAAAAGGCAAGAAACCAGAATGGTTAAGATTTCCCTAAGTGGTTAGCAGTTAATGGACAGATTTGCTGTATCATACTTTTAACCTATCACGATATTAAAATAATTGTCATTGATTATAAACTTATTGTATTTATGAGTTTTCATGAAGTTAGAGATTTGGAAGTTGAAGTGGTTATTCCTGCATATCTCAGTGAGATTACTCTTTAACACATTGAAGAATGAGCACCAGCTGTTTCAAATGTTTAGATATAAACATTTAATTTTCCATATTCTGAAAATAAATTCCATGCTGGTTTATAGACAATCACTAGTGGAATGATTAAAAATGCAAATTCCTAGGTCACATGATCAGACTGATTCAGTGACCGTGGGGAAGAGTTCTTCATCTACCTCAATAAACACCCAATTGAACCTGATGCAATTTGTCTACAGAATACTTTGAAAACTGTTTATGCAGTGAAAAACATTTTCTTACAATTTCTAAACCAAAGTTCTATCAGTAGGTATAGCACTTTTTTTTCCCATATGGCAGTTTTTGATGAATAAGTCAAAATTTCTGGGCTTTACAAATCTTGGCAACTATCCAATTAATAAGAAATCCTACCCTATTTTCCAACATTCTAATTCCTCTTAAACTGTTTTAAGGGTTAAATTTAAAAGTATTAGAATTGCAACATTCAGTATCCCAAAGTTGAAACTTAGAGTAAATTATTTCTAAATTAATTTAACCTTGTGTTTTTGGAGGAAGTTTAGAGGAAACTGAAGGTCCTTATAGTAATGTCTTTAGGAGGCTGTAGTTCCTTGAAAGCCAATTTAAAAAACACACACACACAAAACACAAAACAGAAGACAACCTGCGCTAAGATCTCTTAAAAAGAGAAGGAGACTCAGAACAGGAAACGAGAGATTAAACAATGACAGGTAAATCATTTCCTAGACTTCCGGAGAGTCTTGGCAGCAAAAGGTGTAGTGCTTTTGGAAGAAAAAAAAAAAATCATCACCCACAAAGTGACTAATTAATCAAGTGACTTATTATAAGAAAACCTGGTATTTGTTAAGATGGGCTTGTAGCAGCTTGCTGTGTTTGCTCCCAAAAGACGACTGCAAACATACTGACATTTTGTCATACTGCATCTTTTTCCAAAGTAAAATTTAACAATTTTCTGGATAATTTGATTAAATAAGAGAGGTCCTCTCAAGTTGGCTGGTTGGCCTTGAATTATTAGGCGAACATAGGATGACATTTTATGATACCTTATACCTGAATCAAAAACAAGCTATATTTTCCATGTCTTTCTTAATATAAGGAATCTGGTATCTGGTAATAAACTTAAGAGTCTAAAAACCAAATAGACTGGCAAAACATAGCCATGATCAGCTAAGTAAAGAAAACATTTCTTGCCTCAATTATAAACATTTCCAAGTGTATACCGAATGTCTGACGCACAGAAGACATTCAATAAATGTTTGTTGAACTGAATTCATTTCTCTGGTCTTGAATTAGCCTCATGGCATTAATTCTTAATTCTGGATATAAAGAAAAAGACCAATCTGTTCATCTTTTAGGGATGTCTCCTGAATGAATCAGTTTAAGATTTTTTAAAAACCTGCAAAACAAAGGCAAGTCAGCAAATCTACAAACACAGATGGAAGAACAGGAGTCATGATACAGCCAAAACAAGCTCTTATGGTTAATACAGGTGTGTTAAATGCTGTTATTTCTCTCCAGATTGCAAGAATTATATCTGAAAATCATCAAATCCCTACATTACTTTTAAAGCAGCAACATAAATAAAAATAATCTTATAGATAAGTGAAACAATTTCATTGAAATGCTAACCTTAACATAAAAGGTGGTTTCTTTCACTTCAGAGAAGGAAAAGGTAAAAATAAGACAACACAGCTCAGTTTAATTTCAAACGTTAATATATTTTCTATTTTATATTGAACATATGCATCTGTAACCCCTCATTTGCAGCAACTATCACATCCTCATAAAAGGGGCAAAATTTGTAAGATGCCTCTTAAAATAAATATTCTTTTTTTATAAAATAATAAAACTTCAAATAAATATTCTTTACACTAAACAATATGTTGAAAAAATTAGAAAATAAAGGTTGAATTTTACTGTAACTGTACAATATACATGAAGTCCAAAGGGAAATCAGAGTCTTACAATAAAGGCTTTCTGTAAGGCAAAATACAATCTAAAAACATACTGATTGATTCACATTCTTCCGAATGTACAACATATTAGTATAATATTTTGTGACTGTGCCATATAGCATGGCACAACTTGTTTTTCACAGTTGCAAATATTATTGTATATACAAAAATATAGCACATTATCTCTGGAGAAAACAATGGAAAAAAAGTCATTTGCTAATTTACAAATTTTGAAAGGACTATTCACAAACAAAAATTTTTGCCTAGGAATGTCTGTTGCTTTAGCTGATGCAACGTGTGAGTCGCCAGGTTCTATATCTCATACTTTGAGCTCCATTAGCCGAGTTCTAACAAGCATATCAGTTAAAATGGCACATGGACAAAAGCATTTCACTGCAAACAGCAAACAATATCCCAACCCTCTATTAACAGTGCCAAGATTATAACTGTTTAGTTGGTTGCATATGTGTGTTAAAAAGAAAAAAAAAGGAACAATCCTTATTATTGTAATATTCCTGATTAATGATGCTATGTTGGTTTTTCAAAGTTCCTGGGTGGGACAGTGGGAACTTTGCAGCAAACTGTGTTTGAGTTTTTACAACGGCATCCAGGCCTGTTCACCCGGTCATAACACCCCTGGCACAATTTAAGGCAACCCTTGGCTGGAAGGTAACACCATAAACAAGGCAAAAAAAGGGACATGACGCCCATGGCCGACCAACGTGTACAACAGTGAGACTGGCTGCACGAACACGGGTTGTCAGCACAGTTGTCCTCGTCATCATTAGAACAGTGATAGAAGAGACCTTTCACACAGCACACACAAGTCCCATAGTCAATCACGTTCTGGGCTGAGCAAAGGCACTGCTTGTCGCAGATCCAGTCTGATGGCAGAGGCCTTGGGTAGGTACACTCCTTACACTTGCATTTGCCACAGTCCTCACACCTGTAGGCATGCAGGCCCAAATCTTCCTTGCTCAGGGGCTTAAGCTCACCTGGTTTGAGCTCGGATTTGGGCTGCACCCGGATTATCCCATCAGTAACCGGCCCAGAGGAGAAAGATGGTCCCAACAGTCTCTGTTCAGAGGAATTGCTGCTGGTACTTGTCCTCGTACTGCTCCGAGACCCAGAGCTGACCGTGCTGATGGACCTGGACAGAGGGACTCTTGAAGAAGAATGGACCTGCGAGTGCTGGAGCCTGGGAGGCTGGCGGTGCTCGGGCAGACCATGGAGTCTCTCGTGTTTGTGCTGAGAGGAGGGGCGAGGAGCAGGCTTGAGCCCAGGTCTTGGGACCACAGTAGGCCCCTCGGTGTACTCATTGGTGTTTCGGATGGCTCTGATCTGATCCAGGGACAACACGTGTACCTGCTGGGTGAGGGTGTCTCTGGGGTCAGGCTCCCCACGCTGCCTGCCATTGTCACGGGGTGCCTGCAGCAAGGGCTGCGACCCACTGCCACTCTGAGCTCTGGCCTCCATCAGGCTTAGAACACATCTGAATTCCTGTGGAAAGCAAGAGGAAAGAGTAGGTTTACACTCCAGGATACTTCCCCACTCTCCACCCACCTGAGTTAACTCTTCACTTCCCACTTCCCCTAGAGAAACAGGATTTGAAATGGAGTGGTTGTGGAGTTTATGAGAATAGCCATATGATCAATGCCTGTAAAATTATGGCTCGGTATTGACAATTCTTTAATCCTGTCACAGGTAGTGACACAAAGCTAGTCTTTGTTTCAATCACATAAGTATCAATTCCTTATGCAAATAAACAAAATTTCCAAGGGTCAGGTTCAATGTAAAAATGGCAAGAAAGTAATGTTAGAACATAACATTGCTACTGACATTTTCAAAAGTTGAACACCTTTTCCAAATTTGAAACAGGTTTAAGATTATGGCCATTTCTCTTAAATGTCAATGAATACAGCCTAGAAATTCCAACTTTAAGTCTGATTTTACATCAAATATCTTGAACTATGATTTATCTAATATTCTGTAACTTTATAAAAATCCCATAGGATGAATGACATGTAAAAAGTAAATATTTCCCCACCAAAGAATACTTATAAATTTTACAACAATCATGCATTAACTTTAACTGTATAGTAGCAAAGGTATAGAATTAAAAAGCGAATCCATTCAAATCTTGTCAGGTGCCAGAAATACAATAACGCAAACTACACAACAAGCAAAACAGGAGCTTATTTTCAACTTCTCAACTTTAGAATCAAATATGTAATATTTTACAGCTTGACTGTCTAGAAGAACTTAAATTCTGCAGTTGACTGTTCTGTTTTAGAAATGAATTATGTCAAAATCTTAAGTTGTTTGCCCGTCTCCAAAAACTTAATAGTTGAGAACATAAACCGGCTGGTGATAACAGGAAGTGTTTTAAAAATTCAAGTGCCAAATCTCAAATCTATCATTCTGACAACCGTGTAAACGACAATCCGTTTATAAATTTCAAAACTATCATCCCCTTTACCACTAAGTCTACAACGAATAAAAACGGTGAAACCTGGACCTTCATCCAACCTTCGCTTTTTAGAAAAGGGGTACAAGCAGGTGACACACGCCTCCCAATTCGGAACAAGGCAGAGCTGGAAACCGGATCTCACTTGCAACCGAAAGGCAGACAAGACAACGATGCTCTTTGCTTTCACTCCGTTTATCGACTCTATCTGCGCCCCAACCCCGTCTCCAGCAGGTGGGACACAGTCGGGGCCCCGAGGGACCGTATTCCAGGCGGACTACTGCAACCTAGGGGCCAGGCTGCACCCCCTGCGCACGATTCCCAGACCGACAGACAGGAGGGGGGCGCGGGCACCTCGGAAGTGAACGTGCTGTGAAACGCTCGAGCACTTCCCCCTCCCCTGCTTTTCCAGCTAAAATCTACCCCGCTCCAGATAACCGCCTCCCATCTCTAAGACCGAGCCACTCTATTCTCAGGCTGAGGTCACGTAGCCCACCACAGGGCGTTCCCGAGAAGGATCTCGAACATCAGGCACAGGTTTCCAGCCCCGAGGCCACGACGAAAGCCGGACACAGAGCCGGGACACCGAGGCACCCACGCACACGGGGCGACTCCACTGTGCACTGACCAAAGGGACACTGCCTGCAATGTGTTCACGCCTAAGTATTAAAATATACACATACACACACCTGTATTTCTTAAAATAAAACAAGAATTGTTTAAGGAAAGAGCATTTTTCTGGGCCCCACCCCACTGCACACGTCTGGCAGGCAGGAACCAGATCCCTGGACTGGGAACTTTCCGCGCAGATTTGCTTGCAGTGGAAAGGAGCATCTTTGGGAGTTTTCTTTTTTTTTTTTAACAAGTGATTTCTGTCGCTTTCTGGCCTCCTTCGCAGCGCCCCCTCCACCCTGCGTGCTCCCCTCATTCTGCCCCCACGCCCCGCGAAATCCCTATTAAGAACTGTATCATTAAAGATTAGGGGAAAAGGACTTCAGCACAAGGGTGGGGCAAACCGACACAGAACCTGCTTTGTAAAAGACGCACAAGATTCCGAATTAAAACACAGCAGCAACAACAAAAGTAGATCAGCCAAAGGAAATTAAAAAAAAAAACTAGCCTCTTTGGCCACCTATTTTCAGGTAATGGAAAACGATCGCGACCGCTTGATGACTTTCTTCCGGTGTTGGGTCAGCCCAATCTTCCAAAAATAAAAAAAAGCATGACCCAGGCCGACCACGGAGAACGGAAAAAAGAGAGAGCGGCACTTCCGAACCGCAGAGACCCGGCGCCAGGCAGGGCGACGCTCCCACCCGCACCCGGCTTGCCTCCGTCCACAGCGGACAGAGGCGAGGGCTCCCTCCACCCGGCACTCCGTCCCCTTTTCACCCACGGGGTCTCGCTGCCCCCGGCCCCGCCGGCGCCACTGCCCCGGGACAGCCTCTCCCAGGACTTGCCTTTCCCGGAGAGGAACAGGTTAGAAATGCGGGCGCCTGCAAGGACGACCAGGCAAACACTAAGCGTTTCCCTCCCTCTCGCTCTCAGCGCCGAATCGCGGCCAGTGCGGGGCCGGGAGACGACTGGAGGCGAGCCGTCCGTCACCCCAACTGCCCAGAGTGCGGGCGCGTGGGGCCGGGGACACTACAACGCGCACGCAATGCAGCCCCCGCCGGGAGGAGGCCGGAGGATTGAGACCCCACTCCCGGTCCGGCGGCACCAACTCCATGTTGCCCACAAAGCGCCGACCACAGCGCCAAGAGTTGAGCAGAACGCGTCTCACCGTGATCGCGGCTTTACACCAACCCCTCTCTCCGGTGGATCTCTTCTTCCTGCGATGTGCAAATAAATCCAGCCCCGATGCAAACTTTCCCCCCGCCCCCCTTCTTTCCAAACTCTGCTCCAGTCCAACTTCGGAGCAATCGGCGGGAGTAAAAAAAAAAAAAAAAAAAAAAAAAGAGAGAGAGAGAGAGGAAAATCCCGAGCCAAATCCCCGGCCGAAGAACACTCCGGGGTTCGGGGCTGGAGGCGACCCCCTTTCCAGAGCGCACGCGGAGTATTTCCTCTTTTTTTTTTCTCAATGAACTGGAGGCCGAAGCGCCAACGGCGAGTCTCTTTTCCTGGCAGATGAGCGAAGGAGAAAAGAAAACGGCCTTACAGAGACCCTAAGGCCAGATGGCCAAGTCGTGCAGCCACCACCGCGTCGTAGCGGAGGCGGCGCGAGGGCGCGGGGCCGCGGGCCGGGCCGGGCGGGCGCGGGGGCCTGGGCGCTGCGCGCTCCGCCGGCCCCTCTCCTCCGCTCGCTCTGCGGCGTGCAGCTCTCGGCAGTGCAGACTGGGCGTTGTGGAGGCGCGGCGGCGAGGCCGAGGCGGGGGCGGTGGGTGCGGAGGAGGAGGAGACGGAGGAGGAGGAGAAGGAGGGTCCGGGGCCCGGCCGGGGGGGCTCGCCGTTGGCCTGCGCCCTCGCCTTTCCGGAGGAGGCAGGGAGCTCTGCGGCGGCCGCGGCAGCAGTAAATGGCGTCATGTGGATCCGAGGCGGAACAGAGCAGTTGTTGTCCCAGAGGATATATCGCATCCGGTCCCAGCTCATTGGCTCCGCGGGGCTACATTCACTCACACTCCAGCGCCCGCCAGCGCTCTGAGCCGCAGGAGGCATTCAAAAGGGCAACCGCGCCGCCCCGCGCGTCCCCAGGCCGGTCCTGCCGCCCGGGCACCGTCACGCGGGGCGCCTGCGGGGCCGGACTGGGCACGGCGGGGTCAGTTTATCTAGTTTCAAGGAAACACTGACCTTAAGGTTTCCCCAGAGCCCATGGGGACGAGCCATGAGGAACTTTCTCCTCGCCACTAGGAAACGGGAATGAACATTTAAAACGAATCGGGGCCAGGGAGTGTTAGCATTTAAAACAAGTTGCAGGTTTTAAGACTTTAGTCGGACCCCATTTCAAGCCCACCTCTCCCTATTTCTGACCCCCACCCCAGGGGGCGACGAAGAGAGAAAAAGGGGGAGGGGGAGGGGAGCGGGAAGTGAGGTGGGAGGGCTATTGGTTTATTCTTTGTCTACTGGATTAACCCGATTATACACCAGGCACCAGCACAAACCGCCTCCCCCACCTCGGAGCCTCGTACACGAGGAACGGAATGCAGATTCGGATTTCAAGTACCTTCTGCTCCGGCCGTGATTTGCTTTTGATTTTATTGATTTGTAGATTTCGGTGTAAGACGAGGTTTTATTTTTAAAAGGGGAGTTTTTGGATCTGACTGTTTTCTTTGGCACAACACTGAAGGAAATTCTACAATCTAAGCCTTTTTAAGGTTAGTTAATTCAGTAATTCACATACACACGATCACTAAGGGCGACATTACCGGCTTCTGAAATGGGAGGGGGGGGTCTCACTGTTCCACTGCAGATTTCCTCCTCCCCTTACCCAGAAGAGTCATCCTTCATTTCCTACTCTCGTCATCTAGAACATTTCTCAACAAGATCCAATTGTCCATTGTGAAGGTGGACCGTGGTTTCCTAGGTACTTAAAAAATAGAAATTAACGCTAGAAATGCATACATACGCACTGCTCTTAACTGCCGTTCCTTTACCAAGAAACGTGCTTGTACGTGGGAGCACCAGTGAGAAATTAACAGCCCCCCCCACCCCCCGCAGCCACACTGCTATTACTGGATTCCAATGATTTACAGAATGTTTTTACTTTACAGGGAAGTACGGTTAATACTTCCGAATAGCACCTGCAATCTTGCCCCCGTGCGAGGTTCGAGTTCTTGAAACAGTGCTAGGAAAACGTGGTGCTTGATTGCTCTGGTCCAGCTCCAGCCAGCCCACCACCGTTGGCAGCTACCCTGGCACTCGCTGCCTTCTCCACAGCTCTCCCTCTAGAACGTCCCAGTGCGTCCCCTGCCGCGCGGCGCTCTCGCCTTCCCTTCTCCAAGTTTCTCCGGGGCTCACCCCCCTCGCCCGGGGTTTGGAACTTAAGACATAGCAGGGGAAGTGGCATGCGTTATTTCCGGGCGCTGGCCTATGTATCCCCACCCCAGGTGAGGGTGGACCAGGCTACGTCGGTCGTCTCCGCCGCGTCCCGAGTGCTGCGGGCACTGGTCCACTCGGCCTCCGGGGTTGCCGGCCGCTAACCCGACGCCGGAGTCCTTTGAGCCTCGGGGTGAACGCAGGCGTCGCGGCGTTCACGAAACGTCCGACCACCAGGGGGCGCCCTCCAGGCGCGAGGCTAGGGCTGTTTTCCTATTACTCGACGACGGTAGGCGAGGGTGCCTTTCAAAATGTGCGTTTGGCCGGCTGGTTCAAAATAAAAAAAGGCATTTATAACACAAATGCCACACAGCAGGTAGCTTCCCCTAGTGTTTCCTCGGACACATTCCGTTTGGAATGCGAGATCAGGGACCTAGGTTCAGAAAAACTTCAGCTCTTACAAAGAGGAAGGAGTTGGGAGCCAAACCAGGTTTGTTGCAAGGCTGGTCCGGAACGCGCTGCCTGTCTGTGGTCAGCAAGTCTCAGGCAGGACAGGTGAAATAAACGCCTTTTCTTCTCTTTTAACCCCTGCACCCGATGGCTGCCACTGGAGACACTTGTGCCTATGCTATTTTCCCAGCCCTGCAGGAACTCTGCGAAGACAGGTAGTTCTGGATCAAAGCATAAAATGGAATTTAAATCAGTAGCTTCCGTCTGGTTAAAGGACGTTATATTTTTATTGAGTCAACAGGGAAGAAACTAGGAATTTACATTTATCTGTCATGAGCCAGAAAGAATCCATGCAATCTAGCTCTCCCCTCCTCCCCCACAGCCTCCAGCTTGCTGGCTAGGAAAACATTTAACCTATAATTTAAGCACAAGGTGAAAACAAGAATCTGTTGGATTCTTTCTAATTTATTCCTTACTATTTATTTTACTTAGTGCAATTATTATTATTTTTCAGACGTGGTATATAAAGCAGTGCATTGTGCCTCAAAAGTTTTTTTTAGGGAGTTATAATCCCAAAGAGAAATTATGTTTATGTGTGTGCATGCACATGCACACACAATGGAATGTTTGGTGCAGCTTTTGTAATGTGTTCCCAAACTGATTTTCATGTTGCATTCCAAAATTACGACTGGGATTAATTTTGGAAGATTCTTCAGAATTATGAAAGAATGTCATGTAAAACTTCACAATGAAGTCTTTTCAAATGTGTTGTGGAGAGTTCTAGAGAGGCAACCTGGATGTTTGAGTAGTGTTGCCATTTGCCCAATGTTGAATCCATGGAAATTTGTGCTGCACCAACGCTCACCTCCAAGTTCTGGGGGACACACCAGGTGGCATGCCTTCCTAGTCCTAACCATTGAACAGGACTGTGTGTCATACAGTTGGGATCTCATCTCTACCTTCATTTTATTTTCTGTATTCATTTATTTGGATTTGCTTCATTTTTATAATAATTATTCTCAATTTCTTTTTTAAAAAAAGGCAGTGTATAAACTTACGTGAATTTTGTCTCCCCCAGTCTTTGGTAGAAGATATCAATAGGGATAATAAACGTAGCCATGCTTCTTTACCAGTAGGTATGTGGGCTGAGTTAAGTCAGATATTTTAGAGGTTGCATTAAATTCACCTAAGCTTCTGAATTATGTGTAGTAATGGGAGAACGTAGCTTTAAACAACTCTAGTTCCAGTTTCTTTGTGAGACTGACTAAACCACTTGGCCTTACTGGCTTCAGACCCAGTTTTGATAACACAGAGAAATCTTGCAATGGTAAGGTGCATCCTGGAGACAAGAATTAATAGCAATTGATCACTTGTTTATTTGGTTAGTTTTATAACCTAGGCAACTGACTTATGTATTCACATTTAAAGATGGCCCAGAAGACACCAGTATATGCTGCTTCCCAGAGTAACAATTTAGGTCTTTCAACCATTATTTCTCCTCGTATCCAATTGCAGTCGTAAACTTCATTTGTGCATGAACTCTTCCAGGAGAGACCTTTCTCAATTCAAGGGCTTTGCAATAATAGACTTTTGGATTTGGCAGCCATGACTGTAGTCATTTCGCTTTTTGAATTTCTTCGATTTTCCAAATTCTATTGATATTGCCTCTAGGAGGGAATTGGGAGTGGCTGCACTAAAAGATGCAAAGCAATTCAAAATAGACCACTTGAGTTCTTCACTAGCTAGCTTGGAGATGTGGGGACAGTTTATCTCTGCATCTAACCTTCTTTGGTGATGTCCTTTACCCCAACTAAACTGAGGGAAAGATCTGGAGTCATTCCAGGGTAAGAGGCGTGGTCGTGATGAGTTGATTTGAACTGGAGGCGCCTGTGGGTCTGGTCTTTTTCAGAGTTCTAATTTTCAACCTGATGGTTTCTATTGGTCAATTAATCATCCCGCTAGATCTATTATTGCTACAACTCATGCAAAATCAGATGTGGACTGAAGATCTGCAACAAGGCAAAACATTATTTCTGTCCTGGCCAGCATTATATATTTCCAATGCATTTGTGCCTTGACCTGAAGATCAAGCTTCTTCATTTGTAGGACCGATGTGCGGAGAGAAAGTTTAGTCAGTGAAAACACTGCGTTGTTGCTTTGCCTTTCCGCCACATAGCCCAAGGTTTACTTGTTTTTCTGTTTAACAGTTGATTGCTTCTGTTCTGGAATCTTTTTAACACAGATGCTACAGCTTCTTATAAGTGAAAATCATAAATTGTAATAAATACTTGGCTATTATTGGCCAAGTTAGGTAGCAGTAGGAAGATTTTAGCATCTGAATAAATAGGAAGTTTTGGTTTTATACTTCTTATTATGTAGACACTTGATGAAAAGGGCATAGGAAGTTCAAACTGTTCTCTAAGGAAGATGTAGTTAAACAGATTCCACTAAAGCCATTCTTATGGTCCAGATGTCACAATATTAAGGCTGCCAGCCAGCCCCGAATCAATCTCAGTTAACAGGTCAACTTTTAAAATATTCAATTTGGTAAATGGAATAAGAGTGTATGCAGATTTAATTTGTTCCTTTGGACAGGAAATGTTTTGAAGTTACAGTGATTTGTGAATCATTTGAGAATATTGTGGGGTTATATAAAACAGCTTTTCTACACATACCCTATGTTGGGTGTGACTCTTTAAAAAGAGTATTCCAAGGATCTGGAGAGTTTGTATCAGGCCTGCTTTAGACTTCTTTGTTATGGCCTGGAACAGCTTTCCATTAAGCTATATGGAAATAGAAAGATTCTTTACCATCTCATTCTTAAAAAAGAAAACATTTTGATCTCCATAAATATTAGACACTCAGTAAATGCTTTTTAATGAATGAAATTAATATAATTAAAATAAGTAAATAGTTTGCATCTTAATTTTGTAGCGGTAAATTAAGAGATTTGGAATTTCTTAATGACAGAATTTAAGAGTCACTCTACTAGCCTGGAAAGTACTATTGTGTTTTGCATAATTGTCAGGAAGTGACAGAAACAAGTTTGTTAAGGCTATAATTTTTAATTGCTGAATTAGTAAATATTATACATTTAAAAAATAAATCTTTATGGAATTTTTATGTAAGGAAGGAAGATGGTAGGGAACGCCTATTCTTAAGCTATATGATAAAGAAATTAACAAACAGGCTGATGGTGAATATAGGTAAAAGTAAACCCATGAGTTTCTTACTTTGAAAAGTGCAAAAGTACGACTATATTATTAAAATGAAATACTAAACTGTAATTTCAAATTAAAAAGTTAGCACCTTGCTAGCTTTTAAGGTTGCGTTTTAAAAACAGCTGCAAGAAAGCCACCAACTAGTGAATGATTTTGCCTTTCATATTCTCTGTGAAAATCTCCTTGTCATTTTGAGAAATACTCTTCCCACCCTGGTCTGACAGTGCAGAGACATACTTGTATTATACCCTAAAAGATGTTAAAATTATGCACTTGCAAAATTAGAAATTAGATCTTCAAAATGATCATCTTTTATAAATTTCTTTTTAACTGTAATTCCTAAAAGAGAATAGGGCTGAGACTTGAACTCTTAAGTATACTAATACTTTCTGAAGGCTTTGGGAGTTTAAATAAGAGATCTAGGTGGAGTCAGTCTAGGCTACTTTGGGCAAACCTGAAGCATTTAAGCGTCCCTGGCTTCTGATTATTCTTAGGATAAAGATTCAAGTCCTTAACCCAACTTCAAGGTCCTACAGTACAGCCCCTTCCTGTTCCCACCCTCCTGTTAGACCATGTTCTTGTGCTTCATTACTGCTGCTATGATTGCTATTCTTTTAGTTTCTCTAAAGTACCTGTCTCCTGCGACAGGGACTTTGTATGTATATGCTATTCCTCACTCCCTTTTTTGGCCTTTTGCTATATTAATTCTTGTTTGCCTTCTGAATCTCTGTTGTCATTTTCTCAGGAGAGCTTTTTCTGACCTCTGTGTCTTGGCCAAATCTCCATTTTTCGTCTCCTGACCTTCTGTGCTGCAAACATACATGTAATGAAGTGAATGGTTGATTAATAACTGTCTCCTTCACTGTATTCTAAGCTCTATGAGGTCTGGGATCCAAGCAAATTTTGCCTGCCATTTTATCCCCCGCCCTGAAGGGCCTGGCACATATAAGGAACTCAAGTATTACTTTTAAATAGGATGAATGAATGAAATCATTAACCTTAGTTCCCATTTGTAAAAACGGTTGCTTTGAGGGTTGGATGATATAAAATATCTACTAAGCCTAGTGATGTGGGACGGTCTCAGTAAGTAGCAGTGATAATTCCAATTAAATTGGATTTGGTAGTTTATTTGGTAAAATTAGCTATTTTGCCTCCGTCTTTTCAAAAACTTTTAAAATTAGTAAGCACAATTTGGTTTATTTTACCTATCTTATTGTTTGTGTGGGTGATGGGACCCCAAGAAGGGACCTCTTGGGTGATGTGGTAGTTTTGTACTGGAATGTCTACTCACTGAAGTACTTGTTCAGGAAATCTGGAGAATTAAGAAACGTGAGTTCCTTCTTCGTTGAGAGTGACTTCCACATTTGGGCTCTTCTCCAGCACTGAATTTAACTGTATGTTTTGGGGATGGAGGCTTATGTCTGCAATGATGATGAAGCTCCATCCCGTTAGGAGGAAGATGTACATTCACCTACATCAAATGATGGGTGGAGACGTATTTGTTATACACTAGAACGAAATGATATTTCATTGTCCTGAATTCTTTAGGTTACTATGGTCGCGTAAAGGTGAATTTGCACATAACTCAGAATAATAATGATCAAATACAATTCTTAGGTTTAGAGGCTCGCACTTAGTAACAAGTCCTGTTTTCTACATTCTGGGGAAAACCCATATCATGGACTCCAACGTATTTAATATCAACATGGCTTGGCCTTCTGGGGACAGAATTCCTGTCTTCATGTCCTGGGCCTGGGAGTTGCTGGCTCTTATCACTTTGCTCAGTGGGTTCGAAATGAGAACTAGCTAGTTTCCGACTGCAAGGAGCTGACAATCTAAATGAGGAGATAAGGCAAATAGCAATGAAAATACTAGAAAGCCATTGGAGGGAATCTACTAAGGCAGTTTTCAACTAAGTGCTATTTATGCTTGAGGGTTTGTTGGCCCAGCGTTGTTAAGGAGGCTCATGAAAGAGGCAGCCTCTGAGCAGGGCAGTGGGCTAATTGTTTAATCTTTTTGGGCCCAAGTTTATAAATCTGTTATCCTCTTATTTTGGCAGTACATATTTTAAGTGGTTTATTAAGAAGCTAAAATTTTCTGAATACATACCGAGAGTGTGGGTGAAAAAGACCCGTATGTTTATAGTACTGTAACTTTATAATGGGATTCAGCTAAGAAAGTTCTAGACAGAAACCAAAATACTGTATTTGAATTTCACTAAAGAATCCTATCTATAAGTATATTCAATACATCATAGGGGCATTTCAACCTCAGGTAGGGCCAGGGTTTGTGACAACAGACAAACGATTGTCTTCCCATTTTTGCATCCTTTCCCTAAGAACTTTCTAGAATTGTTAAAATAAGTTGTTTTTGTGCCCTACCTTCTTAACTACTTTTCAAATTATTAGTGGATCATGATATTTCTGAAATCTAATATTGCCTGGGCCCATGGTACCTAAGGGGCAAAAGGCATTTTCCATGGGGTGATCATTAACATTATAGCTCAGAAGGTCTTATAAATCAAATCAGCTGCAATTTAGTGTGCGTTCACTATTAGAGTGGGGATTTTATCAAAAATTTCTAGTGTATTTTGGTGACTACTTTCCATCAATTTATATTGAGTACTTTATGTTCCAGAATTATCTATAGATAACTGACTTTACTTTTTCCCCTATCATGGCTTCCCAAATGACAAATGAATTACTTTTACTTTTTTTCTGAATTACACGCTTACTATAAGAAAAAAGGTCAAACAATCCAGAAAACTATAAATAATAATCCCATCATGGTTGATATGTAGTGAATATTTTAAAAAGCTTTCATTAGATACCCTGTTTTTGAGGGTTTGGGGACAGTTGTTTTGCAATAATGCTGTGATAGCATTTTTGTTCATATACAAAGGGTGCCAAAAAAATGTATGTATGTTTTAAGAAAGGAAATAACAGTATCAAAATTGTAATACTCAATATATACCGATAACAAAAGATGAATACAAGTCACATTTGACTTCTTCAATTACAAGAGGTGCTCAAAGTGGTTACCATCAACATAATTTAATACAGTTTTTTCTTTTCGTAAAATGTGTATACATTTTTTGGCACCCTCTGTATATTTGCACATTAGTCTTACATTTGCAAGATATGTCAAATGACAAAACTAAAGCAATTTAGTAATGAGTTTAATGTTCTTTGTTCTAGGGAAAACAATTCATGAATTGGGGGAGGACTGTGCCTCATAAGCAGTGGAATATTCTTACCGACAGATGCATTTAAAAAACTAGAATTTGAGGCAAATTGTGCCTATTAAAATTCTGATAAACTGCTCATAAGTTCACTAAAATAATATTCCAGTTTACATTTCTAGTCCCAGTGTATGATGAGAGGAACTGTTTCTCCAAAACTTGCACCAATAGTGAATTTTGTCAAAAATTTTCATCTGTGCTTGTCTGATAGGTCAATCATGATATTTCATTATTTTATTTTGTATTTCTTTGTTTACTTCTAAAGTTAAACGTATTTTCTTATATTTATTAGACATTTGTATTTTCTTTCTGTGAATTCAATTTCATATTCTTTGTCCATATTTTAATTGGGGTGTTTGTACTTTGTGTATTTTGGTCTTTCTTATTTTAAAATGCAAATATTTCCCAGTTTCCGTTTATCTTTCAAACTTACTCTTAGTCTTGTTGTTGTTGTTTTGTTTTATCTTTTGCCATGTAAGACATTTTAAATTTATATGTAAACTCATGCCTATCAATCTTTCGTTTATGATTTCTGGCTGTGCTCAATTGCTTAAAAGAGCTTCCTGGTATCCAAATTACATATATATAAATGGACCCTTGTAGTAAATTTATAATTTAACATTTAGGACCCAAATCATCGGGAATTAATTTGATGTAAATAGTAAAGCCATACTGCTTTTATTGGCATAATCATTAGGAAGAGTTTAGAGGATGTATAAGTTTGGATGGTGGGTGAGAGGTAATGAAGGTAGATTATCTTTTGAGTTTTGATTCAAAACATGAAAATTCTGACCCTAAATTGAGCTAGGTTTGACAAATTCAACTAATAAAAATAAAGGACACTCAGTCATAATTGCATTTCAAATAAACAACAAATAATTTTTTTATGAGTATGTCCCATATTATATTTTATCTGGTGACCCCAAATAAGCAAAATAAATAAATAGCAATACAGTAATATTTGAAATAAAAGCTAGTCATTTAAAAATCTATTGCTAGCTTACTTATTGAGATATTTAAGTTATTCAGAATATTTTTTTAGAAAAATTCTATTACATCCTAATGATGACTCACATTCTCATTTTATTCATCTCTACAGAGTTTTTTTCCATGCATGATGTGTGCCTACACAACCAAATGGAAGTGTGAATTTTGGGTTTTATCCAAGACCTAACATATAGTTAATCGCATTGAATTGGAAAGTTATTATATATTTTTCAAATGGCAAGTATTCTTGCCTTGTTTTCTAGATCAGTGGTTCCAAACCCTGGCTTCACATTAGAACTATATAGGGAGGTTTGAAAAAAATCAGATGACGAGATCTTTCACACAGTCTGATTTAGGTTGATATGGGAAGAGGCCTTATATAAATTTCTCAATCTCCAACAGCTGTAGTATTTTCACTCATAAGGTGGAGGTCAACATATTTCCTATATGTGAGTATCATTGTGAGGATTAAATGAATAATGCATGTAGAGCTTTAGAGGAGGTCTGACTTGTAATAAATCTTCAGTAGATGAAAGTCATTATAGTATTATAATGAAACCATAATAGAGATCCATAGCTCATTGAGAACAAGAACAGAAAATGGAGCAGACACCAAACAATGTATGTCTTGATGAAGAGTCTAGAAGTCTCACATCTGCTTGCAAGAATTGATAATGGAAATCTCTCCTCATCTCCACATTTTTAGTGATACTATTAGGTTTGAAAATCAGCCATGGTGAATGTATTTACAACACAGAAATCATCAAATAGT
Source organism: Rhinolophus hipposideros (assembly GCF_964194185.1). Taxonomy (NCBI): domain Eukaryota; kingdom Metazoa; phylum Chordata; class Mammalia; order Chiroptera; family Rhinolophidae; genus Rhinolophus; species Rhinolophus hipposideros. The sequence continues at coordinate 76,982,177 of NC_138050.1, read as the reverse complement.
GAAATCAAGTTATTTTTGTACCCCAGAGAACCAGTTATTAACATTTACTTCCACGTAAGAGGATAAAGGCAGCTGAAAAGTCTGGAGTGTAAAACAATATACACTAACTTCATGGTTTGTCCTTGGCATTTGGACTGTCAATTATGGCATCTGTTTGTCATTCATGGAGCTGGGGCCTGAGCTTTGGATCCCAAGGGGCTGGAGACGGAAGACTGTAGTGCTTCTCACCTGCTTTTGAATCTAGAATCACCAGGATGTGACTGAACTCTCAACCGATCATTAATTCTAAGTCTTGGGCCAAGTTACTTAATGCTATTCTCAAAAACGTAAGGATTTGAACGCCTAGAATAAAGAATAGAATGACGGCTACCAGAGGCTAGGGGATGGGAGAAACAGGAAAAGGTTGGTAAAAGGATACAAACTTCCAGTTATAGGATGAATAAGTTCTGAAGATCTAATGTACAGCATGTAACTATAGTTAATAATACTGTATTGTATACTTTTAATTTGCTAAGAGAACAGATCTTAAGTGTTCTTACACACACACAAAAAGGAACTGTGTGAGATGATGAATATGTTAATTAATTTGGTTGTGGGAATAATTTCACAATGTATTCATATATCAAATTATTACATTATACACCTTAAATATATTACAATTTTATTTGTCAATTACACCTCAATAAAACTGAGGGGAAAAAACTAAGGATTTGTGGGGATATACCAGGGGACACAGGGACCCATAAGATATACGTTCTTCATCTAACTATTTCATCTATGCACAGTCTTAAAACAAGCCAGTAGTAGTAATAATAATCATCATCATAATAATAATAAAGAAATACCCCCGTGAGGCCTTTAGATTAGTTTTGGAACACTCAAGGAACATGTTCACTGACCTTTGCCTTTGTTGGGTGCTCAGGTGGAAATAGATGGAAAGTACTGGAATGTCTCCATGCCTCAGTTTCCTTACTGGTCAAAACAGGATGGTTGTCAGACTGAAAAGAGATAATGGATTTTAACTGCATAGTGGTTATAGTTAGCTCCTCGGTTTTTAAGAATGTTTGTGGCATCAGTTTATAACCCAGGAAAATGGAGGTAAGTAAACACCCAGCCAGAGTTTGAACTTTGACTTCAGGCCTCAGTAGTCCTAGGTGCTCCCTAAGACCAATAGTCCTAATCTATTCAAGCGAGAGAGAACTCGAGTCCCACTGCCTGCAAATTTATTTTTGCTGATCTTTATATAAATCAGCATTTCTTATAGTTCAATTTAACCTTTATTTGATTTGCTTTAACAAGAGACATAGTAAAAGTATTTTAATAATGAATGAAACATTCTTCACTTACGGTATCTGTTTTTAGAAAAGTAGCTTGTATCCTTCTAATTCGCAATGGATTAAAATGTGCAGCATTATTATTTTGAATTATTGTCTATGAATCTATGTGTAAAATCATACATTTAAAAAATTTCAATGTCATGCTTTTATTTTATTAATTAAAAAAAATCTCCAAAGCACACTTTTATTATTGTAGCAAGAAAAAGAAATCTCATAGTAATTCACTACACAGTTAAATTCAAGCAGAAATGTACATATTTACAAGTTCTCCTCCTTGGAAGCAGCAGGTATATAAAATTATTACATATTGTGTTTATGCTGCATGCACCTAAAGTTGACTATAGACCCCAAAAATAATCTCTTTGGAACCCATACTTGGTTGTCAAGCTGAGTACCCTGGAAAACAAACTCTCTTTGTCTGAACATATGAAAGGTAGCAAAAGAGAGTGAAAACCAGTTTTACTTTTTTTTTTTTTTTTAACTTTTTTGTTTTTGTAGGAGAACCAGCAGTGGAAGAAAAGATCACTTCCTCTGTAGACACTTTATGGGTTTCGGATTCTGTAAACTCTGCCATGTAACTTGACCCCAAAGCTAATGAAATCCTGTAAGACTTTCCCTGCCCTCCTTCCTGCTTCCATCTTTTTTATTGTCTCACCTTTTTAAAACTTCGTATTTGTATACATGTATGATCCTCATATCATTGTTTGGCTTTTTACCCAGGCACTTTTCACCTACATCCTCTCCTTTCCCCATTTGGCAGCCGTTGGGCTTCTTCCTGCCTTGAATACCACACTGCCTAGTTATTCAAGCTCAGTCATTAGCACCCTGTCCCCCTACTAAAATTATGAATGAAAAGCCTTGTTGTTCTTTACAAATAACTCAAGCTTCCTCAGTCAGTCAAATTCGAATGCAAGTGACTGCCGGACAAAGGGGCGGGATGATGGACAGTCCTCACAGCAAGTTATCAATGCCCACAGGAAGTTTTTTAAGCCACAATATAGGTAGAGAGGGTTGGGCGTTCCCGGAGGACAAGCCTACACAGAAAGGGGCTGGGAGCAGAGTGCTCTTTGTGTCCGTTTGGATTTTAGAAAAAAAACACCCACAAAGCCCAGAGATAACAATGTACAGAGTCAATTTCGCCCTAGCAAGAACTTAAAAATCTTTCCATGGAGACATCTACCTTGCAGTCATTGTGGTTTAAACTGACACACACAGACAAAAGTGAAGGCACCAACCATTTACTTGGTTTTGAATGCTGAACGGTGCAGGCGTGGGTAACGTACTCCGAGCTGCACAACTCCCTGCTGAGAACTTGCATTGTCTTGGGCCCCTTTTTCACAACAGGGGAAAAGGTAATTGACAGCCCGATTGTTTAGCCGGGACCCCTGCTGTTTTAAAATCCTGGAAGGCCCCAGTCACACGTTGTCAATAATAGCCGTCGGAGGTGCGGAGTGAAGAAGGACTGTTCAGGAAACAGTTTGAGCCCTTCAAGTGGACAGGCCTCAGTGACTTTTCTTGCACTCTGGCTGCCACAAGCAGCTTATTCAAAAATAACCTTAAAGTAATAAATCAAACTTGTTTCCTGAACTATACAAGGAACAGCTGGTTATTTTTCCTCACTTTTTTCAAAGACAAAAAAAAACGAGAGAGAAAGAGAGAGAGAGAGAGAGGGAGAGAGAAATTTTTACTACAGGAAATCAAGCATGTCAAAATTTGGCAAAGCAATTTGGATGATTTAACAGCTAAACACTTCTCTTTTTAATGTTATGCTTTCATCGGTCTTTTTTATGCAGCCTTTTCTTTTTTGCACTCTGTTTGCTGCACAATGAGTGCCCCTTATCTGTTTTCTCCCCACTTTTGAAAGGAAAATGAGTTTAGCGTCTTGTCTTTAGAGTATTTTCGGTGTAATTTCTAATGTGTTGGTCAAGTAACTCAACTTATTGTACAGATAAAATTTGTTTTCTTCCACAGGGAGAGTTTAGATTTAGGTCTACAGCTCCACATATCTGTGTCTCGTGAGATTCATGTATTTTGGAGTTCTGATGACAAGGCAGTTTTTCTTCAGTCTGTTTTTTTAGGAACCCCAAGCTAGTGCATATGTCCTAACTGAAGTAGTCTGGTATTTTAAGAAAGTAAGTTTTGGACTTCTGTCTCTTTGTGCCTGTTTTTGTGTTTTTCTTTGTGTGTGTCTTTCCCTCCTTGAAGATGTTTGCCCTCCAGTTTCTGGAAAAGTCTGCCAACCTCTGATTGACCTTACCAATAATTAGAAATATAAGTATAAATAAAGAACATAAAACAATTCCCTTTTGCATTGATTACTGTTTCTTTTTATTTTATGGATGCCTGATATTTTAAACAGAAGTCCATTATAAATGAAAATAGTTTATGATCTATCAGAGTGTATATCTTAGAGATTAGCTTTTTACAACTTATTGTGGACATTTAGAATTAAAAAAATGTATTGGAGGATATGTCAAATTTTAACGCATTATATCTATTTCAATCATTTAAAATATAATAAAAAATCAGTGTTAAAATTAGATACTAAGATTATGTAAAACATCTCTTTCACAAGATATTTTGATCACTATGTAATAAATTTAAAAAATTGTTGATCATAATTTAGCATTAGATGAGAAATTACAAATTATACTTTGGGATACTGTCCTATATGTATGATCTATTTATTTTCCTCCTTCATTTTGTTAAAGAGATTATCCATTTGTAATAACATACTTACAATGAAAGGTATGTTTACAGAAGGAAAATGATGAAATTCAATTTACAGTAGAATTAGGTCGTTGTCAGCTTCTTTTCTATTTCTATTTTTTCCTTTTCCTTTTCCTTTGCATTTGCAGTAAATGACAATGCCATAATAGCACAAATGAATCCATCTTTTGCTATACAGCTAGACCTCTGCACTTTGTATATATACAATGTCTTGGCTGATACAACTGTGAAATCAGCAGTGGGTATGGTTTCCATATAAATGTTTCTTCCATACATGGTTGATTTTCATACCTGTTTTGATGTAACATTTCTTTACTTTCAGTGTTTAAGCTTTAAACATGTGATACGTGACTGGATAGAATTCTTTGAGAACTGTATTAAAATGTTTCAAAGAGTTGAATTCTGAGGTTAGGGTTCAGAAAAGTGTTCCTGGAAAATTTGCACAATAATTATAGGTACAGTTCATAAATGATTGTATAATTCATAAGCGAATTATAGTATAAATATTATATTTAAAATAATATAAAATATTTAGTTCTGCAGTGATTCCTTTCTTTCTCAGGAAGTCCCAGCCTTTTGCTTTGCTAAGAGATGATCAGGAATTGATGAGTTAAGTGGACTTGGGACCTGCTGCTGTCCTCACGCAGCCTCACAACTCCTCCCCTTGGCCCTGTGGACTCTGGCCACAGTAGGGGCGAGATAGCAAGTGCAGACTGAAAGTGCTCTGTACAGACTTGCTTTCTGGCCTCCCGTTCAGCTGCCAGTCTCACAGCTTGCCCTGAGAATGGACTTCCTGTGCTGTCATTTACACTCAGTATCACACTAAGCACTCTTTGTCACTCAGCCTTTGAGACAGAAGGGGGCGAGATAACAAATCTAGACTGCTTGTGTTGACTTTGGGGATAATGTAAAGGGCTGGAGTCAAGAACCCTGGGTCTTATCCTAACTTTGCAACTGCCTTTCCTGTGACATTGAGCCAGGCTTTTGACCTCTCCATTTCTCAGTTTTCCTCATCTGTCAAATGAAGATGACTATGCAGTGCTCTCTCCTTTTATCATGAAGGTGTAGTTATTGAAAGGTATTCTAAATGTGTAAAACTCTTAGCAAAAGGAAAAAGAAATCAGATAAAATGACCTTCGTTGGCCTTTAGGGAGATGGGAAGGAAACCACAGCTGACTAATTACTCCCCTTTTCCAGAAATAATTCTCCCTATAATCCTATACGCAGGAAGTTTCCCCTCTTACCCTTGTCAGATTTTTCCCTCATCCTTTTCTTCTTTCTCTTTCCCTCTTTATCTACCTTCCCCTCCACACTTGCAATGTTTCCTTCATAGTCATATGCTATGAAATCAAGGTGCATTGAAATCGGCAAAGATGAAGAACACTTCTGACAGACTGTGTACAAAGTGGGTTTGCAGAGGCAGAGAAAACAAGGAAGACCCTTTGAATTGAATGGATGTGGAAAGATAGTAAAGGCTTGGATGGGGAATGACAGTAAGGGCTATGGAAGCTTCTGCCAATTTATGGGGCTCAGAAAGATAAATCTTCAGAGACATCCACCAGTTTGCTAGATGAGTTTCTGGGCCCTGGGACCACTTAGTATTTAGAAAGTTCTCTTTCTGAATAGATGAGGTTGGTTGGATAAGGGTAGAAACCTTTAGTGAAATTCAGGAATTATTTCAACGGGGTGGGATGGAGGGCCTCTTCTGGCCCATCTATGGCTACATCCTTTTTCTTTGTCAGTTAAATTATGCAACTGAATAGAGTGTAGCTTTGAGTGGAAAGGGAATTGGTCCCCTACTTCAATTAGAATAGATGAAATATTGTGAATTTAAAAAAAATGCATCTTAATACATTTCAGTTTTTAAAAACCTTGACTGGCTGAGTTTTATTGCTGTTATCTTGTTTCCATTTTGTTTTGTGAAGAGATCGGTAATGTAAATTGCCAAACACAACTTAATTCACACAGTATTCCTCATGGCATTTTAAGAAGGGCATTGTATGTTATGACTTGCTTATTTGTTTTTCCAAATTGACCCATCCATTAATATGTATTTCGATTTTTTTCATTCAGAAGGCAGTGATATCATTGTGGTGTTGTATGCTTTTGATCTTCTGTACATACAAAATTTTTATATGGCCTGACATTGTGTTTATTTGATATTTCCTATTGAATCCACTGTATATTCATGGATCTTTAATGCTATTTTGCTACCTATAGATAGGTTTTTTTACTATGACCTCATACAAAATAAACAAGCAAGTAAACTACATGGGGATGTATATATTTAAAATTAAGAAAAATGTCTATATTATTATAATTTTTACTTATTTTAATAAGAAGGATATGAAAAGATACATAAGTCTGTTTATAATACATGGAGTCTTAAGGGGAGAGAGATTATTAACTTTTGAACTTTTTTATATTTAGTTTCACTTTGTACAACAAACATGTATTGCTTTCTTAAAATATTAAAAATAAAATGTTTCAATACTGATTTAATATAAACAGTTACAGAGACTATTTAGCAGTCACACACAATATTTGTATTTTACAAGGGTTTACCAATCGTGGTAAAGTGTCTAAAAATCCATAAAGAAAAAACAGTGCCTTTTGTTTTCAGAGCACATAGACAAAAAAAAACACAATGGCTGGTGCTCCCTCTGCTGGTTTTCCTGCAACAACTAGTTGGTCAACTTGGGAGGATGAAAAGACTGCAGAGAAAATTATGATTCTTTGGTCTTTGAACACCCTTTCTACATACAAGTTTTATCTCTGATTAGCAGCAAGTATCAGTGTAGTTTGTGAAAATGTATTCTTTCCTGACATTTAATAGTGATCCTGAAGTTGTGTTAATTATAATTTTTTTAAATGAATTTCTTCTTTCTCATTTCATATAGTAGGACACAAAACAGAACTTTTTTTTTTTTTTTTTTTTTTTTAATTTTTATTGGGGAATACTGGGAGTGTGTTTCTGGAGTCTGTTTCTCCAGGGTCCATCAGCTCCAAGTCGTTGTCCTTCAATCTAGTTGTGGAGGGCGCAGCTCAGCTCCAAGTCCAGTCCCTGTTTTCAATCTTAGTTGGAGGGGGCACAGCCCACCGTCCCATGGAGGGAATTGAACCGGCAGCCTTATTATTGAGAGCTTGCACTCTAACCAACTGAGCCATCCAGCTGCCCCAAAAACACAACTATTCTTAATTTACTGGGTATTTGGAAGTGAGGATTAATCTTATATAACTAAATCTCAGTATCTGGATCTGGTAGTCACTTGGCTATTGGAATATCTTCACATTAGTAAGCAAAACTGATGAGAAAGTGTCATTATCAAGGGACAATTACATTTTTTATTAAGCACCTTGTTATATCATTTGGAAATTACTTAATTTAGTTAATATTGATGTTTAAACTATAAAGATTCTTGGAGTTCATCAGTTTTTCATGGATCAGAGTATGCTGAGACATATATTTTAATACTATTCATTTATTAAATACTTGTTTGAAATAATTCCTAAATCTTCATCACACACAAACTCTGTGTTATCATACTATAATCTGTATCTTAAGAGTGTTTCATGTGAAGATTCTGCCTGTAGATATTCAGCTTCTACTACTAGCTTTTCCCTTGAGGTAAATGTCAGTTATAGTATTAGCTGATAGAAAAAAATGAAACTATTTCCCCTAGGTCCATGGGAATGGAGCAGAGCATTCAGAGAGCTCCAAGCAATAAGCAATAAAGAATGGGGAGGTGCTGTCCAGCAGGGAAGAACAGGAGCTGTATTTCCTTGGGGGAGAACTGCTCTCCTCTAAAAAAGTAATCTCTGTGAGGGGTGCTCAGGTAATGGTGAAGGAAAAGAAATAACAGAGTAGAAAGGCAGATCTCATAAATCAACTTTACCTATCGTTGATGAGCCAGATGCCATAGTTAGATCATTCTAACACCCTGGCAAACACCTGGTAGACATTTCTGCAAGTGACAATGGTAAGGAGACGCAGTTTCAAATTGCAGAGATCCAGCCACAGCTATTGGAGTTTAGGTATGGGATTTCTAGTCTTTGAAAGAGTGGGGAGAGAGATGAGTGTTGGGGGTGTGGATTATATTGAGGGCCCACACATTCTGTGACTCCAGGGCTTGGAGGAACAGGAAAAGCAGGCAATGAATCAAAGTGAAGACAAGACTTGATTCCTGCAGCTGTGCTTTGAGGTCAGGAGGATTCGTGGCAGGATGCCTGTTTTGGGTTGTGGGATATGAGCGATCAGGGTCAAGGCTGATTTGATACTGACCCCAATGTACTGTTACATTCTTTCATCCTTAGTCTGGAGAGGGTTTGTACACATGAGTGCAGTTCAGTTACAACCTTCAAGCCACACAGATAGCTGCCTCAGAGTGGGAATTTTAGGAGATATTATTGGACGGGGGGTTATGCCCCTTGCCACTCAAACCATGATATTAATATATAGGTTAATGCTTACTTATCCTATTTATAAAGTCACTCTACATTAGAGGTTAAGGATTTAAGAGACCAGAACGCCTCTTCTTCTTCAAACAATTATTGCATTTACCATCAGTTCTACATAATAGTTCTTAAATTTTTTTCTGTTTGTGTTTAGTTCTGTCTCTTCAGAGATGTATTTTAAGTTTCTTAAATGTAGGCCTTTTAGTTCTTTCTTTTTTTCTCTCTCTTTCTTTCTTTCTTTCTTTCTTTCTTTCTTTCTTTCTTTCTTTCTTTCTTTCTTTCTTTCTTTCTTCCTTCCTTCCTTCCTTCCTTCCTTCCTTCCTTCCTTCCTTCCTTCCTTCCTTCCTTCCTTCCTTCCTTCCTTCCTTCCTTCCTTCCTTCCTTTCTTTCTTTCTTTCTTTCTTTCCCTTCCTCCCTCCCTCCCTCCCTCCCTCCCTCCCTCCCTCCCTCCCTCCCTTCCTTCCTTCCTTCCTTTCTTTCTTTTCTGAATCTTTTGCATTTCCCTAAGTGCTTAACTTAATTTTGTACCCAGATTATTGTAAATGACAGAGCTGTTAGGGGCTATTTTTCCAGTAATGCTGTGTAGAGCTGTAGCAAGTCCACTGAGTTACCATGTGAGGGTGGAGGATGGAAACCAGCTTTAATTTTACTTATTTGGCTTTTGCATAGTATTTCCCTTGAAGAAAGAATTGCCCTAAAATTTTTCAGAAAACTATGAAGGTGTTTTGCGGATGATCAAATTGATACTTAGGAGACACTGAACGTAGACAATTTTTCATAGAAGGCCTACATTTCTAAGAGGGGTTTTTTATGAATTGGTTTCTATATGAGTAAACTGAATTTTTTGTCCTATATTAATCAACTTAAAATTACATGTGTTTCTTTTTCTTGTTTTACTCATAAAAGTTACCTTTAAAACTATGCTTATTGTTAGAACTTTTAGTCAAAATAGTGCTTATGTGTTTATAAGTCTCATAGTCTTGGAGATGTTGTTTGGAAAGAGAAAATTCCCTTTATGTTTACCAGCAGTTCCATATGAAGTAGTTTATATGTTTGGTGGGTGAACATTTTCCCAAAGCTTGGCACATCAAATCTGACACTAAGCAAAGCATTAATCTAAATCAGATTAGGAAGTATATAAAGACTGGTGGATTTATTTCAGGCCTTCTTTAACCAAAATTACCTTTTAGCTTGATTTATATTATCTGAGAAAAAAAATGTGAATTAGGTATTTTCTTCCCCACCTTCTATCCTTTTCTGCTCAGGGGGATAGACTCTTTTAGACATACACTGTTAATGGTAGCCATTAGCCAGATGTGGCTATTGAGCAGTTGAAATATGTTGTAATATACACCAGCTTTCAAAGACTTAGTACAAAAAAATAGACTGTGAAATATTTATATTTTTTATATTGATTATATGTCAAATAAAACATTACTAAATTATTTTCTTTTAATTAATGTGTTTCTTTTTATTTTTTTTGCTACTCAAAAATGTCGTTACATATCTGGCTCACATTTCTATTGGACAGAACTCCCCAAGATCAATAATTCTTAAACTTTTTTTGAATAATGACAGATTCCTTTGAGACTCGGATAAAAGCTCAATAAATCATAGAGATAGATAGATACTGTCAGTTCTGCTACATCAGTGTATGTGTTCCTAAGACTCACTGTGCTATGCACAATCATATACTGGAAACTACTACAAACTAGTAACTAGGGCTGGGATTGGGCTAAACATGCAAACATTTTATCAGTGATACATAAAGAAAGATAGGAATGTGATAAAAATGGTAGCACAGTTTTATTTATGGTAAATGGTGACAAAATATGTCAATATTACAATAAATATGACACTTGACCTTGAAAAATGTCCCCCTTGTCTGTGGAAATAGCCACTCTTACAATTGCTCCTCAAGCATGTCCTTCCTGTTCCCATGGCCACCATCCTGTGTGCCGGAAGAAAACAATAGGAGATAGGAAAGGAGTGAGGGAGAGAAACATGAAGAAAGAAAAAGAACAAAGAACAGAAAGGAAAAATACAAGATACACTGAGAGGAAAGAGGAGGAAAAAGAAATAGAAGGGAAGGCATGGGGTTGAGTGGCGCATAAGGCAGGGTTGCGATCTGAGAGTTATTGGAAGGTTACCTGAAATTAGAAGGAAAGTTGCAACAGCAGATGTAGAAAGATGGAACAGTGAATGGAACAGCAACTGTAGAGCTCATTGTCTTCGAGAGATGTGGGCATGCATGTGTTTTATTGATTTGTGTGCAGCTCAGTTCAGCGGGATGCAGTTTTCTGTGTTGACCTGGTGGTGAAATAGGCACAAGCAAATGTGAAATCAGTGTTGTTAGAATTTTCTCTAATTTGTCAGTCACGCTGGAACAAATTCGTGTTTTCAAAACAAGCATTATAGCCTAACTGACAGTAGATACACATACTGAGGTAGATTGTCAAGCACAGCCCATATTGGCAACCTCCAGAATAGAGGAGTGTCAGAGCACTCCAAGCATTAGGAATCAAAGCTGGCATACCAGCATTAGTTTTGTAAAAAAATAAAAAAATAAAAAAATAATAATAACTTAAATTATAGTTGACATCCAACATTATATTAATTTCTGGTGTACAACATAGTGGTTAGACATTTATATAATTTACAAAGTGATTGCCGGATAAGCCTAGTACCCACTTGGCACCATACATAGCCACCACAGTATTATTGACTACACTCTCCACGCGTTAGGATTTTTCAAGGTGCTATTATAGTCACAAGGGATTATGAGAAGGGGAGCCTGATTAGCAATTGGGAGCCTAGAATGGAGCCTAGGGAATGAATGTGTTATTGTGGTGGGGCCATGGGAGTAGAGGAAACAGGTTGGATTTAGGGGGCAGAGAAGGTAGATTCCTTTCGGATACCAACTGAGAACGATTTAGTTACACACACCTTTTCTAATCTATGACAAAATTGTTCAGGAAAACCCATCTGTGAATAGGACTATCAAATTTGTTCCCAGAGATAGTAAGTAAATGCTTGGTGAGTAGGGAAATTTCAACAGGTAGCAGAGAAAAGAAGTAGATGCTGTCTTAATTTTTTGCTCCTACTTAATTCTGGGATTTACTTACAATTTACAGAATTTGGTTCTTGTGAATTCACAGAAATAGGCCTAAGTACCTGTCAAAAGGAAGTGAAATGAGAGGATCCTCAAGTCACTAAGAATAGTGAAGTAATTTTGAAAATTAAATCAAACCATTGAAGGTGCTTGCCCATTAAACATAATAATGATGATGACGATAAGCTAATATTTATTGGGCTGTTAGTATATGCTGGGAACTGTCCTATGTGTTTTATTTGGATTATTTTATTTCATATTTGCAATATTTTGAAATAGGTTTTATTGTTATCTCTTTTTATGGATAGAAATAACTCAGCCAACATCACACTAGTAGCAAGTAGCTGAGTTTGGACTCGACTGCAGGTGGTCTAAAGCCAGTGTCTGCATGGAAATCACCAGACTTTTTAACCTTATGTGTGATTGGTAATCCTGAGGCCTTTTGTATAGTCTAGTATTGTTTAAATTTGTGTAATGAACTTATATTACTCATGTTAGTTTTAAAACAGGAGAAAAATACACATGCATACAAATATTTTAAAGAGGAAGCCTACAAAAACAAATACAATAAAAATGATTTTAAAAAGTGAAAAATCAACTTTTAAATTCTACATCCAACATGTTATAATACATGTATTTGGGTTACATGACTTAAAAATGTTTTCATTTTATACCTGTGTGAGCTCAACAAGGAGTTTCCTTTGCCCTCAAATGTATATAGAATTGCCAACTGTAAATTATAGTAGCAGTGAGCAATATAATCAATTTTAAATTGCTGTTCGGTTTTATAGAAGAAATATTTAATATTAGGGTATTAAAATGTTAACACATGCCATTTATTATTTTTCAGAAATTAATCATTTTTTTTCCACATGTCCAGTTAGATTTTCTTGTGTGTCTGATAAAAGATGTTAGGCTATAGCAAAGGTAGCACTTTATTCTAAAATCTTAAGTTGCATGTTTGTTAAAATTATTTTCCATTTGATTATCTTTGCTCTAGATTCTAATTTATAAGAAGTGTATAGTTGTTGAATCACTATATTATACACCTGAAACTATATCCAATATAAGATTTTATACCAACTATACTTAAATTAAAAAAAGAAGTATATAGTAAGATATTTCATATTGAAGCTAATCTATTCTTAATTAATTTTTTTTCTGCAAGTACCAATGGGTAATACCTCATTTTATTTCCTTCGTTTTATAAATCTATTATTTTTCCGAATATTGGCTCTTGTTAGGGGATTAACAATTGGAACTTTCAGAAATGAGAGTAGAAGATGATCACTCCTCTCCTCCTCTTTTAATCCCTACCGTAGTTTCAGATATTGCAGGACTTTGGCCATGTCATTGCACACATTTTTTTCTCTGTCTTCTGTTACGTGAGAGGAAATAAGAATACATGTTGGAAAATGAGATTTCCTTAAGGAAATGTTTTTAAAATCCCAGTAGGAGCACGTTTTCTCCTATTATTGGATGATGAATACCCAGGGAGGCACTCTCTCTCTTCCTTGGATCCCTCTTTAGATTTTCTTAGAAAAGAGCCAAGTACTACTTGGTCTGCTCTCCGCATCACCTTACCTGGCTCCCCAAACATTCTTGGCTGCACTTACCAGAAAGATAGTATGTCTGGGACTGCTCAGGAGAAGCTCTTAGGTGCAGCTGCTCTCCCCTCTGGTATTGGCCACCGCTTAGCTCCCCTGAAGGGAATATTCATACAGGGCTTCTCAAGTGGTGTAACTGGGCACTTCTGCCAGCAGCCTGGGCCAGGGGCCAAAAGAGAGAAAGGAGGGGTGGAGAGTCTCCTTCACCACCTCAGACATACTTTCCTGTCCTGAGGGCCTAAAGAGAACACAGTTCATCTCATAGTGTGATGAATGAAAAGTCAGAATGGCAGGTGGGAGTTGATCTTTAATGAAAGAACATGGTTTTCTAAAAAATATGATAATGATAATTTGTGATAAAAGTTTGAGTTCTAGTTGAAATAAAGTTCATGCCCATGTATCTGTGATGTCAGATAAGTGGACATTAGGCTGGTAGTTTACCTCTGAGTCTAAGAAAGTGTTAGCATTTCTCTTCGAGGCTGAGTCATCTTTCCAGTCTTGATCATGAGTAAAAGCATTTCTTGCCTGCCCTGGCATTACCGTTTAGCTTGTCCAGAAGACCAGGAAAATTGTACGTTACCAAATTCTTCCTTTGACAAGAGAAAACAAGCTGATTATTGCATTGGAGGACTGATTTTCATCTCTCACCTCTTGTCTCTTTCCCCTCCTGTCCTTTCTGCCTGTCCTACAGGCTCCAGTTCACGCTCACATTTAGAGTGAGTGCCCTGGGCCATCGTCCTACAGAGCCCAGCATGTATTCTTAATTATGCCCCATAAGAACCCATAACAATTCCCTTACTATGGGAATTGAATTAGTTTGGTAGGGCTGCCATAAAATAATTCCTCAGACTGTGTGGCTTAAACAACAGAAATGGGTGGTGAACACACAATATGATTTATAGATGATGTAATACAGAATTGTACACCTGAAATCTATGTAACTTTAATAGCAATTTTCACCCCAATAAACTTTAAAACAAACAAACAAAAAACAGAGATGTATTTTCTCATAGTTCTGGAGGCTAGTAGTCCAAGATCAAGGTATTGGCAGGTTTGGTTTCCTCTGGGGCCTTTCTCCTTGGTCTGCAGATGGCTGTCTTCTAGTTGTATTCTCACGTGATCTTTTTTCTGTGTGTATGTGCATGCACATCCCTGGTGTCATTCTGTGTGTTCTAATCTCCTCTTCTTATAAGGACGTCCATTGGATTAAGGTCAGCTCTAATGGCCTCATTTAACTTAATTACCTCCTTATAGGAATTTTCTCCAACTACAGTCACATTCTGAGGTACTGGGGTTCAGGGCTTTGCATACGAATTTGGGAGGCACACAATTCAGCACATAACAGTAATCAGAAATGATTTCCCTTTATTCTTTATTTAAAATATCCAAGAAGCAGTTGGCTTAGTCTCCAGCCTTTTCTTTTGAAAGGCAGGATGGTGTTTTCGGAAGGAACATACACTTTGAAATTAGACTTCTAATGGTATAAATCCTGATTTGATATCTTACTCCTTTTTTCAGTTTGGGCTCTCTGGGCCTTAATTTTCCCATTTTAAAAATCTGTGTAATATCTCCTTGGGGATATGATGAGACAAACTGTATCAAGTTCTTGGGGCAACAATGTAAGCAGTAAGGTTAGTTCTATTCCCCTCTATTCCAGGATAGGTAAAGGTTTCTGTTACTTTAAAGGGAAGACATTCTTCTCTGGTTCCTTTAGTGGGATTCAATACTTTTTTCCCCCAAAGGGAAAGAAAATGGCCAAGGGGGTATTTGGAAGTAGTCGAAATACTTCTTTTAGATATACCATGTATTACTTGGGCTTTTGTGGTTGGACTGGAAACTAATAACCATTTACAACCCGTTATTTTAGGGAAAGGTATTCAGTTTGGGAGCAGAAAATAATGTGTCAATGGCTAGTGCTCGCTGTTAGGAGATGTATGAGTTGAGTAGGGAATTAAGGAGGACCTAACTAAATGGTTAATGAATAAACTAATACAGAAAAACTTGTCATTAGGATGATACAACCATAGCAGGGGTTTGGGCTATAGCTCAGTGGGTTTCAAAAAACAAAAAACAAAACAAAAATCTTTTGGGGTCACAAGACAACTCTTAATTTGACCCTACCAGTGAATCTGGAGCTTATGATACATTGCTAAGCAGAACTATGGGATGTTTACTTGCAGTTGTAAGCCTTTAGAATTTGTTATAAGAGTAAGGCTGGGAAGGGTAGGATCTGGATAGTTGTCTGCCATTTGAGACCATCTATCCAGCATTTACTGAGCATAATTATTGCTCATACACTTTTCCCATTTTACTCATTGTAGAAATAACAGACTGGATAACATATAATTTATAGTTTATCACCATGTTTGTTTGATTCTCAGATCGCTTCTAGAAAATATGTCTGATGATGTCTCTTTTTCTTTCTATCATAATGATTTGCAGTGGAGCAGAATGAAGAAAAAATAAATAAAATTAAGTAGAGAACTCAAACACAATCCACTGGTAATTTTCCATTACTTAAGAGAAAATGTCACTTTTCTCCCAAACAACTCAATCCTTACGCTTATCACCAATGTACATAACATGATTGATATTGCATATCTGCTACGTAAACATTGCTTTAATATTTTTCATTACTTTTGCCCAAATGACCCTGAGTAAATGTAGTATCTGGCACAAGGTGCTAGAGTCGTGGCACTGTTTCAAAGCCAGTGGTTATGTTGCACAACATGAAACTCTCAGAACTTTGGCAGAGCTGGAGTTTGTTTTTTTTCTGAAAAACATTTTTATTGGAGATTTCACCTTTATTATCCATGAAGCTCTATTGCCTAGTAATCAGACACTAAAGGGAACAAAACAAATGGGATACTTTAAACTTTCTAATTGGGTCATGATAAATAGTTTACATGTAAAAAGCACCCAGTAGTTGGCAAAATATTTTCTTTCCCAGGCACACAGACACAAAGGCACACATCTGACACAATAGATTTTCGGTAGAAATAAGAATTCATTTTAGCAGGAATAAATCTTATATTCTAACAAAAGAGGGTAATGTTATAACCTGATTATCTTTTGATAAATGTTCTGATATTCACTGATATTGTTTGGAAAAACATTTTTAAATCCTCTAAGTCACAGCTGTATATTTAATCAATGAAAGGAAGCTATCTGCACTCCTTCTATTAAGACAAGCAGATTTCAAGGATGTTTAGATTTCCACGTAATACTACATGGAGCCGAAGTACACAATTTATTTTTTAATGAAAAATTAAATGGAGGAAACTTTTTATGTAATCTTTAACAGTTGTATTTTAAAATAGCTGCTATTTCAACTTCTCAAATGATCACATGATCCTACCTCATATAAACTAGTTGATGGAGTTTTCCTATGCCTACGAAGTATTTTATAATAATTTCTTCAAAGAATTATTTTTTTAAAATAAAAGCTTAATGGATTATTTAAAGACACCTCTCAAATATTGATCCATAATGCTCCCAATTCAATCATCAATTATTGGGGGAAAAATACACCAACAGTGTTTTAAACAGATTGGGCATGAATCTCTATGAGTGGAAAGCTAAACAGAATTACACAAACACATTGGAAATAATTGATAGTTATTTTTATCATCATCATCATCATCATCATCATCATCATCATCATCATCATCAATCATTCTAGGTCCTTGTGAGCATAACTCTTCAACAGAAGAGTTCTCCCTACACAAATATCCTCAAATCCTCATAAAATCCAAAGCAGTTCAGTTTTCTTCATGCATGGAGTCAAAACATATTTACCTAGATAAACTAAGAAATAATTTGAATGAGAGTCAATGTGCCAGCTGTTATAGTGGAGCTGGAATATAATATGATGAGAATAAGGAACCCCAATGCCTGGCTTCCAGATCTGACTTTGCCACTGGAAAGTTGTTTGATCTTAGGTAAATCATTTTATCCCATCCCTAACCCCACCCCGGGGCCTTGGTTTTTAAATCTGTAAAACACAAGGTTGACACTTTGTTCTGCCTACTTCATAGCATACTTCTAAGGTTAGATGAGATCATGCATATGAAATGCTTTCAATATTTTCAAATGTTCTGAAAATGTAAGTCGTTATAATTTTTTGAATGGGGGGTGTAAAACTTGGAGGACTTCCTCAGAAAACCTGGGTCCAAGTTTCCACTTTTCTACTTACTAGGTAGGAGGACTTCAGCTTATTAGTGGAACTTTTCCATACCTCTGAAAAAGGGGTAAAATTACCTATTTCACATATATAGTATATAAAGTCTATAAAATCCAAGATAGTTTAGTTTTCTTCCTATATGGAGACAAAATTGTCACAAATGCAATTAGATAAAACAAGAAAGAATTTGTGCAAGAGGTAATATACAAGCTGTTATAGTGTTTTTTAAATTGTAAAAACAATTAAAAGAAATTTTTCTATAGACTGAACTAGTGGTAAGATTGGGCTAGAAAACTCATCTGCATAGGACTGTACCAGAGAATTAGCATATATCCATAATCCTTATCAACGAACGGAGAGAACAAGCCAGTTGATTAACTAGAGAGTCACCAACTCCCATTGGTGCTGCTACTGGGGCCTTCATTTGAAAGCTAAGCAGAAGGATCTGGGGTTTCTTTGTATGAAAGAGTGAAATCTAGTTCATTAAGAGTTACTTTAGAGAACAATGAACATGTAAGTGAAAATCTTTAACTTTTATTTTTTAAAAAATTAAATCAGACTTTAAAAACTCAAATAAAAGTGACTTATATGCAATAGAATATGCAGTTTTAGGTAATAGAAATCAACATAGAAGTTTCTAACTCTCATTATTAGTATATCATTGCTAATGTCTTATTGATTCTTGACATTAGTAAATCATTGCTAATACTGCTTTTGATATGGCATCATTCAAAAGGAGAGTGTGTGTCAGATATACTGGAGCAGTGCCTTACATTTGCACTGGTTTTAAACAGAGTTAGAAAACTCCAGTGCTTTTCTGGCTGTTTAGTTTTCCTCAGAAAGTAGTTCTCATAGCTCTACAGTTCTGTAATCTTCCTACTTCAGCTCTTTAAATTAGCTTTGCTGCCAGAACTCAGCCTATCTGGCTTTTGGCATGTTTTAATAAATGTTGTGCTATTTGGCAATAGAAAGCAGGCGAAAAGTCAGAAGACCTTCCACCAGATACCCTTTTATGGTTGTGAAAGTACTAGCACTATTGCCTTTTTTCCCCATTTTTTCTCTCTGTGCTGTTCCTGATGAAAATTACTAAAGTGAGAGGAGAATTACCAAAGAACCCAAAAGGTTCAAAAGAGTTCCTGTATCTAAAGTCCTATATCGGAAGGACTAGAGGCACCTAGAGGGTACTAGTCACAGCATACTTCCCTTCTTGCTTGCTGTAATTCAGCCAAAGCTGGTGCACCTGCATGATGTCTGGCAGAAGCATACCCCTCTGAGCTTCTGTATTACCTCTTCTGGCAGATTAATATGATCACAGATTAGTACCCCCAAGAAGAGTGTCATGAATGAATGAATGAATGAATGAATTGAAACAACCAAGGTAGGCAGCATTGATACTTCTGACTGGGAAAGACACTTCCAGATCAGTCACTAGTTAAGGGTACTATCTTTAGCCGTTTAGATTCCTCAATAGCCACTGCCCCATCTATTGGTAGTGGCACTTTAACTTTTACAATTTATGTACATGATCTATTTTGAGTAATTTTTATATAAGGTGTGAAATTTAGGTCAAGTTTCATTTTTTTTTACCTACTGATAGCCAATTCTTCCAGTACCACTTGTTGAAAAGGCTACATATCCTTCATTGAATTTCTTCATGAGTAGAAGTGAAATTCATAGTGTTCCATTTTAATATGCATATTTTCTTTTCCTTTCAATGCAGGGAATTTCTTCGATTATGCTTTGAATATTTTTCTTATTCTATTTGTTGATTTTAGGGAGAAACATATTACCAATTTCTAATACTTCCTTCCATGTAGAGGTAGCTTGATTAGTGTAATTTCAGTCCTTTATTTAATCTTCCCAGAGAGCAATCAGTGATTTATCTGAGCACTACATTTTGGACGAATAAATTATACTTGTGTGGCTTGGTTTCCAATCTTTTTTTCTTGTGGGGAATAAAAGCTTGAGAGAATCAAGAACCAATAAGTAGGATATATTCTGCTTTCCATGTAGTTATTCTTACTGGATCAATCCACCCACCTCTCATCATGAAGAGTATAGCTCTCATCAGTACTTCCTATGTCTGAATAAATAAGTCAGCCTAATTCTCATGTTCAGTTAGCAGACACATGGGCTGTGAAACTAAACTGCATCCCCTCGCTTTGCCTTTATCAACTATAAAGGTGATATTTTGGTTGCCTAGCTGCTGATATGTCTTGTTTTTCAATTTTTAAATAATCTCAGCAGGAGAAAGGGGTACTATTTATTAAGGCCTTTAAAAAGTCCTAGCATTTGGTGTACATAGGTCAGAAATATTGCCAGATGTAACAGAGAACAGAATTTGCAGGTAAAAATTACATATGAAGAACCTTTTGGTCTAGCTTTGGACATTCAGGTTTAATGTGTGTGTCGATTGTTTTGACCTTGGCACTTTGTAGAAGTTTATATTGTACCACCTTTCTGTTGCTACTGTTTTTAGGCACATGGCATTTGACTTTGGTCTGTGTCTTAGGAAGCTCAGCTTGCTATAACAAAATACCATAGACTGGGAGGGTTAAACAAGAGATATTTGTTTTTCACAGTTCCGGAGGGTAGAAAGTCCAAGAACAAGATGCCATCAGAAGTAGTTCTTGGTGAGGACCTTATTTCTGCCTCACAGATGGCTCTTTATTACTATATCCTCAGATGGCTGCCTTCTCTCTATCCTTATATGGCAGAGAGAGGAAGCTCTGGTGTCCCTTCCTTTTGTTAGAAGAGCTCTAATCCCATCATAAGCAATGCACCCACTAATAACATCACACTGAGGGGCAGAGCTTCAGCATGTGAATTTGCGGGGTGCACAAACATTCAGGCCATGACTGTCTGTAACTGTAATTTATGGAAGCTTAATGCACAGGAAAGTGATGATTTCTATAGATTCAGGGAACATTTTAGGATTTCAAAAAACCTGCCCATGGGCTACTGGCTTCCTTATCAGGAGTGTACAGAGACATCTTAGTGTAATAGGACCATGAGATCATTGAAAAGAGCTTGTGGGAGCCAGAGTTTCTTGACAAGAGCACACAGAAGCAAACAGTGCCCTGACAAAAGTGCACAGATCCTAGCAGATTGGTTGTGAAGAGTCATCATCAAATAACAAAAACATAGGTGGCCAGAACCACATCTGTGATAAGGTTTCAGGAGAGTTTTTAGAGTACAGATTGATGTAGCATTTTATGCAAACTTAGCTTTTCCTGAGCACATTAGCTGACATATTATTTGCACTAATTAATATATTAGTATTAACAATTCATGACAATTAATTAATAATAATTAATTAATGCATGAATTGCACCAATGGCCCCTATTTTTCATGCCTTCTGTATCCATGCCTTTTGACAATATTTTCCCATACTGATTCTGGGCTTGTTTACATGACTTTCTTTGGCCAATGGAATAGTAGCAAACATGATACAAGCAGAAGTTTGAAAAAGTACTTGAGTGATTCTACTGCCTCTCTTGGATTCCTGCCATTCCCATGGAACAAGCCTGTGTAATTTGCCAAAATATGAGACCACACATGAAACAGAAATGAGTCATCCCAATGATGCTAGCTAGCCTAGGTCACCTGACCCCTGACCTACTCCTTTAGCCGAACAAAAACATATGGGGGAACCCAAATGAGAGCAACTAACACCAGCCCAGGGTAACGGGACAGTCCAGGTGATATTTGGATTCATAACAGATAATAAATTGTTGATGTCATAAGCCTCAAAGTTTTATGATGATTTGTTACACAGCAATAACTAACTGAGAGCAAGAATCAAATTTCCAAAAATAAAGAAACGAGGTTCTTTAGAGACCTCTTAAGCAGTTGAGGCTATCCCTCTACTTCATGGTTGCTTCACTTGAACAGCAAGGTAGTTGAGATTTTAGTTTTTACATACTTTCTCTCAGGCCCAAGTAGTCAGTGTTAGTCAGACACAAATTTAGTTGAATCTTCTTGAGAGCAGTAGAAGAAAAGAAAAATATTTGAGAAAAAGACATTGGGGAAAGACATGCTTCTCAGCGTCTGGAACATTGCATGGATATCGTTCTTTGTTAGATATCTGAGGGCTCAATCTTAAGAAATATCAATGGCTGCTTCCAATTAGGCATCAGGGGATTAAAAATGATTTTTCTAGTTAAATGTGGAGACAAGATGAAACTTAATTGGGAGGTTTTTAGTTTTATTTTTGTTGTTTTGTTTTTATGCCTAAGTCATTCTATAACGAGATAAAACCCACTGAAGTATGGAGCTAAATATGCCTTGTCATAAGAATTTGTGAATGCAATCTCACCAGGTAGAATTCATATTAAGTTCAATACCACAGTGAATAAAAATCAAGAAATTTTGAGTGCATTTGAAGGGAAAGAAAAGGCACTTTGATTAAGACCAAGTGACTGGGGCTGCCTCCACTGCAAATTTGTAATCTTTGCGAGAAAGCAGCTTACATGTTAGGATGTACGGACTATGCTGCAGTAACAAATAACCCTCCGATCTCTGTGGCTCTTAACACAATACAACGACACAACACAACTTTCACTTGCCATGTGTCCTGCATGGGATGGAGGGCCTCTGCTCACTGCAACCTTCCAGGGACATAGGCTGATAGATTCTCCATCTCTACACAGGCTTCCGTAATCACCAAGGCAAAAAAGTAAAATGGGGAATACTGTCAGTTGCATACTGGCCCTTAATACTGCCCCATGGAAGAAACATATGGAACTTCTATTCACATTTTACTGGTCTAAACAAGTCACATAGGAGAGGGAAATACAATCCATCTGTTTGCCAGGAAGGAGAAGGGAAGCAGAACATATCCTAATATCTTCCACAGTTGTTCTGTGCAAAAAAATATTTGGTTCAGTCTCCTTTTTATGTGCAAAATACACTTACTCCCACCACAAGGAAAACAACCAAAAAGCTCTGTGGAGTAATGACACCAAAAGCAAAGTCTAGGACATATAGTAACGTGCTGTAGTCTCGCAGGTCTAGAAATGGTGCTTTTTCATTCAGAGATTTTAGGGCTAATGTGGTAAGTTTTCTCTTCTTTACATATCCAATATACACTGACGGTATCGGGACAGGGTAACTGCAGTAAAAATTCCCTCTCAAAAAGGGGACAATTGGGAGGCACACAGTAGAACAATTGTAAAATCCCATTAGACAGACTATACGAGAGCCCTTTCACTGAGAGCAAGCACTCGACTCTCTCATAATGTCTTCTTAATTAGTGTAACTCAGAGTCTCTGTCCACCTCCTCACTCACTCTATCCCAAGAAGTTACAATGACATACCATTGATAACTTTGGGAAAATAAATTGGGAATTCTTAAGTGAGTTCTACCCCTTTTCCTCATGGGAATGAGCAGTCTTTAGGGAGCAGAAATTCACCTCTGTTTGCCTTTCTCCACCAGATTAGGTACCCTGTCCTCCTACCTCTCAGGTGAAATGGTCTGCCAATTCAGCATTGCCTAACGGATAAGGTATTCATGCCAAACCTTGGGATTCAGATTGCAGGTCTATTTAGCTGCACAACTAAGCTGTAAGTTAGCCATCATCAACACCAATGGTGATATTTTGATTCGTTATCACTGACCTACTTTATTTCTCATTTTTTTTCAGATGGGAATGATTAAACAGGTTTCTCTCAGAGAATTCAACAGTTGGGTGTTCTATTTCAGAAATTCCAGCTAGACTTATGTTGGAATGTCTTTATCGTCAGTATTTATGTTCTTTTGTATAATTGCTTTGATCTGTTTGTTTTATTGTATTCATTAATGATTTTTTTCATGACTTTTCTTAATGTTGGAAATTGTATTTTCAGCATGTTTATTTTATTTGTCTTTATTTTTTTAGGTCTATAATTCTGTTATTTTAGTACTACATCTTTCTGTAGACTCCTTTTATGTCATTTTGCTGATATTTGAGTATCCAGATATAAAAGAGTTAGCTAATTTCTGTAGATCTTGACCAATTGAACAAGGGAGATGAGGGTGATGGGAGAGTAAAGACAACTCCAAGATATCTAGCTTGAATAATTGGTTGGCTCTGTTCACTGATGTAGAGATTTAAGCAAGGGGAAAGTATTTTGATTCCAGAAATAAATTTCTTTTGCACATTGGACCTGATTGTTTTTCCAGTAACATTTTAGACCTGATGAATTATTTTCACAGGGCAGACCTGAGCAAGTTACTTTAGTGGAAGTGAGGAAGACTTAAGAGATATGTAAACACCAGGTTTCTAAAAGAGAGGGTCTATAGAATATTAGGAAGGAGTGCTAAAAAATGATTGGAAAATTGACAATGACTAACTTAATACAGTTTGAAAATTCACCTCAGTTCTTAGAACCCTGAATTTTAGTATAAAGGAAATCTTCTCTTTCTTATAGCTTGTAATTTGTGTATAATATGATTCCAAGCTGCCATAATCCAGTACTATCTTTAATAGTATAATTTATTCACCTGCTAGATTTGTGGGCTAATATTAGATCCTAGGAGCTATTTATAAAATAGGGAAAATGAGTTTCAATTTCCAAAAAGAAGACAATGTATAAGAAAATGTTAATTAAATTGCATGTAAAGATGACATAAGAATTCAGAAAAGGATCAGACCAAGGTAAGATGGAAAAATAAGATGAAGGCAAATGGAGAAGAGAGAAGAGGGTATTTCAGTCAGGGATATGTAGAGGACAGAGTAAAAATTGAGTGTGTGTGTGTGTGTAGAGGGAGAGAGAGAGAGCTATCACCAAGAATTGAAGTAGAGTGCAATAAGAATATAAGCCTAACTAGAGAAAGGTTTCATGGGCATGGTTGGAAAATAATAAAAGGTATTAAGGCATGTTTGTCTTCAATGGAAAGATTTGGCAGGAAGAGTTCAGACGTAACTTAATGGATAAATGAGAGACATTTTAAAGTATTTTAGCAAGAGGGTAATAATGAAAAATTGCTTTTGAACAATTAAACTGTAGTAGAGCAATGTGTAAAGCAGACTAAGGATGGGGAATGATTGGAGACATGAAGACAGGTATAGAGGAAACTATAATAATTTGGAGTGAAGGAGATAAGGACCTAGAAAAAGGGAAGCAATGGGAGGAAAGGATGAAGACAAGAGACATTATAAACAGAGAATCACACACCTGCTATTTAGGGTGATAGCATTTATGGAAATCAATTGTTTGAGGGCAAGGCACAAAAAGTAGCTTAAGGAAAAATATTAAAAATTTACTGATAGGTACGTATAAACCATGGGTGAAGTAGTGTTGACTCTGTCTTTAGGAATGGTTAGGATAAAGTTCTCTGTCTCTCCCCTCCACATCTTACCATACTGAGTCCATCTCCATGAGGTAGAGAACCTGGCCACCACCAGCTAGAGGGATGGCTTCCTACTTGGTATTATAAAAAAAGTCATGTAACAATATTAAAGAAAATTTAAAGGGAAAAGAAACTCAGGAATAATCCTATCACTTTATTTTACTTTAATTTTGTTTCTGTTTTGTTTGTTTGTTCATTTGGTTCTTTAGATTCCACGTGTAAGTGAAATCACGTTATATCTGTCTTTCTCTGTCTGACTTACCTCATTCAGTACAACACCCTTCAGGCCCATCCATGCCACCGCAGAAGGCAAGAACCCATTTCTTTCCATAGCCAGGCAATATTTCATTGTATCATGTACCACTTACTCTTTATCTGTTCATCCATCAATGGACACCCAGGATGCCTTCACTCCACATCTTGGTGATGGTAAACAATGCTGTAATGAACATATGGAAGCACATGTCCCCTGAAAGTAGTATTTTGGGTTTCTTTGGATAATTACCCAGAAGTAGGTTTATTGGGTCCTTCTTTGTCACTTGTTATAACCTTTGTTTTAAAGTCTATGTTGTCTGGTATAAGTATTGCAGCCACAGCTTGTTGTTGTTGCTTTCATTTTCATGAAATGTATATTTTCCCATCCCTTTACTTTCAGTCTGTGTGTGTCTTTTGATCTGAAGTGAGTCTTTTATAGGCAGCATATGTAAGGATGTTGTTTTCTTATCTATTCAACTACTTTATCTTTTGATTGGAGCATTTAATCCATTTATATTGAAAGTAATTGTTGATAGATATGTACTTATTGCCATTTAGTTATTCATATTTATAATTTTTTTTAATTAAAGAAGTCCAGGTGTGTCCCTTGTATGGGTTGTGTGTCCCTATCTATTTTAGTTGAGACTTGATTGCTGTTCACAGGTCAACTGGAGGGATTGACCCTTAGGCTGATTCGTTTTGAGGACTGGCCGTGACTAAGTGGAGGAGCTGCTGTGCAGAGGCTGACCCTACAGAGCATGATTTGCTTTAGTGGGGCTCTGGTGCCTGCCCAGTCTGCCCTTTGTGTATGTCATTCTTGGAGGTGGCTGGGGGGAATCTCTGGTGCATTCCAAACCTGGCCACTGGGCCTGCCAGGCCCAGGGCCTCCTGGGAGGTGACCCACTACAGGCCAAGTTCACTGCAATCTTGTGCCCTGCCCATGGACACCTGGCATGAGCCACCAAGCAATCCAGAGATGGCCGCTGCCCACACTGTCCTTGGAGGTGCCTTGGAAGGCCAAGTCACAAGCCAAAGCCAGCTGCCGCGAGTGCTGGGCTTAGGGCTGCTCAGACAGAGGTTTGGGATACGATGAAGCTGGATGCTTCTTCTTTGGGTTTTGTGAATCTGTGAGAGATTTAGGAAAATTCTCAGCACAAACCAAGGTAAGCCGTTTATATGGAAAAGCCACTGGAAGTGGCTTTGGTATGCTCAAAAGTTGGGTGGGGTGTGGTCTGAGGGAATCAGGGCAGGGCAGATGAAAAGTAATAGCCAATTGGATGGAGACTCAGATATGACATCTGTAGGCCTGTGTCTGCACGTAGGGAGGGGAAGGGCTCAACAATGAAACAGTGCCTTCCCCCAACTCCACCTTCTGGGAGAAATCTGCTCCTCCAGCCCTCACCCTTAAGTTAGACAATTCAGTTCTTCCCCGTATGTTACTGGCACCTTTTAAGCTACTGCCCCAGAGTTGGAGCTTAGAGCAAGTGAATCCATCAATGAGTAAGTCCGTGCTGGGACCCTTTAAAAGGAGCACCTGGAAGAGCAGCTGCCCTTTGACTCACTCAGCCACAATCTCTGCTGGTTTTCACAGACAGATGATAGGGGGACTTATCTCCCCTGCACTGAAATCCTGGTCTAGGGAGGGGCTGGGACCTTTCGCTCCTCAAGGGGCAACCTCTGGAGCCAAATTATCCCTTCCAATTTATTTATTTATTTAACTTTTATTTATTTAAGTGTGTTTTTCCAGGACCCATCAGCTCCAAGTCAAGTAGTTGTGGAGGGCCCAGCTCACAGTGGCCCATGTGGGGATCGAACTGGCAACCTTGTTGTTAAGAGCACCATGCTTTAACCAATTGAGCCAATTGGCCGCCCCTATCCCTCCCAATTTTTAATGGTTACATGTGGGTGTGGGACCAGCCTGTTCCGTGTCTCCACCCCTCCTACCAGTCCCAAGGTGGCTTCTTTTGTATGGCTGTGGTTGTAAGGCTTCTGTTCAGCAAGACTTCAGGTGATTCTCAATAATGGTTGTTCTGTGTTTTAGTTATATCTGATATGGTCTTAAGAGAAGTTGAGCAAGCATTTAACTACTCCACCATCTTGTCAGAAAAATCAATCCTATCACTTTAATACAGTTATTGTAATTTTTTGCACAATACCTTCTTATGATTTCTTTGTAAATTTATATTTTTGTATATGGCTACAATATTAAATTAGTTGTTTTTCATCTCATCAGTAACATAAGTATTTTTAAAAATGTTGCTACAGAGTATGCATGCTTACATTTTAAAATGGCTTTAAATATTCTTTTGAGGAGGTATATGTTTGGACAATAAGTTGTTTTTAATATTCTGCCATTTTAAATAATACTGTTATGAGTATACAAATATAGATAGGTCCTTTTTGTCTTGGATTTTTACATACAATAAAATCCACACAAGGAGAGGTTGCTTGGTAGAATAATTAATATAATTCTTTTTACTGTATATTGGCAAATTGTTTTCCAAAGGACTGTGTAATTTATATTGCCAACAACAATATATTTGTGTGTGTATATTTTGTCAGCATCATATTACCTAGTTTTAAAGGCAACAATTATTATTAATAATAATTGACAAGTAATAATAATAATAATTGTTTTAATATGCAAAACTATTATATAATTTTAAAGGCAATAATTATTATTAGGCATAAAATGATATCTTATTGTTTTAAAATATTGTACTTTTTTTGCTACTGGCAAGGCCTTTAATAGTTTTATTTACTCATTGTATTTCCTTTATGTTAATTGCTCATCCATATTTTAGGTCAGTTAACTGTATTCCTTATCATTTACTTTTGATTGTTCCCCAAAAGATTAAGTTTTTGTGTAGGTAAATCTGTTAATTATTTTATTTTGTTGTTTTTATTATATTTTAATCTTAAAAAGTCATCACCTTCCCATAGACCTAATAAATGTTAATTCATCTTTTAGTTTTCTATAATTTTGTTGGATTTATAAAAGGCAATGTACTCATTGATCCAACAAAAATTATTTTTGTGCAAATGTGATGTATATCTCTACAATTTTTGGTCAATTTTTTAATTACTAATGCTATGAAGGATTTTTTATAATAATTAGAGCTTTCTAGAAATGAAATGGCTTGCTGTTTCTACATGGGGGACCATATATTTGGCACCCTTCCTGTATGGTTGTCATTTCAAATGGGTTGAATTGCAAGATATTTTAAGTCTTTCAAACTTGAGGTTCAGGAAAATTATAAATGGAGGGGAAAAATTAAATGTGTTTATTTCTAATTTATGGAAGTTTTCCCAAGAATAATAAACTATTCATTGACATCCAAATGACTAATTGCAGAGAATTGTGATGAAAAGTAATTTTTGAAAACCTGATGATTTCTTTTATTAGAAAGCACTTATTATTTTTTTTTTTTTAAGAAGTAATCTGCCTAAAGTTACAAGTCAAACTCCTCATACTTGATCTGATGTTTGTCCTTATAAGAGACTCTCTCTGAAATACTCATCATCACCCCCTACTGCTTGATTTGCCACAGAGAAAAGGTTAATGATGTATCTTCTGGGCATTTAGAGAGAAAGCTTCTTTGGTCCTCTAATGAATTCTTTTTCTTAGTCAGGTACAAACCTCTCTTCAGTGGAAAATAGTACTCAATTGTCCACAGTCTGAAGCAGTTCCTGCTAGAATTTTGTTACAACCACTTTAAATTCCATGATGAGTGCCATTGCTTCGTGCCTGTATTTCCTGTATCTGGAAGCAGGATGAGGCAAAGATAAGATAATTTACTCATTGGAGACCTCTATGATGTAAGAAACACCAGTTATTATCTCTGTTTACAAACAAAGAAACTCAGCTTTGAAAGGCTGGGATCTGATTTTTGTTGTCAGTAGCAGAATAGTTTATTTCACTGAATACATGCTTATATAGTGTTTATTATGTGCGTGATATATTACAACCCTAGGTGAGTATTATTTTTAGCCTAAATTTTAAGAGAAAGCTGAGGCTCAGAGAGGTTAAGGAACTAGCCCAAGTCACACAGCTGGTAAGTGGCAGAGCCAGGAATTAAATCCAGGCTCTGGACACTGTATTGTTCAACATTCAGTAAGGCCAGAACTAGGAACAAAATCTCCTGACTTGTGATTTAGTCCTATTTCCAGTAAACTAGGTAAGTGCACATTCAGTTATCTGCTGAGTAACCAAAGCCAGATCCACATTTCTGTCCAGTGAACCTCCTCTATCAAGTTTTCATCAAGCACTCTTAGCAATCATACCCCTGGTACTTGATCTGCTGCTGGTCTTTCTTCATAAGTAACTCCAGCAAATATGAAAAACAAGATCAATTCCCTTCTGTAAGGAGCTGAACCACTAGTACATGAAGTTATAAAGTACGGGAAATTTGTGCCGAAGTCGTCTTCTTTAAAGGGTACAGGTAGGATGCCTTGCTTGGCTGTTTCAAAGAGATAAGCAGGGAAAACTACCACAAATGTGGTTAAGCTGAAAGGGATTGGAAAATCCCTATGCTTTCTCTCCTACAGGCCTGCCATTGAAGGACCACACCAGCTCAATTCTTATCAAGGTACTTGTTCACAAATGATATGAGGTTAACCCCTGGAGAAGCAAGAGAGATTAAGAAGAGTTTTTAACACCATGTTATTTAATAGACTCTGAAACTAGGATTCAGATAATCAGTACAGTGATTTGTCCCTCTCCTACTTTAATCTGGATTCGATTGCTGCTACTATAAAGTTATCAACTAGCTTTGCTATGACTATCTGTAGGAGAGGGAGCCATGAGCTTATGAAACTTGCCCTCTATTTCTATTCCATGGTGTTCCTCACTTCCTTCTTAAATGAAGTACATACAGCTCTTAGAACATTATGCTAAAATGCATCATCAGTTCAGGTTTCTTTGAAGTATCTATTTTTTAGGTTTTTCTGATATAAAAAATAGGAGAAAATGGAACATTGCTTAAAATGTCAATGTTTGTAGCGTTCAGAGGTATCAATATTGTTATTAGTACTCCTTCTTCTCATTGTAAAATATTGACTTTTATGTATAATGAACTCAAGCATTTCTTTATCCAGGACTTTGAGCTGCTTGCTTAGGCGAACTTCAACATATGGTTTTCCTCTTTCACTTTTTAATATTTTGGTCTCCGGTGAATCCGCATACAAAAACTTCCTTCCTCTAGCCGGAGTCCACAAATGAAAGGCTTTTCTTTTTCTGATTGTAGATTAGCCTGCCAAGAAACAAACATGAGCTGGAGAACATCACTTTAATTCATTGATGGGATACAGATGACAAGGAAGTCTGTCCTCTTCTAGGCTTTTGGGAACGCTTCAGGCTGACCCAGCACAGCCGAGTTCATACAGCAAAGACAGACTTTGCCAAAAACCGAAGCCAATAGTCATTGCAAACCTCTGAACCAAAACATTCCTTTAGTGCTTGAATTTCCCTATAATTTGTGTAGATTCCCTTTTTGTCAATGAAGCTAGCAGCGGATAACTAGCCTAGTGCAATCAGACAAAACAACTGTGCCATTCATTCAGTAATTAGATGATAGCTGTACTGCATGCTTTATGGTTTCCGTTCTTCATTCTTTCCTTTCTTTTCAAGTCCTTGGAGACAAACTCTGGGATGTTTGGCAAAGTGGAGGCCCTTGTTGAAAACTATCCTGTCTTTTTTACTGTAGGGTTGCTAATAAGTTTTATTCTCAGAAGCAAAACATTAGTTGCACACAGCAGGGAGGATCAGCCAAGTTAATAAAAAAAAAGGTTTGGTTCTTCTGTGTATTACCTTTTGCATCTCTTTACAGTTTTGCCTTACTCATGACCAAAGAAGGTTTTCCTCTTTCTTATATCTAACACCACAAAATGAATTTGATACTCAAGCTAAACGCTTATAGCAGATCTTGCATAAGTTACTTTTTAAATTTGCAGACAAAAAAATTTGTGAGACGTGAAGCAGAGACAGAAAGATAGAGAAAATAAATGGAAAATAAATTGTGGTATTAGAGTCAACTACTTCAAAGAGTTCATAGCCGATTAAATTACTGCCTGGTAAATTGGGCTAGGAATTGTTGTGTTAATACTTTTCCTTCTTTTTTTCAAACATCTTTTTTTGTTGTTTCCTAAACCATTACAAGGGAAGGGAGGGAAAACTTCTACAAGAAAACAGGAATACAATTTCAGGTTTTGTTGCCATTGCTGTCTTTAAGATATAATGGTGTCAACATCTATAAAAATGGTGTTGGCTGGCTTCCTTGAAAATTGTTTGGCCCTGTCAGTCAGGAGTACAGGTTGCAAGTGATACAGTTTGAGCTGCTTGAAGGAAAAGAGGAACATTTTTTTTTTTTTGGTTGCTCTATCTAATCTATAGGAAGAGCAGTAGTGGAGCCATCTTTAGGGGTAATGGGAATCTGGGATATAGGACCTTGGCAGGATTCTCTTTCTCCATCCCCTTCTCATCTCTGATCTCTGCTTCTCTTTTGGCTTGATCTTCTCCCCCCGCCTCCCCCATTCTCCCAGAACCTTCAGGTAGGGATATAGTGTTAAAAGAATAAACTGAGGCATATTAAAACTTTTAACAGTTTATTTTAGCAAAAATCCCTGCTAATTGGGCAGTGCCCAACTGTAAATAGTTAGGAATGTTCTTTGACGGGAGCTTGGGGACAGACTTTTATAGAGAAAATGCAGAAGCAAAGAAAAATTATTGACTGGCCTATAGCTTAAAACCTAGTTGGCTGTTTGTGATTGGTTGCCCTTGGCTTTCAATTTCATAACCCTAAGGTATATACGGGCTTAGATTTTGGTTTGCTTACAACAGTAGAGCCATCCCAGTCTAGTGGCCTCCTTGGTTAATTAATTTAACAATGGATAATGAAATTTTCAACCTCAATTACAGTTCTGATATCAAAGAGTTGAAAAAAACTACTTTCTTATCAAACTTCGGGTTACCCTGGAAGGTACTGTAATTTGCCTGGCTTGGGTATTTTCCTCCTCTTAGATCAGTCACTTTAGACATTGGGATGAAACATTATAAGAGGTCCAGGCTAAGTCACAAATCCATGTCTGACCTGAGGCCAAGGGCATGAGTCTCGTATCCAGAAGAAGAGAAGGAGGCCTGAGCAGACAAAAATAAATCGCTAGAAATTGCTGTCTCTGATCCTCAGTTTATTTACTTGAAAATAATATTTGATATTTGGGAATGCCATGGGTTGAGATTCTCCCCTAAAGATATAATAGAAATTAATATATCAAATAGAAATATACCAAGTAGATCTTAGTTGTAACATTGGCTGGGGTTGTGTGGGCCAGTCAATTGTAAAGGAAATAGTGTTTATAGTCTTTGGTCTGACTTATGAGCACAAGGAAATTTCATAATTGTATTGAGGTTAAACTCCTTTTCTACTCTAAGGAAAACTTGAGGTTTTTTTTTGCTAAGTATTACAAAATAGTACATTACTATTAAATGGAAGTCTAATTTTTCTCATCGTAGAAATGGAAAAAAAGTTGCTGAGGTGAACTGTAGAGTGTAGAGTGAGAATGGAACTTTAAATAGTCACTTGCTCAAGAGCAGAGATCAGCAAACATTTTCTGTAAATGATTACATAATAAATATTTTTGGCTTTGCTGGGCTGGAGTCTTTACTTCAGCTAGACAACCATGCTCTTGAAGTGGAAAAGCAGCCATTGACAATATGTAAATTTATGGGTGTGGCCATGTTCCAATACAAATTTATTTACAAAAAGCAGGGTGTAGGCGTTAGTAGTTTATTGAGTCTTACATATACAATATATGCCTAAGAGAAATATAAAGTGAAATATGAAATAAATCCTATGCGTAACTAGTACTTAGATGTGTTGTTTCAGTGACCTAAGAGTAGATTTATAGAAATAGCTTGATCAGAAGATTGGCTATTAAATATCATAAGTACACATTTAAAATGGTATTTCTTGGGTAAAACATAACCACAATTAAACTATTTCCATTATTGAAAATTGCTTGCAGATTCACTGTTTATTTTATGATATTACACAATTTTTCAAGGATGACTATAGTACTGATTGAAATTCAAATCTGATATAAGCCCTTAAAATCAAACGTGTTTTTCACAGGATGTAGGCACACCTAACTTTTTATCTGTTTTACTTCTGGGACAAAATGGTTATTGGCAACATATGCTGTGAGCAAATGTGTTCTTTTATTTGTAATGCTTGCAGTCATGTGAGTGTGCCATTATTACTTGACATTTGAAATATGTCTCAATTGAAACATGAAACTTTTTATGAACTGAAAAACTTGGAAATCCTTCAGGTAGAAAATTATATTTATGACATAACTTTCAATATTTCCATTATATCACTTTATTTTTAAGCATTTATTAAGTAGCTATAAAAAATCACTTTGGGACCAATCTTGATGTGTTTCCTAAATGTGGTGATTGTACCAAATAAGAAAATGTATTTTCCATATTATATCAATTCTAAGATAGTTTTTCTTTTTTTTAAAAACACATTTTAACATTTGTGAAGTCAGGGATCTTCTAATGATGGAAGACGTCTTACAAATTGTTACAGTCATGAAACAGTAGTGATTACTTGTATGAAATTGGTCTGAAACCCCTTTCTTGGAATCTTATGGTAAAATCCAGAATGTTAGCATGAAAATTTACTGTATGAGTGTCAGTATCATGGAAGAAAATTCTTGAGACAAAGGTGGAGTGCTCTTTTAAGGCATGTGCATGACACTATCCTTGATGTCACAAACAGTCTTACATAGAAAGTCATAGATATCAATGAGGCTCAATCAAAATGTGATTTAGAAGGGCAGTCTCTGAATGCAAAGAAGTTTTGAAATACCTTTACTGATATATTTTGCTGGGAGTAGTAGGTCTGCTAGAAATTCAACCTACTGTTAATTAAGAAACTAGTATTCATTTCTCAGAAATAGATGACTTTTGGTATGCAGTGTAATCCTGGTAAGCACTAGCTGTCACATGAAAATCCAGGTCCTGAATATGGCTTAATTAATGACCAACGGGTTGGATATTTTTGCTCTGAAATATCTAATAAATAATCACTTCAGAGGAGAGATAACAGTTTCGTCAAAGTAACAATGGGTTGATTGCCAATCACATATTATCAACATTAACAGTCGTTGCCTTAGTGATGCTTGGCTACATTTGTGCATGATATGGAATGTGATTACATATTGGAAGAAATATTCCAACATTTGATTTATAATTTTTGGCTCCTATTCTCTGATCACTCTATCCTTCAGGATTTGTGCTATATCTGTACAAGCTTTAGCATGCTTTTGGGAGATGCCATCTTACTAGAATCTATGATAGCAAGTGATCACACTTTTTTCACTAAATCATCCACATTAATTTGTTTTTGTTATGATTTCAATGTGTTTTTTTTTTCCATTAGTGTATTGATGAG
Source organism: Rhinolophus hipposideros (assembly GCF_964194185.1). Classification (NCBI taxonomy): domain Eukaryota; kingdom Metazoa; phylum Chordata; class Mammalia; order Chiroptera; family Rhinolophidae; genus Rhinolophus; species Rhinolophus hipposideros. The sequence continues at coordinate 76,947,706 of NC_138050.1, read as the reverse complement.
CAAGTTATTGGCCTGCACAATGGTCCTTGCAGTGATTAGTAAATATATTTTTATTTAAAATATAAACTACTTTTTTGTGACGTAATTCTTATTTTTCATTACTTTTAGGAGATAACATATGAACTCTTTTGTAGTCATACTACTTAAATAAATTGAGGAATTTGCTTTTGCTTTGGTAACTCAGAAAACTAGCTTTAACTTCGTAAGATGTAAAATGGATTATACATTTCCAATTTTTGTATGTACATCAATAGATTTGATGTAAATGCAGGTTTACTGTACAAGTAACTGAAATGTACCAAAGAGTGGGTGGAGATTGGACAAATTTTGAAAAGCATGATAGAGAAAACCTAAATTTCCCTGAAAAGATGGTTAGTAAAAATCTGGATTTTATGACACTGCTCAGTGAAGGCTCAGAAGAAAATAAACAGGTTGGAAACTGGAGGAAGGGGGATACTTAGAGAAATTGTCTCTTGAGATTATGCGAAAAGCGAAACTGTAAGTGATGAGCTTGGTTATGGAGATAAGGACATTTCCAAGCAAAGTGTTGAGGGGGCTACCTGTTTTATTTTTCCTGTTTATAATAAAAGGTAAGAGGAAAGAGATACATTGAGGGAAGAATTGTGAAACAAAGGCAATAGGACTTGATGGTCTTGAAAATTGTCTCCCCCATGGCAAATTACTAAATTAAGATAAGGCTTCCCAGCAGTAGCAGGAAAGCATACTTTCAAGAAAAAAGGCTGAGGGTGTGATGTTGCAACCTTTTGCTAAAACTCAGAAAGATCAAAAGCAAAGAGTGTTTAGTCACAGAAAGGGCCCTTTCAAGAGATTAAGGATCTGCCTCACAGATTTTCTCACTCAAACCATGGGGGCTCTAGGAAGCTTAAGAAGGTTGTCCCTCAGCTATCTGAGCAGGAGGCTAAGGGTTTATCTCATGGAGATCTGTGGGTGTAGCTTTTCTCTAAAGGAATGAACCCCATCAAAATCCACAGGAGATCTACAAAGTTCTTGAGAAAATTATTTCAATAGCACACTGCCAACTTGGACAGCAATGGACAGAGAGTGCAGCATGAAAGCTGGCAGTCAGTTCCCCAAAATTCTACAGCAGGAAGCATGCAGAAGCAACTACTCAGCTGTAGACACCTTGCTTTTCTTGAAAAGAAGGGGAACCAAGATGTCAGAGATGGGAATCTTATTATACACAAAATAGAAATCATGACAAAGAGAGGGAGAGAGTATTTCATACTGAATTTATTTCTAGGCCTCGAAACATAATAAAGAACTCCTGACATTTGCCCAGCTGGACTTCAGAACTGCTATGGATCAGTATTCCTTTTTCCTTCCATTTCCCCTTTTTTGCTGTTATCCTATGCCTGTGTATAGCTGTTATCCTGTGCTTGTCACATCATTATATTTTAAATATGTTGGGGGCAGAAACTTATCTGTTGGTTTCACAGGTCTAAAAATGGAGAGAAATTGTGCCCCAAAGCTGTATTTAAAGGATTTTATACCCAGGAACTTCATCTGTAACTTGATTTGATTTAGATAGTAAGATTTTGGACATTGAGCTGAATTTATAATGGGATGAGATTCTTTATATACCTTGGGAAGGGGTGGATATGTTTTATTTTTATTGTATTTTTTTTAATATGGGACAGATTTGAATGATTGAGGGGTCACAGGGCAGACAGCAGTGACAGAATTTAAGGTACTTCTCTCCCATCCCATGATCTTCACCTTCTGGTGTTCACGTCTTTGTTTAATGCCCTCTGCTTGTGTGTGGACGAAACCTGAGACTTGTTTCTAACCAGTGGAAAGCAGCAAAGGTGATGGGGTATACAGAGTTACTTGAACATGATTACATCACGGTGTATCAAACTAGTCTTATTGGAGTTTCTTTCTTTTCCTGTTCCTGGCTTTGATGAAACAAGCTTCCATGAGTCTTACAGTAACAAGCTGCCAACAGTTTGAGAGAGCTTGCAAGTTGGTCCTTTCCTCAGTTGAGAGAACTTAGCCCTGGTCACAAAAGGTTCAAAGTCACTAGTTTGCTACAACTGAAATAGTCCATTAGTTAATGTATGGATGTATGGATGAATATATTTATCTATCTATGAATATATTCTATGTGAATATATTTATCCATCTATCATCTATCTGTCTGTCTGTCTATAATCTATCATCTTCAGTCTTGTCCAGAGCTGGAAAAGCAAGATACCTATCTGTTTGCTCTCCCTCAATCTTGTGTTACAACTCAGTTTGTAATTGGGCATCGCTCAATTTTCATAGGAATTACTGGTATTTTGACTATGAGAAAAGAGTGTGCGTGTGATTTTCAACTGACTCACTGCTTGTTCATTCACTGTTGCACAAAGAAGGAAGTGCTTCACTTCTAAAGAGACATATGAAAATTTTGCTTCTTTGGGTTTGTGGAAGTTCACTTATTACCTTGCAAATTGCATGATTAGACTTACTAATAGTATGTTAGGAACTCACGTACTTCCTTTAGTCCTGTAAGTGAACACTAGTTTTGTGTATTTTAGAAGAGGAATTCCTTCTGTCTGCTTAAATTCTGCCTGTCCTGGGATCTTGCATTCACCACGGATCTGAAATTGTGGCTGCTAAGAAAGTGGAAGATAAACAAATTTTAAAATTACGCTTGATTCATGTGAGGTGAAGTAGACAAGTTTATTATAATTTTTTGTGTGTGTGTATGTTTCTCTGAAAAGACACTAAGATGGGGGAACTGCCATCACGTTGTGTCCCTGACCAATTTCTGCTCTTAGTCAAAATCCTCCTTGGATCCTCACGTCCATCCTAACGTACATGATGCTGATATGATATTGTACAAATCTATGTCTCCATATACTAGTTTATTATTTTTTCTCATTAGCCTTCATCAAACCTTATTTTTTTAAAAAGATACTTACATTGTTTTTCAACCCCACTCCCTCCTACCCTTTGAGAAGGGTTGCCGACAAGATTTATTACTAAAAAGAACTTCACGTGATATGAACATAACCTGGATTTGACCAATATCTTATGTGGATTGCTTAATTGTTTCCCTTCTACTGTCCTTTTCCTCACCTTTCTCATTTCAGAGATCAAGAAACACTGAAGCAGAAAGAGATTAGACATATTGTACAAGTGTATCCAGCAAATCAGTACCTTGTTTAAAACCTATTCCTTGGGTCTTCGACAAATTCTAGACTGTCTCTCATAATAAATTTATTCAATTTAGAAAAATAAGCAGCTCTATGCCAGGAGTCTATATTAACAAAATATGAGGAAAGTTACCTTAAATCTAGCCTCAGAATTAAGCATGTGCTTGCCTCTAGCACGAAATAGCTAGTCTTTGGCAAGAACCTGGTTCCAAACTTTTTTCTCAGCTATTTCTCCACACACTCAAAATGGTAGCATAGATGATGACTAGGAAGAGTGTGACAAGTCACATTGTAAAACAGGAGTGAAGCTAGAACTGCTAAAACTGGGGCTACACAGCTATAGCTTTCCTCGAGGTATGACTGTGTACAGCTGGGTCTCAAAACGTTTTTATATTCATCTAATCTTAAAAAGTTAACTGTAATTATTTTCTGGTGATGAAAGTTTTATGTGCCATTGAAGGAAATTTTTTGGGAAAAAATCACCTAATGGAAACAAAACATCTATAATCTTACCACTTGCTATTTTACTGGAGAACACATTTGCTTCTATGATTTTCTCTAGCCTTTTAAAAGATATTTGAAATCAGACTACTTTTACAATGTTATATGCAGCTTCATTCACTTAATGTTCTATCACAAGGTTTTCCAATGTCACGAGGAAATATTCATGTACATATTTTAATGTCTGTATTATAGGCCCTCATCCTGAAGAAATGTTCTCTTTCTTAATATGCTGTTTATTTCATTTGAAGAGTTTATTATAACCATATTTATAATTGTAAGTCTTGTCCTAATGATGGCTCACGAGGCCCTATATAATCTGGTGTTCAGGTACCTCTCAGAGTTCATCTCTTATAACTCTGCCTCTCTTCATTCTACGCTGTCCATACTGGCCTCTTCCCTGGTTGTCGAACCTGCCAATCTCTCTGGCCAGCATCCCTTTGCCAGGAATGTTCTTCCCCGGAAAGCTTCATGGTTAGTTTCTCACTTCCTCAGGCCTTTACTTGAACTTCACCTTGTCGTTCTTTTTTCCTATCAATACTAAAATTTCAACCCACTCTCACTCATAGAATATCCCTATTCACCTCCCTAGTTTTATTTATTTATTTTCTTATATTATTCTCTGTAGTATCTATCACCATCTAATACAATGGCTCACGTATATACGAGACTTGTACGTATGTGTTTATATCTCACCCACCCCCAACTAGAATGGAATTCCATGAGGACAGATTTTCTGTTTTGTTTACTGCTATATCCCTGATACATAGAACATTGCCAGGTCTTTAGTCTTCAAGCATTGTGTGTTTAATAAATGAATGAAAAAAATAAACACTGGAATAAATGTGTTTGTAAATTGAACTACTAGCATTATAGGATACTTTCTTAAGACAGATTGCTAGAAATGGCATTGTGAGATTAATGTTTATGAGAATTTGTAAAAGAGTTCTTTTATAGATAGTTTCTGTTTACCGATTTACATGTACTTTTGCTGCCTATGAGAATGATTATATTTTGTCAGAAATTTTTATTTAAAAATTCATAAATTAGAAGACATGATCAAGGTATATTTCATGGGGATCTTTTTATATTAATTTTATATTAGAAACTATTACTTCAAACACCACATTTTATACAGAGAGTGCCCAAAAAATGTATATACATTTTAAGAAAGGAAAAAAACTGTATTAAAATTGTAATACTCAATATACACCAATAATAAAAGATAAATACAAGTCATGTGTATATATTTTTTTGGCACCCCCAGTACACTTGCACTGTCATATGTAATATAGATTAATATGGAGAACTTGCCATACTTTGGTGCTCGGTATTGCTAATGAGAAGATATTTAGCACTACATTTAGAATAACATTATGATATAATTTACAGACAATTATTATCTATTTCTTCTATAAAGAACGTGATTTGATTTAAATATTTAATACAGAGGTTAGGCCCACAGACCAAATCCAGCCTATCTCCTGTTAAATTGGAACACAGACATTAGATATTGAATTAGGTATCATATTGTCTATGGTGGCTTTCACATGTAACTGCAGAGTTGAGTAGTTGTGAGGAAGAGTGTATAACCCATAAAGCCAAAAATATTTACTATGTGGCCCTTCACAGTAAAGGTTTGCTGACCCCTAAATTAATAAAGTAAAAACGTAAATAAAAAATGCTATCAATTTAATTTGCTTATACAGGGAATTGCCAAATATGTTTTTTTATGATTTCCCAAGTGCCCCCAATGTATGATCTTTCAACTTCAAAGACTCCTTAGATATTTCTGGATTGCTCTGCAGTTAGGAACTGCAAACATTAGTTTCTGGCTTAGTTAAATAGAAAAATATTAAAGTCTGTGCTTAGGAATGAAGAATAATGCGAGCTCAGACAATTAAGTTCACTCATCCTAGAAAACATCCTAGAAAAAGTGCTACATACCTCATTGCTGAATATCACTATGGTCACCTTCCAAGTACTCCCCTTGGGAAACTATGCACTGATGCCAGTGCCTAGTCCACCCTTGAAAGAAATTTTGGAACTCTTTTTTTGGCGTGGCCATCAGAGCTGTCATCATATTACTCTGATATCCTTATTGTCATCAAAATGTCTTCCTTTCAATATTTCCTTTATCTTTGGGTAAAGAAAGAAGTCATTGGAGGCCAGATCAGGTGAGGAGAGAGGGTGTTCCAATACAGTTATTTGTTTACTGGCTAAAAACCCTCCCTCACAGACAGTGCCTTGTGAGCTGGTACATTGTGGTGATGCAAGAGCCATGGATTGTTGGCAAAAAGTTCTGGTCATCTAACTTTTTCACACAGCCTTTTCATCACTTCCAAATAGCAAACTTGGTTAACTGTGTGTCCAGTTGGTACAAATTCATAATGAATAATCCCTCTGATATCAAAAAAGGTTAGCAACATCGTCGCAACAAGTTTGCAAATTTAATTGTCATACCCTGTACATCACCATTGCATGTAGAGCTAGAATTCTGGAGTCCCTATTTTAGGACTGATCTCTTGATTTTCGAAAAGAATAAAGACAATGATTTTTTTCAGTTTATTCCATATGTTAGATCCTCACATAATGCCTCGATAACAAATAACTCCAAAGAGAGAAATGTAGAGAAAATGAATATTTACAAATTTACTAGAGGCTTATTTTTAGTATTTACAATCTTTTGATATCATAGTATGGTTGTGCCTATATAGTTGGTTCTTTAATACATAAACAGTTCCTATAAATTCTCTTTCTTTTGGAATATCAAGCTATGGAAATAAAAACTTGTTGAATTTGTAATATGTGTGTGTATACATATGTAATACATAAGCATATAAATGGAGAAATATAGAGATTTTCATGTTTATGTATGTATCAAAGATAAACAATTTAAGCCATTAAGATATACAGTTAAAATTACCTTCATTTAGAGATAAAAATTATACTTAATATTATACTAATAAAATAATTACATATAAACATTTATATTTAATTACATAGATAAGAATATTTAATAACAATTATATTTAAGAATAACAATTTACAAATATATCTATTAATTAAGATAATTTCTTTGTTATTTTGTCTTTAGATTTTAAACTTATTGTATATTGTATTACTGACATGTTTAAAGATGTTTGTTTTCTAAGTAGTTATTTTTCTTAAATGTATTTTTGAACCTTTGAAAGTCTCTGAGTAAAGAAACATTAAATGAATTTTACACTTCAAAAAAATTAATGAGATACTATAAGGACAATTATAATAAAATAATTTGAAGAAAACACTTTTGAAAAATATTAAAGAACTGAGATATTTCATTTTAATGCTTTTCTTCTTCAATTAAATTCAGGACAACTAATTGAGCCTTTTTTTCTTTTGAAAGACCTAGACAATTCAGATAATTACCCAAATTAACCCCCCCCTTTTTTTTTTTTACCTTATAGAGCATGTTCAAAAAAACCAATGAACTCCATTAACTATTTTCTTCTCTAGTTCTCTTACTATGAGTGATGAAACTCCAGAATATTTATTTGACACTTCATTATTAATATGTCCTGACCCACTATTATATTTATGTCTTTAATAAAAATAGTGTTAGCATTATGGAAGTACCAATATTCAAGATCAAATTTGGAGACTTTGAAACATTTCTTAGGAAAAGTTGGAATAATTTCTCCTCTAAAAATATATGTTTAGAGAGGTGAGAATATTATCGATATTCTTTCAAAAGCAGAAACTAATATCAGAAATCTTATATTTCAGTACAACACAATTTGTCTCTACTTTGGTTAGTTTTAATGCCTAGACTCCTAATTTCACTATAGAAAAACATTAAATATTTGAAATAGACAACTTTCAAACTACCAGGTAGCCCATTATTAAGATGCTTGTTAATATATGTCTAGCAACCCACACCTACCAGTATTCTGCTGCATTTATCTGAATATTTCTGGACAAATTCTTAGAACGTGTCCTTTAAAAAAACATTAATCAAGTTACTTAATTAACAAATGTGTGACCAAGTCTGCTGTAGTTAGAAGCTAACATGATTACTTATGTAAAACCATAATCCATTCATTATTTTATGTTCCACAGATTAACTTTTGTATGGAATGTATTCTTATTTCCCAATACTTTTGGAAATATTTAAAAAACAGCCCTGGGTTCTCTTTTCACTGAGCAAGGTTAAAGAGTCTTCTACCTCCATGTTATGACTACTTCTCCTTCTTCTCTTTCTTCTCTTCCACCCTCCTCTCTCCCTCTTCTTTTACCTATTTTCCTTCTGTACACACACACACACACACACACACACACACACACACCTGGTACATGCATATTACAATTAGGGTAGATACCATATCAACATTGGGAACTTCTCAAGTAACTTGCGCAGAAAAGAAACTTTCATCTCACTTGATATCACAGTCAGTTATGTTAAAATTATTGTTCCTGAGTAAGCATGTTCTGAATCCTTTAAGTGAATTTGCCTTTCTGATAAGCATGTTACATTTCACTGTGCTACTCCTTCTTTGGATGTTGGAAGCAGTGAGGAATTCTTATTCATCTCCACTCTAGTTGTGTAGATAGGTTGACTCTCTCAATATCCATTGCAAATGCCTTCTGTCTTGACTTCTTCTCCTATAAAATCTAGGGGAAAAAAGAACATGCAAGATCCTACCTCCTGTAAGCCACCTCCTGATGAGGTAACCTGGTCCTGGGCAAGGAGATGGTAAAGGAAATTCTGAGGGAGGGCGTGTCTCCTTTTCTTGGTAAATGAAAAGGCAAAACCGTATAATGAAGGGGACTGTACCCTTTGTAGCACTTTTCTCTCATCTGCAATGAGATGGTTAGCAGCTGTCTTGTGACCATGAGGGTTAGCAGCTGTCTTGTGACCATGAGGATGGGGTCATGTGCTACAAAATGGCTGAACAGAAATGGAAGCATCCTGATTCCTAGGGCAGCAAGATTCTTGTTATCTGAGAGACATTCACCTCTTCCTATAGTCATGGCTTGTTGGGTTGTTTGTTATTTGCAATCAAGCCTATTGCTGATATAACCACGAGTCTTGGTATCACCGCTCCTCTGCACTGTGCTGAGTCTCTTCTGAGGTTGTGTTGGACTGTCATATCTTCACCGCCTACACTCTAAAGGGCTGCCAGCCGGAGTGACTGATTCTTTTTCTATTTCCACTTTCCACTTGAGGCACATAATGTTCAAAAATCAGTGGAGTGGCAGGGATCATGGCGAGGGCACATTTTAACTTATTTTACTGTCATCTGATGTCTTTCATTTTTTTATTTTGAACTGTCTTGGCCAGAGAGTACTTTCTGATCTCCATTGCACCTGTTCTCAGTCATCGAATGTCTCTCTATAGTAATAAGGCATCTGTTTTTCACTTGTTATACCTAGAAGTGTATCAAAGCAACTGTTTTCATATTAATTACTGATATATAATAAAAATATCTCACCATGGAGGGGCAGTTTTGCTATTTAGAGCCATACTCACATTCCAGAGAAGCAAGATGATGTAGGATTTAATAAATTTGGATTACACAAAGGTAGGCTTATAACTAAATTTGACCAAGAGGCCAATGAGAGTGAGGGACTTCAGGGATTACACAAAAGGGATGGATAGAGAAGAGAAAGGGACAGAGGAGAAAGGAAAGGCCAGAGAGGTTGGAATCCTAAATTGTATAAAATCGTCCATAGGGAAAAAAGATCACAGTTATGAGGGTAGCCAAAGGACTTTTTAATGTAGATGTAGTATTTAGTTAATAGATGCTCCACTTGAATGTAAAACCTCTTATATACCTTTCCGTATCTTCAGTTAAATTTGTTACATTTATAAATGATTTTGGGGGGAAAATTACAGAAAAATCTGGCAGTCACCTTTGGTTCAATATCATTTTAAATAGATGTTGGAAAAGCACAGTGACTCAGTGAATTCAACTGAAACTGCTGCTTACAGAGAATATTCTATGGCTTCACCGAAATCTTGTGAAGTCGAGTTTGAGGCAATGACACGTGCCTTACGGGGCCTCGTAAACCCAGATGGTATGTAAGTTAACCATTCATAAGAATGATTAAATGATATTGGTAGTTAAAAGAGTCTATCCAAATAGTAAGGTACAAAGTTTTTGTCGATTATTCTTTCAGATTGAAGGAAGTTTGGGGAGAAAATTTTTGTTTTTCCCTAAGAGCTTTTGCTTTCTCCCCCACTGTAATGTAAACTTATGAGAGGAAGAACGATGTTTATTTTGTTTTCAATATATTCCAAAACTCTAGGGCAGTGCTAGTCATATAATAGGCCTCAATAAATACTTTTGGTTGAATAAAATGAATTTAGAAATAACTTTAAAGGTATGAAATTGGGAGAATATAGAATTGACAAAGAGTTGTTACTCGAAGTTCTTTTACTTCGAGTGTTTTTTGAAGATTTAATTTAAAAATTCCATTGAAACCCTAGAATAGACATTTGTATCGATACATTCAGATATTTGATGAAACAACATGAAACTTTCTGCAGCATCCTACTTCAACATTGGGTGAGAAATGTCACTTGTCACATTTCTTGTCTTTTTTTTTTTTTAAGATTGCTTTGCCAAACCTCATTCATGGTAGTGTCTTTGTTTCTTTTCTTTGCATTTATTTTGATGCTAAAATAAAATGCTATTTTTAATGATTTAGAATACATGGTTAAATAAATTTTCAGCAAGGCTAAGTAACTATAAGTCATGGAAACTTGGACATAATCTCTGTTTTAATCACCTTGATTTAAAGCCAGCCCATTCTAAAACGCTCTCACAATTGCTTTTATCACATGTTCTCAGGCTTGTTACTAGGAAAGCACAATAAATGTACATACTTCAAATAAAAGATTATTAGTGTCTTAATATGGGCTACTATGTATGCAAGTATTTCTTGAAAAATACTGTTTATTTCTGTGTATGATATAATAAGAATTTATTCACTGCAACCTTCTCCCCCTCAATTTTTCCCATATACTTCATTATCTGGAGATGACCATTTTTCCTCAAAAGCAATAGAGGCTCTCAGAAAAACTTCCTCAACACTACTTTATGCTTCCCCTTTCTAAATTATGAATCAATTTCATTGTCTTCATATTCGTTTCAAAATCCAGGAGAGGTGGTGGATTATATCAATGTCAATATCCTGACTACTATATTCTACTATAGTTTTTAAAAATGTTACTGTTGGGGGAATTGGGTAAAGTGTCTACTGTACCTCTACTATATTTTAACAACTGCATGTGAACTTACAATTATGTCAATGACAATTTCAATTAAAATTAAATCCAAGAGAAGTGTGTTTCCAGGCAAGACAGGTTGATATTTGAAATGTAGGCAGTAGTGATGCTTAATGTAAAATACAATCTAGATTACTCATTAGTTAACACGTCGCAGTAAGAGGTATTTTTCTCCTACCTAAAGGTAATTCCTTCCACTTTACATGTGATTTATATTTTCTTTCCATGTCAGTGTCTTCCTCCTTTGAATAATTCCTGTTTTATCAGACCTTCAATCTCTCCGTTTTGAATACTTGTTTCCCATATTTATTGTTTTATTGCCACTTTCCTCAGCTGCTGATTGCTGAGTTTGAGAATTCTTGTGTCTCTCAAATGGATAAAATCAATTCTGAAGAATGTTGCTACAGCTTGATCATTCAGCTCATGTCATCTGCCTAGACAGAGGGATTGGTATAGTAGTAGATAGGTGACAATCACAGATCCAATAGAATTCCAGAGAATATTGTGGGAATTCAAGTTCTGTGTTGTATGAACACAGATGTGAAGCCGGCATATCTTTTGTTGCTATAAGGGGAGCCAGCCAAGGGGTGAAGTTCATGCACAGAGATAAGCAGACCTGAGAGAGAGCCAGAGAAATGGAACCCTGATCCAAAATTAACTGAAGACTATACTGTCTCTGGACTTTTTCAAATTCATGAAATACACAAACACTCCTCCCTCTCCCCAAATCCCTACCTTTAGTGTTGCAACATAATGAGTCTTACTGAAATAGATTGATAGTGAATTTTGCAATAGAAAATAACATGTTGTAAGTGAAAAATGTGGAATTGGCTGAACCAAGGAAAGATTAGGTAGAAAATTGCCCTGTCTTGTGTCAAAAACTTAGCTTGCCTCATCTGTAGTTACAAATAATTTTTTTTTTTTTAACTATAGCTTGTTGAACTTTGGAATAACGATCAAGTAAGAAAGATCAGAATACTAAAGTATGTTGAAGACTTCTTCTAATGTTCAGTAATGTTCTCTGATAAAAAGATATGCTTCATTTGAAATTTGGCCTCTTGAAAGTTGAGGAGAGAAAAAAATACATTTTATTAAGGAATGTCTTCTGCCTGCAGACTGTTATCAAAAGTGACTTGAAATCTGGTTATCTGGTTTCTCGTAGGGTGCAAATACTAAGTTAATAGCCTCATGCTGAGGCTAATATAAGCAAAAGCTGGGAGAAAGATCATTCAGCAAGAGATAAACTTAGGTTATAGGAGGGGCCCGATTTCCCAATCTTCTCCCAGTTCTTCCGTTGAGCCTTCTCTGCCTGTCATAAGGTAAAAATCACTTCTGTTTTGGTGAAACATCTGGGATGCAGCCGAGGGGTGAGGAGCACATTATTTTTATCTTGTCAGTCATGATTTGGATGGAAACTATTATACTGAGGGCCAGGAGTATGGAGGAAACCAAAGCTGGGGTACTAAGAAATAGAAATTTCTAGGCCCAAGTCTGGGTTTATCATCTCTTACCTGATAACATCTATGGCTTTAACTACTAACCCTTGATATGTGCTGGAAACAGATTAAGAATCTTCCTTAATTTCCTAAGACAGTAGTTTACTAATAAAATCCAATCAAGCCTGGCTAAAGACAGCTTACATCTGCTTAACCCATTGATCTATTTCTACACCGCAAATTCATACCATCAGAAAGTTGGCTGCTGAAGCAATCAGTTTGAGACAAAGCAGCCATACCATTGTCCATCTCTGTTGTTGCAATGAGGGGAAATGGACAATGAAACGTCCCCTAGAACGTTGTCATAGAGAGCACTGTTGACTTCAATTCTCCTTTTTCCTAAGTGGGAGTTTTTTATTGCAATGATAATGCTCTTCCACTAATAAATGCTGACTGTGTGTGGTAGACAACTTCTCAGGTAGCTATCGGTATTTGAACCAGTCTTCTTGGAGAAGACTACACCTGACACAGAGATCCTCGGATTGTCCTAGATACAGTAACTGGAAAGGATTTTGAGTTCATTTGATTTGGGGAGGGAGGGATTATATTCCACATAGGCACAGACATTTTTGAAAATGTGTATTTGGGAGGAAAGGTATATTTGGGCGTTGGATATTGTAAACAAAGGTGTATACTGTGATGGAATCCTCTTTTGCCTTTTCACTCTGGCATCTATCACCTACTTTTTTGTCATCTCACCAACAATCTCTAATTGGGGAATCCATGAGGTCCCAAGGTCACTATGCCACTGCTGACTAGTGACTAGTTCTCTAGAGAAGCAGAAACTATTATTAAACCATTCCTAAAGCTGATCCTACTTCTAGATCATTTAAAAAAGTCAATAAATTCCCTTTGTTGTTTCAACAATTCAAGTTGGATTTTATATCACATAAATGAAAAACATATCCAATGATCAAATCTCTTTCTGAAAGTCAACAACCTCCCTTAGCTTCTATCTCCTTCTATCATTTTATTATTTTTCTCTTTACTACTAGTTATTGAAAAATGTAGTGTTTGTTTAACCTCTGTAATTCCTCTTCTCTCAATTACTTGACAACCCACAGTTTTCTGCTTTCCATCCTCATCACTACACAGAAACAGCTATTGACAACGACATAAATGGCTTGCTAATAATTGAATCAGTGAACCTATTTCAGATCTTAACTTATTCAGTCTCTTTCCATTAGTGTCAGTTAATACAAACTTCCTCTCTTTTCTTCCTTCTTTCATTTCTTTGCTTTCTTAAAGCCCCACTCTTATGTATGTCTTTTTTTACAACTGTCAAACAGTTTCTGCTCAATCTTTTTGTTTTCTCTTCTGTGTTTTCCAGAGTTAATGCTATTTCTCATTCCTTTAAATTTTAAGCCAGTCAAGCCTTACTATAAATCTTTATATAAATTATAAACATTTTTCTACATTCGTGGCAATCACCAGGACTGCTCTCTCTTCTAATATTCTTGTTTCTAAATTACACTCTTGCCACTGACTTGAACTTCAATTTTAATCTCTGGATACTGTGAAGTTGATATTCTTACAGTATTTACTTTATCTAAATCTCAACATAACCCTATAGATTTAAATTTGGCTTATCATTTTCTTTCTCAGTTTTCCCTATTGCATCAGTTAGGAATTCCCTGTCCTATCTTGGGTCTTATATTACAGTTCTCCAGAGAAACAGAATCAATAGGATTTATATAGATCTATAGAAAGAAAAATATTGGGAAGGATTGGATCACACAATTATGGAGGTTGGGAAGTCCTACAATCTGCCATCTGCAAACTCGGGGCCCAGGAAAGCCCATGGTGTAGTTCCAGTCCAAACCTGAATATTTGAGAGCCAGTAGTGCTGATGTCCCATGGTAAGAAAAGATGGATGTTCCACCTCAAACAGAAAGCAAATTGGTCTTTCCTCTGCATTTTTGTTTTATTCAAGCCCTTATTGGATTAGATTATGCCCACTTGCATTGGTGACAGCCATATTCTTTACTCAGTCTACCAATTCAAATGTTAATCTCTTCTGAAAACACCCTGAGATACACCCAGAAGTAGTATTTTACCAGCTATTTGGGCCAGCATAGCCCACTTAAGTTGGCACATAAAAGTAATCATCATGGGTCTATAGTACATAATCCTTTCTCCATCCTCTCCGTACCCCAAGGCAATATAAAGAGGGAAAATTTGAATATGCATTCCTTTTCTTTCTCACCACCTCTTGTCTATCAATTAAAGCTGACTGTGATGCAGCAACAGTTAAATCCATTGAGGTCATTGTAAATCAAGGGAGAGATAGAAAGGTGGCTTGATAACTTGGGCATCTTTTTAAAAATTTCAATACAACCCACATCTTTAACCAGTGATATTGATTTGGTATCAGGAAACAGAGATGAAAAATAAGGTTATAGGCCTAGAGACTGGCAGAGTCTCTTGTTGGTCAAGAAGATCCTAACTGAATGGCTGGATCCTAACTGAACTCTATAGTTCTGCTTCTTTAAGGACCCATACACTCAAGGTGGTCCTAGGGGAAAATGGAGAAACCCCACATGTATAAGAGATCTATGTGGGAGTGTTAGTGATTAATAGCTAGCACCTTCATTGTATTAGTTTTAGAGATTTGCCCTCTGAAAGAATTGTCTAAAATGGGTTTGTTAACCTTCAAACCTTGAGGGTAAAGGTTGCCAGGAAAACATTAGGGTCCTGGATCTTGGGTTAGAAACTTGAGGCAGATAATAATTATTGCTCATTGAAAAGGAGCTGTAAAAGACAAGAAAATTATTTTCAAGTGTCTCTACATGTCCCAGGAAACAAGAAAGAATAATTAAAGTCATACCATCTCATCAAGGGAGGAACTGTGGTCCAGTATGATGTGCTTTATTTTCTAGGCTTCTCTTCCTAAGCTCATCGGTTAAATTATGGTATTCTCCAGATGTCCATCTTCAACCCACTGTTCTCATGCTGTGAATTCTTCCAGAGTGATCTCATTTCCTCTCATGATTTCAGTTCCTGATGACTTCAATTTTCTATCTTTATCCTTGACATTTTCCCACAGATTCATACTTCTATCCATCTGTCTACTCTATGTCTCCCATAACATTGTCTTAAAGTCTCAAACTCAACTTTTATAAAATAGTAATTATTCTCACCATTACAAATCATCCCCTCTCCTCATCTGCCCAACTCCTTCATTATTATGATTTCTCTATTCTTTGTTGTTTTTGGAAATACTGCCAACCACCTCATTCACCCAGGCTAAAAACCATCCTGTATGACTTTTTCTTCTCTTTATCCCAATACTGAATAACATCCTATGAATTTTAACTGCTATTTTTCTACCCTGTCCCCTCCTTTCCATTATGATACCCATGTTTTCATTTGAGTAATTTCTTTTACTCAAACTTATTGCAACAACCTCCTAACTGGGCTGTGTCAGTCAGAATTTTCATTGTAAACAACTGAAAATGACTATGGCTAGCTCTAGCAGAAGAGTATGTTTCGTATAGGTTTGGGTATACTTATAGAGTCAACAGGATATTTAGAGAACTAGATTCAGAAAGTGTGTGGGAACCAATGGAGTCAGCTGTGGCTACAGCCAAGGTGATGTATCAGAACAATCTGTTTAGGATAATATTGCTAGCACTGGCTCTGCTGAAAAAGTACCATTCTCACCTCTGGCCCTGCTGACAATTTAGCCCCTGAACAGTGATGTTGTTGAGTGTCACCGCTAAATGTCGCTGGCCATTACTTCATATTCAAATCCTGAGTATGAGTTTGAAATTGGCCAACCCTAAACTGTATGCCCGTGTCTTAGGTACTGGAGGATGAGGAGAAAAAAACCAATCTGCCCTCCTTCAGTTGCTGTGGTAGGAAGTGAGTACTGCATTCCTTAAGCTTCACACAGTAGGGTATTTCTCTTAGACTGGAAATACTGAAGAATTGAGCAGCAAGAATAATAACAAAAAGTAATGTCCAATAAGTTGTCTCTCCTTCCAGTCATACCCCCTCTAATAAGGCTTTCTTGTGGCAACATGAGTACTTGTAAAGAGTTGCTGTAGACATTAGACAAAAAATGATGACCTTTTAAAATAAAGTTGTGGCAGAGGAGTGTGGAGAAATGGGCAGATCTGAGGGATATATAGGGGCTAGAATTAGCGGGGATTTGTGATTTACAGATATGTATCATGAGAGTGATAGAGAAATGAAGGTTGCTGTTGAGATTTCTTTAGCAAGCAATTAGGAAGCAATGAAAGAGTCTTTTAATTTTGAATGTATTTCATTTCTGGGCTTGTGGGAGAGTCAGTGAAGTAGTTTAAATAGATAGCTATCTAAGTCTGGAGTTCAGAGGACAGAGCAACACTGGAGATACATTTTTCTCAACCTTTAACATAAATTACATAATTAAAATGGTAGGAGCTGTTGTGTTTACCCAGGGGTGGTATGCAGAGTAAGAATGCCCAACTCTGTTGACTCCCAGATAGTTCAGCTACCTGGTATGCCTCTTTGTGGCAGCCGTCCAGAGACATTTGGACCACATCGCCTCAGTTCCTTAAAATTTAGCACTTGGCCCATTGCTTCTCTTGTGTTAACATTAATCCTGCCAAACTCTTGGTGGTTTCAGTATGTTTCAACCAAGTGTATTCCGTCACCCTAGTGTCTCAAATCCTTGATCTCTTTGTTTACAAAGATTTTGTCCTTCACCTCACATCAGCCACTCCCTTTCTATTGCCAGACCCCACATTAGTATTTTTCAATCATGACCTTTTAGCAGATCATTAAATCAGTGAAGTTATAAAAAGCATCATTTCTTTTAAATGAAATGCAACCCAAAATAAAAGCATGTTTGGTATGTGCTTAGTGTATACACTAGGTTGTACATTGATCCTATCTAATTGTATACAGGATTTACAATTGTTGACATATTGCAAAAGGAGAAAGGGCAGATTAAAAATAGGATGGCAAGCTCTAGTGGGATTATTCTGAATTTCTTAGTAAATAAAAAGCAGTCTTCAGAAATGGGACAAGAATAGGAAAAATGTCTCTGAGTAGGCAAGGGGAAATAGAATCCAGTATTCAAATTATTATTTATACTATTCTGTCTTTTTAAAGTACTGTCAGTTTTTCTTGCCTACAAGATTGTTCTCATCTGCATACAAAAATGGTATAAAATCTTCCGTTTGAAAAAAAAAACAAATGCCTCAAGTGCCCATACATCTAACTCCACTGCTTCATTTCTGTTTCTAGTTATAGAAAATTTTCTTCCCCCAATTTTCTGTACTTATTATTTCCGTTCCCTCTTTCCTTGCAGCTAATTGTACCCATTGCAGATTCTCATTTTCACTACTCTGCTGAAACTCTCTCATTAAAGTTATAGAGACCTCTGCTTTATAAACCCAGTGATCATTTGATCTTAATTCATAAACAGTGTTTGACATTGTTGATCACATCTCTTTTTTGAAACCCTTTCCTTGTTTGATCTTGATTTTTTTTAATTGGAGAATAACTGACATACATCACTACATAAATTTAAGGCATACAGCATGACGGTTTGATTTGCATAGATTGTAAAGTGAGTACAATAGGTTTAACGAACATCTGTCTTCTCATATAGATATAATTAAAAAAAAGAAGAAAAAGGGGAAAAAATATTCTGCCTGTAATGAGAACTGTTAGAATTTACTCTCTTAACAACTTAACATCTATCGTGCAGCAGTGGTACTATAGTCATTATGTTGTACATTTCATTCTTAGTACTTATTTATCTTATAACTGGAAGTTTGTATGTTTTGACCGCCTTTCTCCGATTCTTGCTCTCCCCACTTACTGCCTCTGGTAACCACAAATCTGATCTCTTTTTCTATGAGTTCGTTTTTATTTTTTTATTAATTCCACATATAAGTGAGATTTTATATATATATATATGATATATATATGTATATGTCACACATATTATATATAATATATATTTATAGATTATAAAATATATTATATATTTATATATTTATATAAAAATTTATATATATTTACAGTATATAATATTTTATATATAATATATAATATATAATATATAATATATAATATATAATATATAATATATAATATATATAATGTGTGTGTATATATAATACACACAGAAGGTGCTACAAAACGTATACACATTTTAAGAAAGGAAAAAACTGTATTAAAATTGTAATAATATATATTGATCACAAAAGATGAATACAAATCATGTGTATATATATTTTTGGCACCCTTAGTATATATATATCAACTTCTTTATTCATTTATCCATCAGTGGACACAGGTTATTTCCATGTCTTGTCTATTGTAAATAATGCTGCAAAGAATATGGGGGGGGTGCAGATATCTTTTCAAGTTAATGTTTTTGTGTCCTTTGAATATATTCCCAGAAGTGGAATTTCTGGGTCATATGGATTTGTATTTTTTATTTTTGAGAATCTCCCATATTGTTTTCCACACTGACTGTACCACTTTACAATCCGACTAAGAGTACACAAGTGTTCCCTTTTCTCTACACCCACACCAGCATTTGTTATGTCTTACATTTTTATGGCCTTTCTAACAGGTGGGAGGTGACATCTCATTATGGTTTTAAATTGTATTTCCCTAATGACTAGTGATGTTGTGCATCTTCTCACATACCTGTTAGCCTTTTGCATATCTTCTTTGGAGAAATGTCTATTCAGTTGAGTTTGTTTGCTACTGTTTCTCTGTTCTCACACTTCACTGGCCATTCACTGCAGCATTTTATAGTGTTAACCACTTCCTCCAGCTTGAAACAATCGTTTCCTGTGGCTTCAATGACACCAGCTTCTGGTTTATTTGCCTCCTCTTTGGAGACTACTCAGTTTTTTTTACAAGCTTCTCTTATTATTATTAGCTAAATCTTCAAATATCATGGTTCCTTCAGAGATCCCTTCTTAAATATCTCCTCCATTTTTTCATTTATTTATTCAGCATGTGTAGAGTAAGGTTTTATTATAGATGTACATTATCATAAATATTGGGATATAGTGAAAAAAATGTTTATTACAGTAACTACAATCCTGTGGGAAGCAACAGAAAATAAACAAGTAAACAAAAATAGGAAGATAAGTGGGACAAAGGAAAATAAAGCATAATGAAAGTGTACATAGTAACCTTTTAAGTAAGGGTTAAGGAAGGTTTTGAAAGAAGTAAGGCAAGTTACAAGTTATAATTTGGAGATCGGCATTTCAGGAACATGAAACAGCAGTGTACAAAGAACCCCAAGTAGAAGGATGGTTGGTATGTATAAGAAAAAGCAAGGAGACCAGTGAATCTAGAGTAGAAAGAAATAGCGAGGATTGGTAGGGTATGGAGTGAGTGAGGAAATAGAGGACCATATCAAGGAAAGCGTTGAGAACCATGATAAAAACTTCAGATTTTACTCTGAGTGAGATGCAAATCCACAAGAGAATTTGGATCAGTAAGAACCTATGTCTTAAGGTTGAACTTTTTTTTTGTTAGTTTTAGGTGTACAAAACGATGTAATAGTTAGATGTTTCACCCTGCACAAAGTGATAACCCCTCTCCCCCAATGTATCACCCCTCTGACATGGTATATAGCTGTTACAATTTCATTGACACTATTCCCTATGCTGTATTCCATATCTGGTGACATATATATATGTGTGTGTGTGTGTGTGTGTGTGTGTATATACATATATATGTATATATATATATATATATAAAATTATAGTTGACATTCAACATGAATAAGTGAGCAAACTAAATAGAAATAGTCTCAGAGATATAGAGAAAAAACTGATGGTTGCTAGATGTGAGGGGGTTGGGGATGAGGGAGAAAGTGAGGGGATTAAAGAGCACAAATTGGTATTCACAATATTGCCACGGGAATATGAAAGACAGTTGGGTAATATAATCAATAATGGTGTAAAGATTTTGTAGGCTGTCAGATGGGCGCTTGTTGAACTTTGTTTAATGAAAACTGAATGGCTTTAGTGAAGATTAAAAAGGTGAGGAAAAAATAAAATAAAATAAAATAAAATTAAATTAAAAAAAAAAAGGTGAGGAAAAATTGAATCAGAGACCATTTAAGAAGTTATTGAAATTGGTCCTATGAGAAGTGATGACAGTTTGCATAGGGGACGTCATGAGAGAAACGATGAGCACTCATCAAATTTTGGGCATATTTCAATGATAGAGCAGACATGATTTCTTGATGAAGTTTGGAGGTGAAGTTTGAGAATAAGAAAGAAGTCAAGGGTAACTGTAAATTTTGGATTGAGGAACTGATAGAACAAAACTGCCATTAAATGACATGGAGATGACTAGGGGATAAGCTGGTTGGGGAAGGCGTTGGGGGTAATCAAGAATTTGGTTTTGCTCATTTTAAATTTGACCTGTTAGACATGCAAGTGTTATGTCAAGTAAGCAGTTGGGTAACATGATTCTAGAATTTAAGGGAGAAGTTCATGCTGGAAATAATACATTTGGCTATTGTCAGATGATAGTTGAAGCCAACAGAACTAAAGGAGAATCAGGAATCCCCTACGATGAGAGTATTAGATATAGAACTAAAAAGTCAGAGCCCCTATCCCTACATATGCTTCTTCTAGCTGTGAGGTGGCCCTACTTAGTCAGTCTTTGCTCTCAATCCACTCCTGTTCTTGTCATGAAACCCAAGCAACATCAATGCCATTCGTTGTGATGTCAGTGTGAAGAAATGGCTCCGACACTGAGTAGGCATTGATGTTAAACTAATGAAATATCAGCCTTCTAATTCAGGGGAAAATAAAATAGGTTTGGTTGCAAAGAATAAAAGGCTGCCTTTAGAATATAGAGCCAGAAGTTGGTCAATGAAGCATTGCCAAATCTTTTCAGAGGCTACCATGCTAAGAAGAAGGTGGGAGAATGAAAACTATCAACAACCAATATCATTTTGGAGGCTACCTGGGACATAGACACCTTTGTGATACTGCTTGTAGAATTATCAGTCTAGGTTAGACTCATGGTGGAGGAGCATATTCAGTTTCCTCGTGGATCTTTTGTTATTATACCAATAGAGAATCATTTGAGGAATGTGTGGGAATTGAAGCCTGGAATTATGTACTTTTAGTCTTCTCCATTTTGGCTTGTGGTGACATTAAATCTTCTCCCTTCATCACTGCTCCTGTGTTGCCTTTGGCGAGAATCCCTTCTGAGGTCATGCGCCTTCTGGGTTCTGGCAGGTGGCACAGGGGCCAGTTTCTATGTCAGCAGTGTCAGTGGAAGTGTGCCTATTGGCATGAATATCAAGGAGATGCCAAAAGAGTCACAATTATGACCTTGGAGTTTGAAGTTGAATTTCTATTCATCACCTTCTCAAAGGTCTGTACATATGTATTTAGGGAAAAGGATATGTTTTTTATAAATTTCAGGAAGTGATAAAATACAACAAGTAATAAAAATTGGGACTTCTGAATGAAGATATTGGCTACACACATAAAGAAACCAATCATCTGAGATATACAACAATGAACTACTAAATTAACTATCTATATTTGGAGAGTGTTCTTCAGTTTGTTAAACTTTCCAGTGGGTGGAATATTAAATGTTATTGTATTACTAAAGGGTTTGAGTTTAAAGGCCAGATACAAATGGAGGAAAAAATTAATTGAAAGGATATTGAGAGTCTCACAGAATCACTAGAAGTGCAGAACAAGGAGATTGAGATTTGACGCAGCGAGAATGACAACGTAAGACACAGTATATAACTGGCCAGGAGAATATATAATATAATTGCTACTACTTCTGAGAATTACACCCTGATCTGTGTTCCATCTACACTGCTGCTGGTACCCTAGGAAATGTGCCCACATGCTAACTGCCAGAAAGCCTGGTTTGGTGAGTCTCTGGCATATTTTATCTTGATAGTAGGATATGCCCCCCTCAAGATTTGTAAGATGTGATATTCCCTAAATACATGGAAGAAGGTCAGATTCTGGGCAACCAAAAAAAGTGACAAATTTCTATAATGATATATACCCTTTGGCTGCTTAAAATCAACACATACTTCCTTCTACATGTAAACGTCTAAAAAAGAAATTGCTTCCATGCAACATAATAATTCCACAAAAAACTGAGAATGCACCCACTGCCTTTTAAAAAGAAAACAACCCAAATCTTATCAGTTAATGCATCTAGCTCAGGCCACAATCTCTGGGTAATATCCATTCCTCCCTTTGTTCTCATGTTCTGCCATGACTTCCCCTCCCCTCCCCTCCCTTCCCCTCTGCTCCTCTCCTCTCTTCCAGTGTTAACTGTGTTTCAGTTAACACTCTCTTCTCAGTTTCTAGGAAACCCCATTTTTTTCCAGCTTCAGGACTTTGCAAAGATATTCTCTTTGCTTGGAATGT
The DNA here is from genome assembly GCF_964194185.1 of Rhinolophus hipposideros. Lineage (NCBI taxonomy): Eukaryota > Metazoa > Chordata > Mammalia > Chiroptera > Rhinolophidae > Rhinolophus > Rhinolophus hipposideros. The sequence goes on along the minus strand of NC_138050.1, from coordinate 76,924,884 downwards.
TCTTGCCAACACCTTCTTCACTTCCTTCACTTCCTTAGATCTCAGCTAAATTTCAAATTTCGTATCTCTTTCCTACCCTACCTCCAACCCAACAAGCGAAGCCCCCACCTCAACTACTATTCATACCACTGATTGTAAGAATATTATTTCTATCATTATTTGCTAAATACCTGTCTTGACCCATAAATCCTAAAATCCTTGAGGAAATAGGCAGTGTTGCCTGTGTACTGTTGTGTCCTCAATGCCTTACAACATGGCACATGACATGTGCTTAGCAGGTAACTGCTGAACAAAAGGATATGTGAAAAGGACCTGTAGGGGTAATTATTAGAACAGGCATTATATATGTCTGTTTTCAGGTTTCTATTTTCTCATGATAAAACTCCTCAATTATTTAATCCTTTCATTTGTCAGGGAGTTAGTTTTGTCCAGGAATCTATTTGTAGAAAAATTCTATTTATATTAAGGTATGAATTTATATTTGCCATGGAGAGGTGGACAACTTTACAACAAACCAAATATCATTTGTTTCCCACTACTAAACTTCGGCAAGAATAGTTTTCTGCAAATTTGAGTAACCAAGAATTTCTGCAATTTCCTCTGAAGAAAACTATCCTTTTGAGAGCATGAAGAAATATTTCATTCTTTTCACCTAAACCTAATGATTTTACCGGGCTCCATTTTTTTCTTGCACCTGACTTGCTTTTTCCTTATAGAACCAACTCTATCTGCTTTGTATAAACTTCTCATACTTAAAAATTTGCCTTTCAAACACATGACATCCTGGGATGTGTATATTGAACAACCAGAAATAACTCGGTGACATATTCTTGCTTATTTCATACATATTTCCAACTTATGACTCATTGGTTTAAAGAGGACAAATGTGAACTGAGAGCAAAACAGAGGACTTGATGTACTTGTGCCTGAGAGGAAGATGAATCATGGTGTGGCTGGCAAAGCATCGGAATCAGGGTGCCTGTCTCATGCGTTTGAATGACCCCCACTGTTCCCCGTCCTGGCCCCACTCACAAACTCACATGCAACCTCACACAAATACACATCCAACACACCACTCACTTCTTACTTTAGAAGCTCCTTGGCACTATTTTAGGCTGGTGGGCATGCATATAATAAAGAAAGTGATTGTCTATAGCTTGATATGTGAACATGTCACATGTTAGCAGTGGCATTTTCATTCTCAGTTTTCAAAGAGTTTTATTTTCCTCTCTCCTTCCACCATCTGTTTTTCTTACTGTAGCAAATGTCATTTCCTATGGAATTTAATAGGATGTAAAATGGGATTGTTTTACAGTGAATTTTGATGTAGTTTCACGATTTTCTTGAGAGTAGTCTTCTCACTCCCCTTTCTCCCTTTCTCCCTTCCTTCCTTCCTTCCTTCCTTCCTTCCTTCCTTCCTTCCTTCCTTCCTTCCTTCCTTCCTTCCTTCCTTCTTTCCTTCCCTCCCTCCTTCCCTCCCTCCCTCCCTCTCTCCCTCCCTCCTTCTTTGTTTCTTTCTTCTTTCTCTCCCCTTTCTTTTAAACCTCCCTTCCCTCATCATTTCTTTCCTTCTTCAAATTTTACTCAGAAAAATTGAGCTGGCTTTGACATTAAATTAATCATACCAATTTAAAAATAACTCCTGTTATTTTTAAATTGTGAAATCTGTGATAAGACAAAGATTTTAAATATGTGACTGTTTATTTGTTTATTTATTGATTGATTTTTCTACCAAACACAAACAGTAAATTCCCATTGGAATGACAGGCTAAGGATTTTAACTTCTGTTGGTATGTGTGTAAAGGGGTAAAATGGAGAATGTAAAGCAAAGGGAGTCGTGAAAGGGGGCAGTCAGGAAGCAATAGTAAGATGGCACGCACACGAGGTCAGACAATTAAGTTCCCGAACTCGTCCTAGTAAAAAGTGCTACATACCTCACTGCTGAATATCACTACAGTCACCTTTGACATACACCCCTTGAGAAGCTATGCACTGATGCCAGCGCCTAGTCCACCCTCCTAAGCAATTTTGGAACTCTTTTTCTGGAGTGGCCGTCAGAGCTGTCATCACATTACCCTTGATGTCCTTATTGTCATCAAAATGTCTTCCTTTCAATATTTCCTTTATCTTTGGGTACATAAAGAGTTCATTGGGGACCAGATCAGGCGAGTAGGGAGGCTGTTCCAATACAGTTATTTGTTTACTGGCTAAAAACCCCCTCACAGACAGTGCTGTGTGAGCTGGTGCGTTGTCGTGATGCAAGACCCATGAACTGTTGGTGAAAAGTTCAGGTCGTCTAACTTTTACACGCAGCCTTTTCAGCACTTCCAAATAGTAAACCTGGTTAACTGATTGTCCAGTTGGTACAAATTCATAATGAATAATCCCTCTGACATCAAAAAAGGTTAGCAACATTGTTGCAACAAGTTTGCAAACTTAATTGACACAATTCATATATCACATGCTATGTCACAGGCAGTGTTTAAGTGCTACGTATATGCATTTATTTAATTGTCACCATAACTACATGCTGGAGGTATTACCACTTTCTTCATTTTACATGTGAGAAAACTCAGGTATAGAGAAGTTAAGGCCACACAACTACTAAGTGGCAGAGGTAAAGGGTTCTCTGCCACTAAAGGATTATCATATGCTGTTTTCTCACATCTGAGACTCGAGTATACTCTGTAGCATGATGGGGAAGAGAGTCTTTTGTGAAATATTAGGACAGTATTTTACTGTCTTCCTCTGAGAGAAAAATACCTCAAAGGATTTTAGAAAGCTCCTCTTACCCTAGCAAGGGAAGAGAACCCCGGAAGGAAGGAGTATGGTCCCTTTAAAAAGTTGGCTGGGCAGTATATTAGAGAATGGTGGAAAGAAGCAAAGAGAGGTCTGGCATGTTTGGAGAATGGGATGAAGTCATTGGACTGTATTGATGGTGAACTATGCTATTGATGAGAGACACCATGACATCTGTACTGAAAAAATTCCTCTGCCTCAACTCTTTTCTCTCCATGACTGATTCCATGAATATTTAAGGGATCCTCTCATCCTCTCAGGGAGGATGAGGCTTAAGAATGGAGGATAGGACTCCATCTATTAAGAATAGCTGAAGTGTGTGGAGTTGCTGGGGAGAAAGGTACCAAGGGAAGGTATTTTAAATACCTGTGTACAGTCTGTGTTTCTCAGGGAAGAATGAGATAGAAGGATTTATATTTTGGAGACATGCTTTAGGGTCAATTTTAATGCTTTTCTTTTGAAAAACTTCTCTCATTACAGTAGGCTTTATCCTCCAACAAAGGCTTCGGTACTTAGATGTAGCTGAATGATGGAGTCAATTGCTTAGGCTTAGTATCCCACCACTCTCCATCACTTCTCTTCTGGTTATTCAGGGAATCTGATTTTGCTCCCAGACTTTACGTTTCATCACCTTTCTCAAAAAGAATAAATAGTCTTAAATTCTGCAGCCACTTCAGGAGTAGCAATTTGGGGAATCCTCATTTACTTTGACTTTACGGCTTTCATCAGGAAGACTCAGAAAAATTGTTATGTGTATTTCCCGGACTGTCTTCAGGATAAATCTGTTAGGCTCTATGTAACTTCGGGTAGGACATTACCCTTGCACGTTTTTGGCACACAAGTGTATTGACTTACAAACTGTTGTGAGTCACATTTAGGTAAAACCTTGTTGGCACTTAGAGTATCTGGGAGAAGAAAAGGAAGATATCTTTTATTTTCTTGGCTTTAGAATCCAATATGAAAGAAATAATCAGAAAAAAATATTTCTTTATTTTTTGAAGATATTCTAGTTTTATTTTGTTCACCTGGAAGACAATGTACCATAAAATTGGACATTTGTTACCTTATGAAGAAAGACTAGAGAGAATGGCTACACAAACACACAGGTGCTGCCCTCCCAAAGAGAATGGAGCAGGTGAAAGATAGCAGTTACATAAACAAACTAAAATCTAAAAACAAACAAACAAACAAAAAACCAACAATGATTGAACATGTCTGATATGGATGTGGTATAGTAATCATATTTCTTTGATTCAAACTACATTAATCAAAATAAGGGAGTTCATGGTCTTTTAAGTTAGGAAAGGGTCTGGGGATAGTTCACATGATCAAAAGAAAAGCGTCAGGGATTAAAACTCAGTACTGAAAAATTTCTCTTCTCCTCTAATCTTCCCTTTCCACCAAGTGTGTACACCTCTCTTCCCTTTCTCTCCTTCCCTCCCCTGCTTCACACACACACACACACACACACACACACACACACACACACACACACACGTTTTAATTCACATGCTTTCTCCAAATGACAGAAACTATTCGGGTACTATAGAGCCCAGATTCACGTTCTCCCAGATTACAAACCTGGTAGAAAGAGAACTTTTCGTCCCAAGTTTATATAATCAATTTCAGGTAAGGTCTTTGATTAGCTTGTTTGAATGGTATGCCCTCTCCTGGACTAACCAAATGGAATTCAAGTTAGGTTAAGGACCTATTAAAAGAGTAGTAGACAGTGCTTACAATAAGTTTATGGTTTATTAAAAGATGCAATAATACATACACGTTTCCAAATAATGAATACATTAGTACTCATTATTTGGAAATGCTTATTTTATCAAATTTTGTATAATTTATATGATTTCCCATTTTATGAAAGTTGAATTTTATTTAGGGAAGACCTACAGAAATGCTGAATCCATCTTCCACAAGATAATGGCATTGTTTTGTTCCCCAGCGTTCAGAGGATTCAAGCAATTTTCATTAATATGAACCCAATAAAAAACACTGAAACTATGTATTTAATAATTGTGTATTTGAAACAATGTGCAGATTGGTTGGTTTAGCTTCCCATCTCTTTTGTAGCCGATGTAATGAAGAGCTGGTACTGTGCCCACTTTAAAGATAGTTGTATTGGATTGTTGATCTCCATCAGTAGGATATAAAGTAGAAACAAGGGCTTTCTTAAAACAAAAGAATGCTTCATATTTTTATTAAAAATATAGTTAACATACAATATATTAGTTTCAGGGGTACACTATAATTATTCAACATTTATATAGAGAAGTGATCATCAAAGTAAGTCCAGCAATCATCTGACACCGTACTATGCTATCACGATATTACTGACTATATTCCCGGTGCTGTATATTACATTCCCATGACTTATTTGTTTTATACTTAGAAGCTTGGACCTCTTATTCCCTTTCCCCTTTGCCCCCCCTTTTAAAATTTTTCAATAATACTTGAAATTCAGTATTATTTTATATGAATTTCAGGTGTATAACACAGTGGTTAGACATTTATATCATTAAAAAGTGATCCTCCTGACTAGTCTAGTACCCACCTGGCACTATACATAGTTATTATCATATCATTGACTATATTTCCTATGTTTTACTTTATATTCTCATGACTGTTTCGTAACTACCAACTCATACTTCTTAATCTCTTTCCCTCTTTCACCCTGTCCCCCAACTCCCCTCCCATCTGGTAACCATCAAAATGTTTCTGCCTATCCCTTCTGGCCTGCAAATTTTCTACTGAGAAATCAGCTGACAATCTTATGGGGGCTCCCTTATAAGTTACTAGTTGCCTTTCTCTTCCTGCTTTTAGGATTCTCTCTTTGTCTTTAACTTTTGACATTTTAATTATGATATGTCTTGGTGTGGGCCTGTTTGGGTTCATCTTGTTTGGGACTCTGTGCTTTCTGGACTTGTATGTCTATTTCATTCACCAGGTTAGGAAACTTTTCGTCATTATTTCTTCAAATAGGTTTTCAATCCATTGCTTTCTCTCTTCTCCTCCACGTGCATGTTGTTATACTTGATGTTGTTCCAGAGGTCTCCTAAATTAGTCTAATTATTTTGGATTCTTTTTCCTTTTTGCTGTTCTGATTGGGTGTTTTCTGCTACCTTGTTTTCCAAATCACTGATTCAATCCTCTGCTTTATCTAGTCTGCTGGTGATTCCTTTTACTGCATTCTTCATTTCAGTTATTGTATTTTCGCTTCTGACTGGTTCTTGTTTATGGTTTCTATGTCCTTTTTTAATGCTGGTTATCTCTCTGTTTAAGTTCTCATTAATTTCCTTGAGTCTCCTTATAACCACTGTTTTGAACTCTGCATCTGGTAGGCTGTTTGCCCCCATTTTGTTTAGTTCTTTTTCTGGAGTTTTCACCTGTTCTTTCATTTGGGATGTATTTCTTTGTTTCCTCATTTTGGGGGCCTCTTTGTGTCTGTTTCATGTATTAGGTAGATCTGGCTGGGTGGCCTATGGGGCCCTGGCATAGTCTCTCTGGTCACCTGCTTTGGGTGCTCTAGCAGTGTCCCTTGTGTGGGTTGTGTGTGCCCTCCTGTTATAGTTGAGCCTTGATTGCTATTGGCACATCAGTAGATGGCATTGACCCTCAGGCTGATGGACTGTGGGGTTTGGCCACATCCACAGCTTATTGGCTGCTGTGCAGGGAGCTTACACCATTGAGTGGGATTCACCCCTGTGGGTTCTGGTGCCAGTTGAGACTACTGTTTATGTGTGCCACTTTTTGGGCAAATTGGGTGGTGCTTCCTCTGAAGACAACCTCTAAGTATGTTAGTTCTGGGGCCTCTTGGGTGGGACTCAGGTGCAGGACCAGATTACTCACTGCATGCAACTGAACAGGGACTACTTGGCAGAAGCTATAAAGTGATTGGTGGTTGTTCATTGCCTGTGCTAAAGTTGGAGGCATGTAGGAGACATCACGCTGGAAACCGAGGACATCTGCCACCAGTACTGGCCCTAGGGTAGCTTTGCAAAAAGCCAAGACACCCCAAGGCCTGCTGCCACCTGCCAGCTGCTAATAAAGACTGTGGTACGTGGTCTGGGTGGGTAGGGCAGGGTATCAGGGAGTCACTATAGTGGGAAGAATTGGTGACACTGGGTTAATGTAGGTTCCAAACCTCCCAAACTTGGTTTAATACCAGTGCTGAGCCTGGAGCTACTCAGCAAAAGTCTCAGAGCACACCGAGGCCAGTTGCTGCTGACCTTGGTCCCATGGACTCTGATAGTTTTCCAAGAAATAGTGTAATGTGGGTAGGGCTGGCTACTCAAGGAGTAAATACCTCCAGTGTTGGGGGACTTGGGTGGGGTCCCAGTGAGTCTGCAAGGTGGAGCAGTGATGCTCACCCAGATAATCAGATTCAGATTTTTGTGGGGAAGGGCTCAACATGGCAAAGATAGTGCCACACAAGGAAAATGGCAACCGTCCTCTAGTCCTCTTCCTGAAGGCACATACCTCAGTTTGCCCCCCATATTCTTCCAATGCCCCCCCGAGTCATGTCCCTCTGCCAGAGACCAGGGTGAGTGCCTATGAGTGAGAATCTGTGTGCGGGCTGTTTAACAGGACATCTGTGTTTCCGGCAGCCTTCCTTTCCATCTGAAGTTCAGAATCCCCACTGTTTTTCACAGCCAGATGTTGTGGGGGGTTTCTCTTCCTGGCACCAGTACTTCAGGCTGGGGCGCCTGGTGTGGAGCTGTGGTCCCTCGCTTCTCCATGGGGAACCTCTGCGGCTGCGATATTCCTCCTGATTCTCAACTGCCACATGGAGGTTTGGGACCAGGCTGCTTCGCATCTCCACCCCTCATACCAGTCTTAATGTGGCTTCTTCTTATATCCTTAATTATAAGACTTCTGTTCAGTCAGACTTCAGATGGTTTTCCAGGTTGATTGTTTTATAATTTAGTTGTAATTTTAATGTGTTTGCGGAAGGATGCAGGACAATGTTCATCTACTCTGCTATCTTGAATCTTCAAAAGAGTACTTTATATAAAAGTATATAAACCCTATAACAGCTGCCCACCAGAATTTTTTTTTTTTGAAGTGCATTACTTTAGCAGTCCCCGTGGTACAGAGATTAGACAGGCAAGAAGTGACATTTGTTACAGGGTGCTGGACTCTAGGTTGTGGAACAGATGGAGAGAATCCAGCTCACAAATCACTGCAAATGGGAGGACAGTGACTGAGCAAAAGCAAAGAAATGCATGATGCACAGTCCTGGAGGACAGAAGTACAGTATTCAGACAAAATTTGGTCATGTTATTTGTGCTAGCATTTGCATTTTATGTAGCATTAAACACTGGACAATTGTTTCAGAATTTTCAGTTGTTCTACTGAGGGTTATTTACTTACATAGGACATGGACAATTCTGTGGTATACATGTACACAATTATCAATCAACCATGCAATACTATATAACTTTTGATGAGAACTTAAAGTTTGCCTAGTCTTTAACCTGATTCAATCAGATATATTTTATCATACAACGTTCTTTTTTCTGATCCTTCAAATAAGCCCTTGCTAGAGACCAGTGTTTTCCTGACCAAAGGGAACAGTTGTGTTTCAAAGTGTGGTCTATACTGCCAGTAACACATCACAGAAGAATCTCAGGCTCCACTTCAGACCTACTGAAAGGCATTTTAACAAGATCTACCCATGATGTGAAGTGTCCATAGGATCTGGATATGCAAACAAATAATGGTGAAGGCCATTCAGGAAGGAAGCCTCAGCAAAGCATGTAGGATGAAAGGTCCCCAATGATTGAGCTGGATATGGCTGAGATTTCTAAACTGGAGAATAAGGTAAACAAAGTGGCATTTAAGGAAGAGCAATATGAATCCTCTTTGCAGGTGGGCATGGAAAGAGGGAGAGTGGAAGTAGTGAGAATAACTAGGGAAACATCACCCAACACTGAGCAATGGGATGATGGTCTGCTAGGGGTTTTTGGCGTGGGGGTATTCAGAGAGGGACTCTGTAAGACCCTCTGAATTAGTTAATATAAGTGGACTATTTAAGTTACTGCATGGGATGAGTTCACATTACTGGCAAGATGAAACAAATAGGTATTCTTTGCATTATGAGGTGGGGAGGTGGAATGAGGAGCATATAAGTGCAATGGAGACATAGGGAGAAGGAATATGTAAGGAGAGTCTAGTTCTCTATTTCTCAGGTTTGCATCTCACTTAGTTGAAATTCCTTCGGCCTGGGACTGCTATGGTAGCTAAAAAATATATTTAAGAAATGAAGGTGGGGAAGGCATCTATAGAGCTATATAACCTGCATATGATTATATGATGTGCTTACTGTGTTTCCCCGAAAATAAGACCTAGCCAGATAATCAGCTCTAATGTGTCTTTCAGAGCAAAAAGTAATATAAGACTTGGTATTATATTATGTCATGTTATATTATATTTATTATATTATATTATATTATATTATATTATATTATATTATATTAATTATATTATATTATATTATGACCCAGTCTTATATTATAGAAAAATAAGACCAGGTCTTATATTAATTTTTTCTCCAAAAGATGCATTAGAGCTGATGGTCTGGCTAGGTTTTATTTTCAGGGAAACACGGTAAGAGGAGTTTTGACTTCTACTCTGTTTTACATAGGACAACTTAGATATCTACTTTTTAAAATATTAGCCGGAAATATAAAATGACCACTGACTATGTCACAGTGCAACTTTTCAATATTTCAATATCATAAAAATTAATGTCCTGAAATAATCCAGGGCTGTTATCTTCAAATAGAAAAATGGTTTTGAGAAAATTCATGTTTGATAATTAGTGGGTTTTTCTTTATGTTTTTCTCCATTGTAGTCATCTAAAAATATACTTCAAATTTATTTTATGATGACAGTGAATCAAAGAGATGAAAGACATTGGATAGAGATAGCACACACATCTTTTACATTTTCTTAACATAAAATATAAAATAAAGAACATGTTGCTCTTGAGGTTCAAGGGGAAAAGCAATGTAAACTAAGATCTCCCTGACAGTGCTCTAAGAGTCATAAACTTGTCGTGTTTTACTTTGAATGATATTTTTGACATTTGTTGTTAAATTGTGTTGTTGCACTCTGCAACGGACATAGCAAATTCTAAGAGCAAAACCCAAACCAAATAAGTCCCCCTTTTGCAGCATATCCCACTTTATTGTTCTTTCCCAGATTGTTCCCATTCACTCAAAATAAGCTTGAGTTCCTGCCTTGCAGGGATAACTGCAAACTGCAGTCAGATGTAGGAGCTGCTTAATCAGGTCTAGGAACCAGACCTTAATTAGAATGCTTGGAAAAGAAGAGCAAATGAAAATTATTAAGCTTCATTCTCAATTCCTGTTTCTAATTTTAAAGAGGAAATCATGCATTAATCAAGCCCTGTGCTACAGCTCAGAGGCACGTTTTTGAAATATCCCAAAATAACAAGGGGAAAATTTTTTCTCTGTTTTGATAAAACCACCCTTGACTACTTGCTATGTATAGTATGATATATTTCAACATATAGTGTGCTAGGCTACAATATACTAAGTTTTGATTACATTAAAAGATTTTTTCTGGACTGAGGTATATCATGATAATCAAGGTTAGTCATGTGCTCCCATAAAATAAAAAAGAAATGTACAAAACCCATTTCTCAGAGGTGAACAGAAGGTAAATTAAATAGTTCAACAGAAGAACACGTATCTACAAAGAACTACATGGGCAGAGGACTTATGATGAGCAGAAAATTGCTTTTATAGCAACATTTTATTGGTGATGCCGATTCTGAATCAGTGACAATACTATAATTCGTGTGTGGACAAAACCCCAAAAAACAGTTTCCAGGCTCTCGGCCTCACATAGAAAGGTGCTGGCTCGGGTAGTAAATGGCCATCAACTGTGATCAGATGCCAGCAGCTGTGGCTAGTTGGCCGTCAGCTGTAACCCGTAAGCCATTGGCCACTAATATAACTGCTGTGGCTACGCTAGCAGAAAAGGAATGGGGGCTAGCAAGAAGATGGTGGCTGGCAAGCACGGACTGCTGTTAGGCAGATTATGTAGATCCTGCTTCCTGTGTCTCCAGCCCAGCCACCAGCGAGAATATATTGGTTTGACTCCCCTATCTATGGCTCCGTGGGTGTTCCTGTTTGGCCTTACCGTGTCCTGCGTTCTTGGGTGGGGAGTGGGAGCTGAAACCCTGCACGACAAATGGCGCAGCGAGCAGGGTCCCCTGCGTGACACTTGGCGTAGTGGGCAGGATACGGTGCTGGCCAAAGCTTTCCGAAGGGCAGTGGAGCAGTTTGTGCCTATGAAAGCTCAGTCTGAGGAAGACCAGGAGGAGCAACTGCCGGAGAGCTCGATTCCCGTGGAAGGGTGGAAAGATGTGGATGGTTCCCCAACCAGCGGAGGCCGGAGAAAGCGAAGGTTGTTGCTGCCCTGTGGGCTGGGAACTGCTTGCTGAGGCAGCCCGGATGCAGGACTTTTAGTCCCAGGAGGAAACGCTTGCTGAGTCCTCTGTGGGCGATGAGGGTGAGGTCAAGGTCATCCCTCACCCCCAGGACAGCCCTGGCGAATAACTATGGACTATGGGGAATTGTCTTCTATGCCTGATTTAATGGACGCTTGACTGTTTGGGAACATACCATCATGTAGTGGGACTGGTGGATGTTTGCTTTTGTGTCTTGACTGGCCGCCATTGATAATATGTAAGCACCTTGATGTGAGCCGCTGTTGTTCCAGCACAGTACCCCGAGAGGCCCAGAGAGAGAGTGGCAGTGCCCTGAGAGCCCTGGCTGAGTCCAGGAAGTCTGGCTGTGTCCAGAGAGAGTGGCAGTGCCCTGAGAGCCCTGGCTGTGTCCAGGAAGTCTGGCTGTGTCCAGAGAGAGTGGCAGTGCCCTGAGGCCCTGGCTGAGTCCAGGAAGTCTGGCTGTGTCCAGAGAGAGTGGCAGTGCCCTGAGGCCCTGGCTGTGTCCAGGAAGTCTGGCTGTGTCCAGAGAGAGTGGCAGTGCCCTGAGAAATCCTGGCTGTGCCCGGGGAGACAGGTGGTACCCTAAGAAGCCCAGGAAGTCTGGCTGTGCCCAGAAGTACTGGGGTGGTGCCCTGAGAAACTCTGGCTGTGCCCGGGGAGACAGGTGGTACCCTAAGAAGCCCAGGAAGTCTGGCTGTGCCCAGAAGTACTGTGGTGGTGCCCTGAGAAAACCTGGCTGTGCCCGGGGAGACAGGTGGTACCCTAAGAAGCCCAGGATGTCTGGCTGTGCCCAGAAGTACTGTGGTGGTGCCCTGAGAAACCCTGGCTGTGCTCAGAGAGCCTGGTTGTGTTCAGGATAGTGCATTCACCTCCAGGCTCCTTGCACAGGGCCCCTCGCAGAAGACGCTTGTTGCGTAGATTGTGAGGCGAGACCCTGTAGGGGTGGAGTGTGTGGACAAAACCCCAAAAAACAGTTTCCAGGCTCTCGGCCTCACATAGAAAGGTGCTGGCTCGGGTAGTAAATGGCCATCAACTGTGATCAGATGCCAGCAGCTGTGGCTAGTTGGCCGTCAGCTGTAACCCGTAAGCCATTGGCCACTAATATAACTGCTGTGGCTACGCTAGCAGAAAAGGAATGGGGGCTAGCAAGAAGATGGTGGCTGGCAAGCACGGACTGCTGTTAGGCAGATTATGTAGATCCTGCTTCCTGTGTCTCCAGCCCAGCCACCAGCGAGAATATATTGGTTTGACTCCCCTATCTATGGCTCCGTGGGTGTTCCTGTTTGGCCTTACCGTGTCCTGCGTTCTTGGGTGGGGAGTGGGAGCTGAAACCCTGCACGACAAATGGTGCAGCGAGCAGGGTCCCCCGCCTGACAATTCGTGATAATCAAACTTACACTTAAGGAAAGGATAGAGATTGTTTTATGTAACAATGGAAAGTTAATTTGTTTTCTACCAAGCAATGGAATGTGTTCTTAAAAAGTTCTTAGCAATCAATTCTCCAGTTTCTTAACCTAATCCACATTATGAAAATAAAGAAATATATGTGGATATACTCCCCATAAATTTATCTCCATACCATTCTGTAGTAATAATTTAAGATTTTGCTCTTCCTAGCTCCACTGATGTTAGTGACTTCCTTTGGAAGGAGAGCACTTGGTGGTGAGGATGATGAATCCTGCAGGCTCCTTTGTGAAGCACTCTTTACTCACCTCACAGAAACTGCCTTTCTGCTTTTCCACCAGTCTCTCAGTACCCAGAAGCCGTCAGCAGACTAACTTAGTGGATGTTGTCTACTTTTAATTTAATTCTGAATGTCTTCATGATGAAGATAGTCTAATCTTGAACAACAACAAATTAATCAGGCAGCCTGGAGCCTAAAAGCTGTGTGAGGACAGCGATCAACTCCATTGTGTGTGTGTGTGTGTGTGTTCCTTTAATGCTATAGAGTTTTAAACATACTAGGTCTGCAGAAAATATTTGTCAAATGACTGAAGCTGCAGGTGGGGATCATTAGGATAAGGGGAACATGACTGGGGATTCAGAGATATTATTTATTAAGAAGATGCTAAAATAGTAAGGAAATGATGAATGTATAACTCTTCTAGGAAATTTTAATAGGCAGGATTTTAACCAGTCTCGTTAAGGAGGAAAACTCATATTCTCTCTTTAAATTTTTTTTTTTTAATTAAAGTTTATTGGGGTGACAATGATTAGTCAAGTTACATAGATTTCAGGTATACAGTTCTGTGATACATCATCTATATATCACATGTTTGTTCACCACTCAGAGTCAGTTCTCTTTCCATCACCATATATCGGATCCTCTTTGCCCTCATCCACCACTCCCTTCCCTCCCCTTACCCTCTGGTTCTCTCTTTAAATTTAAAAGGAAGTGTTAGTCTAATTTAATTCTCTTTCTTAAGACTAGGCCACTCTGCTAACAGATTTGTTGTTTGGGTCTTTTTTCCCCCTAGCATTTCATTTCAGGCACTTTCTCTTTTCTGAGTTATTCTGAGTTTCTTGCACTCGGGAGTAAAAGAGCCCAAGATTTTCTACCTGACAATTCTGGTCTTTCAACGTCTCTAACCACCACCACCCCCAAAAAAAGAGAGAGAGAGAGAGAGAGAGAGAGAGAGAGAGAGAGGGAGAGAGAAAGAAAGAAAGAAAGAAAGAAAGAAAGAAAGAAAGAAAGAAAGAAAGAAAGAAAGAAAGAAAGAAAGAAAGAAAAAGAAACTCACACACACACACAACAAAAACAAAACGAAACACTCTGCCTCCTATAGCCCTTTGGTACCCAATAAACAAGACCCTGTTTCAGCAAAGATTGTTTTGTAGAACCTTCACTAGGCTTTGGCACATTTAGTGTCACAATCTTCTTTTTTTTTTTGAGTGCTGTTGTTCCTTGAGCTTACTTATAATAATGTCTGCTAAAGGAAGGGCAGAACAAGCAGCAACAGGACTTAGGACACCATGTCACTGCAAAGATAGCCAGCTTTAGGCCTCCTGGTAAAGAGCTAGCTGCTTAATGAATAACAAATTATAAACAGACCCTGAGGTTAAAGGATAAAAGGCACAGTCTTGGCCTCCACCTTATTAAGTTGACACATTTCCACAGACGTTGGGCCAATTACATTAGTGGGACCCACTGGGCTAATGCAAAATTTCCTATTGTGTTTTTCAGCCTGTTTACTTATTTGGATTGCAGATCTAACCAGGGCCAACTATCACCTTGATTGATGTACTCTATTTTAATATTGTTTAAAAGTAAGAAACCCTTGACTGGAAAATTGGTATATTTTTGTCACAGTGCTAGGGGTGTGTGGTTATCAAGTTTAGCATGCGTAGGTGACGGAGAGGAGCATGGTCAGGCTGAAGAACAAAAGTGTGAAAAGACTTTCACAAAAATAAGGCTATAAGACACACGCTACTGCTTACCAAGCAAAACACTGTTTATGTTTCTTAAAAGAACTGAAAGGTTCTGATAAGTGGTGATGAGGTTCGCATCATCGATTCAAGTTGGTCTTTTTCAGAGAAATAGGTCGATACTAGGTGTTAGATAAGTATTTTTGGCTTTTGATCTATTTGCATTCAACAAAACATTTCTTATGCTCTCATTATGTGCCAGGCATATTGTTTAAAGCCAGGAATACAAAAATGAATAGAATGTGTGGTGTTTTTGTTTGTTTGTTTGTTTGCTTTTTTGTCCTTGGGGCAATTTAGAGACTAGAAGAATAATGGAGTTATAACTGTAACATTCTGGTTTGGAGCATTGATTAAAATAATTATAAATAGTATCTAGTGGGCATAGACAGGTAACATTAATACTGCCAGAGGTTGGTGGGGATTGGGAATCAAAATGAAATTTTAGGAGAGATTTATTCTGAGTGATCTGAAGTAGGATATTGATGGGCATTCATAGATATGATTCATAGATACCATGCAAGGGAAACAAGAAGTAATCTGATGAGTTTGTAAGAGTGCTTCTCAAAGTGTGGTCCCTGAACAAACAGCAGGGGCACCATCTGGAACTCGTTGAAATGCAAATCTGATGTCCCACCCCAGACCTACAGAATCCAAAGCTTGAAGCTCGAAGGCGGGGCCCAGCAGTCTGGGATTTATGCTACAGTTGGAGAACCAGCTTTAGAGTATGGAATTTCAAACTTGACTTCCCATCAGTATCATCTGGGAGTTTAAAAACATGATGCCTGGGCGCCATCCTAGGGAATATGTTTTAATTGGTCTGAAGAACTTGAAACTCTGAGAGATTGAATAATTTCCATAAGGTCACAGATCTAAATAGGTAGGAATTAATGCCCAGGTCAGCCTGATATCAAGGCCCGACTTCATCCATTTTGTTGCCTAGACCTGTTGAACTGTGTGACAGTAGAAGTTGAACAGCCTTTCTCATGGGCACCTAGGACTCCTACTATTTATTTCTGTTCCCTCACAGAAAGAGTCCTTGAACAATAATGGTATTTGTGGATGTGACTTCGTTAAGAATAAGATATGAATACATCATAGCTATGTTCGTTTTATGTTACTTTAAAAAAATAAATTTGTTTCTAAACCCATGAACCATCTAGACTTACTACAACCTACCCTATTTTCAGCAAATCTTATGTACAGGAATTTCATATAGAACCAAAAAAGGTAATCACCCTCAAACAGGGCAATAGTTTCACTTTACAAAAGGATTCATAGCAGGGTTTCAAGGTTCTCGGGTACAGGGCTTACCCGAATATTGTGTGTGTGCTACTTGTGGACCTTGAGAGTTTTAGTGGTATGCAAATGCATATTCAAAGGATTAATAGTTATGCATGTTTAATGGATTTTTTTCTGAGCAATTATACTATTTGGCCTCCATGCTAGGGGCTTTACAATGAATTATCTCATTTAATCCATACAACGTGCTATGAAATATGTAATATAATTCTACTTGCATTACAGGTAAGGAAACTGAGGCTTAAAGATCAAATAACTTCCTTGAGCTTTGTGGACTGAGGTATAGTACACTCAGGATTTAAATCAGACAGTCTGAAAACAGAGCCTGGCCTTAAACTACTTTGGATGCCATGCCACACTGAGTATCTGAGTATCCACAGCCCCTTTATAGCAAAGGGGCTGTAAGATTATAAGGTAAGCAAAGCTATAAGGTTATTCCTTTCTTACCAATTGCCAATGGCAGCTAGCTACCGGCTGGGCACTTGGTGATCTAGGAGGTAGCCTACACCAAGGCCCTGTCTTTTAGGGATGTTTTTCACTGAGTGTCTAACTGACCCAACTGGATATTTTCTTTCAAAGAAGTTTGAAATATTTTAATCAGACAGTAAATTGGTTAGAAACTTGAAGAGAACCAGAGAAGCAGAAATTCATGTGAGTGTTGCAGAGATGGTTTTCTTTGTTCACCTGCTTCTGGGTGTTTTCTTACAAGAACTCCCCATTACTCAGGGTACATTTGCCATATCTCTGTTCCTTGTCATTTCAAAGGGCCTGACTAATATAATAATCTCAGGAGAATCCAATGAGAATTAAGTATGTATGGGTGTGGAAAATTAAAAATTCAGTTCTGAATCTCTGTATGAGTCAGAGATGATTTTATCAGCCTGGAGACATGAATATAAGACTCCACCCATGATCTTTGAGTTATTTGTATTGATACTCAAAATAGTGAAAGGGAGGGTGTGAGTTCTTGACCCAGTTCTACTCTAGGGCTACAAAAAGTCTCCTAGGGCACATTTATTTTTCACTTCTGCTGAAGCTTTGAATGACCCTGGCATTTTACATTTGAGAAATTGTGAAATCAACAACACTGTAAAAGAACAGAAGTCTATACCTAACAAGACCTTATTAGAAACAGATAATTTCCAAATATGCTTCTATCATATCGTATTTTAGGCTAAATTATCATTCTATGTATATTGATGGAGATAAAATTATGTTTTTTTTTTTGTTGTTGTTGTTTTTTTGCTAGCATATATCAGTTTCTTTTCTATTTGAGATTTTTGTTTCAAACCTAGGTAACAGCTCACCTATTGGGCCTAATGTGTAAACAGCTGAACCTCTCCTCTGCTCAAATAGCTGAAATCATAATTGCCTTCTTTATAACTTGGCCATAGGCAAAAACTTGAATAATGTGTTCTCTTTCAGCATGCCAAGTCAGGATCTGAGAATATAAGACAGGGTCTTTGTTGGATTATCCCCCAGAATGCACGATAGCGTAATGTAACTTCAAACTAATTCCTCCTAAAAGGCTAATGTTTTTTGCTTAGTATGTTATTAACCTAACTATCCAAGTCATTAGATTTTTATTGTAATAGTACTTAGAATAACTGGCGGGACATCTGCAGCTCTTTCCCATCCATGCAATTTGCTTTGACACCGCTATGTTAACAGCTGAAGGCTTTATGTGATAATTATATGAACAAAAGTATGCACTGTCTTCGTAATGTATGTCCATAGAGGATATTATCCTAAACAATACAGCCTAAGCCCACAATTATATAACATTCCTTTTCATGAAGATGATGTGACAAAGCCCAAATAAGGTCGAGACTTAAGAAATAGCCTTTTAAAGAGTTTTTAGACTTTAAGTCTATTTGGTAAGAACTGTAATACTTTTATTATTCCATAAACCTCAAGATAAACCTGACAAAAACGCTTTGATCAAAATTCAATCTATTGCTTTTCTGAACAATTTTAGGTTACTGTTAGATTAGAACTTCCAGAGAAGAAGATAGAAGTGTTTGCTTGTTTTTGTTTGTGGTTATGATTTTAAAGATGGATCTACTGCATGGAAATGGGTTCACTTTGGCATGAGAAGCCTCTCCATGCCTGTATCCCAGTTAAGCAGACAGTCTTCTGACTGTGTAAGTAGCAGTTGCTGTTCCTGTTATAATAATTTGCTTTGGCAAAAGATTTTATTCTGTATTTACTTCTTTTTTTTTTCTTGTTGTGGGTCATTTAAACATCTGTTCTTATGACAAGGGAGTTTTCCAGATGGATGTGTGTTTGTTGCTCTGTCAGAGAAGTCTAATTTTATAAGTAAAGGAAGTAGCATAATGGCCAGAGTGTTCTTTATTCCTCTCTACCCCCTGATATTAATGAGAAAAATCTTTTGGAATGAATGCCATCTCTACATTAAAGCTAACCCACATCAGTCCTCCCTTTTTTATAACATGACCTTATTACAATCAGGCCAATTGTTCTTAGCCTTTTTCAGCACTCATTTCATTGTTCCTCCAGCTAAAGATACACTTCTTTTCTTTGTAATACATTGAAAGTCCATTCATTACAGGCCCAACCTAAGACTTCTTTAGACATTCTATAAAGATGTTTTACTGAGGGTGATGCATTTATAATAAAAAAAAACAAGGATTTTGGTGCCAGATGGTTTTATGTTTGATTCCTGATTCCACTACTGACTAAATAAGAGCCACTGGGTGAGTTACTTAATCTTTCTGAATCCCGATTTTCTCATATTTAACAGAAGCAATATCTATCTCAGAGTTTTTGTAAGGATTAGATGAGATGAAGTTTGCTTGGCACTCAATAAATTTTAGATACCTATATTATACCTGTTTATGATCATTTTCCCCTTAAGCAAAGGGGAATTTATTTGCATCAAGTTTGTTCATGCCCGTGATTGAAATATCCAAATTATTATACAAGGTTTGCTTGTGACATACACCTTTATCATTCTTGCCTATCCTCCTCCTTTTTTTTTTTTTTTTGCTGATAACCACTTTCGACTATTTTACTTCCTGATCCCTTAAAACTCTTATTTTGCAACCTATTCATCTGGTGGTTTTAGGTAGTATTAACTATTGATATAAAAGATAAAATGGAGCTTGCCTTTATGGTGCCTCATTATCTTCAACACTCTCTCTTCCTATGATGCCTTTCTGTTGTTATAGTTATATCATCATTTTAGTTAGATCAGTATTCAGATTTATATCATTATGACTATGTAAAGACTAATCACAGGTGATGAGACTGAAGATATGCCATAATTGTTTTTCCTTCCAAGAAAGAGTTGTTAAATGCCTTGCTAGCTTTTTCAGTTTAGTTTTATGTATACTTATTCTTAGTTCAAGCCTTAATATCCATCAAATATCCAAGGGATATATTCATATTTTAGATAAGATCTCTCTTAGAGCTGTCTGATCTGCTCGTTCTAGTCTTGTCCTCAGAACTAATGTGCTAGTTCTGAGTCTTGACCTCAAGAGGCCATGCGCATTTACATGTTCTGACTCTCACTTTCCTGCTTTTGCCATGAGAACCTGCCTAGCCGAGCCTGCTGGACTATAGAGCACGTGTGGTAGCCTAGTGCTTCCATCACTGCAGCCAATAGTCAGACATGAAATAGCCCGGTCAATGCAAGAATTATCCCGCTGAGCCAAGACTAAGTCACTGATTTGTAAGCGAAATAATTACTTCTTATTTCTATGCTTCATTATTGTGGCCATAGAAATCTGATAAAGGGTTTCATTCAAACCCTACTTAAATTATACCTATATCAGTTTAACAACCTCATTGCTGATTATTCAATACCGGGTCAAACTTTTATACTCGTTTTTCATATATAACTTACAATGCTAGTTGAAATATCTGCCAAATATCTTGAGTTCTCCAGCTGGTGCTTCTGGTCCATTTGAGAAAATGATCCTAAATATTGAAACAAATACTTTACCATGAAAAGTCATATGTGGTCAGTGGCTTGGCAGGCCCCTACCAAACAATAAGCCTGGAATGTCGAAGAATTCTTAGGAACTTATCAACTTGACCAAACAAGGGCAAAATCAAATTCATAACAACCGGGCACTAACAAAATAAGACCATGTGTAAATTTTTAAAATAATTACGTAAATCATTCCAGACCTTGACTAAGAGCTGTATTTTTAAATTGATAATAATTAAAATCCTTGTACTTCAACATGTTAATTCCCATTTCGTTTCCAGATAACACTGATATTTCAAAAATGAATGGTCCAAATACTTTTAGTAAAGAAGTTTCAGAACTCACACATAATTCTCTGCCTACTTATCTATTTTATTCAAGGAAAGCACATTTGAAACAAAATGCCTAGCTTTCGCAAGGAAATGCAAGATCGGTCTTTAAATAGAATTAAAACTATATATATTCAGAATGTATAGTACAGCCCTCAAGAGACTACACTCCAAAAGTGACTTTTAGACCAGGAAACTGGAAAGAGAATATTGGAGGCCCTCCCCATATAAAGATGACTAATAATGAAAGAGGAAATATGGAAATAAAATGAAAACTTCTTCACTTTCTGGCAGATCTTCGAAACTTTCATTTCAGGGAGGAGTTATCGGGTTTAATGTTGAAATCCTTTAAGTTATCATCCCTTTATATATTTGATAAAATAGATGGAGCTGCCTAACAAGGTAATTTTGGGAAAACAGAATGGCGATTGGCTAGCTCTGGACAAAACTGAGATAGTGTGGTTTGGGCCAGAAGAACAGTCTTTTGTATTTCCTTCCTCCACACCAGCATCCCTTCCCATGTTTTTGCAAACATGGAATTAGTAGATTAAGCTGACACTAATATGCTATATCTACCTCTCTTTACCCATGTAATCTTACCATCTAATCTTACTCTGAAAAAAGTTCCTAGAGAAAGTGTTAAGACTAAAGAGTAAGTGACAGATATGTCTGCGTCGATAACCCTTTCGAATGCTTTGTATTTTCATTTTAAACTAAAGGAACTTTTGATATCGGCATTTCAGACATCTACAAATCACTTTAGTAGACAAAACTTACACATTTACCAATTTACCAACTCATACATTATGTTTACCTCTACAAAAAAACTGGCTCTGGATGATTATATTAGAGAGATAGGCTTTGTGAGTTTTCTTGGGATGGAGGTTCCTCAGAACAATGCATCATGAAGAGCAAAGTACATCAGTCAGGAAGCTGTGAGAAATTGTCATTCTTTATTATCTTGTCTCATTATTTTTCTTCTGTGTCATTGAGTTCTTCGAAATCTGATCTATGATCTTTCATTCCCATACCTTACAGAAAGTTTCCATGTCACACATTGCTTCTGGTATAGAGCAATTTATGTCAAAAAAAACATTACGATGTGTCCCCATCCACCTTATTCACTGGATCTGGCACCATGTGACTTCTAGTTATTCCCCAAAGTCAAAATGACCAGGAAAGATAAGTGTTTTGAATTGATTTAGGACATCAGGGCAGCCATGACAGCACAACTAAAGACACTCAGAAAAGAGGACTTTCAGAACTGCTTCAGAAAGTGGCAAGAATGGTGGGATACATATGTTTCAAGTGAGGGGGAGTGTTTTGAGGGGGATTAATGGCAATGTGTCTTTTACTGTAACAATTTTTTTTTTAAATTTAAACATTCACTGTATTGTTTGATCACATCTCGTAAATTAATCTGGGTATTCAAGGTCTCATCTTTGACCTCAACAAGCATCCTAAGTTCCTGGCCTCATTGCCAACTATTTCCTCATATGATGCCTCGTCTTCAACCAACGTATTAGCTCTCTTGACCATACACATGCCCAGAACTTTTTTGTTACACACGCCCAAATTACTCTATAGATAGAGGTCTTCCTCTCTATACATCCAAATCTTTCTTTCTAAACAGCTCAGATCTCATCTCTTTCTTTGAATTGATGACAACTGAAACCCTAGCACTTTTAATGTCTAACTGTCTAATATAAAATTTCTAGTCAACACTGGTGTTTAAAGAATGAAACTCCAAGCCAAGCATATTTTTAGTCAAGCAGTTTTAAAGCTTAACCCATAACTATCTGCCTGTTTATCCATTCTAGCCCAGGAAAGCACATTCAGAACCAGATAGTTTGATATCCCATTGAAAAGTAGCACCATTCCAGACAAAGCCTGTCTGAAGTGACCTATCCCTTCTCTGGATTCGTATAGCAATAATTGTATGAAAAATTAATTTGACTTCTATATGGACTGTCTTTGAAATCTTCTCTACACTCTCTTAAACAACTCTTTAAATGTTATTTAGATACATGTATTTATATTTCATTTATTCAATTACCTCAAGAATTTTTGGAGAGCAGAAACTATAATGATTTTAATGTTAGCCCCATATGGAGATATCTACCCAGGAGACAAATCATAAGTATTGGCTAGATTTCACTCTTTTTTAAAGCAAACCTAAGATTTTTTTTTTTTTTTTATGTAACTGAAGTAGTGCTTATGTGTTATATCATTAAGAAGAAACCTAACTCTTCCCTTTTTATCTATGGAATAAGGACAAGAAAAAAGGACAATAGGAAGATTGTTCAGGAATATAATAATTATAAATTATCATGGTTGTATTCATATTAAAGTTAACATTTTTCTGAATTTATTTCTCATGCCTTTCTCATTAAGTGGTTTTTAATAAGTTCATAGTATAAATATCCCTCAATTTAAATAAATTTTATTTCAGCATTGCTAATAAATATTAATAAATAATTTTAAACAAGTATGCAATAATTATTCCTGATTAAAATATTCGGCTACAGAAAAATGATTCAACATTTGTTTCCGACGGCTGAGAAGCTAGCAGTTTTCCTCCAACTTAAGTGAGAAAGACTCTTTTCTGCAAGGAAGTCTGCTAGCCCAAATCTCATTATGAGTAACAGGAGACATTTACTTTGAAGTTATGTATCACTTTTTAAAACATCATAATTATTAACTGAGAAAATTAAAAACAGAATAGTGTTGATCAATGGACTATGTGTTCAATGATAACATCAGATTAATCAAAATTAAAAGCAATTTTGGTGTAATGAAACAAAAAATAGCCAACAACTGATTTCAAATAAATATGAAATTATGTTTCCCCTCTGGGTAATACAAGTTACAATGTATTATCTCTAAATTTAAATCAGTTTTCTTCTCATACCACTGTTAACAGTGTTTTCTAAACTGTGATGTTTTTTGAATCACTTGAAGAAAATAAAAATTGTACCTAGTAGGGAAAAGATTAATGTAATTATGGAATCACTGTTAAATCAAAACGAAGCTTTGAATTCTGGCTTAGCTTAATATTTTCCCAAATCCTTTTTCCAGGAATATATTTTAGAATACCCCTTAAAGCAGTTAATCGATTTGCCAAAGATAGGTTAATTTCTCTAGGATATAGTAACATATCAGGGGCTCAAGTTTTTTTGCTGTTTTTGACAGGCTGGGCTCCCACCTGCAGGGAAAAGTCACATCAGCTGCTGTGAGGGGAATTCTATGTTGTTGAGTCCTTGTATGCATGACCTCAGTATCTGTTATTATGATCACTTTATTCATGAGTCCATTAAACAAGCACTGATTGAGTGAGGAAAGGTGATTGACACCCATAGGGTAATCTTATCTAACTGATTATTGAACAACTCCTTCACAGTTCCTTTTGGTGAGTTTTACTGAGGGCACAAATGTTCTCGTACCACTTGGACCCATTCCAAGAGGTCCATCCACATTTCTCTTCCCAAAACCAGTTTGTCACTAGTCCTCCTGTCTTATTCTTTCTAAATCCCTGAGTGTTCAACCTAGTCATCAGCCACTACACACAAATTGGTGTAGATTTGTAGTCTTCTCACCAAGAGACTTTTCCTTTCCCTTCCATGCTACCCCTCAGATAGGTTGTATAGTAAACTAGTCTTCTGCCATCTGGGGCCAGCAATTGATTTATCACCTTTAAAGCAGACTCAAATTGCCCCTCCCCTTGAGTCAACTGTTCACAGGAACACCCCTTAAGGCCATTCCAGAGGATCAGAAACAGAGCAATAGGGGTAACTGCACTGGGGAGCAGTCACTTATGCATTCAGCTTTCTTGTGCTGTCAGAATCTAAGATATTCTGGATTTCATATTTACCACTTTAATTTGTTGATAGAGAACTATTAAGCATACTTGATTTTATGCTTGGAGAACAAGATAGAAACACTTAGTTTTAGGAGCTCAGGTTGTAGTCACCTGCTTGCAGTCTCTGCCTTAGACCAGTAACAAGCTAAGAACAGTTAGCTAAGGAAGACATGGCTTTATAATAGGACCTTAGAGGTCTGTACTATAGGACTCTTATTTGGGCTTGTATGTGTTTTATACAACATATCAATCTGCCAAAGATATCACAAGCCCCATTGGATCTGTTGCTTCATAAGAGCCAAGGGAGAGAACTGTTTGTACTGCAGCCTAGATCTGCTGGAATGCCTTCTCTTGCTCTGGCCCCACTATTGTAAACAGTTTTATAAGTGGTTCACTTGATAAACATGTAAGAGCCACGTATCCACATGTGTTATATATTAATCCAAATAAGTCCATAAACTACTTCATCTCTTCCTTATAGGAAAAAGAGAACCCCTAGTAGATTTTCACTTTGGATGCAATATCTCAACAAGCTCCAGACCACTGAACCCCACCCCAAAATTTAATTAGCAATATCTAAATTTTATGTGGTATGTTTTCCATCCTCTTTCAAATGTAGATATTACCTAAAAATTTATTTTACTGCCATTTACTGCCTAGCAACATGATTGATATACAATACAAGCGTTACATCCTAAAATGATAAGAGGATAAAAACAGACCAGTGTGCTAGATATCCTAAGGGATGATAAGATGATAAAAATCCCTGAGTACTAAAAGATGACATAGAGCTAGGAGATTAACAAATATAAAGGTGAAGGTTTATGTTTACCTCTACCAAGTGAAAGCAAATTTCTTCTGGTGACATTGATTGCTACAGAGCAAACCAATCTCCACATAAGTGTTGATTTGCCCCACC
Organism: Rhinolophus hipposideros; assembly: GCF_964194185.1. NCBI lineage: Eukaryota > Metazoa > Chordata > Mammalia > Chiroptera > Rhinolophidae > Rhinolophus > Rhinolophus hipposideros. Next base: position 76,899,810 of record NC_138050.1, on the reverse strand, counting down.
AAAGAGAACCATAAATAAAGGAGAACCATATGAAACAGCAGCTAAATGGAGTCATGAGATGCTTATGAATATTATAATTCATTATCATTCCCTAAGATCTACCCAACTGTCTTCTGCATAAACTAAACAGGTAATGGGGAAATGCTAGAAATCATCACTATTGGGCTACATTCTTGATAATGGCTCTCATTTCTGAAATCCCCCAGTGATGTGGCATTGCTTTTGACTTGTCAATTTATGAGGAGGCATGCTCCACACCTTTTCTGTTTGCCATTCCCACTATCGTAGTCTTAACAGCCTGTGTCAGGGAAAGATTGGGAAATCTGCTATTTTCTGAATATATCTCATCAAATTATTGACAAAAGGAACTAAGGAACTAATGAGAGCATATGTTTGGGGCTCATTGGACCCAACACGAATGGTCTTTGAACAAAATTTCATTTATCCTCTGACATCCACCTGACCAGTAGGTCACAGTGACATTTTGGTTCCCAAGAATTGGTCTTAGGCTCAATCTACCTCCAATAACCCTTCAAAGTCCTGGATATTTAACTTTCTTCAGTGTGCAATAGCCACAGATCTTTTTGTGGAAGTCTAGAAGGAAGACTTAAATAAGTATGTGTGATATTTACCCAGGATTTTTTTTCCCCAAAGTTACCCATCTCCTTTATTCAGGGAACGCTGGCTCTGTGACAGGACTCAAGGCTGAAAGTCATGTTCAGCAAACCAGGGTTTTATATTGTTTTGCTAGAGATTCAGTGCCTTGACCATCTATTTTGATCCCACTATTCCATGATCACTTACCCAACATCGACGATCACTGTAGGCCTGACCAATAGAGGAACGGTGTCCACCTTGCCTCTGGCTTGTAAGCAATGTGTTTGGCCTCAGTTCCCCTGGGATCTCAACATCTGCACTGACATCAGGGAGCCCATCCTGCATGACGTCAGTATCTGTTATTATGATCACTTCATTCATGAGCCCATTAAGCAAGCACTGATTGGGTGAGGAAAGGTGATTGACACCAATAGGGTAATCTTTTTTTTTCAATTTAATTTTTTTAATTTTTTTTATTTATTGGGGTGACAATTGTTAGTAAAATTACATAGATTTCAGGAGTACAATTATGTATTACATCATTTATAAATCCCATTGTGTGTTCACCACCCAGAGTCAGCTCTCCTTCCATCACCATATATTTGATCCCCCTTTCCCTCATCTCCCACCCCCAACCCCCTTACCCTCTGGTAACCCCTAAACTATTGTCTGTGTCTGAGTTTTTGTTTCTCATTTGTTTGTCTTGTTCTTTTGTTGTTTTTGGTTTGTATACCACATATCAGTGAAATCATAGGATTCTCTGCTTTTTCTGTCTGACTTATTTCGCTTAACATTATACTCTCACGATCCATCCATGTTGTCACAAATGTTCCTATATCATCTTTTCTTATCGCTGAACAGTATTCCATTGTGTATATATACCACAACTTCTTTATCCATTCATCTATCGAAGGACATTTTGTTTGTTTCCATGTCTTGGCCACCGTAAACAAAGCTGCAATGAACATTGGAGCACATGTGTCTTTATGTATAAATCTTTTCAGATTTTTGGGGTAGATACCCAGGAGAGGGATTTCTGGGTCATATGGTAATTCTATTCATAATATTTTGAGGAACCTCTACGCTGCCTTCCATAACGGCTGCACCGGTCTGCATTCCCACCAACAGTGTATGAGGGTTCCTTTTTCTCCAAAGCCTCTCCAACACTTGTTACTATTTGTCTTGTTGATGATAGCCATTCTGACTGGGGTGAGGTGATGTCTCATTGTGGTTTTTATTTGCATTTCTCTGATGATTAGTGAGGTTGAGCATTTTTTCATGTCTATTTGCCATTTGTATGTCCTTTTCGGAGAAATGTCTCTTCAGGTCGTCTGCCCATTTTTCAATTGGGTTATTTGATTTTTGTTGTTGAGTTGCATGAGTTCCTTGTATATTTTTGATATTAGCCCCTTATCGGAGGCACTGTTTGCAAAAATCTTCTCCCATTCAGTTGGTTGCCTCTTTATTTTGTTGATGGTTTCTTTTGCTGTGCAGAAGATTTTAAGTTTCATATAGTCCCATTCGTTTATTTTAGCTTTTACTTCCCTTGCCTTTGGAGTCAAATTCATCAAATGCTCTTTGAACCCAAGGTCCATAAGTTTAGTACCTATGTTTTCTTCAATGCAGTTTATTGTGTCAGGTCTTATGCTTAAGTCTTTGATCCATTTTGAATTAATTTTGGTACATGGTGACAGATAGCACTCCAGTTTCATTCTTTTGCAAGTGGCTATCCAATTCTCCCAGCACCATTTATTGAAGAGGCTGTCTTTTCTCCATTGTATGTTTTTAGCTTCTTTGTCAAAAATTATCTGTCCATATTTATGTGGTTTTATTTCTGGGTTCTCAGTTCTATTCCATTGGTCAATGTGTCTGTTTTTCTGCCAATACCATGATGTTTTGATTATTGTAGCCCTGTAGTACAAGCTGAAGTCAGGTAGTGTGATACCTCCAACATTGTTCTTTTTTCTTAAGATTGCTTTGGTATTGGGGGTCTTTTGTGGTTCCATACAAATCTGATGATTTTTTTGTGCTATTTCTTTAAAAAATGCCATTGGGATTTTGATGGGGATTGCATTAAATCTGTATATGGCTTTGGGTAATATGGCCATTTTAACTATGTTGATTCTTCCAATCCATGATTCTTTCCATTTCTTTGTATCTTCTTCAATTTCTTTAAAAAATGTCTTATAGTTTTCAGCATATAGGTCTTTCACATCCTTGGTTATGTTTATTCTCAGGTATTTTATACTTTTTGCTGTAATTGCAAAAGGAATTGTTTTTTGTATTTCTTTTTCTGAGATTTCATTTTTAGTATATAGGGATGCAATGGACTTTTGTACGTTGATTTTGTAGCCAGCAACTTTACTGTATTCGTTGGTTGTTTCTAACAGCTTTTTGGTGGAGTCTTTAGGGTTTTCTATATATAGCATCATGTCATCTGCAAAGAGTGATAATTTACCTTCTTCATTCCCAATGTGGATGCCTTTTATTTCTTTCTCTTGCCTGATTGCTCTGGCAAGGACTTCCAACACTATGTTGAAAAGCAGAGGTGATAGCGGACAGCCCTGTCTTTTTCCGGAATGTAGAGCAAAGGGCTTCAGTTTTTCACCATTAATTATGAGATTAGCAGAGGGTTTGTCATATATGGCCTTTATAATGTTAAGGTGTTTTCCTTGTATACATATTTTATTAAGTGTTTTAATCCATAAATGGATGTTGTATCTTGTCAAATGCTTTTTCTGCATCAATTGATATAATCATATGATTTTTGTCCTTTATTTTGTTTATGTGATGTATCACATTGATGGATTTGTGAATGTTGAACCATCCTTGTGCCCCAGGGATGAACCCCACTTGGTCGTGATGAATAATCTTTTTAATGCATTGTTGTATTTAATTTACTAGAATTTTGTTTAGGATGTTTGCATCTGTATTTATCAGAGATATTGGTCTGTAGTTTTCTTTTTTTGTGTTGTCCTTACCAGGGTTTGGTATCAAGGTAATGTTGGCCTCATAAAATGAGTTAGGGAGTATTGTCTCTTCTTCAATTTTTTGGAAGAGTTTGAGCAGGATTGGTATTAGATCCTCTTTGAAGGTTTGGTAGAATTCACTAGTGAAGCCATCTGGTCCCGGACTTTTGGTTTTGGGAAGGTTTTAGATGACTGATTCAATATCGTTAGTGGTGATCAGTCTGTTTAGATTTTCCAGTTCTTCATGTTTCAGCCTTGGAAGACTATATGTTTCTAAGAACTTGTTTATTTCTTCTAGGTTATTGAATTTGGTGGCATATAGTCCTTCTCAGTATTTTTGGATGCTCTTTTGTATTTCTGTGGTGTCCGTGATAACTTCCCCTCTTTCATTTCTGATTTTGTTAATTAGTGTCTTCTCTCTTTTTATCTTAGTGAGTCTAGCCAAGGGTTTGTCAATTTTGTTAATCTTTTCAAAGACCCCGCTCTTTGTCACATTAATTTTTTTCTATTGTCTTTTTGTTCTCTATTTCATTTAGTTCTGCTCTGATTTTTGTTATTTCCTTTCTTCTGCTGACCTTGGGTTTCATTTGTTCTTCTTTTTCTAGTTCTTTAAGGTGTAACATGAGGTTATTTATTTGGGATTTTTCTTGTTTCTTGAGATAGGCCTGTAATGATTATAAATTTCCCTCTTAAAACTGCTTTCACTGCATCCCAAAAATTTTGGTAGGATGTATTTTCATTGTCATTTGTTTCTATGTATCTTTTGATCTCTCCTCTAATTTCTTCTTTGACCCAGTTGTTCTTTAAAAGTATGTTGTTTAACCTCCATGTATTTGTGTTTTTTCCTCCTTTCTTTATGCAGTTGATATCCAATTTCAAAGCCTTGTGATCAGAGGATATGCTTGGTATGATTTTAATCTTCTTAAGTTTTCTGAAGCTGATTTTTTGTCCCAGTATATGGTCTATCCTTGAGAATGTTCCATGTACACTAGAAAAAAATGTATAGTCTGATGTTTTAAGATGAAGTGCTCTATTAATGTCAATTATGTCCAATTCATCTAATGTGTCATTTAGGGCTGCTATTTCGTTATTTATTTTCTGTTTGAATGATCTATCCATAACTGTCTATGATATATTTAAGCCCCCTAGTATAATCGTTTTGGTCAATTTCTCCCTTTAGTTCTGTTAGTAGCTGCTTGGTGTATTTCGGTGCTCCCTGATTGGGGGCATAAATATTGATGACTGTTATGTTTTCTTTTTGTATAGTCCCCTTTACCACTATGAAATGTTCATCTTTGTCTCTTGTTACTTGTTTCACCCTGAAGTCTGTTTCATCGGAAATCATTATCACTACACCTGCTTTTCTCTGGATACCATTTGCTTGGAGTGTCAATTTCAACCCTTTCACTTTGAGTCTACGCTTGTCCTTGTAGCTGAGATGTGTCTCGTGGAGACAGCATACGGTTGGGTTTAGTTTTTTTGATCCAATCTGCTACTCTGTGTCTCTTTATTGGTGAGTTCAGTCCATTTACATTTAGGGTGATTATTGATATGTGAGGATTTCCTGTCATTCTGTCTTTAGTTTTCTGGTAAGGCTGTGTCTCCATTGTTTCTTTGCCTTTTTATGGTGTATTATTTCTGTGTGGTGGTATTCTATGTTGTTTCCCTCTGTTTCTTCTTTTATTACAGTATATATTTCAGTTCTGGGTTGTTTTGAGTGTTTACCCTTAAGTTTATGTAAAAGAAAGTTTGATATTTAGAGCATTCCATTTTCTTCAGCACACTTACTTTCTCCATTTCCATATTCCTGTTCAGGCCTTTACTCTCCCTTTTTAAGTTTTGGTTGCCACAGATTTTCCCTGTTGATGGTGGTTAAATAGCGTCCTTTAGTATTTCTTGTAGTGCAGGTCATGTATTAGAAAATTCCCGCAGCTTCTGTATGTCTGGAAAGGTCTTTATTCCTCCTTCGTATCTAAAGGATATCTTTGCTGGATATATTATTCTTGGCTCAAAATTTCTGTTTTTTAATAGTTTAAATATTTGCTTCCACTCCCTCCTGTCTTGTAGAGTTTCTGCTGAAAAATCTGATGATAATCTAATGGGCTTTCCTTTGCAGGTTACCGTCTTCTTTTCCCTGGCTGCCTTGAGGATTCTTCCTTTGTCGTTGATTTTAGACAGCTTCAATACAATGTGCCTTGGAGAAGACCTGTTGGAATTGAGGTAATTAGGTGTTCTATTTGCTTCTTGGATTCAAGGATCCAGTTCTGTCCACAAGTTTGGGAAGTTCTCATCAACAATTTGTTTGAATATATTCTCTGTTCTCTTCTCTCTTTCTTCTCCTTCTGGTATGCCCATTATTCCTATGTTGCTCTTTCTGATGGAGTCAGAAAGTTCTCGTAGAGTTCTTTCATTTCTTTGAAGTCTCAGGTCTCTTTCTTCTTCCATCCATGTCATTTCCAGGTTTCTATCTTTGATGTCACTGATTCTTTCCTCCATCTGGTCAACTCTACTACCTAACCTGGATATTTTATTGTTAATTTCTTCTATTGAGTTCTTAATCTCCAGAAATTCTATTTGGTTCTTTTTTAAAATTCCAGTCTCTTTCATAAAATGCTCATATTGTTCTTTGATTGTGTTTCTGAGTTCATTAAACTGCCTTTCTGTGTTTTCTTGCATCTTGTTGATTTTTTTTCAGTATTGCAATCTTGAATTCTCTGTCATTTAAGTCACATATTTCTATATCTTTAAGTTCCTTTTCTGGAGACTTTCTTTCTGAGCTGTCTTGTTTGCTTGGTTATTCATGGCAATTACTGATTTATTATTTCTCTTCCTAGACATCTACAGGAGTGGCTTCTGCAATAGGTTGATAGGAAGAGTTCTTTCTTTTGTTTTCCAGTACTTGTTGGTAGATGTTTTATTTTCTCTCCGAAGGCAGCTTTTATTTCTCTCTCACATGGTAGTGCTATGTTTTGTGTGCACTATTCCAGCTTCTCACACAATGTGGGGAATTCCCTGGGAGATGGGCTTCTCCTCTGTTAATAGTTTGCCTGGGTCATAAGGTGCAGTGTCCATGTGGGTATGTGGAGAGCTTTTGAAGTTCCAGAGCTCTTCCTGCACCAGATTCAGAGCTTGTATGTTTCAGCAGTTCTGTTTACTCCTGCAGGGATCTGCCCAGGTGGGGCCCGGGGCGGGGTGAGTTGTGAGAGGTGGCCCAGAGCAATGGCAGCGACCATCTGCACAACTGGTTCTGCTTCCACAGCTCCTTTCTCTTTGCTGTAACTAGTTGGGCTGCCAATCTATGTCTGCGGTCCACAGTTCTCAGAACAGCAAATATTCTGTTCTTTTGATCTGACAGTACTACTGTTCCGCTTCTAGCACCGGGCAGGTCGGGGTGGGGCGAGCTCTGGGAGGGTAGGGAGGGAACCGCTAGTCTCAGTGCCTAAGGCTTCTGTTCTCTGTGGCAGTGAGGGCTTAAACCACCATTTTCAGCCTTCTTCCCTCTCAGTCTTTTCTCCACGGTCTCTTCCGTGAGTGTTGGGTTCAGCCATGTTATATGCTGCTGCCTCCGCCCTGTGGGCCATAAATGGAGCCCTTGCTGTCCGAGTTCTTCCCTCTTCCACAGCTGCGGTAGTTCCTGGATGTAGCGAGCTCGGAGCACTGAGCTAGTTCTATGTCCTCGGCCTGCCCGGTCCATCTCTGTACTTCTCGCTTACCTCCTCCCTCACCCCGAGATCCGCCCACCTTTAGGTGAATTGAGTAGTGGGCCTCTTCATCTTGCCTGTCTACTGTGCAGGGAGTTCTTTGTGGAGTTATAGTTGTTCGATTAGTTGTAAATTCCAAGGGAGATTTGCAGAGGCTCACCTCACACCGCCATTTTGATGACGTCTCTCCCCATAGGGTAATCTTATCTAACTGATTATTGAACAACTGCTTCATAGATAACAGCAAACATGCACATCTGCAACTCCATCTCCAAAGAATATCATCTACAGCACTTTTCAGAGATTCTTGCACTCTTTTCACTAATTTAAGTCTAATAGCTGAAGGAAGTTAATGACGTCTTGCCCTCTTGGGACAAGCGAACATAAATTACTCCCAACATTCTTATCCCTCTCTGATTTTTGGATTCCTACTCCTATGTCATACAGAGGAATTTCTGTCATCTCAGTTTTACTTAGCATAGACTGGCATTAAGTGTATTTCCTAAGAGAAATTTTTTCCAATGTAAATTGTTTACTCTGCAAAACTATCAACTAGTGTGAGTGTGGAATAATACAAAATTCATCAGACCTTTAAGTATCAACAAAGTTAACTCTGTGAACCCACGCTTAGAAAATTAATGGGAAATATGCTATACCAAAAAAAATAATAAACAAATAAAAAGTCATGGTACAGCAACAGAAGATCAAACTGATAAAATATTTAGGACGATAACAGAGGTAGAGATCAGAGGAGAAGAGTTGTGGGGCCTGGCAGGCAAATTGCTGAGCCAAGGAGGATGTTCTTGAAACTTAAGTTCTAATGGAACTTGACCCGTAGGAATTTGGACTTGCTTGGTACCACTGTAACTCCTGTCTTATTTCCTAATTGTCCATTTTGGAATGGGACTATTTGTCCTATGCCTGTTCTACCACTATGTTTTTGAAGCACATAACTTGTTTGATTTCACTGGTTCACTGCTGGAGAACTGTTTGCCTCAGGATGAATCATACCTTGAGTCTTGCCTGTATCTGATTCAGGTGATGTTTAGATGAGACTTTGGACTTAGACTTTAAAGTTAATACTGGAACAAGTTAAGACTTTTGAGGCTCTTTAGATGGAATGAATGCATTGTGCATGCAACAAGGACATGAATTTGGGGGAGGGGGGGTCAGGAGCAGAATGCCATGGACTGAATGTTTGTTTCCTCCTCAACTTTATAAGTTGAAACCTAATCCCCAATGTGATGTTGTTGGGAAGAATGTCCTTTGGGAAGTGATAAGGTCATGAGGGTGAAGCCCTCTTGAATGGGATTAGTCCTCTTATAAAACGAGATCCCAAGCCCCTTCTGCCATGTGAGGACACAAAGAAAAAATGGCCATCCATGAAACAAGGAGCTGGCTCTTACTAGATTGAATCTACCATTGTCTTGATGTTAGACTTCCCAGCCTCTAGAACCACAAAATTAAATGTTTGTTGTTTATAAGCCACCCAGTATTTTTTTTTATAGCAGCCTGCACTAAGAAAGAGTTATAAGACATTTATATAAAATGTTAAAAATTAAGCATAATGAAAATGTATTGACCTATTCAAATAGTCTTGATATAAAGGACAATGAATCCAAAATTGGATTTTCAGGAAAAAGAACCATCTGGAATGTGTAATTATGTTTGTTTCAAGTAGTTTTATAATTACTGCACTTGTCAGAAATGCCTTATGTTCTCCATTGTTTTGGTAAGATGACCAATAGCAATACATTTCAACATATTTTTATTGGGATGGTCATGTCAGTATGTTTGAGAGATTCATTTTTCAAAATACATTTATTGGGAACCTTTTATGTACCAAGCAGTGCTAAGCACTGTGTTTATCAAGTCAAATGAAAGGGCAGGGAGGGGACATGAATTAACAAAGTGCTAGATATTTCCAGGGAATATGCTGTTTTTTCCACTCCTCTTCACTCCTATTAATACACACTCTTTCCTTGTTAACATATTCTCTCCTCCAGCTGTAGCCATTTGGACGGCATCTCTGGCCAGTGTGGTGATTATACAGCACCACTGAAAACAAATCTAGTTACACATTCCAGTAGATACTCTTCCCTGCACGTCCTTCTATATCTCTTTCAATTTTAAATAACTAAACCAGTGTAGCAAAGAAGGCAACCTCCAAGTGCAGTCCACCACCCAGCTCTTTATTCATCTGACCTTGCGAGCTATTATCCCTTTCACTGACTCATCTGTTTTCTTCCTAGATTTATGTGGTTAAAGGATCAAGAACGTATCTGTGTGGATGGTTTCTTTTAGCCATCCTATTTTTCAGGTCTTCCTTAGCTGAAGTATCGTTTTATGCTGACTTCATGCCAGTTCATTACAGTTAACTGTATTGGTGAATTCTAACGCTGCAGTACCCCAAAAGCTGTTGTCTAGCAGCTATTTCATTTCTAATAGAACATGTAAACCATCTTCCTTTGAACAGTGCTATTACAAATTGCAGCTTGTATTTCTGATTTTTTCCCCCCAAATCTTTGAGGATATATCAGTGTACTATTTCCCAAGCTTACATCACACCACCCTGACATTTAAATCGTTGCAAAAATGTGTCTTGGAAATATTTCCTGTGTCTTTTTAGTCTAAGTTTCATAACTTAATCCCTACACAGGCAACTGCTGGCTCTTTTGCATCTTTCTTTGTTTATAACTCTACAAAACGTATTAAGATCCTCTGGTCTGTCCTTCTATATCAAATGGGAGAAAGACGTAAGCATGCTCTAAATGTAAAGATATAAAGGATGTAAATATGCTAGAGAACGGTTTGATTTGTGTTTGACTGAGGATCTTTCTTTTCTTCTTCACAGTCTTTTGGGAAATCAGTGGATACCAGATAGCACCAAATAGGCTCTTTTATTTCTCGTTGTCCCTACTGCATTTTCATCTTCTTCCTTTTAAGCATTAAATCCTCAGCTCTCAGGAGCTTCTAATTCTCCCTTCTTTCCACATTAATAATTAGCATATATTGGGAATCCTGGTTTTTGCTCCCTTATGACTCCATTCCATATTTTGTTTATCTTATCTTTCCTCATCCAGATCTTCACATCCAACATTTTATTTGCCTACTCATGTCCAGTCTTTTTCTGTCGTTATTGCAGGTTTTTTTTTTTTTTTCCATTCTCTTCCTTGGTATTTTTCTAGAGGATCATCATAGAATGCATTTGAAGTACAAAGTAATTATCATTCTCATATGAGGTATTGTATATAAAAAAACTGAAGGCCAATGACCTGGGTAGTGTCACAGATAATGACAGACCCAGGTTCAGAGGTTTGAGTCCAGGTCTTTTAGTTCGAGGCTGTCCCATCTAGACTCTAGTTTCCCATTCTGTGAAAGAGTGAGCCATTTTGAGCCCCAGCTTTATTTTACCTTTATATAAATTCATAACAGTAATCTCCAACCTCATGTTTAGCAAGATGTTAATTTTCTTTTTCAGGGCTTCCCATTTTAGGTAGTATTTCCCACATGATACTTGCCTGAACAAGGCAAAAGGAGCCAAAGCGTACTGTACTGGGTCAGACCTGCATGACTCGACACAATTTTGCAAATTAAGCAAATGATCTTAGTTTGCAAAATATTTTTTTTAAGAAGTAGCATACTACATCTGCTTCTTAGTCCTCAGACATACCATCTTGGGAGTCAAATTGCTCCCAATATGATGGATTTTATCTGTGTTCACTGATCAGAATGGCCTTCTCCCTATCCTCCCAGAATCACCTGATAGCAAAGAACTCTTAAAGGGTTATTATTATCAGACTTCGATGGAATTAAAAGCCTGCTGATTTGTTTATAAAGCTTCAGACAATTTTAAGAATAGTACATACTTGGTTAATAAAACTGCACTGAGGAGAGAGCATATGGTGATATTAGTTCTATGAAGAATGTTCATGCATCACTATTTTTTATCTAACAATGAGTTGTAATTTCTATACATAAAGATTTATCCTTTACCAGTCTTATTTGGAGTAGTATGTTGCCCCTTTTGTAGAATATAATGTCATATGCAACAATGGGAACAAAAGAGAAAGAAATTGACATAATTTTAGGCAGTTCATTCCATAATATATTCCTGATGTTTGATTTCCAGAATCTTGTTAAGCTGTCTGGACAGAATACGATTACTGATCACCTGTATTTTGCAGGTTGACTTCCTTATTTTAACATCCCCCAACTCCCAAATGTGATTCTCCCTTCCTCTTGAGCCACTGCAAGAAAAAGTACCATTGCATGTATAAAGAAGGATTCTTTTTAACTTAATTTTTGTTCTTTATTTGAATATAATCAGTGGCAAGTGATCAATTTGAGGTTCTGAAATTTGTGGCCATTGAGAAAAAATTTCCTGCATTAATGAAAGAAATCCAGGTGGCTGGCTTCTCCCTATACCATAGCAATTTCAGCACTCAGCCCTTTTCTCCTTTTCTGATGTGTACCAGCTCCAGCATACCTCATTTGGTTCAAGTACAAAAATAAATGAGTTTACCAATACAGCTAATGTTCTGAAATTGTGTGTGTGTGTGTGTATGTGTGTGTGTGTATGTATTGTTTTATATGTGTTTATAAATATAAACATGTATATAGATATATGTAAAATCACTCATTGACTAATTTTTCTGTTATTTTGGCGCAACTTTTAACTAACAGAATTATGCATTATAAGTAATTCTTGTTGCCCCATGTTTCTGACATAGAGGAATAACTGCAGGCTTTTGAAGAAGACAGACCTGGTTTAAATCACATCTCCAGCACTTACTAATTAGATAGCTTTAGGCAAGTGTGCTGGTTAATTTTATGTGTCAACTTAACTGGGTCATACGACGCCCATATGCTTGGTCAAATACTATTCTGGGTGTCTCTATGAGAGTGTTTTCGGCTAAGTTTCACATTAAATCAATAGACTGAGTAAAGCAATTGCCCACTCTAACATGGGTGGGCAATCAGTTGAAAACCTGAATAGAACAGAAAGTCTGACCTTTTCCTGAATAAGAGGGAATTCCTCCTGCCTGGTTGCCTTGGAACTGGGACATTGTTGCTTTTTCCTGCCTCAGAAACATCACCTGTCCCTGGGTCATGAACCTGGTAGCTTTTTTCTAGAACTACACCATTGACTATCTTGGGGCTCTAGCTGGCTGACGAGACATCTTGGGACTTCTCAGCTTCCATTATTGTGTGAGTCAATTCCTTATAATAAATATCTTTGCACATCTACTTTTTAAAAATAGGATATATGTATCCTATTGGTTTGATTTCCCTGGAGAACTCTGACTGATATAGCAGGTTCTTCTATCTTTTGCAACATTGATTTCATTACATGTGAAATAGGGATTATATTACTCATTCTACAAGGTTGTTGTAAGCTCTATGAGATCAGGAAGGTGAAGCACCTTGCACAAAATAGGTGTTTATTAAATGGTAATTTTTATTATAATGATTATTTTTCAGAGCAGAGAACCTTCCTAAAAGTCCTAATCTTGAGGGAGACAATTCTATTAGTTAGTCCAATTTTTTTTTTCTTTCCAAATTTGCCTTCCAACTGCAGAAAGATAAAGCTTTTGATTTCTGGCCAAGTGTTGTATATACTCTGATGTCACCTCTTTGAAAAATCCTGGTTGAAATTTTTTCTTACAAAATTCTGTAACTCAGCAAAGCAGCTAATGATCTATTGGTAATAGGCTTGATTTCCACTTTCTGTCTCCCCAGTTGTCAACTTCTTTTGACCCACCCCCTCAGGATTGAGGACCTGTCCTTACCTCTATGTAACACACATTCTTTATGCCTGGACCACAGAACAAGTCGTCATGAAAATTTGGGCCTTTCAGGCGTGAGATCAGATCTGAGAATGTGGTTGGAAGATGGGGGTGGGGGATTTGGGGTCTGGTGGTCATGTCAAATAGTGTAGAGAGCTCTGCTGTATAAATCCCTCTGAGTTGTGCTCTTTTTCTCCCTAATCTTTTCTCCCTTACCCTTCCAGACACACATACACCATTTTCTATTCTCCTACATTTCTCTCACTTGCCTTGCTATGTGCATATTTGCAGCAATATTGCACTTATGAGTCGTGATTGAACAAGTACTCAACCTCTCTGCTTTCACTTCCTCAATTTTAAAGTGGTGCTAGTTATACCCACTCCTGAGATTGTGGGGAAAATCATATGATATATCCAAAGTATCTCGTACCTTGCCTGGTACACAGTAGGTGTATCATAAATGGTAATTACAGCTATTATGTAACTCAGAATAGGTCATCAGTTCCAGGGTGAGTATACAGAGAAGAGATTAGGTCACAAAGATGTAGGAAAATGCAACCTTGTTAAATTAATGTGGGCAAAAAACTACAGTTGAAGTAGAAGGGATTTTTGTATATCAAAAACGTGTATGGGAAATTATATATATATAAGTATGTATATATATGTACATAGATATGTATATATATATGTATGCATGTATACATATATATAGAGAGAGAGTGCCATAAAAATGTATGCACATTTTTAAGAAAAGAAAACTATGTTAAAATTGTAGCACTCAATATATACCGATAACAAAAGATGAATACAAGTCACGTTTGACTTCTGCAATTACAAGAGGTGCTCAAAGTGGTTACCATCAGCATCCAGACACTTCTGATTATGGTGAACTACTGCTTGAGCAACGTTGACAAAAGTGTCCACTTGTATACATTTTTTTGGCATCCCCAGTATATGTATTAGTAGTATATATATTATATATACTATTATATATATTTTTATATATAGTTGACCGTTGAACAACGTGGAGAGTTAGGGGCACCTCTTCCCCTACCAGTTGAAAATCTGTGTATAACATTTAACTCTATAGTCAACCCTTTAAATGCAATGATTCAACCAAACTCAATGAAAATCAAAACTCAAATTCAACCAAAACTCAATGCAAGTATTTCTGATCTGCCATTAGGAATCTACAATTGGGGAATCAAAGTTGGGAATGTGAAAATACTGTTTTCTATCTGTGGTTGTTGGTTGAATCTGCAGATATGAAGGGCAGACTGTATTTATTGAAAAAAAAATCCACGTATAAGTCGACATGTAAGTGTTCAAGGGTCAACATACACACACACACACACACACACACACACACACAAAGTATATTTAAGACCAAACCAAGTTTAGAGATTGAACTGTTTAGTCACATAGAAGCAGCAGAAAAAATGAAGTGCTGGAAATGGTTTGTACGGATCCACAATGGGTAGAAGAGAGCAAAGAAAAATCACAGTTCAGGAATGACAGGAGTGTGGCTGGCAGGCTTGCAAATTGTCACAGAGAGATGTAAGGTGATATCTCATTGTGGTTTTGATTTGCATTTCCCTGATGATTAGTGATGCTGAGCACCTCTCCACGTGTCTGGTGTCCATTTGTATGACTTTGGAAAAATGTCTATTCAGTTCCTCTGCCCATTTTTAGAATTAAATTGTTTATTTTTTGTTATTGAGTTATATGACTTCTATAAATATTTTGGCTATTAATCCCTTTTTAGATTCATGAATTGCAAATATTTTCTCCCATTGTACAGATTGGTTTTTCATTTTGTTAATTGTTCTTTTGCTATACAGAAGCTTTTCAGTTTGATGTTGTCCCATTTGTTGATTTTTGCTTTTGTGGCTTGGACTTATATCTAAAAAAATAATTTCTAAGACCAATGTCAAGGAGCTTTTTCCTATATTTTCTTCTAGGAGTTTTTTTTTTTTTATTAGTTTCAGGTGTACAAGACAAGGTAATACTTAGACGTTCATC
Organism: Rhinolophus hipposideros; assembly: GCF_964194185.1. Lineage (NCBI taxonomy): Eukaryota > Metazoa > Chordata > Mammalia > Chiroptera > Rhinolophidae > Rhinolophus > Rhinolophus hipposideros. The sequence goes on along the minus strand of NC_138050.1, from coordinate 76,884,732 downwards.
ATTTATATCCCTCACACTGTGAACCCCCCTCCCCCCTCTTCTAGGAGTTTTACTTTAAGTCGTATGTTTAAGTCTTTAATCCATTTCAACGGGTGTGTATGTGTGTGTGTGTGTGTGTGTGTGTGTATGTGTGTGTGAGTGTTGAGATAGAGGTCAATTTCATTTTTCTGCATGTGGCCGTCCAGTTTTCCCCACACCATTTTTTGAAGAGACTGTCCTTTCCCCATTGAGTAGTCTTGGCTCTCTTGTCAAATGTCAGGTGTCAGTTAACGGGTACAAACTTGTAGTTAGAAGATGAAGAAGTTGTGGAGATCTAATGCATAGCACTGTGATTATGGTATATATTATAAAACAATCTAATTTAAAAAAGGGCAAAGGACCTGAATGGACAGATGAAAAGATGCTTAACATCAATAATCACCAGAGAAATGCAAATTAAAAAGCCACAATGAGATATCACCTCATATCTGTCAGAATGGCCATCATCGGTAAATCAACAAGTGTTGGTGAGGATGTGGAGAAAAGGGAGCACTCGTGCGCTGTTGGTGAGATTGCAAATTGGTGCAGTCCCTATGGAAAATAGAATGGAGTTTCCTCAAAAAAAATAAAAACAGAGCTACCTTATGACCCAATAATTCGACTTCTGGGTATTTATTGAAGAAATCCAAAACACGAATTCAAAAAGATATATGCAACCCTATGTTTGTTGCAGCACTATTTACAATAGCCAAGACACGGAAGCCATCTAAGTGCCCATCAATAGATGACTAGATAAGACTGGATAAAGAGGAGGTGATACATATATACAATGGGCTATTACTTAGCCATAAAAAGTAATGAAATCTTCCCATTTACGACAACATGGATGGATCTAGAAGGTATTACGCTAAGTGAAATAAGTCAGACAGAGAAAGACAAATACCGTATCATCTCATATGTATGTGGAATCTACGGAACAAAACAAACAAACAAACAAACAAACAAACAAACAAAACAGACTCATAGATACAGTGAACAAACTGATGGTTGCAAGACGGGAAGGGGTTGGGGAGCTGGGTGAAGGTGAGGGCATTAAGAAGTACAAATTGGTAGCTACAAAATAGTCATGGGGATGTAAAGTAAAGCACAGAGAATATAGTCAATGACATGGTAACAACTATGTATAGTGCCAGGTGGGTACTAGACTCATCGGGAGGAATCACTTAGTAAATTATATGAGTGTCTAACCACTATGTTGTACACCTGAAACTAATATAACATAATATTGAATGCCAACTTTAATTGAAAAATAAAAGAAAATACCGTGTCACATATTTCACAGTTGCTAAGAGACTAGATTATAAATGCTTTCACTACAAAATAAAAACTAATAAATATGTGACATGATAGAGGTATTAGCTAATGCTAAGGTGGTAATTATATTGCAATACATAAGTATATCACATCGACATACACCTTAAACTTACACAATATTATATGTCAATTATATCTCAATGAAGAAATGTTGCAGCCAGAGTATGAAGGACCATGGGTGCTCAGGCATCTACCACTTGTCCTATTCCTTGGTAGCAGCACTCCCTTAACGAGGATGCAGATGGTTGGCTGTTATTTGTAAGGACCAACCCATTATATCTAGATCACACAGCTAGCCAGAGAATTAGACTTTGATCCAGCACTTCCACACACCAGCTGCTCTGCAGAATAAGCTTTTTACTACATCACACGTTCTTATAGTGTAGGCTTTCTGAGAAATCTTCAGAAAGAGAAAAATACTTGAGCTAACTTTTCAATGGCATTCTCGGCAAGGAGCCCTAAATGGGTGAGCACAGTGTGTTTAGAAGACTCAGAGCAGAGAGTGTCTGAGGGTAGGCACCAAGTGGGCATGACAATGGAAAATGGGCTTTGAAAAAAAGTGCAATTTAGTAGTCCTTGAGCTAACAAATAGAGATATTACCCTGGAGTCCTGGAGTTATTGAAGAGATTATTAGAATATGTTAAGCAAGAATGGTGTGACGAGATTTGTGTTTGAACATGTAGTGAATAAATTAGAAAGGGATTAAACTGGAAACTAGTAGACCAATTAGGGAAAATTTCAGTAAATGATAAGAAATGTGTAGAAGTTCAATGTAGAACATGTTGGTGATGTTGGAGAGAAGGGACTAGCTTTGGCAGGTATTAAGGATGTTCGACGTAAGGCAAGTGAGTGAGAGGGAGGGGTCTGGCTTCTCTGCTAAGAGATTCTCCAGCTGGCATGAGACCCTGCTTTATCAGGAGAGTTTGGGCAGATAATGTGCTCCTTCCTAGAACTTAGCCTGCTCCAGTGATTTCTAGGAGGAAGCCGTTCTTGACCTTTCTAATTTGGGAACTAGAAAGATACCCCCATCTTGTCGAATAGGAATTCTTTGCCTTTGTAATCTTCTTGCACTGAATTGCACCTTCTTTGAATCACTGCTAAATATAGTGTTGATAAAGTCTAAAGCATACTTGGTTCAAATTCATAGCTATTGTGGGGACAGAGTCCCAGAGAGCAGTTTCCAGGCTCTCGGCTTCACGTGGGGGTTGGTTGGTTGGCAGAGAAGTGGAGGGAGGGTTGCGGCTAGCAATTGAGGTTAGCAAGTGCGGATGGCAGATTGTGGATCGTGTGGATCCTACTTCCTGTGTTTTGCCCGGCCACCAGTGAGACTGGGGTGCAGGAAGACCCCCTGTTGGGGTACTGGCACATGTTTGCTTTTGTGTCTTGACCAGCCACTATTGAGAATATAGTGGTATGACTCTCCTATCCTTCGCTCCATTGGCGTTCCTTTTTGGCCTCGCCATATCCTGCGTTCTTGTGAGGGGAGAGGGAGCTGAGACCCTACATGGCAGCTATACAACAGGTAATTGTTTTCTGATACACTTAAAAGTATTATGTTAATTGAGCACACAGACCATTCCAGCATACTATGGCATGTCTATAAGTACCTGTTCAGTTTACATAGTCTGTACATACTCTTTAAAAGAAAAAAACAGCACCCTCTGCCATGATACATCCAGGAAAACTAATTATTTTTGTAGGTGTTAAAATGGATATAGATTTAGCTTTGTCTTTGTATGTGTTTATGATTAAGTGTTACTGAGCATTAAGAAATAAAACCCTTTATGACTTTTTTTTCTAAAATCTAATACAGCAGTTTATCAAACTTAATTCCCTAATTGCAAACTAACAAGAGACGCTTTTACAATTACTTCAATGTTTGTAAGGTTATGACTCATGAACAAATTACTTTCATGGTTGGGTTGCGTTTATATAAGACAGGGTGTGAATTTTAAAAAGGAATCAACAAGATAGGACAGATTTAGGTGTGGACATATTTACGTAACATGTTTAAATATGGGCATAGAAAAGTAGAAAAACAAATACCTCTTCTGGCATGTTTGATACTTAAAGAAAAATTTGTGCACAACTGTATTAATAAATATTATGGAGCCTGAATGAAAATTGGCATCATGTAGGATCCTGGCAAAAAGCCCCTTAGGAGAGTCAGTCGAAAGTTAGTGACACCTTAAATCCTTAAGAAAATATGGAACAATGCCACTTGCAAATCCTTCATCTACAACAGATGGAATGCAAGCTCATTCCAAATAGCAGGCTACTCAACAGTGGCAAATTAAATCACACCAATATTGGTAGTGTAAATCTGTGGGGGGAAAAAAGGAAATAGACATACAACCCAAGAAATTAAAATGGAATATTATTACTGTGTTTCACATCTAGTAATATACCTCACTCACAGGTGATATTCTAACTCACTCTGGTGATGGTCAGTCATGCTATTTGTCTTGTTTTATGCTGATTTGCCTTTTTGCAAATACAGTCCTGCTATTGTCATGCATTTACCCACATCTGAATCCTGTATCCCTCAGATTTTAAGATCAGACATTATGCCTAATGCAGTTCTTTTATACAGGAAGCTCTTTTAAGGGCTGGCAAATCTTAAATAACTCTTTCCAGAACGTTTAATAAGGGTCAAAAACCTGAGTCTCCTCTATGGTTCTGAAACCATACCAAGTGTCTCCTAACAGACTCTGCCCACAGGTGAGGCCAGCCTGTTCAGAGGCAATCTCTGAGCAAGTTCAGAATTGTGCAGTAAGTAGAGCACTATTCATTACCATTTATATTACAGCTAAACTGGTCTTATTAAAAGATTAACTGCAGGACAAAAGATAACTTCTAGAGGCTTAAGAATTATATTTTAAAATGTATCTCTAAGTAGGAGATTAGAAAAAAGAATTGTCATCCAACTAATAGGATATTTTGTCGTGGTGGTGGTGGTGGTAAAGATTATGTAACAAAGGACTGCAGCCATATTTCATAAACGTATAAAAATTTCTAACTTTCTTCTCTTTTTCACTCTGTATATATATATATACTTATGCATTTATTATACAATATATTATTATGCAATATATATTTATGTATATACATAAATATACATATTTAATTCTAATTCTATACATAGGCTAAATCAAATGGATGCCTACATCGTATTCCACTTTTACTCTTTCTTCAGATTCTCTGTTACTAATACTTAGGAGAGTAGCTCAAATTGTCACAGGTTGATTCAGAATTTCTGGGATTCTAACCTTATAGGTAGATAATTGGCAGCATCTGTTAGGAGCTTTTATAGAGAACAGCTTCTTTTCCCCCAGAGATACTTAGCAAGGAATTGTGCTCCAAATACTCTTGCCCTGAGCTTACCACCATTCTCTGAGCTCCCTGTCATTCTTGTGCAGTTCCCAGAGACAACGATGCTTTCCTTGCTCCTCTGGTTTATAGCTACTTCATTCAGCATTTCTAGAGGACAGCTAATATCACTGCTGTCAGGTGCAGAATCACAAGCTTCTTTCAAGGACTAATTCTGCAGTATGGTTTCTCAGAATCCTTAGAGATTGTCTAGAGGGTAAAAAATTTCCTGATGACTGCAGAATATTATCCAAATGATTGTTTAAAATATCTCCACATTGCAAAACTATGCAAACTGGAAGTGTCCAAACTCTGGTACTCATACTTAGTCAGAATCCTGATAGATGTTTCACATGTCTCTGCCATAAGTCTGTGAGACATTATCCCATTACCTTCTTTCTCTCCTATGTTCACATATCTAGTCCTGCTCATTCCACCTACTTCACAATCTCTTGAATCTTCTCTTCAGGTGAAGTATCATCCCCGGAGCTGAATCACATTCTCTCATATGGATGTTGTACAAACCTCTTCCTTGATTTCCTCACATGTACCACTGATCCCCTCTGATTATTCTTCATACAAGAGTCCAATAGGTGAATTACTTCTCAAGCTGGTACGTTGTCTCGACAGGTATTGATGACTATGTTCATCAAGTTAAGGACTGCTTTTTAGGCCCAAAATATCTCGTCATGCTCTCTGCCATGGGGCCCACTAGGTCCCATGAAATTAAAATTCAGACTTGAATTGTCTTTAACAAGTATAATGAACATAATATTGAAGTTAAAGACAAGTGATTAGAAAAAAACATATGTATAGATCCAAAACCACGTTTACAGCTCTTTCTTATCTAGGACTAAAGTTTTACCTATTTACTAAATAGGTATTTACTAAATAGTGATGTTTTAATAAGCTTTCTTTGGATTTGAAACATATGTGTTTTTCTAACCATGTCAAATAGTCTGAAAGGGTGTCTGTGTATGATGAAAGAAAAAAAAAACCCACAGGAATCACATCTGCTCTTGCACCTGATTTAAGAAAGACTTACTACCTGTATGTGATCATACTGATAGCAAGATACTCATGTTTGGACCTGCATACCAGACTGGATTTTTATAAACAATTACTGATAATAGAATTGCTCCTGTGTTTCTTTCAGAACTGTATGATACAAGAGAAACTCAGGAATATGTCTTGCTTCTCTTTTTTTCATATCGTCTTTCAGAGGTTTCAAATTAACAAAAGTTGATAAGAGTAATTTCTTTGTGTATAGCACATATGTACTAATTCAGAATGATATAAAGATAAACATATCTTACAAGTTTTTACACTGGATTTCATTTCATTTTCAAGATCTAAACATATGGATGTTTAAACCTGTGCTTCGGTATAGATTGTATGACTCTTTCTGAAAAAAAAAAAATCTGATCTTAGGGCTAAGTCTGACAATGACTTATTTTTCTAGCTTACACCTAAAAGTTTTTCTTCAGTTATTTGTTTTATTTTTAAATTTAATTCTTCAAGTCGTATATAAATATGTCCTCATTGCAAAAGATGTAAACAATACAGATAAAATGGAAGTCCCACCTGGTATCTATATCTCTATTGCCTAATCTCTCCCTTTCCTAAGAGTGACCAAGACTAGATATTTGATGTGTGTTTTTGCTAAACTTTAAAACACATGTTTCATGTATGTCAATGTATATGTTAAATATGTCACATAAATATACCAATAAATATTTCCTGACTTAGATCAAACCACTCTCTTTCTTAAAACTCTTCAGTGGCTTTCCATTTCAGTTAGTATGCAACCCATGTACCTTGCCCTGGCCTACAAGGCCCTTCAGGTTCTGGTCCTTACGTGCTTCTCCAACTTGTTTCCTACACTCTCACACTTGTTGACTATGGTTCGGTACATTGGATCACTCCACCTCTTCAATATGTCTTGCATGTTCCTCCCTCAGAGTGCTACCATGAGCCATTTTCTATACCCAGAATAGTCTACACCTAACCTTTACATGACTGGTACCTTCTCATTGTTCAGAACTCAGCTCAAATAGCATTTTCACAGAGTCCTTTCCCCAGAAGCTATTCTGATTATTTAGTCTCCTGCCAGTTACTCTCTAGCTAATGATTCTGTTTGAATGTTCACAACACTTATTATGACTTAGAATTGCATATTTTATTTATTTTTTTATTTTTTTATTTTTAATTAATTTTATTGGGGTGACAATTGTTAGTAAATTTACATAGATTTCAGGTGTACAATTCTGTATTACATCGTCTATAAATCCCATTGTGTGTTCACCACCCAGAGTCAGTTCTCCTTCCATCACCATATATTTGATCCCCTTTACCCTCATCACCCACCCCCCACCCCCTTACCCTCTGGTAACCACTAAATTATTGTCTGTGTCTATGAGTTTTTGTTTCTCATTTGTTTGTCTTGTTCTTTTTGGTTTATATACCACATATCAGTGAAATCATAGGGTTCTCTGCTTTTTCTGTCTGACTTATTTCACTTAGCATTATTCTCTCGAGATCCATCCATGTTGTCACAAATGCTCCTATATCATCTTTCCTTAACGCCGAATAGTATTCCATTGTGTATATGTACCACAACTTCTTTTTATATGTCTAATGGCCATCTGTATGTCCTCTTTGGAGAAATGTCTCTTCAGGTCCTCTGTCCATTTTTCAATTGGGTTGTTTGTTTTTTTGTTGTTGAGTTTCATGAGTTCCTTGTATATTTTGGATATCAGCCCCTTATCAGAGGAACTGTTTGCGAAAATCTTCTCCCATTCAGTTGGTTGCCTCATTATTTTGTCAATAGTTTCTTTTGCTGTGCAGAAGCTTTTCAGTTTCATATAATCCCATTTGTTTATTTTAGTTTTTACTTCCATTGCCTTTGGAGTCAAATTCATAAAATGCTCTTTGAACCCAAGGTCCATAAGTTTAGTACCTATGTTTTCTTCAATGCAGTTTATTGTGTCAGGTCTTATGCTTAAGTCTTTGATCCATTTTGAATTAATTTTGGTACATGGTGACAGATAGCAGTCCAGTTTCATTCTTTTGCACGTAGCTATCCAATTCTGCCAACACCATTTATTGAAGAGGCTGTCTTTCCTCCATCGTATGTTTTTAGCTTCTTTGTCAAAAATTATCTGTCCATATTTATATGGTTTTATTTCTGGGTTCTCAATTCTATTCCATTGGTCTATGTGTCTGTTTTTCCGCCAATACCAAGCTGTTTTGATTATTGTAGCCCTGTAGTACAAGGAAAAATCAGGGAGTGTGATACCTCCAGTATTGTTCTTTTTTTTTAATATTGCTTTGGCTATTCGGGGTCTTTTGTGGTTCCAAACAAATCTGATGATTTTTTGTTCTATTTCTTTAAAAAATGCCATTGGGATTTTAATGGGGATTGCATTAAATCTGTATATGGCTTTGGGTAATATGGCCATTTTAACTATGTTGATTCTTCCAATCCATGAGCACGGAATGTCTTTCCATTTCTTTGTGTCTTCTTCAATTTCTTTCAAAAATGTCTTATAGTTTTCAGCATATAAATCCTTCACATCCTTGGTTAAGTTTATTCCTAGGTATTTTATTCTTTTTGCTGCAATTGCAAAAGGAATTGTTTTTTCTATCTCTTTTTCTGAGATTTCATTGTTGGTATATAGGAAAGCAATGGACTTTTGTACGTTGATTTTGTAGCCAGCAACTTTACTATATTCATTGATTGTTTCTAATAGCTTTTTGGTGGAGTCTTTAGGGTTTTCTATGTATAGCATCATGTCATCTGCAAAGAGTGACAATTTAACTTCTTCATTCCCAATTTGGATGCCTTTTATTTCTTTCTCTTGCCTGATAGCTCTGGCGAGGACTTCCAACACTATGTTGAAAAGCAGAGGTGATAGGGGACAACCTTGTCGTGTTCCTGAACGTAGAGCAAAGGGCTTCAGCTTTTCACCATTAATTATGAGATTAGCTGAGGGCTTGTCATATATGGCCTTTATTATGTTGAGGTATTTTCCTTCTATACCAATTTTAGTAAGTGTTTTAATCATAAATGGATGTTGTATCTTATCAAATGCTTTTTCTGCATCAATTGATAGAATCATATGATTTTTGTCCTTTATTTTGTTTATGTGATGTATCACATTGATGGATTTGCGAATGTTGAACCATCCTTGTGCCCCGGGGATGAACCCCACTTGGTCGTGATGAATAATCTTTTTAATGCATTGTTGTATTCGATTTGCTAGAATTTTGTTTAGGATTTTAGCATCTGTATTCATCAGAGATATAGGTCTGTAGTTTTCTTTTTTTGTGTTGTCCTTACCAGGTTTTGGTATCAGGGTAATGTTGGCCTCATAAAATGAGTTAGGGAGTACTGACTCTTCTTCAATTTTTTGGAAGAGTTTGAGCAGGATTGGTATTAGATCCTCTTTGAAGGTTTGGTAGAATTCACTGGTGAAGCCATCTGGTCCAGGACTTTTGATTTTGGGAAGGTTTTTGATGACTGATTCAATTTCCTTACCGGTGATCGGCCTGTTAAGATTTTCCAGTTCTTCATGATTCAGCCTTGGAAGGCTATATGTTTCTAAGAACTTGTCCATTTCTTCTAAGTTATTAAATTTGGTGGCATATAGTCCTTCATAGTATTCTTGGATAATCCTTTGTATTTCTGTGGTATCCGTGATAACTTCCCCTTTTTCATTTCTGATTTTGTTAATTAGTGTCTTCTCTCTTTTTATCTTAGTGAGTCTAGCCAAGGGTTTGTCGATTTTGTTAATCTTTTCAAAGAACCAGCTTTTTGTCACATTGATTTTTTCTATTGTCTTTTTGTTCTCTATTTCATTTAGTTCTGCTCTGATTTTTGTTATTTCCTTTCTTCTGCTGACCTTGGGTTTCGCTTGTTCTTCTTTTTCTAGTTTTTTAAGGTGTAACATGAGGTTAGTTATTTGGGATTTTTCTTGTTTCTTGAGATAGGCCTGTAATGATATAAATTTCCCTCTTAAAACTGCTTTCGCGGCATCCCAAAAATTTTGGTAGGATGTATTTTCATTGTCATTTGTTTCTATGTATCTTTTGAGCTCTCCTCTAATTTCTTCTTTGACCCAGTCGTTCTTTAAAAGTATGTTGTTTAATCTCCATGTATTTGTGTTTTTTCCTGCTTTCTTTTTGCAGTTGATATCCAATTTCAAAGCTTTGTGATCAGAGAATATGCTTGGTATGATTTCAATCTTCTTAAATTTGCTGAGGCTGATTTTGTGTCCCAATATATGGTCTATCCTTGAGAATGTTCCATGTACACTAGAAAAGAATGTATAGTCTGATGTTTTAGGATGAAGTGCTCTATATATGTCAATTATGTCCAATTCATCTAATGTGTCATTTAGGGCTGCGATTTCGTTATTTATCTTCTGTTTGGATGATCTATCCATAGCTGTCAATGATGTATTTAAGTCCCCTAGTATAATTGTGTTTTGGTCAATTTCTCCCTTTAGTTCTGTTAGTAGTTTCTTGGTATATTTCGGTGCTCCCTGATTGGGGGCATAAATATTGATGACTGTTATGTCTTCTTGTTGTATAGTCCCCTTTACCATTATGAAATGTCCATCTTTGTCTCTTGTTATCTTTTTAACCCTGAAGTCTGTTTCATCGGAAATCATTATGGCTACACCTGATTTTTTCTGGGTACCATTTGCTTGAAGTGTCAATTTCCACCCTTTCACTTTGAGTCTATGCTTGTCCTTGTAGCTGAGATGTGTCTCTTGTAGGCAGCATATGGTTGGGTTTAGTTTTTTGATCCAATCTGCTACTCTGTGTCTCTTTATTGGTGAGTTCAGTCCATTTACATTTAGGGTGATTATTGATATGTGAGGATTTCCTTTCATTCTGTCTTTAGTTTTCTGGTAAGGCTGTGTCTCCATTGTTTCTTTGCCTTTTTGTTGTTGTCTGTTATTTCTGTGTGGTAGTATTCTATGATGTTTCCCTCTGTTTCTTCTTTTATTACAGTATATATTTCAGATTTGGATGTTTTTTGAGTGGTTACCCTTGAGTTTATGTAAAAGAAAGTTTGATATTTAGAGTATTGATATTTACAGTCCGCTTACTTTCTCTATTCCCATATTCCAGTTCAGGCCTTTACGCTCCCCCTTTTTATGTTTTGGTTGCCACAAGTTGTCCCTGTTGATGGTGGTCTAATAGCCTCCTTTAGTATTTCTTGTAGTGCAGGTCGTGTATTAGAAAATTCCCTCAGCTTCTGGATGTCTGGAAAGGTCTTTATTCCTCCTTCATATCTAAAGGAGATCTTTGCTGGATATATTATTCTTGGCTCATGATTTCTCTCTTTCAATAGTTTGAATATTTGGTTCCATTCCCTCCTAGCTTGTAGAGTTTCTGCTGAAAAATCTGATGATAATCTAATGGGCTTTCCTTTGTAAGTTACCGTCTTCTTTTCCCTGGCTGCCTTGAGGATTCTTTCTTTATCATTGATTTTAGACAGCTTCAATACAATGTGCCTTGGTGAAGGCCTGTTGGGATTGAGGTGATTAGGTGTTCTATTTGCTTCTTGGATTCGAGGATCCAGTTCTGTCCACAAGTTTGGGAAGTTCTCATCGACGATTTGTTTGAATATATTCTCTGTTCCCTTCCCTCTTTCTTCTCCTTCTGGTATACCCATTATTCTTATATTGCTCTTTCTGATGGAGTCAGAAAGTTCTTGTAGAGTTCTTTCATTTCTTTTAAGTCTCAAGTCTCTTTCTTCTTCCCTCTGTGTAAATTCCAGGTTCCTATCTTCGATGTCACTGATTCTTTCCTCCATCTGGTCAACTCTACTACCTAAGCTGGATATTTTATTGTTAATTTCTTCTATTGAGTTCTTAATCTCCAGAAATTCTATTTGGTTCTTTTTCAAGATTTCAATCTCTTTTATAAAATGCTCATGGTGTTCTTTGATTGTGTTTCTGAGTTCATTAAACTGCCTTTCTGTGTTTTCCTGCATCTCGTTCAGTTTTTTCAGAATTGCGATCTTGAATTCTCTGTCATTTAAATCACAAAGGTCCATATCTCTAAGTTCCTTTTCTGGAGACTTTTCACTTTCTTTCTGAGCTATCTTGTTGCCTTGGTTATTCATGGCAATCACTGATTTACTATTTCTCTTCCTAGACATCTACAGGAGTGTCTTCTGCAACAGGTTGATAGGTATGCGAAGAGCTTTTGGAGTTCCAAAGCTCTTTCTGCACCAGATTCAGAGCCCGTTTGTTTCAGCAGTTCTGTTTACTCCTGCAGGGATCCGCCCAGATAGGTGGGGCTAGGGGCGGGGTGAGTTGTGAGAGGTGGCCCAGAGCAATGGCGGCGACCACCACCACAGCCAGTCCTGCTTCCACAGCTCCCTCCCCTTTGCCGGAACTAGTTGAGCTGCGAATCTGTGTCTGCGGTCCACAGTTCTCAGAGCAGCAAATATTCTGTCCTTTGATCCGACACTGCTACTTTATCGCTTCTAGCACCGGGCAGGTGGGGGCGGGGCGAGCTCTGGGAGGGTAGGGAGGGGGCGGCTAGTCTCCGTGCCTAAGGCTTCCGTTCTCCGCTCAGCAGTGAGGGCTTAAACCACCGATTTCAGCCCTCTTCCCTCAGTCTTTGCTCCGAGGTCTGCCGTGAGCGAGCGTTGGGTTCAGCGGTTTTGTATGCTGCCCCCTCAGCCCTGTGGGCCGTAAGCGGAGCCCTAGCAGTCCGAGTCCTTCCCTCTCCCGCAGCTGCGGAAGATCCGGGCGCAGGGGGCTCCGAGCACTGAGCTAGGTCTGTGTCCTGCGCCCGCGCGGCTCCGTCTCCGCACTTCTCCTCTCCCTCCTCCCCCGCTCGCGCGATTCACCCACCTGGAGGTGAATTCAGTAGTCGGCCTCTTCGTCTTGCCTGTCTACTGTGCAAGGAGTCCTTTGTGGAGTTATTGTTGTCCGATTCGTTGTAAATTCCAGGGAAGCGTTACAGAGGCTCACCTCACGCCGCCATTTTTTTTCTATCTAGAATTGTATATTTTAAAAACCATGATTATTATCTTCTTTCTCTACTAGAATACCAGCCTCATGAAGGCAGGGTTTTTGAATGGTTTGTTCACTTATTTATATCTCCAATGCCTAGAACAGCATCCGGCACATAGCAGCTAATTGTTGAGAAATAAAACTGGAAAGGAAAGGAAAGCCTGTTCACACCATGATTCATGCAAAGGTTTTTAAAGTTCTCAGGAAAAGACAAGGGTGCCCACTCTCACCACTACTACTCAATGTGGAAGTCCTAGCCAGAGCAATCAGGCAAGACAAAGAAATAAAAGCCATCCTTATTTGAAAGGACAAAGTAAAACTATCTTAGTTTGCAGATGATATGATCAAATATTTAGAAAATCTTGAAGACTCCACCGAAAAAAATGTTAGATTTAAAATTAAAATTTAGTCAAATTTCAGGATACAAAATCAATATTCAGAATCAGTTGCATTTCTATATACTAATAACAAAATCTCTGAAAAGTAAATGAGCAACCCCAGTCACAATAACATCAAAAACAATAAAATACTTAGGAATAAATTTAACCAAGGAAGTAAAAGATCTGTAAACTGAAAATTATACTACTTTAATAAAGAAATTGAAGACGACACAAGCAAATGGAAGGTATTCTGTGTAATGGATAAGAACAATCAATATTATTAAAATGTTCATACCACCCAAAGCCCTCTCCAGATTCAATGTTTGATGCTTATCAAAATTCCAAAGACATTTTTCACAGAAATAGAATAAACAATCTCAAAACTCACATGGAACCAAAAAAGACCCCAAATAGCCAAAGCAATCTTGATAGAGCAAAGCTGAAGACATTAATCTTCATGATTTCAAATTATGCTACACAGTTATAGTAATCAAAACAGTATGGTGTTGGCATAAAAACAGACACAAGACCAATGGACAGGAAAGAGAGACCAGAAATAAAGCCTCATGTATACAGTCAAGGATCCAAAAATATTTAATGGGGAAAGAATATACTCTGCAATAAGTGGTGTTAGGAAAATTGGATAATCATGCAAAAGAATAAAACTGGACCCCCATCTTATACTACTCTCAAAAATTAACTCAAAATGGATTAAAGACTTAAACATAAGATCTGAAACCATAAAACTTCTAGAAGAAAACATAGAGAAAAATCATGTGATTAGTTTTGGCAATGATTTTTTTTTTTTTTTTTTTGGATATGACACCAAAAGCACAAGCAACAAATGTAAAACATAAATAAATGGGATGACATCAAACTAAAAATCTTCTGCACAGAAGAAAATATAATCAACAAAATCAAAAGACAACCTATGGAATGGGAGAAAAGAATTGCAAATTGTATATCTTCTAAAGAGTTAATATCCAAAAAATATATGGAACTTATATAGCCCAACAACAAAGAAACAATCCTATTAAAAAATGGGCACTGGAACTGAACAGATATTTTTCCAAAGAAGATATCCAAATAGTCAGGTACATGAACAAAATGCTCAACATCACTAATACCAGAAAAATACAAATCACAGCTACGATGAGGTATCACTTTACACCTGTTATAATAGCTGTCATCTAAAATACAAGCGATTTTAAGTGTCGGTGAGGATGTGGAGAAAAGGGAAACCTTGTGTCCTTTTGGTGGGAATGTAAATTGATACAGCCATAATGGAAAATAGTATCGTTGTTTCTCAAAAAATTAAAAATAGAACTACCATATGACCCAGCAAGCTCACTTCTGGGTGTATATCAAAATGAAATGAAATCACAACCTCAAAGAGATATCTATCCTCCCATGTTCACTGCAGTATTATTTACAATAGCAAAGGTGTGAAAACAACCTCAGTATCTGTCTACAGATGAATTAGATAAAGAAAATGTGATGTCGTTAACCAATGTTACTCCAATACACTTAATTTAAAAAAGAAGAAAATGTGATAGATACACATGAATATTATTCAACCATATAGGAAGGAAATCCTGCTATTTAACAACATGGATAGAATTTGAGGGCATGATGCTAAATGAAATGTCAGACAGAGAGAAATGCTGTATGGTATCACTTATTTGTGGAATCTAAAAAAGCTGAATTCATAGAAACAGAAAGTTAATGGTAGTCACCAGGAGCTGGGCGTGGAGGAGATGTTGGTCAAAAATAATAAATTTTAATTTATACGATGAATAAGTTCTGATGATCTAATGTACAACAAGTTGGCTATAGTTAATCATTATAAATACTTGAAAGTTTTTGTATTATAAATACTTGAAAGTTACTAAGAGAGTATATCTTAAATGTTTTCAACACACACACACACACACACACACACACACATACACACGTGCGAGGTGATGTAGGTGTTAACTAACCCTACTGTGGTAATCATTTCCTAATATATGTTTCAAATCAATGCATTGTATACCTTAAACTTAGACAATGTTATATGTCAGTTATATCTCTATAAATCTAGACAGAAAATGACAGCTAAGAGAAGAAAAGTGAAAAAATAGAACTAGGTTTAAAATTTGGTGTCAACTAAGAAGTGATATTTCTGAGGCCTCTGTCTTTTTTTTCTTTAAGTGTTTTACCTCAGTGTTTTTTACTAGAGACAAAAAAGAAGTGGTTTTGTTGCTATTGTTGTGTGTGTGTGTGTGTGTGTGTGTGTGTTTTAATTTAAGAAATAAGAGAGGGTAGGAAGGGAAAAATAAACTACACTGGAAACCCATTTCTTCTTGCCCTTGGATGGATCTGCCTCCTGTCTTTTATTTTTTGGAAATAATTCAGGTATGACTATAAAAGGAGGATCTGGAAATAGAACCACTAGAATTCCCTATTTATTTACCATATGGTTAGATGTGTACCAGTGCAATTCTGTAACTACACAGTTTAGTCTATCCTCAGTGGGCTATTAGCCATATTATAAGCAGCAAACCTGAGATAGTCAGTTTGTTAGTTTAGGACTTATGTTTGGCCATTTCTAGTAGACAGAATTTAAGTTTATCTAAAATTGTAGACCAGCCTTTCCTACCAACCAAATAATCTCTGTTGTTTACAAACAATTGCAATTTGGAGTCCCATTTAATTTATTCATGGAGATAAACAGGAAGGGAAAGAAGTGAAATTCTTAAGACTCTGCAATATAAACAATTAACCAATGAGGAGATACAGCCCATTACCGCCAGGTTCTCCCTGGCCCTCTCACTCCTTCATCCTCTTTTCCTGGAATTAAACCAGAGTGAAATTAATCTGGTTAGCAGGAATTTCTCTTGTTTAAATGTTATTTAAAAGTGGGCTGGAAAACTATATAAAATGTATTCCTTGTATAACAGCATAAGCTGAAAGTCTCAGCCACCACTTCAACTATCTGTAACAACTCTTGTTGGAGGGGTCTGCAGTGGGGAAAGCTTTAATCTGGGAAGATATAAACACAGGATTAGCTGGGAATATCTGACCTTGTAATTCAGAATAAGAAATCTACTATATAATGAACTGATTCAGCACCTTTAGATTCAAGAAAACATAAGCAATGTGCAGTAGTTTCTCTCTTAATTCCTGTTTTGTCCTTAACTGAAAAGTCAGTGAAATCCTTAATGTGACATATTGTCAGGAGATCTGGTTTTATCTAATTTTAGATTTCTCCTCTTGCTTTGTCTCTGTTCCGCTGCTTCTGTTCTCTAGTTCCTTGGCCTTTCTGTAGCACATTTCCTTTCCCCCTTCTCTCTTAAGAACCTTGCAATGGGTCCCCCTTGGGTAGAATGTGGAGAGAAGTCAGAGCGGGTTTCTGATCTCAGCTTGGCTGCTTCAAACGTGGACTTTCATGGAAGTCACTTAACCTCTCAGTGCTTTGCTTTTCTTTCTCTAACTGAGATTTAATTGACATGTTCATGGGGTTGAAGTGAAGATTAAATGATTTAACAAATGAAATGTGTTTAGAAGGTTTCTAACACATAGGAAGTGTCATGTGTACTTTACCTACTATCTTTATTTCCAGTGGAAGATTTGGTTTAGTTTCCGCTGCATTTGTTCAGTTTATACTTTTACGTACCGGTCCTTTCAAGAGTATTCTTGAAGAGTTCTCAGCATTATTATTAATAATAATTATTGTTATTATTCTGCAGACTATATCTACTAATTGCTTATTGCTCAAGAAACAGTTTCTGTAATGATTATTATTATTGTTGTTGTTATTATTTCTTGTCCAACAACCATGCCCCCTTAACTTTTAAATAGCATCTGGTTTTCTTTTGGGGAATTCTCTCATTAACTTTAGGTACAATCTGTCAGTACAAGTGCTTTCTTTTCCTCCTCAAGCTTAATCTGGCACTCCTGAAATGGAGAATTTGTGTAGTGGGCAGAGTGACACATAAACTGAAAATGGTTGGACCTGTTCGTTCCAGCTGTAGCGAACCTGGACGAACTTCTCAAGTAGTTCCATGTAACTTAGATTCTGTAAAAGCTACTGATTGCTACTTGAGTTTTCCTCTTAGTTCTGAATGCTCCCCCTATATCCATCCAATCCATTATGTTCTTATATACTTGAGCTGGCCCGAGAAAATTTCTTTTACTCAAATGTGATGAATCCTATCTGATACAGATTCCTTCCCCGTGTGTTAGTGCTGCAACCCTGCTCTCTGCCCATACGTTCTGGGCAGACCCTGGTGTTTTGCTCTGCTGTGTTCTGTGTGCTCTGCCCAGCTGCCTCTGTGTTCTTTCCCACTACTGCCATTGTAAGCATATTTCATTCTAGTGCATTTGGCAGAAAGAATCGTTTCTTGATTAGTATCTGAGTTGAAAATGGTTTCTCAGTTGAGAAAAAAATATCTAAGCTGTAGCAGACTTGTTCATAATGGCATGTTATTTCCTCAGCGCCTTCTAAGGGAAGCTGCTGTGGTCTTTGCTAGCTAATGAGTGCGTCTGTTCTGGTCACGTACCATGTAACCGAACCATCTGGCTGATACTTATTAGACTAGAGATGTACACCTACCCCAAGATAGCAAGTCCGTGTTTCAGCATGGCAGGAACTTAGGACTTACACAGCCTGGCTCAAAAAAATGTAAAGAAAGCCAATCAGATCCATCGCTGAGGAATTTAGAATGGGGCAACAGACCTGCCGAAGGCAGTTAACCTTAGGGATATGTATCACAGTGACAAATGAAGAGTCATTGTGTAGGGAGAGCTGAAGTCTTCACTGGAGACTTGTGAAAGTTGAAGCAGAAAGGACCCCTGGAAGAGTGGCAGATGAATGAAGTAATCTAGCATAAAAAAGCAGAAATGCATGAAAACCTGATCAAGACAGGGAGACAGGGAGACTGGCTACTAATGGCTTTCCTGGTGTAGTTCTGGCGAGGCCTGACTATTTAGCACTGCTGCTGTCAAATTTTGAGGACATTTATATATCCTCAAAATAGCATATCCACACTTTTCTCTATGATTCGTGAGGTGAAATCTTTCCTGCTTAAAGCAGATATTATGACACTTCCTATGTAACACCGGTAATCCTACTCTTTGGCAATAGACCAGGATTATTTCTGTTAAATAGCATAGAGATTCCCTTGTTACATTTCTTGTTTTTTATTAAATTATTGGCTTTGCGTATGCTACCCCTTCTTCCCAGGTTGCCTTTTCAACTTACTGTCAAGCTGGTCGTGACCTATAAAAAGACCCACCACACCATTAGTCTGTCCCTATTGTCAGTGTAGCCCACCAACTCTATGTGATTCATTCAGCAGTGCCATGGTTCAATCAGAAGTTTAAAGCTCTTTAATTTTTCCCTTAAGTTTTCGATGGAATTGGGACTGTTGCTTCATTCAGATGTCATGTAACTATCCCCTCTCCTTTTGTAAATGCCAATTCCTTTTGAAAAACGATGTGGAAAATCTTTTAGGAGTTTCTTGGAATCATGCTGTTACAATAGTACAATGACTTTTATAAACTCTAGTTACTCAGGTAGCATTGCATGGTGGCCAGCACCATGAGGTTCTGGAGTTATAGTTGGTTTGACCTCAGCTTTTACAACTCACCAGTTGTTGCTTTGGTTTACTTTCTTAATTTCTCTGATCTTCATATTTAAAATGGTGATAATCATAGAACCTGTGTAATCACTCAGAGGGGATAATCTATAATAATAAATATTCTAACTACAGTGGATGAAAAAAAACACAGGAATTTATTTTTCATTCACTTAATACCATGTTTCTCTGAAAATAAGAAAACAGGTTTTGTATTAATTTTTGCTCCATTAGGGCTTATTTTCAGGGAATGTCTTATTTTTTTATGTATAACAATCTACATTTATTCAAATACAGTCATGTCATCTTCTCCTGGAACATCGTCATAAGGTACTAAATGTATCCATCTGGCTGAGATCTTAACTGGGGTTTATTTTCAGGGTAGGTCTTATTTTTGGGGAAACACAGTAGTCTAAAGGTATTTAGAGTAGGAAAATTGGCCTTGTAATCCTCACACCCAGCTGCAACATGTGGGTCCAAGGTTGTTGCTAAAATTTTCACCATCTTCATCTAGCAAAAAGGAGAAAAGGATGAGGGGATCGTATGATAATTTTTGTTTCTTTACAGGAAATACCTGGGAATCGCTCATATATTATATCATTATCCTTTGCTGAAGGGTCACCTTTAGCTACAAGGCATGTGGAGAAATGCGTTCTTTGGGTGAGTACCCATGTGCCCAGCTTCACGACTGGGGAAGATGAGAAGAATGGCTAGTACGGTCATTTAGTTTTCTGCCACAGTGCTCATAAAGTTGTGATGACGTTTACATTAGTTAATATAACTAAATTATTCAAAAATAAGTTAGCACTCAGAAAATGGAGTGATAAATCATATACAGATTCCCAGTTACACGTCAATTCATTTACAAAAAAATTTGCCTTCTTTGAGAAGAAAATAGAAGTTTTTTTCTAAACAAATCACAAAAACAATATAACATGTTATTTAACCCAGGGATACTAATCTTGATAGTATTGACATGGAGGGCCAGATAATTCTTTGTTTTGGGGGACTATCCTGTGCATTGCAGCATGTTTATTGGACGACATCCAACAGATGCCAATTGCACCTTTACTCATAATTTCCAAAACCAAATATGTCTCTAGACCATGTTAAGTATTCCCTCTGGTGGACGTTTGAGAATCACTGGTCTAATCTCATCAACTGTGTCATGATTGTTAATGCATATGTTGATTTTAATTAGCCTTCTGAAAAAAATTAAGAGTATCTTTACCATTTATGTCAATGAATTAGTAAATAACATTCATGGTAGCTAATTAATGAGGATAGTTTAAAAATTTGCTGTGTCAAGATACATATTCTCCTGGATTTTCTGGAGTTTTTCATGTGTTCCTTGAGTTAAAAATGATCATGGTTCTCTGTTTTCAGCTAATGTGAACTTTTTTGGCTCCTCCTAAATCTGTAACTGCATTCTTGAATTTGCAAGAAGTTTTCTCCACAATATATACCACAAAACGGCCACCAGTGTGTGATTTTATGTTCTTTAGAGATCAGTATGGAAGGCTGATGGGTAAATGATGGGAGTTTGAAAGGGACATTTGGGAAAATATTATGTGAAAATGCCATTGAAAATCCCTCAAAGTAACAACATACGTTTTTCAAATTGCCAATTAAGGCTAAAGGAATTGTGAATCCTCAGTGGATAGAAAAAAATTTGTACAGCTTGACTGATCTGTAGTTGTTTCTTTAGAAAAGTTAATGCATCTTTCCCATGATAATGTTCTAAATTATGCTGTGTAGGTGGAACTGGGTTAAGACTAAGAATCCCAAGCATTTTATCTACAAAATTTACGTGGCCTTATGAAATAATACATTTTTTGAGTAGAATTATTGTAATCTCCTGGCATAAAGCATGAGAAACTCAGAAAAGGTCAAAGATAAAAATGACTAAATTTCATTCCCCTCCCCCAATGAACTATAGTTAATATTTTGATGGATGTCCTTCTAGTTGTCATCCCCTTATCCTCTTCCTCTTTAGATGCAGATGCTTCCAATTTATGTCATCATAAAATAATGGTCATTTTATCATCTTTCCCTATATAAGACTAATTCTTTTTCTTACCTATTACATCATCTGGAATTACCAAAAATTGTAAATGTAGAGAATAATTGTAATAGTAGTAGTAATGGAAATAGTGGTATCTTAATCTTGTGTCTGACTTTATTGGAAATATTTCTGTCATAATCAAATGTGACATTAGCTATTGTTTCAGAAAATATTGTTTTGTATTTATTTTGTCTAGATATGCCTTACTATATTAAATATTTGTATACTTATTGATTATTAAGGTTGTATAAGTGGATACTGAATTTAACCACATGCTTTGATTCCTATTAACATCCTCTTTTTTTTTACCTTATTTTTGATGTAATAGATTATATCAGCAGATTTTATCATATTCTATTACTGGAATTAACTATACTTGGCTATTGTATGTGGTTATTCTCAGATAGTAGTGGATTTCCTGTATTCTTTAAGATTTACTCTATGTATAATTGAGAGGCTTGTGTCGTATTTTAAATAACATAATTTTTTCAGAACCCTTTTCTGACAGTTAAAATAGTTTAAGAAATGGTCACAAATTAATATTACCCATTATCATTTAGATACTCTGATTAAATCCTTTAGTCAGAAATTTGTTTTACATATGTAAACTTAGTATTTCCTAATTATGCTTAACTAGAAACTGCAAATTTCCCCAATAAATATGTAATATAATCCCAGATAACTAGAATTCTGTAGAACTCACCTTGGGGAACATTGGTTTGCTCTTCTTCTTGTTGAGGATACCTTGAATGATTCTAAGTTTTTTAAGAAAAGAAATGAAATAGTTTCATCTGTTTCTATGTGCCTCACAGATTTAAAAAGCACTGTAATTATTGACTCATTTAACTTGCTGCCAAATATATGTTAAGAAGAACAGTTTTCCGTTGAAGAACATTGCAGGCACTTTCCTGGTTATAGCTCTAATTCAGTTTTCTCATCTTTCCTGAATAAGTTCTGATTTGTATATTTCTCCAAAAGTAATTTTTCTTTGGAAAAAATTTACTAATACGGAGCTCTATTAATATTCTTCTATAATTAAGAAGAAAAACTCTGTAATGATATCTTTTTTTCAAAGGCCTACTACAATGTTTGTCATTTATTATTTCTTAATCTTGTTAGGTGTTTATCAATTTTATTAGTCTTTCTGATGAACAAGCTCTCTTGATTCTACTTTTTCAATTCTACTGTTATTCTGCTCTATAATTTATTAATTTTTGTTTTTAATTATTTCAAGTTGTTTTGTTCTTTCCTACTTTTAGTTGAATTTCCTGAATTTAGTTGAATCTGATTGTATTTTGATTGTCTTCCTTATCCTTACTCTTTTAGGGACTTTATTATCAATTAGTCCTATGTCCTGGTGATTTCAAGTTTATAAGGAAATGGATAATAATAACAAAAAAGATTGAATAGCTCACCTTAGATCATTCTAATTACTGTAGTAGCTTCTTAAAATTCTTCTGTGGCATAATTATTTATAGAAATGTGAACCTTTCATATCTATTCCTTTATTTTTTGTTCTATTTGTTTCACAAGTGCTTGGCATATTGTTTTCAAAGATCAAAGGTGGCTACAATTTAGTCCCTTAGTAATGTGACTTTACCATTCTTTTTTTTTTTTTTTTTTTTAGACATGAAGTTTGTCTTCCCCTTGATCTGTGCTGGTTTTGTAACCTGCTATGACCAATGGCATGAAACAGATGTGACATTGTGTAACTTCTGGCCCTAAGTCTTAAGACATCTTGAGACTTCCATTTTCACCCTTGGAAAGATGCTTAGCCTATAGACTACCAAATGGTAAAACTAGACTAAGACTACCAAGTACAGAGGCAGGTTATGTGGGGAACAACTGCCAGCATCACATTCCCAGATATGTTAGTGTGCCTGTCTCCTATTAATCATGCTTGAATTCCTGACCCACAGAATGGTGAGCAATAAAATGACTGTTGTTTTCAACCACTAAGATGTTGCTTTCAACCTTAAGGGCATGATGCTAAGTGAAATAAGTGCAGCATTAGATAGTGGGACTATCTTTTTTTCTTCTGGACATTATGCTCTCTTTCAGAGCAGGAACTATGTCCTGTATATTTTTTGGTGTCTCTCCACAGAGCAATGTACTGACTGTACAATAACTGTAACTGAGTAAATTAATTCTATTTCATATACCCGAGGAAAATTTCTCAAGATTAGGTTGACAGAGTTCAGTGTTTTGGAAAAGCACAGCCAGATAGTATACAAATGAAAATGTGACTACTACACAACTCCATATTTTCTCTCAGAAAAATACCACAAATTAAGGAAACAAATATTAAATGACAGCTATAGTAAAATGTGATATCAATATACTAAACACAATCTGTGGTCTTTTATCAGAGGACAAAAATAAAAGCTAACCTCTGAGTAAAGTATAATATTTCAAAGCAGATGTGTACATCATTAAAGATTTTACTGTTTGGAGTTCTCCCTCTCTCTGTCCCTCCCTTCCTTCTTCCTTCCCTTCTTCCTTCCTTCTTTCCTTTTTTCCTTATAGTGGATGGGCTAATATATATAAGAGAAAAAAGATCCAAAGTGCCAAAATGGATTTTTGGCCATGTTCTTTCAAGCAACTAAATTCAATGTTTTGATTGGTTGGAAATCACTTCCTATCTCTTACTGTCACCTCTGACAGCTACACATGGGAAGTTGTGTCTTTACTTATCTATTTTTATTTCTTCCATTAGTGTCTAAATAACAGCTGCTTGTACTGAATTACGGTAGGGATTGTTTCTCCTTCTTTCAAAAGAAAGTCATTCATTAGGGCGCCTTACCTTTACTAAGAGACATGTTCTCAGCTTCATGATGGCTGGCAGCCAGAGAAGCAATTTCCTTTCCTTTAAAAGGGGTTGGAAAGCATCTGATTATATCGGGAAGAGGTATTTCAGTTTTCAAGGTGAAAGAACACTTGCTTCTTTTATAGATAATGAAAGAAATAAGATACATTAGTGAAAAGCAGAGGATATACCAATTAAAAATATCCAGGAAGGGTGGGATGTAGTCTCTCCACATGTTATCTCAATGTAAATTAGCAGAGCCGGGTAACAATACCAGATTTTTCCTTTATGACTTAAATAGCTCAGCTTTTAAAACAGGTTTCCTTGAACATACTTTCTATAACAGAACAACCGATAGTAAAATATTTACTAATTATGAAGTTTTAAATTTTGTTTCCCTGTGTCAGACTAACATTAAATGCCTGGAACAGGAGTTACAACTCTGGGAAAAAAACCCACAAAAAAAACAAAAACAAACAACCCCCACCTTTCTATCTAACTCATTTTACCCTGGCCTTTAGAATTTTAAGAGAAAGAAAATATGGAGGTTCCTGGAACTAATAGATATGAGAATAATAGCTATTGAAATTATCTTCATTATTGTGACTTTCAGATAAAACAACATAAATGAAAAAATGCCCAGCCCCCACAAGGTATTCAATTGATATTTGTTGTCTACCTTTTTCCACATATCCTCTAAACCAACACTGTTCAATAGAAATATAATGTGAACCACAAATATGAGGCACCTATGTAATTTTAAATTTTCTAGTAGACACATTTAAAAAAAGCAAAAAGAAACCTGCAACATTAGTTTTAATAATATATTTCATTTAACATGATATAGCCAAATGATATAATTTTAATATGTAACCAATATATACATTATTAATGAGATATTTTATATTCTTTTTTTAAAAAAAATACTGGGTCTTCAAGATCTCTTATGTACAAATTTTACATACAGCATATCTCAATTTAGATTAGTCACCTTCCAAGTGCTCAATAACTATATATGTCTCAGGGCCACCATACCAGACGACACAGCTTTATGTTTTCTTTATTCAATTTCTATGTTTATTTCTTCCTCATGTTTGCTTCTAGGACCATGTCTGTAACTTCTGGTGTATCTGGTAAAGTTTTTCTGTGTCTACACTGGGGGAGACACATGAATTCCCCTCTTCCTGCCTGTGCCTTTTTTGTGTGCCATTTTTATAAATTTTCTTCCCTCTTTATTACTGCTTTGTGAGCCAGCTATCTAGCATTTACTTAGGAATGCACCAGCTTTCTATGTGCAGATCATTCACACACCTCCTCTGTTTATTTCTAAGGTCTATCCCCACTTACTTCTCTGAGGAAGCTAGTTGACATTTTGCAAATCAAAATCTTTGAGGCTCAGTTTTGATTTGTGGAACAAAGGGGTGTTAATTAGATAATTTTAAAGGTCTTCCATACCTTTCCTATTCTGACTCTAGGGCTCTTCATGTTAACGGTGCAGACTCAGCATTGTGAAGGTGGCTGCTCACTCAGTGTCCAGATTCCCCATCACAGTCATTTCTAAAAGCACGCAATATCCTAAGCAAAGATGCTCTTTTACATAATGTATTGCGTCAATTATTCCTTCATCATGTATCACCTATATCTAGACCCTAATCATCTCTCCAGATATTTTATAGGTGTTATTCCATTCCTCATGATGTCTCTCTCTAGTGTTGGTTTAAGTTTGTTTGATTTATCACATGTGTAACTTTGACTATATATTTATGGGGATAAACCAACAGGAGAGGCCCTAAGTTTCTATGTGTGAGAGAATATGAACTAGACATTGGGGAATTAAGGTCCCAAATTCAAAACTGAAATTTAATATCAGTCTAAATGTGAGCAGTAAAAGTTGGTCTGATCTAGAAAATTTCAAAGAAGCTAGAATGCAGGAATATGTTAGTTAAGAATTTAATATGTTTTATTTTTACCATCAAATGGATTTTGTACCTCTATGGTGCAAATTATGAAACTCTCTGATAATGAAGTAGTTTAAATGCCATAAAATTTGAATTTTATAAACTATGATTTAAGTCCAGTATGTGAAATTTATATAGCCATTTGTGATCATGGGATATTTTAAAAATATGCCATATAGTGCCAGCACAGTCAGGCCCCATGAAGAAATGGAATATCATTTACCCTGTCCAGTATATAGTATATAGCAGCCCTTTCAGGACCGATGATATTACTTATTATCCCACAGCAAATCATCAGCTTGCCATTCCCAGAAGGTCCTTCTCTTCTAGCTACTCCACAGTGCTCATGGTTCAGTGCTCTCTACTGCTTTCCTTGTTACTACTATAACTGTATCTGCTTCTGTTAATTTGGTCTTATTGAAAACATCCAGAGTTGGTCTATATATTACACATTCATTATAGAACAACTTTCCTACTTAGTGTTCTCCAGACTGAAATGTAAGGAGACAGCTTCTTTTATTTATGTCTAACCTAGAAATGGCTTATCATTTAGCCATTCAATTGTTATAGGGTTTTACTGTCACGTAACTTCAAGCATAGCAACTTCCATGCAAAGAACTATCTAGAGCTGCTTTTCCTAATTCATTTTTGGGTATGTAGCAGATACTTGAGGCTTTATGAGTTTCGTAGGGAAAGCACCTACTGTCCTCGAGAAACTGAAACACTGGTACTATAAAACAAATAGTACATAGGGGCTAAAGGAGCTCATAGTCTGTCCTAAAGTTGCTCACAGTCCAATGTAGAAATGCAGATTATTTATTTATTTATTTATTTGCTAAAAATGTGGTTATGCAGAGAGATAAGAGGAGATGCAATGAAGAAGTGGTTAAATTTGGTTGGAGTATTCAAGAAGGCTTCATAGGAAAGTTGATTTTGAAAAAGTGTCTTAATTGTAGATGTTTCCAGGTAAGTGTGGAGATAGGGAAGGAAAGGGGAAGGTAATTCTAGAACGATGATGTAATTTGAATGAAAGTACAGACATGTAATACAGAAACTGGAAGAAATGTATTATGTTAAAGTGTATAATGCAAGGGTGGTACAGCAAGAGATAAGTGGGGTACGTACCTGGGGGCCTGATCAATGAAGGCCATATGCCGATGGGTTTGGGCTTTATCCTATAGCTAATGACGAGCGATTGAAAGGTTTCAAGCCGTTGAGTAAAATGACAAGATTTATATTTTAAGTTAGATAACGCTGATAGCAGTATAGAAGATGAATTAAAGATGCAAGAGACCTGAGGAATAATACTTAGAGTGGGGTTATTACCTCTGTCTGTGAAAGTGCTGATGAGGTGAGGCTTTGAAAAAGAAAGCAATAGATGGAAAAAAGGGATCAAACAAGGAAAAGGAGAAGAATTAACAATATACAAGTATAGGTGACTGATGTGGGGCTAAGGATAAAAGAGGAGACTAGAATCATTCCCAAGTTTTGTCTTCTAATTTTATGTGAATCATGGTGATTTTGAACCACTATTCAAAGGTAACTCAGAAGAAAAAGAGATTTGGGAAAATTCTATATACAATACTTGTCATTTCAAGAGCTCCAACCAAGGAGGTATGGTAGCTGTTGGGGCACCTATTTTAGCTAAAGTTATAAAGAAGAATGTCGGAGAATGTCTAGAGAGAAGAAAAGACCCAAACAAAGCTGTCTCCATATGTAAAAGTCTCCAAAAGCAAGAGTCTCGATACTGTTTTCCATATGTGGAATCTGAAAACAAAACTAACAAACAAAACAAAACAAAAACTGACACATCGACCAAAGTGATGGTTACCAGAAGGGATGGAGTGAGGATGAATGAAAAAGGTGAAAGGGAATATGGTTAATAATATTGCGATGAGTTTGCATGGTGACAGATGATCACTAGAATTTGTGGGGTGATCACATTGTAAGGTATAAAAATGTCAAATCACTATATTGTACACCTGAATGTAATATAATTAATATAGTATTGTATACCTACTATATTTAAAATAAGACAAAGTTGTAGGGACTCCAAACTTTAAGAAGTCAGCAAGCAGAAGAGACTGAGGAATATTTAGAGAGGTTGGTGGAGAACCAAGAGACAGTAGGATAGAGTTTAACAGTGACAAGGAGTGTACATAGGTCAAATGAAATAAGGACTAAAACAACCCATTAGAAAATAGTGACATTTACTGGAATATTTATAGGGCAGTGGGAAGGATAGAAACTTGTTTCACGTCATTTGAAAAAGTAAATGTGAGACAGTGGAGACAGAGATTTCAGCTCATTCTTTTGGGGACACTTTAAAGGGGAAAGGTTAGCATAACGTGCTGTAGGAATCAATGGAGATGGTGAGAGAGGGTCTGCTTTTCTTGATCACTCAATCTATAAATGGGGGGAGCCGTACTTAGCATATTTATAGCCCATAAATTAGGAACTGAAACCAGGAGGAAAAAATTATGCAGAAAAAGGATATAACTGTTGGACCAATTCATATCAAGAGTAAAACTTGGAGAAAAAAAGAGTAAAAATTAGCTTTGAGGAGGAGAAAATCTAAACAACTTCCTTTAATATTCATGACAGGTGACATTAATGCAAACTCTTTCTAAAAATGCAACATGATCAATGCAAACTCTTTCTAAAAATCTGAGCCTCTTTAAGGTAGCAGTTTCTGAGACCATTACATGAGATGATATGTGCAAAAATGCTCAACATATGATGTAATTATTGCTGATTCATCTATTTGCTTAAAACCTTACAATTTTCTCTTTTCAATACTTGTATCTTGTAATTTTTTCCCCCAAATTATTTTTGGCATCAGAAAATTCCCTCTGAAAAAACCATTAGCATAGCTTCTCATTTCCATTACTACCAGTGCCCGGTACTTCAACAACTTCAGCCTTTAATGGTCACAGATCTGGTTAATTTTAAGTTGGAGCTTCTTTCTTTAAGCCCAGAACTTGCTCCCAGGTTGTTCCAATATGCCATATCATTTCTTTAAAAAACTCAAAGCTTAACATCCAATAAAACTATTTCCTAAAATTACTTTAAAAATAAATATAGTAATAAGTAGGGAAGTAAAATAAATAAATGTATAATTTTCATAATAATTGTATTCCAATATTTATACAAGGTTTTTTTTTAATGTAAAGCATCTATTCTCCTCTCCTTTTTTCTACCTCTCCCAATCAATTTCAAATCTTTTATCTATTTCTTTGGTATTTACCTATAATTTCTGGAAAATAGTCTTAACCTACTTTAATAATATAGGTATACTTTTCCAGTTTTAGACATTATGTATTCACTTACTACAGTGAAAGATGAATTATAGCTCCAATCTTCTGCATTTCATTATCCCATTTTTCCAATATGTTCATTTTTGTTTGTTTGGTCAATAATCAGTTTTTACATTATTGTGAGTGTATAAATATTTTTCACAGCTAACCCATATAAGTTATTATGTTTATATTAGGCATTTCTTATGAATTCTATCTGCTTAAAGATGTTCTTCTTGGAGAGTTTTCTCCTACTGATCTCCTCTGGAATTACTGCTTTCTTGGTCCTTTGTATAACTTTTTTTTTTTTTTTTTTTGGTGGGGGGTATCTTCCTTCCCAATCATCCTAGGAATTCCCATTGTATTTCACCTGAAATTGAATCTCCTGTGTGTAGCTTCATGTTTTTCTTTTTCTTGGTTTACACTCTCATTTTAGTGACATGTCTTCTACTAGTTTCTTGAGAAAAAGCTCATGGTAGATCAAGTTTGTGATACTGTATAAACATGAAATGTCTTTATTCTACTTTCACACTTTATTCCATTTGGCTGCTGTAAAAATATAGGCTAGCAATAATATTAGTTCATAGTTCTGAAGTCATCCTTTGATTTGTGTATTTGTTCATTTGTTTAGTGTTGTTGCTGACAAGTTTGATGCTATTCTGTTTTGTTTTTTTCTTCTTTTTTTCTCTCTGGAAATTGTGCCCCTGTGTTCTACATTTTGAAGTGATATGCACTGGTAAGGGTCTTTCCCCCTACTGTGTGAGATAGTTCATGGACTTTTCACTCTGAACTTCAGTTTT
Source organism: Rhinolophus hipposideros (assembly GCF_964194185.1). Taxonomy (NCBI): domain Eukaryota; kingdom Metazoa; phylum Chordata; class Mammalia; order Chiroptera; family Rhinolophidae; genus Rhinolophus; species Rhinolophus hipposideros. The sequence goes on along the minus strand of NC_138050.1, from coordinate 76,855,041 downwards.
GAAACATTTTGAATTATTTCCTTGAGAATCTCCCTGCCATAATTTCTTGTGTTTTCTTTTTCTGATTGTTCTATTATTCGGATAATGAAACTCTTAGATGGGCATTCTATTTATCTATTCCTATTTAATTTTCTACATGTAAACTTTTAATTCTAATTTCTTAGAGATTTCCTTAAGTTAAAATTCAGCATTTTGTAGTTGTTTTCTTTCTTCATTTCTGCTATCATATTTCTTTTCTTTTCTTTTTCTTTTAAATGAATATTATTTTTAGACAACCTATATGACATGTTTTTCTTAAAAACAATGCCTCTGCTCCAAATAAATCAAGGTCAAAATAAGTGAAGAGCTCAACATTAACATCACTCCCATTTGTCCAGTCCTGTTGTGTGGGTGAAAAGCAGCAGCCAGTTATGATGACAAGTGGTAGATCCAAATTGCCAAATTTGTTAACATTTTTCCATTTCTATACTGTTCTTAAAGAAAGTAATATATTGGGTCACACCATCCTCCTGGTAGTCCAGCAGAGCAACCATGCCACATAGATTCATGTTTTCACCAATAAAGAACTGGTAGTTTTTGAAATTAGCAAGGATGTGCTTGATTTGTTCTGCAGCCCCACCATAAAAGATTTTACTCTTTCTGGTCTCTGTTCTTCAAGTTTCCCTTTGATTGATTTCTTGTAATCCTTGAGGTACTTGTAGGCTTCTTTTGTGAAGATGGTTTCCTGCAAATGATAGTTTCAACACCAGTGATTACTGTACTTTTGGTACCTTCATCCTTGGGGCCTTCAGTGGAGGCATTTCCACCAATGAGTGAGTCATCAATGTTACCCTCTGTCCTACTGACCATCCACTCCTCCACCTGGAGGAATAGCCCATCTGCAATCTCCTGGATCTTGTAGATGTCAGAGAACATCTCATCATGGCTGATGAGGTCCTGGTAGGTGATCATGACTGTGGCTGGAAGGAGACGTCATGGGTGCTGGCTTAGCAGGAGCCTAGAGTCAAGAGGGAGCTTGATGCAGCCAGAGCAGCAGTGTGTGTATGTGTGTGTTTGTGTGCGGGGGGGGGGGGGGGAGGGGAGGGAGGTGGGTGAGGAGTGGGTGGTAAAGCTCTGCTATCATATTTCTAATTTCTAAAAGCTTTCCTTTACTTTCTGGATATTTATTTATTTCTATTTTTCTTTTGCATTTACAACTTGGCTAACTGTTTGGCACAGGGGCCTAGCTTTTGACGTGCCTTCCTCACTGAGCTTATTCACTTGTAGTATTTTTCTTTAATATTTAAAAAAAAAGTGTATATATATATATATATATATATATATATATATATTTAATATTATGTGTTTTTTTGTGGAAGCTAAATTTTCTGTCTCTGGTAGGCAATGTTAAACACATACATACACACACACACGAGTTTTCTTCTGCTTCCATCACTGTATTTTCTTCAAATTTGTTATTTCTGTTTGTTTGGTCTGTGTGTTTCATGCTAGAGGCTTTCTTCAAATATCTGGGGATCCTTGGCTTCCCATAAATTTTTAAGAATGAGTCACCAAAGACTTGATTAGAAACTGATGGGCTTGTCAACTGGTGAACCTCCACCAGTTGACAACTAAATCCATTTAGTTATTTTAGTAGAGCATCATGAGAAAACAGAGGTAAGCACCTGTTGGTTTTGCTGTACAATTTAGATAACTTGAACTATGTAATTTTTGATACAATCTCTTAAGATATAGCATTACTTAACACTGATCTAAGCATGAAAGTCACAACTTCTAATATGTTGTAAAATGCAAAAGATAAAAAAAACACACATAAGTTTCTAAAGGTGATAAAATTGAATCATGAATCCTTTCGATAACAAATAAGCTACATCTATTTTAATGTGTCTCACACATCTCTGAATAACCATGAAGGGATTACAGTATTCTCAGTAGATCAATTCCATACTTCTTCTTATTAATCATTCTAACTTTTATAATGCTGGAAGTGCCAAAATATCTCCTCATTGCAGCTGCATATTCACGGTCCAAAACATTCTTTCCAGTATGACTTGATTATCCTCATCAAATTTGTAATAACCTTCATATGTGAGGTGAGAGAGTGAAAAAAATCAATCTTGCCACGAGTAAGAGTGGATTTGGAGTTCTAATGTGAATTCAGATTAAAAACAGTGCACGAGTTGTGAGGAGAGTTAGTTGGAGTTCATTGCTCATTCTGTACCAGAAACACTAACAAAAATGGAAAAAAAAGTAAGTAGAGTAAAAATCTTTGGAAACTCCTAATTTTTAAGAATTTGATCAAATATTGAATAATTTCAAAGAATAAATTAATGTTGGATCAAAGAAGTAGACGTAATAGTAAATGTTAAATATCAAGGCAAAGAAGATGAAAATATCTGTATATAGTGATATCAGTATGGCTTCAAGCCTATACGCTAGTAGAAAAGAATAAATAACATATAAATTAGGATGAAGAACTGCCGCCATTCCTGTCAGATGCAATTTTGAGGTTTGAGGAATTTCTATAAGAGTTAAATTAGTCCACGTCAGTAAGTGGTTTTTATAGGAGACCTCTATGTGGCAAAAGAAATTGAAGAAGGTAACAGAGTTCCCCTGAGGGCTAACTGCCCTTATTCAAGTTAATGAGATATGTGCCTGAATAAAGCCTTAGTCAGGCATTAAAAAAAAAAAAAAATAAGCTTAGAAAAAAAGAGACCATTTTTCCAAATAGCCTTCTTCCTAATGAGCACTTCAGATTACATTAACTAAGAAAAGAACAAAATTACATGAATTCTTTTTTACCAGAAAAGTTTATACATTTTTATGCCACTTGTCTTTCTGTAAGAAAAAATACTCTTATTATTACTATTGCATAAAACAAAACTGAAAACACAGCAAAAAGATTGGTGGAAGGAGAGGAAGGGTGGTGAGATGTTCTGAAATTGTCAGAACAAAAATGGAGAAGAGTCATGTTTCTTTTCTCTTGATTCTGTTTCTAAATATGCACTTTCAAATTAGCACAGAAAGATAATTATTAAATGTTTAATGGCATGTAATTCCATTAGAGAAAGAAAATGAAAGCTATATTTACAAGTTGTATCCAACTCTGAATTTTAAAGCCAACAGAGAAAGCAAAGTAAACAAATTAAAAATAGAAAATGAAAGCTAAGGAAACAGTGCAATGCAGAACCAATTCTAAGGGGAAAAAAATCTATACCAATTAAAAAATTAGTGGGCCTATTTTATTGTGTTGTATGAACTCAACTTCAAAAGATATCAAATGCACTTTTAGTAATTTGTGAAAATTGGTCCAATTGTTCAATTCCATTTAACCTAAGAAGGTGAAAATTGCATAATATTGACCAGGGCTTAAACAGTTTACTACTTACGTCAGTTATATGGCTATCATTCATTCATTGACCTTATGAGCATTTACTGAGTGTTTATTATCAGCTGGGTATCACCACATTGAAGAGGAAAAACACATGGTTTTTATTCTTCAGAAGCTTGGTGGTTGGAGAAGGCACATATAAGAACATATATAACAATGGAACTAGCTGCTATGTGATAAGTTTTTAGAGAGGTGAGATGTTAAGTGTTGTGGTGAGGAGAGTGAAGAAAGATTTCAGAAGAAGTCATGCTTGATTTCTATCTAAGTATGACTGAGTTCTCAACACTAAATCACTTGAGGAATTATTTCAGGTAGAAGAAAATGTGCAACAGTGAAGATCATGAATGGGCATGGATTGTTTTGGAAACTACAGCATAAGCTTGGCAGACTTTAAGGAAGTGGTAGGAGATGAGCTAAAAGAAAAGAGTGTATAGGGTCTTATGCATGCTACACCAAGGAATTTGTACTTTAGTATTTAGATATCGGGGCGTCAACGATTTTAAGTAGGAGACAGACATGATTGGATTTGCCTTTGGAAAGATCTCTGGTAGCACCTTGAAGGGTGAACTGGAAAAGATGGAGTAGTTAGGCAGAGAGAAAAGTAAGTAGCAATTGTAATATGAGAGAAAAGAATAGCTTTGGGAAATATTTAATAGTCAGAACTATCAGGTCTTTATCACTAATTAGATTCAGTGGAAAGGAGTGATTACCTGGCTTCTAATTTGGCCAAATAGTGAATGATACTTCTATTACTCAGATAAGGAGAGGAAAAGCAGACGAAAGGTAATGAATTGGTTTTGAGTAAACTGGATACTTTAACAATGGAGAGTAAAATAATGTACTTCAATACAAATACAAACAGAAATTTGGGAGATAATAGTTTATTCTCTAAAATGAATAAGCCTTTTTAAAAAATAATCCTGGAAACGTATTACTAATACCAATTGATTTCCACATATCTGTACATCTATATTTCCCATTCCTGGAGTCAGGTATTATTTAAACTTACTTCCTCTGGAACATTGCCTTGGCAAATAGCCTGAAGAAGTATATAGACTTAGGAAAGTCTTTGCAGATGGAAATTCTGCTTTCCCCATCTTATTACCATTAATATCCTTCCGTTTTCTTGACCATGAAGAGGAAGAATTCAATTAAAGGACATCTTTAGACTTGAGCTTTGCCTTATAATAACTGGATTTATTTAGTTATTATAGGCCCTACAGATGTGGCTAAAAACCACCTTATATTTCCCAACATGATATTGTTGATCTCTGTTTTGTTTTTTTTTTCCTTTTTGGACCAGGGACGAGACAAATGGTGACCAGACGGTCCCGTCTAGAGAAGCATAATTGCCAACTCTGATTTAAGCTGGAAAACTCCTCAAAGGAAAATGGGAATTTAGCTTCAAGATAGTAGTTTCCATGTGTGAGTGGGTTTTAAATTCTCCAACGGGAACAAAGAAGGAATAACGGGGGAAAAATCATTTACAGGATTAAGATGATACGTTTATTTTTAGGGAATCTATTTAAAACAGCTATTTCTTGCTTATATATACTTGTACTAGTAGAAGTAATTAACCTTTTTTTCCCCAGAACTTAGTGTTTCCCATCAATACTTTAGAAGGAGTTAACTGAGCTGACAGATTTGATTATTCAAAGTGGTCAGTTTCATTTTTTATTTCGCTTTGACATAAGACTTGGCACAAGTCTATTACAAGCTATGCTCATTTATTGCTTCACTTCGAAGTTATAAATCTGGTTTACATCTATGGAAAATGTAGTGCAGAACTGAAGACATGTCCAATTATCTGGGCAATTTGTTTTATGAACTTATACCAAATTAAATAGAAAGCATCACCAGTATTTGTTCTTCCTCTGTGGGCTGCAAATCAGTTAGGAAAAAAAAAAACTTCTTGAACAGGGGCATTGAAAGTTCTGGCTTTTCAGACTGTTTCCTGAATGTGTTCTGATTAAAACAGGATCTGAAAGTCTGATTGATAGTCTCTATTTCCTTTCTTAATGTCACAAATACATTCAGAATGTTGACTCCTATGAAAGGTAGAATTGCTGAGCTGGATTGCATTGCCTTCAGCAGTTCTTCATATTAGAGGAAATGATTTGACTAAGCATTTAAATCATGGATATGCAAGGCTGGTTTTCTCAGGAAATAGTTATTGAAAGGGATTTTGTGAGTCTCTCACCTATAAAAATGAAATAATATTCAGTCTAGGATGGGCAATCAAGACATAATATTATATGTATACACTTTTGGACTTTTATGAATAGAGTGACTCATCTGATCAAGCATATGTAAAGGTGAATTGTTAATCATTTATACATAATCACTTTTTTAATCAAAGGACAAAAAATATATCAATAGGGAAAATATTTTTATTTAAAAAATTGTTCAATTATAGTTGACATTTAATGTTATTCTATATGTTTCAGGTGTACAGTGTGATTAGATATTTATATAATTTATGAAGTGATCCCTCCAATCAGTCTAGGACCCACCTGGCACTATACACGGTTATTACCATATCATTGACTATAATCCCTATACTGTTCTTTACATCCCTGACTATTTTGTAACTACCAATTTGTATTTCTTAATCCTTCACATTTTTCACCCAGCCACCCCTAACCCCCCTCTCATCTGGTGGGTAACGAGATGGGGAACAAACATCAGTTTGTTCTCTGTATCTATGAGTCTGTTTCTGGTTTTTCAGTTTGTTTATTATGTTCATTAGAATCCACATATAAGTGAGATCATATGATATTTGTCTTTCTGTCTGACGTATTTCACTTAACATAATACCCTCTAGGTCCATCTATGTTGTTGCAAATGGGAAGATTTCTTTTTTGAATGGCTGAGTAGTATTGTATTTTATGTATGTATATAACACTTCTTTATCTAATCATCTATTGACTGGCTCTTGGGTTGCTTCTACATCCCCACTTCTGTAAATAACACTGCAGTGAACATAGGGATGCATATATCTTTTTGAATTTGTGTTTTGGATTTCTCTCGATAAATACCCAGAAGTGGAATTGCTGGGTCATAAGGTGTTCTATTTTTAAGTTTTCCAGGAACCTCTAAATTATTTTCCATAGTGGCTGCACCAATTTGCGATCCCACCAGCAGTGTATGGGTGTTCCCTTTTCACCACATCCTTACCAGCACTTGTTTGTTGATTTATTAATGATAGCCATTCTGACAGGTATTTTAATTTGCATTTCTCTAATGATTAGTGATACTCAGCATCTTTTCATATATCTGTTGACCATCTGTATGTTCTCTTTGGAGAAATGTCTATTCAGGTCCTCTGCCCATTTTTTAATTGGATTGTTTATTCTTTTGGTGTTGAGTTGTATGAGTTCTTTATAAATTTTGGGTATTAAGCTTTTATCAAATGTATCTTTAGTGAGTATATTTTCCCATTTGGTAGGATGTCTTCATTTTGTTGATGGTTTCCTTTGCTGTGCAAAACCTTTTTAATTTAATGTAGTCCCATTTGTTTATTTTTTCTTTTGTTTCCCTTGCCCGAGGAGATAGATCAGAAAAAATAATACTAAGGGCAATGTTGGAGAGTTTATTGCCTATGTTTTCTTCTAGGAGTTTTATGGTTTTGGGCCTTATTTACGTGTTTAATCCATTTTGAGTTTGTTCTTGTATATGGAGTAAAATGGTGGTCCAGTTTGGTTTTTTTGTTGTTGTTTTTTGTTTGTTTGTTTGTTTGGTTGGTTTTTTTTTGCATGCATGCATCTGTCCTGTTTTTAGGGAGAAATATTTTAAAGTTGAAAACTAATGGACACTTTACTTCACCCTTAAGACAACTTGCAAATAGAAAATACTATTGAGTTCAAATCTGCAATCACATATGGCAAATCAATCAGCACAAATAGAAGGATTTAAAAAATAGTGTTTTGTGATAAAGGCATGATTTAATTGCCTAGTAAAAATAATTTATCTTTGTAGATGAGGACTTTTTTCCCCTTGAGATTGGTCAACACTTTTCTCTTTTGAATTATATATAAGAATTTAAAACTATTTCTCAGAAAATCTACTGTGGAGGCTTTAAATGGAATCTCCTTATTCCTATACACACTTTCTGATCTGTTTTTCTTCCCGTTGTTAAAATTAGGTGGATACTGTATTGAAACTTATCCTCATTGTTTTTTATTGCCTCCAAAAAATAAAACTATTCACATAATAGCTTATTTTTATCCAGTTACTATACTAATTTGCTTTAACTGTGACAATTTTCCTCATGTTTCAATGCATTGTTTTGACAGAGTTACTCATCAAGATTTTACTTGAAAAAGAAAATAATTCACCTTCACATTTTAAACTTAACTCATTTTAGTCTTTCTTTTTATTTCATATTCCTATGTACATTACAATGACAGACTATAACTGACAAGATAATAGATTAAACTTTATAAGTTGATCTAACTTAAGAGGGTTCATTGGATACTAAAAAGTAAACTAAAAGAAAATTAGAAAAAAAAAATAGAATGTCAAAACCCCCACAAAAGATGGACAGTATGATTTTATTTTAAAAAGCTACTACTTTTTATGCTTAATCATTAGCAAGCTAAATTATATACCATTTAATCTTGTTCTTTCCTTATGGCATGTATGACTGGGATTGGTATGCCATGCACTAGCTTATGAATAATACTTTAGTCTGTACTCGACTTCTTTCCTTGTTTGCATGTTCCCCTTAAAGAATGAGCTTTATTTATTTCACTTATGTTCTTCCCTATACTTTTCCTTTTTATTTTTTGTTTCAATTATCTATCTATCTATCTATCTATCTATCTATCTATCTATCTATCTATCTATCCATCCATCCATCCATCCATCCATCCATCCATCCATCCATCCATCCATCTATATCTATCCATTGCACATTCTTTTCCATTTCCTCCCAACTCCTATTCCTCATAAAGTTTGACAAAGAAGATTGAGAAGTTAAAACTCTTTGACCCTAAAGTTTAGTTTTTGGAAAGAACCTTTTGCTTGCCAATGTTTACAGGTCTCTTAGGCAAAGTTATCCAACAGTCTGCAGAGTGTGTGGTGGGCAGCATGCACATAGGTCTTTACTCAGTGTATTTTGTCAGGTACCATCAACCAACAGTCCTTGAACTGGACTCTGTCTAAAGGATAGTGAAAGACAGATATGGAGAGCAAATTCCTGCCCCATTCTGAGTCCCCTTTTTTTCTTGTTAGGTAGACCAGCTTGGGGTGGACTCTGGGGTAGAATGGAGTTTTCTTCTGATATAGAGTCAAACAATTTCATGACTTTTTTCAAAAAGTTCACATGGGAGCCCATGGAGTTGAACCAAATAGCTTCCTATACCTCATTCAGGATAATTAAGAAAAATGATTGAAAAGCATTATACTTTTTGAGTGAGATTAATAACACAATATGAAATAATGCTTTTAATTCAATATTTAATTTGCTGATAATCCTTGTTTTATGGTGATGACTTTAATTTTTGAATATTTTTGGATTATAGTGATCATGCTAAAATCCATTTTAATATGATAGAGAAACACAACATTCCTTTGTATAGATTTTTTAAAAAGCTTATTCCAACATACATATAATTTTATTTAAAAATGTTGTGAAATGGTTAGTACTAATTCTACAGAATGTGTATAGGATTTTAACATGACTGTACTTTAAAAAATTATTGTTAAATGAGGTCATTATCACTTAAGTACATAGCTGTTGTATTTCCACTTCTTTGAAGCACTGTTCTAGGCAATGAATGGATAAAATCATTCTCATTCATGAAGGTCAATTTAAATTTAATGGTGTGAACATCCCATTTACTTTACAGAAAACCACTACTTATTAAAAACATTTTGACAAAAAATTACTTCTCACAAAGAAGTTAAATACCAGTGTTTAATGTTTTATTACAGTGCTGGGAACATGAAATAAATAACAATGGAAATAAAACAGGACAGAAAAGCTGTTAAGCAGGCTGGACTTATTCACATGAGAGACTGTTGAAATTCATGCTCAAGTTACTGAATACCAATGCATATAACATCTGAACATGTGGGTGCCATATTTAATTCTTTAAAAAAATCTGCTTTTTAAGAAGTATTAATTGGACAAATACCTGATACTTTCTGAAACATAGAACTTTTGTCAACCCAGTAGCCCTGCCTTTTAAGCTAGAACCAGTGTCTTGCCCCATTTCATTGTGCTTGAGATGCCACTTTACTACGCAATAGTTGATTAATTTCAAATTGGAAAAGTTATAGTACCCCTTTCCTTGGCCTCTGATTAATCTAGTTATGAGTACATGGTTAAGGTTGGCCAATGCATTCCTTCTGTAGCATTTTCTTGTTACCATGTGCACTTATAGTGGCTAAAGTTTTAATATATAAAAAAATCAACAGTTGCAAATAGCCAGTTGCCATGCCTCATTGGCTAGAAGAGCAAGGTGAGTTACCTGGGGAGTAGGTAAGGAAAGGGACAATAGAAAGAAGGAGAACAGAAGAGAAAAAAAATAAAAGAATAATGAAATGGAGAGAAAGATACACACCCACACACACACAGAGCAAAAGAGAGAGAGCTGTTAAGTAGACCCACTTGTCAATTTGGAAGAGAGATGGGTAGTCTTGATGGCATTCAAATTATTTGAATTCTTGGTTCTCTGCTTTGCCTATAGCTTGGTTGTTTTGTAAGATATCCCAATATCTTTCCAATAAAAAGTCCTCTTTATAATTTGTTCTTATTGAGTATCCATCATTGCCACCAAAATATTTCTAATAAATACAATTTATAATTTATTTTATAGTCTCACTTAGAGAGATGTCCATTCAAATAAAGACAAATTTGCAAATACATTTATGTCCAAATCCAGAGATCTCCATAAACCTATTTAATAGCAGTTATAGTTAACTTTTAAAGAAAGCAAACTGCCAAAGTAAAACTGCTAAATTCTGTTGAGATACTTATAAGGCTTAGGCTTTGAGACAGTCTTTCTTTAATGAGATAGAAAAGCAGTTGATGAATTAAGTTTACATAAGAGGTTTGATTATTCAGTTTGTCTCATGCAGACCTAAATGATCCCAGTGATTCTGAATGGCTTTAAAGAATCACCAAGTTGTCAAATGGATTTTGCCCATTTCCCTACATACATCCAGTTCATTATTGCCTGTAAAATAAACTCTTAAAACCAACTCTGAAAATCTTCTCTCACTAGATGGGTTGCCTCTTTATTTTGTCGATGGTTTCTTTTGCTGTGCAGAAGCTTTTTAGTTTGATATAATCCCATTCATTTATTTTTGCTCTTACTTCCCTTGCCTTTGAGGTCAACTTCATAAAATCATCTTTGAACCCAAGGTCCATAAGTTTAGTATCTACGTTTTCTTCTATGCAGTTTATTGTTTCAGGTCTTATGTTTAGGTCTTTGATCTATTTTGAGTTAACTGGTACACGGTGACAGATAGCAGTTTAGTTTCATTCTTTTGCACGTGGCTATCCAATTCTCCCAGCACCATTTATTGAAGAGGCTATCTTTTTTCAATTGTATGTTTTTGGCTCCTTTGTTGAAAATTATCTGTCCATATTTTTGTGGGTTTATTTCTGAGTTCTTGATTCTATTCCATTGGTCTATGTGTTTGTTTTTCTGCCAATACCATGCTGTTTTGATTATTGTTGACCTGTAGTACAAGCTCAAGTCAGGGAGTGTGATACCTCCAGCATTATTCTTTTTTCTTAGGATTGCTTTGGCTACTCAGGGTCTTTAGTGGGTCCACACAAATCTGATGATTTTTTGTTCTTCTATTTCCTTAAAAAATGCCATTGGGATTTTGGTGGGGATTGTATTAAATCTGTAATATGCTTTGGGTAATATGGTAATTTTAACTATGTTGATTCTTCCAATTCATGAACACAAAATGTCTTTCAATTTCTTTGTATCTTCTTCAATTTATTTGACAAATGTCTTACAGTTTTCAGTGTATAGGTCCTTCACATCCTTGGTTAAGTTTATTCCTAGGTATTTTTTTTGCTGTAATTGCAAAAGGAATTGTATTTATTTATTTATTTATTTATTTATTTATTATTTTTCTGAGATTTCTAATAAGAGGTAATATCCAAAATATATAAGGAACTCATACAACTCAACAACAAAAAACTAACCCAATTAAAACATGGGCAGAGGACCTGATTTCTCCAAAGAGGACATGCAGATGGTCAACAGATATACGAAAAGATGCTCAACATCACTAATCATCACATAAATGCAAATAAAAACTACAGTGAGATACTACCTCCCACCAATTAGAATGGCCATCATAACAAGACAGATAATAGGTGTTGGAGAGGCTGTGGAGAAAAAGGATACTCATACACTGTTGGTAGGACTACAGACTGGTGCAACCGCTATGGAAGGCAGCGTGGAGGTTCCTCAAAAAATTCAGAATGGAATATGACCCAACAATCCCTTTCTACGGTATATACCCAAAAAACTTGAAGACGTTTATCTGCAAAGATATATGTGTTTCGACATGCAATGCAGCTTTATTTATGGTGACCGAGACATGGAACCAACCAATGTGTCCTTCGATAGATGATTAGTTAAAGAAGATGTGGTACACGTACACAATGGAATACTACTCTGCCATGAGTAAAGGTGAAACAGTGCCATTTGCAACAACATATTGCATCTCAAGATTATTATGCTAGGCAAAATAAGTCAGACAGAAAAAGTCAAGAACCCTATGACTTCACCTATATGTGGGATATAAAACTGAAAGCAACAAAGGAACAAGACAAAAAATGAAGAAACAACACCTCACAGATACAGACAATAGTCATTACTAGAGGGGAGGGTAAAAGGCATATAGTAGAAGAGGGTAAAGGGAGTCAAATATATGGTGAAGAAAGGAAAACTGAGTCTGGGTGGTGAGCACACAATGTGATATACAGATGATTTATTACAGAATTGTACACCTGAAAGCTATGTAATTTTACTAACCATTGTTACCCCAATAAATTTTTTTAAAGTTTCTTGGCGTGGCATGGTTAGTAAAGTTACATTGGTTTCAGGTGTACAATTCTGTAATACATCATCTATATATCACATTGTGTGTTCACCACCCAGAGTCAGTTCTCCTTCCATCACCATATATTTGATTTATTTTACCCTCACCTACCACCCGACCCCTCTCTGTTAACCACTAAACTATTGTCCGTGTCTGTGAGTTTTTGTTTCTTCATTTGTTTGTCTTGTTCCTTTGGTGTTTTCAGTTTTATATATCACATATCAGTGAAATCATATGGTTCTCGACTTTTTTTGTCTGACTTATTTTGCTTAGCATAATACTCTCAAGATACAACTCCTAACTTCCTATCTTTTTAACACCTCTTTCAAGGGCCTTCATTGTGAAAAGCAGTGTTCTCAGCTCTATGTTGATATTAATACATAGTCCTTGACATACTGCAACTTTTATTTAACAGAGGAAGTAAATAAAATATGTCACTATAATACTGAGTGTCACACACACACACACACACACACACACACACACACACACACACACACACAATAAGGGTTGAAGGATCCTTAGAGTGCCAAGGGTCTGTGTCTGCCTTCTTGGAGATTATCACTATTCTCTGGGCTTCACTCATCACCCAGAAAACTGGGAAATACAATTTATTGGGTAGGCCAGCAATCACTGTTTATAATTCTATAGTCAAGACATTTTTTTGAGGACAATGGCTGAGTGGAATATTTTGTGTGGAGTGAGAATCAGAGCAGAGCTCTGCCTCTGAAAGACAGGCTGAGGAACACACACCCTGGGCAGGTCACCAGCTTTCCAAAGGAAGACTTTAGCAATGGCTGAACACTGATGATGTCATTCTGGCCCCTCATAATCATTTCCCTGTTTTCTTGACTTATTTATTTCTTTATCAAACTCTACAGCACCAAGTCTCTGATTGCCCCCAGAGTTCTGCTTTGCTGTTTTCCTGCTTTGCTTGCTTAACTTTTGCTCTAAGTCAGCTTTCTTACTTTTGACCTATGTTCATGGCTTCTAGGTGATGACACACACACTACATTGTCTCTGTTTTCTGACATTGGTTCATACTCAGCTTTGGCATCCCTGCTCTTCTGTTTTCAAAGTTTAAGTCTCTCAGGGACTGCAATTCACTTGTACCTTAGTTTTATTAGAAAAAATTAAATTCACTTTTGGAAATTTAAATTCATTTTATTTAAATCCATGTAAATCTTTTTCTGAAATCTACTGCGGATGTATAGGTTATAAGGAGTGATTGGAGGTTTTTCACTAGATTAGAGAAGGGTATGATGAGAAAACTGACAATGTCAAGGGTAGAATAGAAGGCTAGGGAGAGTTTAAGAAAGAAATACCACTTAAAAGTAAGGTTATTATATGATTCCATGTTTGCTTATCTGTTTCTCCCTGTATAGACATTAAAAAAAAATTATTGAGTTAGCACAATGTCTGACACATAATTGATGGCAAATAATTACTGCTTCAACAAATAAATGAAAAACAATAGTGAGGGTTTAAACCAAGGCCTCCAGGGGATGAAGGAGAAATTATAATCAACAACAGTACTTGATCCCTCTTTGGAACATGAAGGAAAGAAAGAAGTTCAAGCTCTCTCGATTTCAGGTTAGTATTTTTCTGAGTGTTTGGAGGTATCATTGACAAAGCAGGGGAAATACAGGAGCTAGCCTGTTCTGAAAGTACAGATTATGACTTTGATTTTATTACATTTAATTTTTGGTACCTATAGGACATGCTGAAGGACCTGTTCAGTAAGGGGTTAAATATTTGGATCTGGAACTCAGAAAAGAGATAGAGGCTGGAGACCTAGGCTAAATGATGGGATTCTTAGAGAGGGGAACCCCAGTATTTAATAAGGGAACTACAAGAACATTATATAGAAGAGATGGAATAATTGACCCAGGAACTGGAAAGGTAAACAAAAAAACAGTGTCATGGACTCTTAGAGATGAGAAAATATTGAATGTTATGAGACGGCATAAGTATACTTCCTGTGGTAGTCCTATGGTTTGACCTAGCCGAATGGGAGATGTATAACTAGATGATATATATAGACATTAGTAGAGATTCTTAACACCCTGGCCTGGTTCTTTAATCCAAATCCACTTCTGCAGGGTTGGCTGCAGAGGCTACTGAAGGCTGCATATTTCTTTTTTTCTAACTGGAGAGCATTTGCTTGGATACCTGAGAAAACTGTTTTTGCTTTTAGGTGAATAACTTAACTTCTAAGTCCTTAAAATTGTCTCTGGGCAAACAGTCCCACTTTAACCTGTAATTATTTGTTTCCTAAATAGTACTTGGACACAATTTGTAATACAATGCTTCATACATAGTGTGTACGAAGTGTGTGTCCAGAAAATGTCAAATGAGTGAATGATGTCAATATTGACTCCTTCATTTATTAATTGGTTCACATGGCACAAATGAGGCTGATGCAATAAATCTTTTTACAATGTGCATGTGGGTATGATCACTAGCCAATCTAACACATTTGAAAAAACATTTTTGGTAACTTTAAAGTGGATCAATCTGTGAGATAAGACTGGAAATTAAAGGAAGTGAAAAACGATGAGTTCAATGAATAAAATATCCATTCAAACATCCCTTACTCATGGTAATTTTGAGTTTCTTTACCATTTCTATGCTTTAGTTTTTGATTCTGGAAAATTGGACTTGGGCCCTTGGCCTATTTTTGTGTTTCCAGTTTTTGCAAATTGGAACATATCTGAAATTTAATCATTTCAGAGTCCCTAAGCCAAAAGTATATTAAAAAATCCCTGTTTGCTCTTTTCTAATGGAAAAAAAAGAAGTGATCTCCCATGGAGAAGGGCTCTTGGACTCATTGTGCCAGAAAGGTATTGTGTTTTGATATATCCAATCAGTCATTCTACTTTTTTGTAAAGAATTTTGTGTTTCACAGAATATAAATCTGGCTTATTGCCTTCAAATATTCATGCAGAGTCATATATTATTTTTAAAAATTTATATTTTTCTTGGCATAATTCTTAGAGTAGAATTAAGAGCTTCCATAATTTATGAAGAAATCAAATGAGTTTATAACTATAAAGTGAAACCAATGAAGCCATCAGAGTGAAGATGCATGCGTCAAATTGCTCTGGAAATGATTATTAGTTACTCATAGTTAAGAACTATATTTTGCTGAGCACAAAACAGATTACCTCTATGAGAGATATAGCATAATCAAGTCAAATAATCGAGCAATTGTTTTTGCTGTTGTTTCTACTATGTTGAGGGAACCCAAATCTGGAATACTCTTGTTAAGGACTGAATGTTTGTGTCCTATCAAAATTCGTGTGTTAAAGCCCCAAACCCCCCATGTGATGGTATTTGGAGATGGGCCTTCGGAAGGTAATTAGGGTTAGATTAGGTCATGAGGGTAGGGCTCTCAGGATAGAATTAGTGGTCTTGTAAAAAGAGGAAGTGGAGACAGTCGGAAGGCAGCAAGTCAGGTAGAGCATTCTCATAAGAAACAAAATTCACCTGGACCTTGATCTCACACTTCCCTGCCTCAAGAGCTGTGAGAGAAGAAATTTCTATTGTTTAAGTCACCCAGTTCATGGTATTTTGTTACAGAAGCCAAGACAAGTCAATAAACAGAAGGTTCTGAGATTGAGAGGTCTCGTATAGGTTATAACCAGGGTGATGTGATAGAGAAGGAGAAGAGTGATCCGGGAAGACCTTTTGGGAGATGTGGTTTTCAAGAATAAGTTTACTTAGTGTTGTGAAGAGTAAGGGACAGAGAGTGTTTCAGGATGAGGAAATAGCCATCTCATTTTGTGTGTACCCTGGCACCACTCTTTGTGTAGTCTAAATATTAAATAGAAATAGTTGACAAGAAGTAGACAAAGGTGAAGTTTGTTTTGGATTTGGCTGGGGATTGAGAGGGACTCTGAAAATACTTTTTTTTTGGGGGGGGGCATGTATGCAAATTATTTAGAAGGCAATAATGTAAAATGATTTAAAATTGTAACAATTATTGAAAACGGAGCTTCTTGGTAAAGTCTATATTATTAGTTTACCTTCTTTCTCTAACTCTGCCTTCTACTTTTGTGTTGCAAAACCATTTTATGTGTCTCCGAGTTCTGTAGGATCTACACTCACCACTGTGAGTACCTCTCTACAGATGCACATTGGAAACTATGAACGGATTTGGGAAGTCGGTATAGATGTGCTGCAGTGCAGTGTTTTATTTCTGCTGTGTAAGTTAAGGTCTAACCTCTGGAGCCAGATTTCTACACCGATTTCCTGGCTGAGGCTCTGCAAATGTGGTTGGCACCATACTAGGGTAGCTCAGGTAGCCGGGAACTGAGATTATGTTTACCATTTTCATAAACCCTCATGGAATAAATATAGGCTCCAGTCATTCTTTATTCTACCCCCCACTATAGCCGTTAGCAGGAAGGAAGTATCATTTTCATCTCTTGGTACAATGAAACCTCTGAGAATCTAGTTACAATTTCTCTTAGCAAATGGAATCCCAGAAGTGTCTGCACATAGCTAAAATGCACATGTATTCTCCTCTTAGAGTTTCTTTCTTTTTTTTTTTCAGACCATGGTTGAAAAATATCTGCTCTTTAAATTATTCCATTGCTTTACAGAGGAAGTATTAATTACATGACTGCGAGCATAGATCAGGCTGGGATGTAATTACAGGGCTGGCTTTGTCTCTGTTGTCCAACAGAATTAGGCAGGAAGTGTTCATGATGCCAGCAGTTTAAGGTGTTTTGGAGCCCATTATGTTTCTGGTTCTCTCAAGAACTTCAGCATGGATCAAATAACATTTCTGTTGCCCAATTGTCTGGAAAAATGACAAAGCAAGTATTAACAGAGATACATTTTTACAAGTTTTCTGTTTGTACAGTTGATAGAAAATGTTATAGGCAGCCTTAAAAAAGTGGGCTTCTGTGGCATCACTCTTGTTATCTGATTGTTCTATCTTTTGTCACAGTGTGAGTCCATTACTGGCTCTCCATTTGGTTTTACATTAAACAATGATGTTGCTGAGAAGATAAACATGTTTTTGTGTTATAAAGTTTATTCCTTTTAAACAATACTTTTACATAAAATTGTTTTCCTTCAATGTCTAATTTCAAATTAGAATGTCAGAGTAAAAACAAATGTTTCTAAAATGACCCTTCTATCTCATTCACTTTTTCGTGGGTTATGATTTCCTATGTTATGATTTTTTTCCATCATTCTTATAAAAATTGAATCTATTTACATTTTTATTTGTTAATTCTCTTGCAAATTTCCTTGCAATGATCATCTTTACTGAGCTTTTAAGCTTCCCCCCTCAAGCAGTTAAAGCAGCTTTTTCATTTTGCTGCTGTTTTCTGTCGTTTGGGATTCTACATCTTCTGAAATTTTTTTGCGTAGTAATGGATTCTCCTCCATCACTTCTTGCATACCAAATGTTATAATTCTTGATATTTTTCTTGTTGCTGTTGGGCAATCCATACTACATCCCTAGTCTTTCCTCAGACTTTCACATTATTAGAATGTTGGATTTCCTCAAAAGCCACCCCAAATTGCACTTTGAGAGCACATTTTTTTCTTTAAGCATGTGTGCATATAATCACTTTTAGTCCCAGTTACGTAACACTGACACTGTTACTATTTTTGCAATCATTGCATTTATTTCTTATAAAAAGTTTCATTTTTCATATTCTTATTCCTTTCCTTGTAAAGCAGGATGACAATTTCTATCATATATAAGAGTGGAGGAAACCTCCAGGATTGTACATATCTCCTTCCCCCTGTCCTTTTTTGAGGGGGATCAACAACAAAACTTAGTACATTTGCTGACTTTGTTCACAGTACAAATATTGGGTTTTGTTTAAAGAAATGAAAATATTCATATATTTTGTATTTAGTTTTCTCTTTTGTTTGATCTTTACATTTTCTATAATCTCTGCCTCCTTGCATTTATCTTTTCTAGTCAGAAGAAATAGGTACAATTTTATGAAGAAAAAAATGGCAATTGTGAAATGGTCTTAATATTTTTCTTGAAAAATATACAAATATGTGACAAAGATAAGAATTCCTCATTTCATTGTACGTAAGGTATCTTACTTTAGTTAACTGGCATCGGATTAGACCAATATGAATGTGTTTCAATTCTGAATTTTTTTGATTGAGGTATAATTGACATGTATTCTATTAGTTCCAGGTGTACAACATAATGATTTGATATTTGTATATACTGAGCAATTATCACCATAATAAGTCTAGTTAAATCCATCACCATAACTAGATTTTTTTCTTGTGATGAGAACTTTTAAGATGTACTGTCTTATCAACTTTCAAATATGCAATCCAGTATTACTAACGATAGTCTCCGTGCTGTCTGTACACTATGAATTTTAAAAAGTGATTGAAATACTAGTGTTATCCATTTCAGAAAACTGAACTCTTGTATTCTTTTGGCAAAAGTTTTAAGGAGACAAATTATAATAACTAGGCAAGGATGATTTTAACAAGTATATGAATTACTGATATATTCGTACATCTTTCCCCCATTCTTAAAAATGTTTGGTTTATCAACACTCAACATACCATAATAGCCTCTAATTGAACAGATAGGTAGTTTTGCATCAACAATGAAGAAACTGCATTTATAGATTTTTAAAAATTTTCTTTTTAGAATTTCTTGTTTCTAAAGTTTTGAATTTATTTTTATTTTTAAATTAAATTTGTTGGGGTGACGTTGGTTAATAATAACATTATATAAGTTTCAGTATACATCTTTATAACATGACTTCTGTGTACTCTATTGTGTGCCCATTACCCAAAGTCTTGTCTCCTTCTGTCACCATATATTTGACCCTTTTTGCCCTTTTCATCCCCCCCACCTGTTAACTTTTAGTTCCTCTTCTCATATCCTGTTCAATTTTATATACTCCTTAATTAATATCTCAAACATCTTACACACTTCTCTACTACTTAAATTTAGAGAACTGACACTTTTCTGAGCCCAGGAAATAAAATAAAACCCTCCAAACCTTGGCTTTCAGAAAAGAGGTCCGAGAATGATGATTCAACAGTATTCTCCCCAGTCTTTTTGTGATTTGCATTTCCCCAGAAGCAAATCCTGAAACAAGTATTCAAGTTCAAGTTATTTATTTGAAAGATAATTTCAGGAAATGCCAGTAAAAATGGAAAGTCTAGTAGGGAAGGAAAGACAGCCAAGAACAAATGTATTAGCAAGTTATTACTGGGAATAACTACACATTGCTGTTGCTGAGAAAATTTGGGTGCATTTCAGAGTTACATCGCAGTGGGGAGAACAAGCTGGAATATTTACATACCAAGCTTTCTTCCATCATTGGTTGAGGGATGCTCCTAGGGGGTGTTAATTAGGCCTTTCTAGGACGTAGGGGCTTTGGTAGCCAGATGAAATGCACAGGCAATGAAATGCAGGTGTAGACAGCTGGAAATATGGAAAGCAGGTATTGGAATGGTTTGAGGGAATTTGAGTGGGGCACTAACCTTGACAGTTTCCTACTTCAAAATCTTACAGAATAGGAAGCATAGAAATGGAAAACTGTTGCCAACATAAAAAAACTGTTGCCAACATAAAATGTTGGCATCTTCAGTTACCATTTTATTTTCCAATGATATGTACACAATTCTCTTTTTAGCCTAATTTTAAAGATTTTATTGGGGGAAGGGGAACAGGTCTTTATTGGGGAACAGTGTGTACTTCCAAGACTTTTTTTTTTTCCAAGTCAAGTTGTTTTTTCAATCTTAGTTGTGGAGGGTGCCGTTCAACTTCAAGTTGTTGTCCTTTCAGTCTTAGTTGTGGAGGGCGCAGCTCAGCTCCAGGTCCATTTGTCGTTGTTAGTTGCAGGGGGCACAGCCCACCATCCCTTGCGGGAGTCGAACCGGCAACCTTGTGGTTGAGAGGACGCGCTCTAACCAACTGAGCCATCCCGGAGGCAGCTGAACTCAAGCTGCCCTGTTCAATCTTAGTTGCAGGGGGCGCTGCCCATCATCCCTTGGGGGACTCGAGGAATTGAACTGACAACCTTGTGGTTAAGAGCCCACTGGCCCATATGGGAATGGAACCAGCCTTCGGAGTTAGGAGCATGGAGCTCTAACCGCCTGAGCCACCAGGCCGGCCCGTAGCCTAATTTTTTATTCTTATAACATCAAGACCAAAATTTTCATTTCTTCTGTGTTACTATTTCTTCTAGTAGCCCATCCTTAAGGTATATACCACATGACTTGGTCTCTTGGACATCTGGTTTTGTGTTAAAAAAAAAAAGCATCTTCGTTTTACATAGTGATTTTATATCAGTTCCTTTACCATAATCTTGATTTGGAGAGTTACATTAATGTGGTTTTGCTAAAAGAATTATGGAGGATAAATATAGATTCTGAAGAGGAGAAAGAAAGGGAATGATTAGAAATCATACTTATGCCTCCGACTTCTCTGCTCAGGGCAGATACCACTAATGGATTACATCATTCCCCTTGACAGACACTTCACCTTGAGCTTCAATCACGTTTGTCAATATCACTAACCTTTATGTCCTATTGTACTTCCATTGAGTGTCTTTACAATTAAAAACACAATTTTTGGTCAATTCAATAGCTGACCTTCTCTTTATTTATCCCCAGACTACAGAATACTTCTACAGAAACATACACACCAAACAGATGAATACTGTTTTCATTTATTGTCTCAAACTTTATTTGGTCCCCATAACAGTGTCTGGTACTGGTTAGGTGTCCCATAGTAAGCTCTATTGCTAATTCTCCAAAACAATTTTTATTAATTATAATCTTTTCATTGCAGGTGTCAGAAAATCAACTTGAACTGGTTTAAGCAATGAGGGGATGGTTATTAAAATCCTTCTTGGATGTCTTTCAGAATCAAAGAACTAAACTAGGAATAGGACTGGTCCATTATTACAATTGGAATCAGGGGATTAAATTTCATCTCTCTCCATCTTGTGTTTATTATCTTCTTTGTGAATCAATTTAATTTCTTTTTTTTCTGTGTACATCACATCTGTTCTGTGTCCCAGATGGGAAGAAACGTGTGGGAAACACAATGAAAGGACAATAGGATATGACATTCAGGTTTCCATCTTAAAAGCCAGAAAACTAGAAAGACAGCGACTTTTACGGATCAGTTCCAGAAGCTGTAGGTGAACACTCTGATTGATTACACTCGAGTCTTGTGCCTGGTTCTGGGTTAATCAGTTGTGGCCAAGGAAACATATGAGTTTTTGTGATAGAATAGTTGGGCAGTTCCAGTAGAAACGATATGAATGAAGCGGAGTGGACAGGACAGTTACTGGAACTAGAAGTGTAATGGACAAATACTACTATAGATATGGATTCCCTTTCCTTAAATTGTAACCTCATCATTCTTCTATTCGTCTCAATAAATGACCTTACTTTCTAGTTCATGAAAATAATATCAGCGCGAATCTGAAACTCCATTTGTTTTTTCTTCTATCCACCTGTTTTTATAATAAAATTGTTGCACCTCATACTTATGGTGAATTTCTAGGTCCTCATTATTTATGATCTGTCATATTGTCTCTGAACTGGTCCCTACAACTTTTGCCTTTACACTATCTGGTTCAACAACACGCTATTGCCAGATAAACCTTCTGAACCAACATTTCTCTCCATAATATTCTTTTAAGGAGGTACCTTTCTGGGATCCTTATTCCAATAAAAAAAAGTTAAAAAACACACAACAAAAACATTTAGTTTGACATTCAGGGCTCTCTAGTCCATAACATGTTATATGTTATAACTGACTACCCAGTATAATCTCTTATTACTCCCCTATATGTATACATTATACTTTAGACATTTTCCTTGATTTCTTTAACTGACTGAGTTTTCCCATTCAGTGACTTTCTCCTTCCATTGCCAATATCTGTCATTCTGTTTTTATGTTTTGAAATCACATGCACTTTTCAATGCTCATGTGAGTAACCAGCTTTTCTGAAATGCTTTTCTTCATCCAAAATAATTTCATGTTTTTTACAAAGTCCATTGTACTTCGTACTCTGGTTTATATTGTGGTAACTGGGGTACTTGTGCTAGTCCATCCATTTACCTAAATTTTTAACCCAGACATTACATAGAACCATCTTTGCCTTAAAAAAATTATGCATATTTGGAATAGACATGCATACTCGTAGACTTTATGTGATCCTATAGAAAAAAAATACCTTTTCAAATTTCCTCTAGTAGAATTTACTTGCATACAGCATTTGCCACAAATGTAGACTTTACTGAAATTTACATATGGGCTTTAGTTGAGAGGTTTCTATTAAAATGTACACATAGGTAGCAGGTTTTCACTATAGCACCCTTTCTCCATCTTGTGGACTCCTCACTTTAACATCCATTTATCTTCTCCTTTAGTCTTTTACAGGAGGAAAACAGCACCATCCTCCACCCTTCTCACTTTCTTCCTTAGAGTAAGTTCTCTCCCTGAAGCCTTGGCATGGACCACCTCCTTCTTACATATTTTACTGAATTGCAGACAGGGACTGGGTCTTTATTATCTCCGTGTCTTCTGCAGCGTCAGCAACCAAGCCTTATGAACACTTGAATTGCTAAGTGGCATTGAACAACTCACATGTAAGTGTCCCATTGCTTCAACACAGATACAGAATAGAGGGACAGAAACAAAGCTGGAGAATTATGGAACACATATCAAACTTTCAGCTGTGCCTTTGAAACTTGTGAGCGTTCTAGCAATTATGAACATGTCCTTCTGTGAATTTATACCAGCATATTCCTTCCTCTGTTGGGTAGGTAATAGTAGAAGGGAATTAAGTGTATGATATAAATTAGATTAATAGCCTGTATGGAGAACTGTATCAGGGGAGAACATTTGTATTCATAAATAATTTTTTTTAGCTCAGCTCCTGGTTTCACTTACAAAATATTTTCTATGTCTTGAAATGATTTCTCTTATTTCCCCAAGTGTAAGAAGGATTAAGTCTTCATGATGTTAAAACTCGGAAGTGGTTTCAGTGGTTTGGACTACAGAACTCATCCGTGTCCTAATTAAGAGCATTGTTCTCTTATGACTAAATTAATTTTTCTATGAATGTGGCTTTCAGAATGGTGTATGGGAGGTAATCTTAAGTTTCTAATAATTTTGTGTTTACATTTTCCCCCTGGAAAACTGTTTTAAAAATAAAATTATTCGAAAGGGTAGAAAGTTCAAAATATCAACCTAAAACGATAAATGTGGAATTTTTCTCCTTTACCATTCCAAATTTTAACATTACATGAAATAGGTCGTTGAAGCCCATTTTACTAGATATTGTCCCCCTGAGTAAAACAGATATGCATATTTTATTAGTCAAGTTTGGATCAGAGAAACAGAGCCACTAGGAGTGATAAGAACTAGGGGATTTATCACAGGAATTTGGCTTTACACATTTGTAGGAGCTGGTTAAATAGTTTATATGAGCCTGTTTTTCTATATTGGCTGCTGGGCTTGAAGTCAGCAGGGCAGACCATTGGGCAGGAAAGATGATGAAGCCGGTGAGGGACAGGATAACTCTGTACCCACAAAAGTGACTGGAACCCACGCCAGTCTCTTGCCACAGCCAAGTCTCATCATCAGTAGTGCTGCAATGAGGCTGCTTCCCTTCACCATGGAGCTAAACACATTGCTGGCCCAATAGTCAGAAACTCAAAACAGAGACTTGACAGGAGTTGGAAGAGCAAGTGCTGTTGCTGCCTCAGGAGCTGCACACACTGGCCCGGGACTTAAGGGAGCTGAAGGAGACCCGGTGGACTGGAGTTGTTGCAGGCTGGCTGAGATCCCCTTAGACAAGGTGAGCCAGCAGCTCAGAAGCAATGTGCCAGAGTTGCAACAGCGTTTGAGGCCTTGTATGACCTTTCCCAGTGTAAAAGAATACGGCTGCTGCTTCTTTTCACCTTGCAAATGTCACCCCGAATATGTCTTGAGGCCCACAGGAACTTGGAGCTATGCAGGAAAAGGAATTCTGAGAATCACCGTTCCAACCTAGATGAACTGACATAGTGCAAATCACCTTGCATACGTTAAAACAAAAAATGAAATAAAAATCCAAACAACCTCATTTTCTCTCTGGAACAAACATATTATCTTTTGGTTGATGTTATGTTTTCATCAGAGCTTCAGTACCTGCATCAGATAGCATCTTAGGAAGTCTCATCCAGGTTACCTTTCCTCCAGACACACTGGATATGATCTTAATTGCCAAGGATATTAAGAGAAGATAATAAGATAATAAGGGAAGCAACAGCTATATGATGTGGTAATTGCCAGTCTGGGATGTGGAAGCTTTAAAAAAGATATTGGGAAATAAGGACTTGGAGACTTGCGTGTTTAACGTCTTTATCCAGAGTGACCTGATGGGTGTGTTTAATATGATGGTAAAGATCTTATGTTCAAATTCAAACCCTACCTGAGAGGACTGGAAGACTATTTAAGTTGTCATTGTAACCTGATAATGAACCAGAGCTGCATACAAACATTAGTGCAAAATACGAGCGTACATGTGGCACACAGTGCAATAAACAAAGACAACCTTGCATGGCGTGTAAGAGAAGCATAATGCCTACAAACTTCCCGAGGCTTTGAAAGCAATTTTCTGAGAAAGCTTTTACAGTGGCCCACTTTGGAGGCATTGACAATTAACCAAACAAATAATTCAAAGTACGTCCAAGTGGTTTTAGCAAATTTCCTTAGGGAGTTGAAATACTTTAAATTTCACATTATGATACTGTTGGATCTGTGTCTTCAACTGCAGCATGTAAACACACAGAACTTAATTCATGATCGTGTGGGTAATAACCTACGATCAATATTTTAAATGATGTAATAGAAAAGCAGCAAGGAATCTCTCATAAGTAATAAAGAGTAATTGAGGCTTAGTCGTGGACATATGGAGCCATTATGACTTCTGCCAAGTCTATAGATTTATGCTACAAATTACTGACTGATAAAAGAGATAACATGTTCTCATCATAGCACTGTAGTTTTATAACTTATTAAACACTATGAATGTATGCGTGTCTGAGACCCATAAACTGAAAGTATCATTCTCTCCACTTATTTTTACGGAGTCTGAATGTAGCTGGTATTTCTGCTTTGCAGGGACTCTGTTTTTCTCCATCTTGATATGTAGGCATAAAGCTTGTCTCACTCATACTCTGACATTAGGAAAGAAGCTTAGACTTTAGTCCTGAAGATCATGTGCTTAAGGGATCTGCTTAGTGCTAGTTTCTGCTTCTATATAATGGGGAAGGAGACGTCATTATTCGTCTCTCACAGGGTTACCCTGAGGGTCATCAGACATAGTAGAAGGCAAAGGACTCTGAAAATTACACTGAATTTTTGATTTGTATCTCAAGTTTGTAGTACATCAAGGGCTAGTGACAAAAGGCAACCATTCATGTAAAAAGACCTAAGTCAAGATGTCTGCTTTATTTGTGAAACTCTCAGTTTCTGCCTTAGGCACACTCTTTATGATGCTCACTGAAATATACATAATTTGATCTTTCTCATAGCTTGATATTCTTTTCTTCTTCAATGAACTGTAAAGCATGGCAAGTAGCACCATAGTCTCTTTCCATTCTCTTCATTATTCTAACTACTCCTGGTCAGCAGAACTTCCTATTGTGCCATTGTGAGTCATAAGTTATCTATATCCAGAATTTTGATTTGATTTGAAGTACTGTGTTTAGATTTGGGATTGCCTTTTTGGTAGGCAATCCCATATCTAAACACAATCTCTTTTTTCCACTCACTTGTTCTGTAGCCATCCAGTCCCCTATTCTCTGATTCCTTAGCAGACTTCTGCCAACTCTTTTCTTTTTTCTTCTTCTTCTTTTTTTTAAATCTTGCCTGGATCATTGCTTGTTGATTTTCCAACATTCTTGTCCAACTGACATCAAACCCTGAGTTATTCTAACTATCCAATTTCTTTGTTCCTACTCCAGGCCTGTGGAGATTACTAGAGAAAATCATGCATCCTGGATCCATGTATACCCTGTAAGTGTCCTGTCTGACCCTGCTGGAATTCACCTAACCATAGGCAAAATAAATGGAGCAGCCAAATAATTGTTTGCAAAACGCATTCTCTTGAACCAAGTCTCCGCTGCCTACAGACTTTGCTCTCTTCCTTACTGCTCGGGCGCTGACACTTTGCCTCCTCATTCCATCAGTGTTTGCCCCATTTCCAGTCTTGGCATCTCTGCCTGCTCTTACCTGCCTGCTTCAGCTGCTGGCTTCAAGCTAATCTCCACTGGTTGCCATGTTTGAACTGATTATCTAATATTCTGAATACTTTGGCTTGGCCCCAAGATTATGTTTTATGAAATTTTCCCATGGATAGTCTCAACAAGGTTGGTGTCCTTTCCTGAGGGGATCCAGAGTTAGACATTTGTTTCCAACCCAAACTGAAACCACAAATCTCCTTGGCAATACTTTTCCTCCCCATTCTAATCAACTTTGTTTTTCCAAGGCAGATATTGAAAAGTCTACCACTTTCATCAAAGTACTTCACTCTAGCCCTTTCATTTTTAATTAGTGACTTTGTCTTTTACTTCCTAGAGAAAATGGAAGTCAAGAAAGTGCATACTCCCATTGCTCACCCCACCACCCCCGATACCTGTATCCGTAACAACTCTATGCTATTTTCTTCAGATCTCAGAGGAATAAAATTTCTTCTTTTTATAGTATCCCCTCTCTTCTCCTGACAGTCATTCTGGAATCTTATTTTCAGCCTATAAGCATGTTGAACTCTTTCATATTGTTGGTAACATGCCTACAACCTTTAAGCCATTACCCTTACCCTATTTTCTTCACTTCCCTAATTCTTGCAGAAGTACCTTCTCTTATTGCCTATGTACTTAACTTCTGCAAGATGGGTAGCTTTAGCAGCTATTTGCCTCAAAGTAGAAGTTTATGGGAGGATTGGCTTTAAGGAATTTTGTGAAGTAGTAATATACTGAAAAGTTTCCTCATCCATTTGCTCTTAGTTCCTCTTCAATTTGGCATTTTAAGGACTACAGTCTCATTTTCCTCTTGGTGCTTATTCCCTGATGGTCTGGTTCCCTTACTGAGTAACTGCATCCGGATTTTTCTTTTCTAGTACCATCTCCTTGAATTCCTCTCCACTATCAAAATCTGTCCACTTCCTTTTCCCCCTTTTCCAAGGTTACTTGCCTAGTGTTACATAGGCTTACTTCAGTGTTTTGAGCATGCCTTATAGAGAACAGTAAGAATTTTAAGAACATCCCTAAAATGCCTTAATCCCAACATTATTATTGTTGTTGTTGTTATTTGATGCCACCAGAGATTTCTGGTTTGTAGTAATTTGTTTTTTAAAATATATTCTGAAGTCATGCCATTGAGATAGCTCCTTATTTTGCGTATAGTATAGCTTCTTTCCTGAGAAGAAGTTTTGGGGAAAAGAATTGAAGAAGAGAAGTAGCAGAAATAATTGTCATCTTAATGAATTCCTTTCTTCACTTTGTTGTTTCATTTTCCCCCTCAGTTCTCCTAATTTTCCTTAAGTTTTATTTTATAACATTTGTTTCTTAAATTATCTACCTTGATTTCTACTTATAAGTATTCTAAAGTGAGTTTGACTTCTCAGCATAGAATACTTCATTGTGGCTTTCATATAATTCTTACTATTTCTATACATAATAGGCATCTAATATGTTTTCATGAGAAAAAAAATTATTGTAAACAAATATAAGTGGCCAAGAAATAGTTGGTAGAAAAATAAAATGCAGTAAACATCAGTCATTAGACTATTTTAGTTGTAACTCTAGCAACATTTGAGGACAAAAAAAACACACACACACACAAAAAACATGGCCTAAAATACATACTGACATCAACCTAGGTTTTAATTTTGTGGAATGTGGTCTCTCTAGATGAGCTCCTTTGTTCCCATTTGTAAGCCTGATGAGCGTTACAGTACATCTGTGAAGTATGGCGGAGTAGATTTCATTATTTTCATTTTCAAGTTGGAAACTGAGGCACTGAAAGTTTAGGAAAGCTACATCAATCAGTTCCTAGTGACAGGTTGTAAGTTCCTTCAGGTCAAAGGTCACATCTTATTACAGCCTACTTTTCTGAAAATTTGTATCTTCTTATAGTCAGCGCTCTGGACTCAAAATGCCTGGGACTAGTCCTAGGTGTCCTCACCTTCTGCCTAGAGTTCTTTCCACAGCACTATTTTGCTGTATAAAGAGGGTATTACAAATTGGAAGTGGACTCCTCATTAAACTCCACCTTCTGCCTGTAGCCTTGGGCAATCCAAGATTGAACAATGGGTACAAGGTTAGGGTAGGAAGGGTACTTTGTATTTATCACATTTACCTGCCTTTTGCTTATGGAACTAGCCACTCCAGTTGATGACTGTTGGCTCCTCTCATTCTTAATAGAGTCTAAATCATAACCAAGATGTGGATTATAAGCAACATTGCTGATCCCCAGCCAAATTTGCACCAGCTAATGACTTTTTGTTGCCACTGCATATTAGTTTTAGCAACTAGTCATAGCCAAGTTTCATATTGCCTTCAGGGAAACGCACTAGATGTTGAAATGGAAATAGGTGAGGGGTGGGAGCATATGGTGTACAAGGGGCACATTTCAGAGAGTGAGGCTTAAGGGGCGTGTCATTGTGTTGGTTCGTACAAAGCAGGTCAAGTCATCAGGAACTGCTTTTAAGTAATATGGGTAGAAATGCCAACCATCTGCGCATGGTGGTGCATTTTTAGTGACTATCCCACAAAACACCTAAGTGCAGATGATCATTATATTTCATTTACATGAATCGTAGAGGTTTCCTTTTAATTCTATGTAACTGCGCTGATAGCCTAAAGTACACATACAAAACTGGTTTAATCCAATTTGGAATGGGTGATTGGTCATTTATATAACCGGTGTGCCAATCTTTGAAAATTTCTCTCTATATACTGTATATGCTAAAAAAGTCAAAACCAGACATTCTGTTCTTAGCACTTACATATTTACATTTAGGTTACAGGATGGAAGAGGTAGGTTTAGAAAAAATGAAGTGTAACCTCTTCAGTCTAGAGAAATTCTTTTAGATAAAACCACCATCTATTTTTCAAAGTTCAAATGAAACAAAACACTGGCAATAGGTGTCCAGACAAAGATTCTTATGAGGGCTACCAACAGACAAATCTTTAAGATCATCATTAGTCTAGTGTGTAACTGGGATATGGAACATACTCAGTTAATTCATAATTAAGATCAAGGCATGAGAATTTCTATGGAACTGAGACAAAACTGATTAAATTTTTCCCCCTTAACCTCATGTGTCATAATGTAGCATACAAAATAAATATTATTGTTTTAGAGTCTTCCAACTGAGAAAAAGTGTTTCACATATAAAACATCAATTGTAACTCTTTGTCTCACAACTTTTATTTATTTTTTTTTTGCTGGTACCGTCCCTGCTGAGGTTGAAGAGATTCAGATTTCTCATAATTTTGTGCTAGTATCTTCTATGTAGCCAGCTGGCTTCATGGTCAAGAAATATCCATTTTTTTTTTAATTTTTTTTTTTTAAGTACCACATACACCTTGACTAGATAACGGAAATGTGATTAGAAAGTACAAATTTTGTCACACCAAGAAATCACAATATCTTGTCACTTTTAAGCTTCACATTTTGGAAACTAGGAATCTTTTAGAAACAATGCGGAAAAATCCATAAGGAAACAACGCAACCACACACAGTGTAAAATCTAATGAATTAGTAGCCCCACTTTCTCAGGAAAAAGCCAACATCAGTTGTATAACCATTAGTGTCAATAGTTCACGAGCGTTCATGAATGCTGCAAAATTGGATCAAGCCAATCCATATATATGTAGAAAAATAGATTTTATAACAAAAAGACATGCCTTTCTACTTAGCAATGTATTTAATGTAACTACCTTGGTTTTAATGTCATCTTCATCTAATTTATCATTAACATATAGCAAATTATATTTGGGATTTAATTCCCAACGCATAATGTATAAAGAAGCACATATTTCTCATTCCTTCAATGTGTCTCCATGTTTTCTTTTTACTCCCTCTAAAGGATGTTATTATAAAAATAAATGAAATCTCAGCTTTCCGTATATCCTTTTGGTTTTATAATTACTGGCAGGAAACATGCCGACCACAAAACTGAACAAGCCAATAAAGCAATGTCAAGAAGGAGGCTGGTGAACAAGGATTTTAGTGATGCTGAGGTAAAGAACCGAAAGACTTTTCAGGAAGTAACATGACTTTTTGATTCATTCCAGAAGAGATCTCACATGTAGTTCTGATGGCATCAAATTCTTCCAGGAAATTATGAAGACAAGGATAGGAGAGGCAATAAAATGGAGCAGGCGAATGGCAATCGTGGTTTGGTGAACTTTTAATAAAAATTAAAATGCTATAGACCTTTAACTCGACTGAAGCAGAGGGACCTTACATCTTATAGGATAGGAATTGGAGAAGGAGAGGGACAATAGGAGAACGCTGTCCACTGTGGATCTTCTAATATCTTAATCAAGGTTTTGGAGCTCTGGCTGTAAACATACCCACCTTCTGAATTTATCCTCAATTTGTGGACATGTTTTGCCCCCATTAACGACATTTTGCTCACGCTAATGCTTACTTCAATCTCAAAACAATGAAAAATTCCTTCACTCAGTGGCTAGACATCAGTGCATTATTTAATATGAGTTGTTATAACAGCGCCTGCAGTCTTAGTCTCATACACACATACATAATTTACATTTAAATAGGCAAGGTGGCCACCCAGGGACACCTGGCACAAGCACAATGCCACCTGCATGAAGGAAAACAGTGTTTTATGAGACAAATACATCAGTTATTTTCAGGAATGTGCACAATGTGCTACACTAAGTAAAACAATATGATTCAAAAGATTTATAGAAAACAAAAAAAGAGGGCCACAAGGGCAAAAGTAAAGGGAGTTTTTAGAAAGAGGTTATACTTATATTTGAAAATTTACATAAAAAATAAAAACAATTTTTCCCAAGTTTCCAAGAGACTTTTTGCAAAGTTGCAAATCAGAGAAGAATGAAAGATTCATAGGAAACTTTTTTATTTATTTAAATGAGTGGCCTTGTATTGTTTGAAATAACATTCATTTTAATATATAATATTTGGAAAATATTAGAAAGGTCCAGAGAAGTACATACACACAGACAAATCAGAAGTAACCTCTTAAGTATTTTGGTGTATATCTTTCTAGTCATTTCATTTTTCCTTTTCATAAATGTTTATGCATTTAAAAAAGTGAGATATTTGGGTTCTTCCTTTTTCGCTGAGAAACAGTTTTCTGACTACCAGGTGGTCGTGGGTGTCTCTTGTTGCATACGGGAAATCTACTGGCATTCTCTGGAAGGGATCTAGTCCTTTGCAGGTCCTTTTCTTCCATTTTTTGTTCAGTATGAGGACTCAGTGGATAACTTCTTTGACCACTGTGTCCCCAACGTAGAACTTCACACTCTCCTGTTTTGTGGCCTGAGCTAAACTACAGAAATTTTTGTTCTCTTTTTCTCCCAAATTGTAAATGTTAGGAGATATTTCTGAAATGGGGAAATGCTCACTTTCCCATTAATTTTAGCGATTTTCTCTATCTGTATTATATTTTTCCCTGTTTATAGTTTTTCCAATAATCATGGCATTAAAAGAATAAAATGTGACATCATTTTTGAAACAATAATAGGAGAACCATACTGCTTAATACTTTAGTAACTTGGTTTTAAAAAATTATATATACTTTCTGGTAAATTGATCACAAATTTAGTAGTGACACCAGAAAAACCAACACTTTTAACTCAATCAAGCTTGCTGTTAATCTTAATGATTAATCTCCTTAAATTGGTTAGATTTAAGCATGCAGATTCACAATGGCCTTAAAAGACCTTAAATAACAAGACCTTCAATAACAAAAAGACCTTAGAATAACAAAAAAATTGTTATTTTGATAATTGTTAAGTGCTTACTTAATATGTCATATCATTTTACTCACAGTCTTCTACAGGAGGTATCTAAACTGAGAACACAATTGTTAATTTTCAGTACTAGTTCAGGCTCAATCAGTTGTAGAGGGGTCATTTCTTTTAAAAATTCTATAGTGTTTTCTTGGGGAAGTAGGAGTATATATTAGCAGGCTTGAGAAATTGTTTAGCAAATTTACAATGCTACACCATATTATGTTTAAATGTCTCCTACCTAATATATTGAGTTCCTTTTTTACCCTTTTCTAAAATTAACCACAGAGTAAGACATTTTTAAAAAGCAGATATTAAAATGTCTGTGTTAGACATACATTAGCAAATTTTGTCCTAAATCTATTATTTTGCAACCCTATAAACCATATATTCAACATCAGTTATAAATATCTTTTATGCATTCATCTTCAACACAAATTTTTAAAGGGCTATTTCACAAGAGTGCCTAGGAGTTCCCAAATGTTTCCTATTAATTTTTTTTTAATGTAATGTGTTTGTGGAACCACCTTTTCATAACTGCCTTGGCTTTGGATCTTGGTTGCTGATTTTATAACTAGACTCTGTGGCTCTGAACTTTCTCACTATGCCTTGCATGAAACTTTGTCTCTAAGAAATCACCTTCTCTTGCATTGATAAAGCATTATGTACATTGCCAGTATCACTAACATATCACTACGCATCAGATTATTCTTGATGTGTTTCTAGTGTTTGTATCCATTGTACACAAGTATACAGAAGGAACTATTGTAGATGCTAGTGGTTCCTTGGGAATCAAGACACTCCAAGTCCCTGACTGTGGGTGGTGAGCACACAATGTGATATGTAGGTGATGTATTATAAAAATGTACACTTGAAACTTATGTAATTTTACTAACCATTGTCACCCCAATAAGTTTAATAAAAAAATAAGTAAGACCATTAAGAAATATCAGGAAGTGGTCAGGGCGATGAAGAAAACTGAAGCCAGGTAAGGGACTAGACAGTGGAGATGTTTCCATAGACAGGGTGCTCAAAAGAGTTCTCTCTGGGGAGGTAACCTTTGAGCTTGGAACTTTTTAAATGAGGCAGTGTACGAAGTAAGCTTCCCAGTAGAGGAAACAGCAAGTGCAAAGACCCTGAAGTGAGGTGTGTTTTACATGTCTACTGAGAAGATCTATATAGCATAAGCATTGGAAAAGGAAGAAAAAGGTAGAAAATGAGGCTGAAGAAGAAATCTGGGTCCAGAAAATACTAGAGTTAGTAAGCCATCGTTCAGCCTGGTACAGTCAAACTCATTATTTAAATATTGTACACTGTTTGACTGTACACTGGTACAGTCAAATAATTAAGTATTATTTAAATATTGAAACACTTCCGCACCGTTGAACTTCTCAGAGCCCCTTATTATACCCTTGCCTTGGTCTTTCCCTCAGGATTGATTCATCAGTAAGGGGTTAGGTGGTCAATGCTATTGCATTAATTATTATTTTTTTTCTAAAAAAATTCATCCATGACAATGAGAATGTATGCCTCTACTCTTAGTGTTAAGAAAAGCTATTGAATGGTTTTAGGTAATGGGTAGGGAATGTGTGTGAAATAATCTTATTTACTGATTTAAAAATATCAGAAGAATAAACTAAGGGGATGGAAGGAATGGAAGCAGGATATCATCTAGAAACTATTGCAGAAGCCTGGGCAATACATAATAGTGTGTCACGTTCTGCACGACAAAAGTTGTGGGGAGTGAGGAGGGTGGCACAGAGTTAAAAAATACAGTAGCCAAGAATATAGTGCAAGCAGGTCCAAGGGACTCCAGCCTCAAAGGCTGAGCCCCGAATAGGGCTAATGCATGGCTTTTATTACTTAGGTGAGGAAGTAAAGGAGATAAAGCTTGTCAATCTCAAGATCTGTGAATCCCATACATTATAATAGGAAACTGATTCAAGCCAATCACCCTTGCCTGCAGGCAGCGGAACTGTAAGTCTCAGGATAAGTACTTCCCCAAGGGAAAAAACCTTTATGCATATAAATAGATGGAGAGCACATCATTGAGTCACTTCCCCTGAAGGTTGTGGGAAGGAATGTAGCCACAGAGGCAGAGGCTCTCCTTGGGGGGGGGGGGGAAGGTGGGGGGCTGTGCCCATCTCTATCGACCTGCGAGTTCCCTGATGGTCCCCACGCAGCTCTGTCTGGCTTGGGTTGTCCCCCCGCCACGGGGAATCTTACCCTTCATTGACTAGCCAGCCATCTTTTTGGTGCCAAACAGGGAGACATAAGGTGTAAGCACAAAGGTGAAGTAAAGTCCCTGAAAGGATCTGTCTCGTAGACTCTCCTTTCTTTAGGGGCAGGTACGAGAAGACAGGTAGGCTGCTGCATGGCAACAATAGTGTATTAGATCCCAGTGGTGGAGATAGAGAAAATGAGGCTTGGTCAGAATCAGGATATATTTTGATAGTCATGTTTCATAGCTAAGGACAAACATCTAAAGTGTTTTTTTCATTGCTATTGGTTTAGAACAGCCCTGAAATAGTTCCTAAACATAGAATCCTTAGAGAATTACACTTATCTTTAAATGGTTATATTTTAGTTATGGATTGTGTGTTAGTATCTAGTAGAGTCTTACCTTGTTTTAGAGCAGGCTGTAATGTAAACAAACAAATAAACAAAAAGTAACAAACTTAACATACATATGGTAATACTTTCACCTGTAAATTTTTTTGAACATATGATCAGGCTATATAATTACAAACTATACATGTTTTAGACCTCAAAGGCAACTAATTACCGATTACACAAAGTGGCAAAGATGTGTGTGTGTGTGTGTGTGTGTGTGTGTGTGTGTGTCTGTGCGTATATTTGAAAAACAAGGTAATTATTTTTATTTTAATTTTGTAATGATGTTACATCCTTATTATTTATTTGTTTAGAGTCCACCTTGGTTCAAAAAAGCTGACTTCCAAAAATACATGTAAAACAATATATAAAACTAATAAAAGAGAAAACAGAGTAGAATAAAAAGATGAGACCAGAAGATACATTATATACAAATCATATATCACAAGGCCTTATTAAGTGTTAACATATAGTTTAACATGTGTTTGTGTAATATATATGTGTGTATTTAAGGAAATTTTGTCCTAAATCTATATATACACAAATACACATATACAGAGAGTGCCAAAAAATGTATACACATTTTAAGAAAAGAAAAAACTGTTATTAAAATTGTAATACTCAATATAAACTGATAACAAAAGTACAACTCCTGTGTACACATTTTTTTGGCACCACCGGCATATTCCCCTAGTTATAAAAGCAAAGGAAAACGAATGGTAGGGCTTATGAATGTCCACTGGAAGCTATTGAACAGCAGTAAGAATTGAATTTACTGATCCAAATCTGAAGAAGATGATTGAGGCTGATAAGGTCAGAGTCAATTTTATAAATGGTACAGAAATTGGTATGATTGTTGAAACAAGGGCTCTATTTAACTTTCTTGAATGGGAATCATATTATATAGAGTTTCCTGCTGCCTTAAGTGCAGTAATACCATGAAGAGGTAATGTGCAATTTGTTCTCAATTTAATTTAAAATAAAAGGCTATAAGACAAAAGAAGCATTCTAGCTATCAGAAAACAATTCTCCAGTAGACTTGTGGGAAAGTATAATTTTAAATCATCCATTTGTGTGTTCCTGTGTTCACCAAAGCCTGTACTTAACCCAGATAAAAAAGTACGCTCTATTGGGAAAAATTATTTTCAAAATAATATCTTTAATAATAAGTGGAAATAATCATTATAAGCCATAATGTCTTCCTTCCCATTGCTGCCTTAAAGTGTTCTTTTGCTTCCCTCCTCCAGCTTTGGTGAGTTTTTTTTTCCTGTTCTTTGCATTTTCATTGCCTTTAAATATAATTCTTTCACTTGTATGGACTTTGAGACTTATATTCATAACCTAGCTGTATGACATCACTGTGCTTTTCGAAAAGTCAGATATGCTCTGTTTCTTTTATTTTCTACATCATGATAAAGCATTAATTTCTTTTAAATTATTTTGTCAACACTCATGATGCTTTATTCGTTTGTGTTTAGAAAATGGGAAAATCTATGATCACTTCATAGAACAGGACAAACAATTCTTCTCATAGAATAGGACGAAAAGCTCTTTCTTTGCTTATTCTAATCCACTCAAGGTAAATACAAGGTGTGATCAACCAATATGGTGAATATTTAAATAAAAAAAAAATATATATATATGTTACAGTAAGAGACACATTGATGTTAGTCCCCCTCAAAATACTCGCCTTTGTTTGAACACATTTATACCATTGTTCTTGCCACTTTCTGAAGCAGTTCCTGAAATCCTCTTTTGTGAGCATCTTTAGTTGTGCTGTTGTGGCTGCCTTGATGTCCTGAATCACTTTGACTTTTGGGAAGAGCCAGAAGTTGCACAGTGCCAGATCTGGTAAATAAATTGGATGAGGACACACCATAATGTTTTTATTTGACAGAAATTGCCATATACCAGAAGCTGTGTGTGACAACGGAGTGTTGTCATGATGGAGGATGATTTATGGCACACTTTAAAGCACATCTTCTCTCAACTGTAGCTCACACCCAACTGACTGCACTGAACAAGTTGAAACTTGTAACACATTGTTAATGTCGTTCGATGGGCCACTTCCCATATTGAAGATTCCTGCCTTTCTGTTGGATTGCACTCAGTGGTAGCATTCACTCTATGTTTTGATCACAACGGAAATAATCTGTGTCATACATCACATCTGGTATTTGGCAAATTTCTGTCAACTAAAAACATTGCAGTGTGTCCTCATCCACCTTATTCACCAGATCTGTCACCATGCGACTTCTGGCTCTTCCCCAAAGTCAAAATGATTCAGGACATCGAGGCAGCCACAACAGCATAAAAGAGGACACTCATAAAAGAGGATATCCAGAACTGCTTCAGAAACTGGCAAGAATGATGGGATAAGTGTGATCGAAGCGAGGGGGCGTATTTTGAGGGAGATTCATGGCAATGTGTCTTTTACTGTAAAAAAATAATTTTTTTATTTAAGCATTCATCGTAAGTGTTAAGCATTCATTGTAGTGTTTGATCATACATCATATGTTAATTCCTCCTGGACATCTCTTTCATTACTTTAGAAATAGAATACAAAAAGAGGTATTGACCTACTAGTAAACGTTTACACTGACTAAGCTCAGATCACCTCCATTTGGGAAAACACAAAAGAGCACATTCTTTATAAAGCCTGAGGCTCTTTCAAAGAGCTTGCTTTCTCTACAAATGTAAATAGAAACATTCATGAGGTTCTAGATGGGTCCCTCTTTTCATAGAAGTCCAAGTTCACACCCCTGCGTCACTCCAAGAATACACTGGCTATCCTCTTGACTACATTTTACTTCTAAACTCACCTACCTAGGATTACTATGGTAATAACAATAACAATTAAAGCAGTAACAGTAAACATATTATTAATATATACTGTGAGTTTTAATATATGCCACGTTTTATGCTTTTTGCACACTATCTCATTTAATTCTTGTAACAATCCAATAAATTAAGCATGATTTATCAACCTTTTAGCCATGAAGAAAAATAAGGCTCAAAAGGCTGAGCGATACCTCCAGGTCATACCTCCAATGTTACATGGCCAGTAAATGGCAGGGTCAGATTCAAACCCAAACCCCACCTGGCTCATTTCAAAAACTGCTCTTAATGATTGGGCTTAAATACCGTTTTCAGTCTCAGGCTTAATTAATTTTAAATACCCTCATATTTTAGTCATAGAAAATTTGGAGGCTTCTTCCTGGATTTCAAAATGCAAATTATAGTTAATATGAATTAAGTCTCTAATCCAGGGCCAGGCAGTATTTTCAGTTCTTTACATGCATTATCCATTTTACATCTCACAATGACATATGTTACATCTTTTAAATTAAAAAAAAAAATTACAATTGAGGAAACTGAGCCTCAAAGATATTAAATAACCATGCAAAAGTACTCAGTTGGTAAATTATGGATCTGTGATTCAAACTCAGGCCTGCCTGATGACAGGAAGGGTGTTCTTTTACATTTCTGCACGTTTAGGGAATTCTGAGCAAAGAAAACTGGAACTGGGGTCAAAGGACAAGCCTGGGTTAAAGGAAATAAAATATGACTCGAT
The DNA here is from genome assembly GCF_964194185.1 of Rhinolophus hipposideros. NCBI lineage: Eukaryota > Metazoa > Chordata > Mammalia > Chiroptera > Rhinolophidae > Rhinolophus > Rhinolophus hipposideros. The sequence goes on along the minus strand of NC_138050.1, from coordinate 76,816,351 downwards.
AGATATTGAAAAACCTTTGGAGAGTTAGGGATTTATTTCCAAATCTGTTTGTTTTTCAAAGGGGCCTAAAACCTGGAGTCAAGAGCCATCTGTTCACATTCCAAACAATTGTAAAACATTAGGGAACAAAGGTTTCTTACCACTCTTAGGAGGGGCAGGGGGCACTGGGTAGCCTATACAAGCTTCCAGATTCTTAGATTTGGGCTTCCTCTTCTGTTATAGGAATCCCCCTGAGTATATACATAGGATCTATCTGGTTCTTTTCCATCACCCTGAAGAGGGAAAACTGGAAGTGGGGAACCTATGTAATTTTTGCTACAAGTAAGAATAGTCAGTCCCTTACCCAGACACCTCATATTTGCTTTCCAGATAACATAAATAAATATAAATGTTAAAACCTTATTTTTTCACTTCATATACAACTCTAACATTGTGCTATATTTCCTTTCATAACTCTTCATAATCTATCTCCATCTTACGATCATTCGATTTTCTATTATTTCTGAAATGAAATCTTGGTTCTGGTTGTCACTATCCCATGCGAATGGGCATTACTATATCTGGGTCATTATATGTTTTATTCCTCTCTTCTGGTTTTCTTTTATCCTATCTAATTTATGCATATTTTCACAGTCAAGCTCAAATGCCACATTCTGCAAAAAGTCATTGTTTAACCATTTTGCTTTTGAAGTCCATCTTTTGACTTCATGTAATTCTCACCTCTACTCTTATTTATTATCGTGCTATGTGTGATTTTCCTCCCTATGTGCCAACACTGAGTTCTTAGTTCCTTGAAAACAGGGTGCAGTTTTATACGACTTTGGTTTTCCTCCAGCAGCTGTAGTTCTGACACCAGTACAAGTTCTTAAAAATAGGTGATGATTCATGAAAGACAGCAATGCCTCTTCTTACTGAGCCAAGTGTCTTAGACTCCAGAACATTTAATATCTATTTGTTTAGGTTCCCTTTGAGTCATTGGCTATTCCATTCAGGGACATAACAGTTATGAGGAAATGGCAGGGCTTTGGTATTCTGATCCTAGATTTTTAATTCCTGAATATTTCTTTTATTGAAATTAATGCTCTTTTAATGTGATGGACAATCAACTAGAGTTGACCCTCAGTATTCATGGGGAATTGATTTTAGGATTCCTACAAATACCAAAATCCTCGGCTGCTCAAGTTACTTATATCAAATGGTGGAGAACAATGCATATTGTCAGCCCTCTGCATCCCCAGATTCCTACTGTGAACTGAAAATACTGTTTTCAATCCCTGGTTGGTTGAATCCACAGATGCGAAACCTGGGGATATGGAGGACTGACTGTATACGTATTGAAAAAATATATATGCATATAAGTGGATGTACACAGTTCGAACTCATGTTGTTGAAGGGTCAACTGTATTGATTTTATCAACCTGTACTCGTTTGGATTAACTCAGGGTTTTTATATCCAGGATGCTTTTATTTTCACATCTGCAATAATTTTTCTCAATTTTTTGTCAAAGTAACAAAACTAAGAAAATCTTTCTTATGTTTGCATTTTTCCATGTTCTGGATCATAAACATGTATTTTCTTTGAACTGAGAATCTTTTTGAAGTAAAATATTTTCATTTGCTGCCTAATGATTTTTGAAAGCAAAAATTTTAGTACCTTTTGGAATGTTTCAAACATTTGACTTAAATACTTTGTTTTTAATGATATTTCATTCCAATAAAATCAAGTATTAGTATTTTCTTTACCTTCATTACATTACATATTTTAATTTATCTCCTCAAAATAATTTGATACTCTTATAATTAATATTTACTCAATTATCTCTTTTATTTCCTTTATTTATCTGATTTCTCTAAAAAGTTAAAATTTATATATTTTGTAATTCCAGTTTTGAGCACGTTCACCTAAGAATTTTTCTTCAGATTTCAAGTACGTCCATTAACATGTACTTTCCTTCCACTAGAAATTCTTATTTAATAAATTGCCTATTTGTAGTGTTTTTATCTTTCATTTACTTTATTAATAGTGATGATCAATTCTTATCACAGCTCCTGCATTTTAGAAATATACTATGTGCAAATAACTTCTTTTAGGTGTATATATAAAATATAGAATCAAACAATTAAAATCAAGTGAATCAAATATGTCCTTTATTCTGGAACCAAAGACCAATTAATCAGATGCCTAACTAATTTATTTTTCTGGGACTCAGTATTTGGTGCCATTGTTTATTTATCTTTGTGAAATGATAAAAATTAGAAGAAACATTTCAAGAATATGATAGTGTTCACACCACCATTTTATAAAACAATATCAATTTGATTTTTACCTCTCTGTTGAGGTATAATGAAATTTAGCAGAAACGAATTCTAGAGTGAGCTGAGTTCTCATGGCAGTGCAAGAGTGGCTATCAGACTAAGGAGGCAAACTCACAAGTGGGCAGAGGTCATTAATACAAGAAGACATCCAAGTGTGTGTGTGTGTGTGTGTGTGTGTGTGTCTGTGTGTGTGTGTGTCTGTGTGTCTGTGTGTGTGTGCTTGATAAGCCAACATTCTTTTTTTTTAGTTTTATTTTATTTTATTTTATTTTTACATCCCTCACACCGTGAACCCCCCTCCCCCCATCCACCACCACCCCGACCTCACACTGAGCCATCACATTATACACATAAAATTATAGTTGACATTCATTAATGTCCAGCCTCTGGTGTACAATGCCATGACCAGGATAAGCCAACATTCTTAATGTTAGAGGTAAAGCTGAACCAGTGTCTGTCAGGTATTGAATATAAGAGATACTTAGAAGAAAGAGGGACAGAGAAAATTTGGAAATTGGAGGATATGTTATATAGCAGAGAAAAGAGCAGACATTTAGACAAAGGAAAGCACTGACCCAGGTGGTTTGTAGTTGTTACCAACACTATTAGAACACTCAGAAAACATCTTAACAGGTCAATGTACCTTCCTCTCATTGGGGAAAATAGAACATTCTTGAGTTTTAATAGGTAGGAAAATTTTTCTATGAAGACATGAGGGAATGACACACAGAGAATGAGACTTATAAAAATGTGTTGTTGGAAAGTTATATAAAGATGTCAGTTTTGGCCATTGTTCCACCTGGTGGAGTTGGCTTCCCATGAAGGACATCTTGAGACTTAGAAGTTTGAAGATGGACAAGCACATTGTTGAGAATAAGTGGGAAATCTGCCTGTTTAAATGAAGTTTGGAGGGGCTCAAATTCAAAACTTTGTTGTCACATTTCATCTAGAACCTTCTCAGCCTTGAAGGGGACAACAAAGTGTGTAGGGAAGGGTCATCTTTCATTAATTGGCCTATAAGTCACTTAGTGTTGCCCTTTTTTATTTCATTTATAATAGAATGCAGGAATTTGGTTAAAAAAACACTAGGTTGATTAACATAAGAAATGATTTAACTTTAAAAATAAATGAATAAATATAAATTGTGTGTGCGTGTATGTATGTGGGCACACATACATGTGTTATATATTGTATAGTGAGAACAATTTGGATGCAATACTAGGGTTTGAACTCTGACTCTATATCCAAAGCTCATAGGTGACCTTGAGCAAGATATTTAATCTTCCTGATCTTCAGTACTCATATCTGTAAAATGTGAATAATATTCTTATGCTAAAATATCATAAAGTTTATATAAACTCAAATATATAAAGGCTATAGCACTGGGTCCAGCAAATACTAGGTGGTCAACAAATATTTTTTATTTTTAGTAATACCACATCACTACACCTTGTTAATTATAACAAGATACAACAGTTCTTCGTGGTGCCAATTCTTTATGCTTTTAGGACGGTAGTACCCAGTAGTTGTAGAAACCTAATGATGTTTCTTTTTAGCTACCTTACACATTATTCTTGGTTAAACATTAGATTCAATTGTATGCTTCTCAGGTTTCCTCAAGAGTCATTGCATATCATACATCAGGTCCTGGTCAACCATTATAGTACACAGTTAGTTAATTTCAGAGTTTAGATGATAATGGCCTCATTGCATCCTTTAACATTTTAAACCAAGTCAAATAAAGCAAGCAGGAGAGTATTTCACATGAATTCTCCAAATAGAGAGGGTTATCAAGTTCACTTACATGTTGACCAAGGCTGCCAGCCATCCTGACTTGTTTGGTGGAGGACTATTTTTATATGAACTGAACTCCGTTTCTGATGGTCTGTTGGCAGTAAAACAGCATGAAATCTCACTCATCATTATTACTTATTCAGTGGACCTGTTTCTCATCAGTAAAGTTTGGCATTTAGTCAAGAGTTGGGGTGCATCATTTCTGAACATGCATACAGTGCTAGAGGCAACAAAAATCATTAAAATTTGGCTCTTGGTATAATGACGAGGTGCGTGAATGGGGTGGAAGTTGTAAAGAACTATAAAACTGTTAAATTTGGTGTGTGGGAGGAAGAAATTATTTGTAAAACCCATAAACTTCTTTAGCCAAAATATCTATTACATGCTAACTGGCGCTAATGAGCTGTTCTAAAAGTCCAGGTCACTAAAATATATATTTGCCTCTCTTTCTATGTAAGTGAACATTACAAAAAGGAACTGCAGGCTTTCCTTACTATTTCTGAAGGAAAAAAAAAACAAACAATCTTAGTACTACAAATTAAGGGTCTAGGCAACATTAAAAATAAAGTATTACTTTTAGAAACTATTACCTCAAAAACAAGAATTTCACATAAGGTTTTGCATTGAGATTTTCTAAACAAATTTTTTATCTATACGATGAACTAAACATGTAAATTCTCAAAGGAGTAATGTTTTAAAATACTGATATTAGCTTTAAAACAAACAAAAAACTAAGTATGCCAGGAAATGTAAGTAAAGCATACCATTAAACACTCTGACTCTTCAGTGAAATTGATGAAATGAAAGAAAAACTAACATTGTATCTCTATTTCTATATCTACGTCTATATTTCTATATTTACTAGTATATCTATAAATCTATGTCCATATCTCCATATCAATATCTATATATCCATATGGATCTGACTAAGAAGAAAGATGCGCTGAAAATTGGCTTATAATCAGTTATAAATATCCTATAAATGAATCTGACATAACCAGATAGGAAAAATGAAATAAAAATCTTCTTAATACCATAAAGTTACTGTTCCAGTCATTCACTTTAATGTGCTGCTTTGAATAGCTTTATCCAAATTGTTGTGTTAGTAAAAAGTAGGATTTGAAATATGGTTTGGTGATATGAGATTATAGTGGGGTTGGCTCTTAGAACAGACTCAGTATTTTTTGGGGAAAGTTAAATCCACCCAACCAGTTCCATTAGTAAATTAGCACTAACGCAATTGTAAATCACACAGCCACTGCTATTTATGTCAAATGAATAAGGATAACTCTGGCTCTGTTCCAGTAAACTGCCAGTAAACTGATTCCAGATCTCCAGAGGTGGAAGGATGAGTCAGTTAATCTTTATTAGACAAAGAGTCTGAGCAGGAATAACAATAGGAAACCAATCCATTAATTAACAGAAAGAAATGAAAATTTAACTAAAATTTAATTTGATTTCTCTATTAAGATTGGGAATAATGACAAATAAGGGGATAAAAGACATTTTTTGTAGATAGTTTGGCTTCCAATCAGTTTTGATGTGGAAGAGTCTTCTACTAATTGCTATCTGACCTTTTTAATTTGTCAAAGGAGGACGAATTGAAACCATATAAACCCATTTCGAAAAGCTGTTGCTTACGAAATTGGACAATTAAGTTAGTGAACTCATCCTAAAAAAAAAAAAATGCTATTAATACACACCTCATTGCTGAATATCACTACAGTCACCTTCAAAGTAGTCCCCTTGGGAAGCTATGCATGGATGCTTGTGCCTAGTCCATTCTTCAAAGCAATTTTGGAACTCTTTTTCTGGAACAGCCATCAGAACTGTCGTATTAACCTTGATGTTCTAAACGCCATCAAATTGTCTTCCTTTTAATATTTCCTTTATCTTTGGGTAAGCAAAGAAATGATTGGGGGTCAGATCAGGTGAGTAGGGAGGGTGTTCCAATACAGTTATTTGTTTACTGGCTAAAAACTCCCTCACAGACAGTGCCCTGTGAGCTGGTGCATTGTCGTGATGCAAGAGCCACGAATTGTTGGTGAAAAGTTCAGGTCGTCTAACTTTTTTATGCAGCCTTTTCAGCACTTCCAAATAGTAAATATGGTTAACTGTGTGTCCAGTTGGTACAAATTCATAATGAATAATCCCTCTGACATCAAATGAGTTAGCGACATAGTTGCAACAAGTTTGTGAACTTGTCAGACCTCGTATATCATTAAAAACAGACCAGATTTTGGTACCTGCCTTACTTTATCCGTGACCTAATTAACTAACTTAATATAATAGTCAGGACTAAAACACATTTTGGGTTTTGTCTGCCTTAAAAATTTCATCTATTTGACCCAAATGTACTGAGTAACTACTAATCGACAAGAACTCTTGCTGCTAGGTGCTGGGGCTGCTGTGATATTGAAGGCAGACACATTCCTTATTCTTTCTGTGTTTATAGGCCATATATGCATAAATAAAACCAATTCTGTTAGAGTGTTGCTTGTATGGTGCTGTGGAAGTCCAAGTTAAGGATCAGGCAAGACTTCCAGAAGATAATGGCTAAGTTGAAATTTGAAGGATGACTTGGAGTTAGTTGTATGAACCATGGAGGATGAATAGTGCATCAGGGAGCAATATGGAGAAACAGACTTGAACGGTGTGTGGTAATGCCAAGGAATTGGAGCGAGGTCTATGTGGTTTGGGTTACATTTAGTAGGGAGAAAGTTATAGAGATCAGGTGACAAAGGAAAGCTGGGCTCTGCTCACAAACCCATTGCTAAGTCAGGTGAAGGACTTTGAAATTTTTCAAATGGCAAAGAGATGTTTTTAAAGCAATACCAACTATTAAGAAAATAGTTGCAGAATGATTATACTGTAATATGGACAATAGATTGAACAGAAACAGGCTGCATATTTAGGAAACTGTGGAAATAAGGTGTCGTGCGGGGTGGCCTGTGGGGTCTCTGGTCCCGCTCCCCACATAAGAACGCAGGACATGGTGAGGCCAAAAAAGAACACCCACGGAGACATAGGTAGGGGAGTCATACCACTGTATTCTCGCTGGAGGCACTATAGTCTCACTGGAGGCTGGATCCACACTGTCCGCAACCCACCATCCTAACTGCAATCCACACTTGCCAGCCACCATCTTCTTGCTAGCCCCCATTTTCTGCTAGCGTAGCTACAGCAGTTATATTAGTGGCCAATGGCTCAATGGTTACAGCTGATGGTCAGTTAGCCACAGCTGATGGCCATCTACTACCTGAGCCAGCACCTTTCTATGTGAGGCCGAGAGCCTGGAAACTGCTCTCTGGGGCTATGTCCCCACATAAGGGTTTAGGCAAAAGATGATAGTATTGGGTTAGGAAAATGTTAGTAGCAGTGAGGCTAAGTGGCTGTGTGTGCCCGGGGTGGTGGTGGTGGGCAGTAATGTACCTGGGTGACCAGACTGTGCAGTGGGGTAGAAGCTGGTGCTATTTCTTCATTTAGTGATTACAGTAGGAGGACAGACTAATGGAAAAAAGATAATAGGTACATATTTAGACAAATTGATTTTGAGATAGATACCTGTAGAATAGATGGGTTGTATGCTGTTGAAGGTAAGAGTCTGGAACTCAGGAGAAAATTTAGGCCTGTAGATATAGATTTATGAGTTATCAGGATATAGATGGTTATCAAGCCCTAGGACTAGTGGGGAAAGTCTAGAGCGAGGAGTATATGGAGTGAAAAGAAGAGAAAATTTAGGGCAGGGACGTCAATTTCCTCTCTCAGCGTCTCATCCTCTTCTTTTATCATACTCTTCTCCCATGTGGATGATGGGAAGAATCACAGAAGGAACAAACATACAATACTTTAAGTTCTTTAGAAGAAAATTTGGGAGAATATAGACATTAAAAGATATTAAAAGACTAGAACCTGGACTACACACGTAACAATTAAGTGATTTGAGATAATTTTTCTAATGAGAACTGTGGCCCAACTGAGAGTCCTGTCCTTTCAAAATAATGATATATGCATGAAGGAATAATTAATTACATGTATCTGCTAGAGACACAACTAGAAATGTTCTGGAACTTATAATTGGTCTTTGGCCTTAGGACCCTTAATTATCTACAGATAATATTTTTAGTGTTCGCTATAGCTCGATTTATAACTTCTGTAAGAGCAGTTTAAGAAGTCATCTGTAAGATTTCCTAAAATTCATTCCTAAAGTAAGGGTTCATTTCCTAAAGTATTCATTTCTTCATTCATTCATTTCCCCCCCTATCATTTAAAAGACAGTTTTGCATGTTTCATGATAGATTTAAATATTTCCAAGTGTCTGCATTATTTTTCAATTCCAGAACATTCTTTCTTCTTTTGCAATAGCTTGCCCATTTATAGAAAGTTTACTGCCCTGTATTTATTTTATTTTTTTAATTTATTGGGGAGTACTGGGCAACAGCGTGTTTCTCCAGGGCCCACCAGTTCCAAGTCATTGTCCTTCAATCCAGTTGTGGAGGGCACAGCCCAGCTCCAAGTCCAGACGCCATTTTCAATCTTAGCCGCAGGGGGCGCAGCCCACCGTCCCATGTGGGAATTGAACTGGCAACCTTGTTGTTGAGAGCTCGCACTATAACCAACTGAGTCATCCGGCTGCCCCTCCAGAAGCTGAGCCGCAGGCAGCTGGTTGTCTTCAACCTAGTTGTGGAGGGCGCAGCTCACTGACCCATGTGGGAATCAAACCTGCAGCCCTGTTGTTAAGAGACCTGCTTCCTAACCAACTGAGCCATCCAGCCACTATACTCTGTGGATTTTGAGGAGCCTAAAGGCCTTTCATTCTTAGGAAATAAATCTGTAAACACATACTGTGTTTCCCTTAAAATAAGACCTAACTTGAAAATAAGCCCTAGTATGATTTTTCAGGATGACATCCCCTGAAGATAAACCCTAATGTAAACCTTAATATAAGACCCGGTCTTCTTTTCGGGGAAACACAGTAGTAACTTTGTTTGTAGAGACAATAGGGTATATATCATACAAATTACCACTGAATTCTGCCTTTACTGTGAATGCATTCAGTAAGAGAATGTAATTTATATGTTTAACTTTGAAGAAGTTATGATAGAAATAGGTTCCATATAGACATCAGCAAATGCCACCAGTGAAACATTTTTGCTACACTTAGACCCTAGGCAATCACTTCTGAGTGAATTTGTTTTACTAAGCGGGAGGATTTATCCTGAAAATCAAGCTAGGATGACAACAGAGAATAGGGCTTGGAAGTGAAGTTCTTTTGAAAGCCTCCATTATAATCTTCTATAATCTTTTTGTTTTTGTAATGTAACATTTCCTATCTCTAAATGGAGTAATCCCTTCCTCTTTTTCTACTTGTCTTTTAAAATAAACAAAACAAAACAAAACAAACACTTCTCATCCGTTCTGGGACAGGAAAAGATATAACTGGCAGGGAAATGGTAAAGTGAAGAATAGGTAATAATATTGTGTCTTTTTTCTATATTTAGTTTCAAAAAATTTTGCTTTGACAAGTCACTTGATATGCCATTCATTGGCCTTTGACTCAGCAGAGGTCACTCTACATTTGCCAGGACCCCATCCAAAAATTTGCTCATCCTAGCTCCTCACTCAGATTGTCATGTGGGACAACTGGTAATGCCCAAACTCCCATTTTGGAAATTCTAATGAGTTGAAATTAAACACTAAAAATATCCTAGTAATCAGTGTAAACATTTAGAGAGAAGTGAGGGGAATTTCTAATGAAATGAATTCATATCTATCACAAAAACATCCCTCATTCATTTTGCATTTTCTTTACTTTTAAAGGAAGTTTTTTGTTTGGTTTGGTTTTGGTATATGTTCTATTAAGTTGTTTTACAACATTGTCTTTGTTTGGAATTGCTGTGGAATAAATTTAGGCATTACAGAAGAAATTAAATGTAACCTGTGAGGAATCTAATGAATACAGAAAATTACCCACTGCTGTTTTTATATTTTCAGAAGGATGTAAATGTCTTAGGTAAAAACTCAGATATTTCTTTATAAACTACAGAGGGTGCCAAAAAAATGTATACACATTTTAAGAAAGGAAAATAACTGTATTGAAATTGTAATACTCAATATATACTGATAACAAAAATCAATACAAGTTACGTTTGACTTCTGCAATCACAGGAGGTGCTCAAAGTACTTACCATCAGTATCCAGACACTTCTGATTACGGCAAACTACTGCTTGAGCAACATTGACCAAAGTGCCTACTTGTATACATTTTTTTCCGCCCCTGTGTTTTTTTTTTTTTTCTAACAGGCATTAAAACATTTTTCTTGGCAATATTTACTCTATTACTCACTTACTTGTAGTGATAAAAGCTTTTGAAGAAAAATAGAAAATAAAGTGAAAACAAAGAAAAATATCTAATATAATGGATGTGGCAGAAATGGTTTTTTACTTAATTCACCTACACAAGTGAAAAAAGTTTCTAACATTCAGCTAACTAAATGAAATAAAGAAATAAATGACTATTATCATCGACCTAAGAGTTAAAGATAAGGGCATACAGGTAAAGACCTCTAAAGTAAAGGTAACTGCAGCAAGGATGAGGAGAAAGCAGTGGGTCTGAATTAGGAGAATTTGTAGGTAGATTAATATCATTACAATATGTGCTCCCATTAATTGACTGAGATGTGTCTTCATGGAGAAGGTAGGACTCCAGCTGAGGAAAGGGTCGATTTTTGAGGAAAGGGAATAGGTATTCTGTTTGGGAAAAAGCATGGTAAGTGTTGTGACACAGAGGAAAAAAAATATGTTTTCCTAGAATGGCAAACACTCTCTGGAAAAGTTTAGGGGATGTTTCAACTACATACATTAAGTGGTTCTAGAGGAATATTATAATTCTGAAAACATCAGTTCATTTACCTTAGTTTTTAAGAATGGGGGAGAGGTATCTTCATTGATAGCCCCCCTTCTCATCACACATGCATACCTGTTTTTTTCTAGATAAGATTCCTCAAAGACATCATCATTCCACCACCACTGTCATATTCCTTGCTTGAAATATTTAAGTATTTTTATCCCTTACAATAAAATTCATTTAAAAAAATTTTATTCTAAAAATAGATTTTCCTTTTTAAAATCCTGGGACCCAGAATATAGAAAATCTGAATCCCTATAAAAAGCTAAATTTTCTATAATAAAAGTGTCAAAATTCTGCTTTATATAGGTGGAAGAAAAAAATCATAATTTGTACCAAAAATAATGAGGCTATAATATACATTTATTTATGTGTAGTATAATTCGGTTATGAACTAAAACGATTTATTAAGTCATTGGATTTTTGGCTTACAAACTTGAATGGGAAGTCATGGAACTTCTCACTTCAATGTATTTTATACATATTATATAAGAATGTTATTTGTAATTGAACTTGAATTTATTCATAGAAATATAGAATAGGTGGGCCTCCCAGGTTGTTTGGGGGGCCTCATCCAGTTTCCCTTGAGCATGATTTGAATTTCCTTACCATATATATCACCCTTTCTGGAAAAACTCAGGTTCACTAATGTCTCTTTGAAAGCATGATCCCCAGAATAAGCATTTATTTCAACAATTATCTAAGCAGAGTAGAGAGGGATTTTCAGTTTCCTCATTTCAGAAGTCATATTCAATTGACAAAATTCAAGATTGTATTAGCTTCTGCAGAAACAATTATTTGACTGTTAAAACAAAATACTCAAGTCTTTATAAAATCTATTATACTTAAGTTACCGTAGAGATGGGAAGCAAATTGGATTCCTCTTAAAATCAGTTCAGCTGAAAATGCAATGAAATCCTTTTGAATCTGTTAAAGATTTGTTATAATTACATCCAAACATGCATTTTCAGAACTCAATGTGATGTGCACGGAAACAATCAGGGAGAGTGTAGGCTTGCAAGCTATTTTCAGGATTAAAAAATACATCAAAAACATTTGGTGTTTATTGATAATAAGGGTGGAAAAGCTAAAATGTCAAATTGTTTTTCACTTTACCTGCAATCATATCAACTCAATGTTATAACGCTGTTCATTTTATGCATTTCTGAGGTTGTAATTGTATACATACATATAAATGTGTATCTGCAATATATATTTACTTTATAAATGCAGGAAATAAATACATTATTCTTGACTAAATTTAGCATATCTGCTGCATAAATTCAGTTAAAAACGTTTGGAACTGGTGTTTTCAAAAGGCAGAAAATCTGAACATATTTTAGAACACTTAGTAAAGTTCCTGGTTGTAGATGAAAACCCTGGTTTATAATTTTGAAAGGTATACCTTACCCTCTGTGGCTGGCAGAATATAGACTGGAAGAACCTTCTACAGAACTTATCGCTTTTGTGGGTATTTTATAATGAGTGTGGACAAGTTTTCCTTTGAGATCCTTACGTAGATAAAAATCTCTCTTTCTGCACCATCTGTAACAGCCACTAGAAGCTCTCTCCCTGGTTTTCTCACGTTCATACACATTTACTACAGCTAATGCTATGAAAGAAAAATGATTATCTGTCAGTAATCTTAAAAAAATTATTCGCTATTTCCCCCCCAATCTAGTAAGAAAGACCCCAAATTCTGTAATATACAACTTAAATTTTAGGTAAGGCAAATGGAGACAATTCTGTGAATTTTCAATTTGGAAGGTTTGTTTCGTCTCTCCTGGGAAGTCCAGAATTCTCATCAAGCTTTATTGTCTCTTGGTTTCAGGATGTGTGTTCAGAGATTCTGGCGACCAGAGAGTTCCCTTGCACAGAGGTCCAGCCTCTTCTGGTTAGAAGCCACAACATCTGCAATTCTGTTTTTCTATTGAGTTGGGGTGCCGTCATCATTATTCTTTTTCCTTTTAGTAATAGCATGATATATTGAAAAAAATGGTCCAGTTATTATGCATTTTGTGTACATGTTGTTATGCATACAGAAATCATTTATTGCCATTAGGAAAAGCATGGATATTTGAAAGTGATTTTTTTCTATTATTAATTTCTTAAATATGGACTTTTTATTGTGTATTTGTGAATATCTTTATGGAACACCAAGCAATTGGTATACTGTTAAAGTCAAGAGGAGGAATCTAGAGGAAATCTTATCATAACAAGTTGGAGTTCTTTTCTAACTTAAAAAAAGTGAATATATTTTATTAGAGAAAATAATCTCAAAAGTTTTCATCCTATGACTTATGTATACCTTCAAGCTGCTCCTTTGACAGTGTAGTTTGGCGAAATTTCCTTTTGTTGGGAAAGAAGCACAATACTCATAACCATTTCAAGTTGTGGCAGGTGAAGGGACAAATTAATAACAGGAGTTGGGGCCAGGCACACAAAGTGATAGGATCTTGTTGCGACCAGCACAACACGGGGAGTGACAGAACAAGAAGGGGAGGCAAAGGGTTAAGAAAGAAACAGAAATCAAGAAAGTTTTGAAACAGGGGCCAAGGGTCTCACAAACTCAAAGGACTGAAAGGCCCGAATGGGGCCACCTTGTGGCTTTTATTGATGCACATACAAGGAAGTAGCATTGTTTTTACTACGTCTGTGAGTCTCATACACCAAACCAGAAAACTGGTTCCAACCAATCACCCTTGCTTGTTGAAAATCCCATGATGTATAAATAATTATTGTTTGTACCTCCCCAGGGGAAAAAACTTTTATGTTGAAAACTTACTGACATAAAGAACTGATGTTATCACTTCCCAAAGAGGTTGTGGGAAGGAATACAGCCACAGAGGTAAAAGCTCTTCTTAGACGGGGGAAGGTGGGGACCTAAGCCCACCTCTATCAACCCCGTGAATTCTCCTGGTTGTCCCCACACAACTGTGCCTGTCTTAGGTCGTTCCTTTCTTGAGGAATCTTACCTGTTATTGGCTAGCCAGCCATCCTTTGGGGCCATACAAGGAGATGGCATAAAGATGAAGCAATGTCCCTGAAAGGAATAGTCTCACAGACTCTTCTTTCTTTTTAGGGGTAGGCACGAGGGGACAGACAGACAGGCAGCTGCATGACAACAGGATCTATGTTATTAATCTACATTTTTTTATTCCATTTTCTTATTGTCCAGAAATGTTGTTTATTTCTTGTTATAGGACATCTGATGTCTCTATATTAGAAATGCAGGTTGTGGAGTCATTAGAGTTAGGGCTTAGAATCAGACCATCTCTGATGTAGCGATGTTAAGTATATGCTAAATGTGTGTTGGAATTTGTAGTAGTTTTAAAGAAAATCTGAAATACATGATATATACGAGTACCAGATTTTGTTTCTTCTTACTTTCTTGTTCCTTTTGGAGAGTTATCATGAATTTTGGTTCTTCAAAGACATTTTTCTTTCATGTCCTTTGTACTCAAACTATTTTATATAAATTAGAGACAATCACATTGGCTATCTTCACTTCATTTCTTTGGACCTGATTTCCTCTTGATTATAAATTTGTCATTGGGGAATACTTTTGTTCCTTTAATCCAAACAGCTGTTTTTAATTTCATTTTTCTTCTTCTTTTTCTCCCCCCCAACCCCCCATTAAGGAGGTCAGGTTCCTTTGGCAGAAAAACCTTAGTTCATTATGTTCTTTTCTTTTATATCAACATGCACAACAAAAAATACAAATTAGTTTTGTGCTGAGGATTGCTATAGTAGATTTAGTAGCATTCACTTAAATACCTTTTCATTTCCAGGTGGTAGTGCCACTTCCAACCTTCAGATAATGTCCAGTTAGCAGCTTATCATAGCTACTTTTCTTTCATCTGTAAATATGAAAAATGCAGTCTTACCCATGTATTAATGGGTTGATTAAAAAAGTGACATTGGTTTATCTTTTTTTTTTTTTTGATTTATCTTTTGTCCCTATTTTGTTGTGCTTTCATGTTCCATTTATGAATACCTAGGCCTGGTTAACACAAATCATTAATCAAAAGTCTATTTCAGGTACTGCCAGTGTGTTAGACACTACCTATTCCATCTATATACAGATTAAATGACTCATTACATCTCTGGTGCTGAGAACCAATGGACTCTGTTAATATGAAATTATATAATCAGAATAGTGACTGGCAATACAGATGCTTTTCAATATACATGCTCTTATATACTATATTTCAATGTCCACTTGGCTCCTGCATTTATTTCAATTAAGTTAAGAAATCAGGGGTGGGCATAGAAATGACCAATAAGCCTCTACAAACTCTCCACAAGAACAAATCTTTGTTTTTGTGTATTTTTTTTTTTATTAGTTTTGTTTTCCTGGTTCCTGGTGAACTGTTTTGTTTTGCAGATGTAAAATTATAATTGATTTTTTTGTTTTTTTACACTCTTTGAGAGAAGATGTTGGAAATGTGGGTAACTTCAGATGGAAAGTTGCATATATTCATGGCCCCATTTCTCTTTTGTTTTTGTGTGTGATTTTATTTAATTTGTGAAGTATTATGCCAAATTCCAGACTCTGCATCATCAGTTCCCTTTCCTGGTGGAATAATAGAATTGTCACCTCTAAGATGGGATTTACCATCTGAGAATTCACCAGAGCCACTGTTTCTCTAAGTTATCTAGGCTATCTCTTATTATAGAAAAGAACTATTTTCTATTACAAAACTCAGCCCAATAATTTACCAGGCTGCCACTCACCAACTTGATAAACCATCCACCCTGAGATATGAACCCCACTAGCATGTTGGACTCAAGTGCCTTTCCTTAGCCTGATCTTATATGCTCTGTATCTGGCAAAATTTGCAAAGTGATTGTCATTTGGTGACTTCCATGATTTTAATCATAAATGCAACTTCTCTTATTTTATATTTCAGAGTCATGTTTCCATCTTTTCCCACAATTTTTGAATTACAAATTTAAAAGTAGTAAATGTCTAGATGTCTGAAACTTTAGAAAGAGAAAAAAATAAATCGAAAAAAAAAATCAAGGTTTTTTTTTTTTCCCCCACATAGCACACACCCATAGATTTCTCTGCCCATATTCAAATTTAAAGAAATGATTATAATCTTTCAGGCCCGAAAGCAACAAAAAAGATATTTTTACATAGGCGAAGGCTGAGATACCACACTATGTAGTTCTGGTAAAAGAAGAGAATGAAGTTTTTATATAAATTTCTGTCTGAAATGACTGAAATGATAAGGAAAAAAAGAAAAAGAAAACTAACCTTAGCTATAATAAAATAAGGAATAGCTATAATAACAAACAACATAGTATCTTTTAAAAACAGTGACAACCTGAGTCTAAATAAAATAGAGCATTAGGGACTAGTACGTGCCTCTCCAGAAACAATACAGATGGGAAATTTCTTTAAACCTAAGTCAGAGGCTCCTAATGGGCCCTAATCAAGAATTCTTTATTTGGGAATATGAGGATTGAGAAATGGGCAGGGGATAGTATCCAGTTTCCCATTATAAGACATCAGAGAAAAGGAGGCTTAATGAAGGAAGTGCAGTTTTCACTTGCTTTGAGCTGGAAAAAAATGGTGGAGATCTGTGATAATGCAAATGTTTTAGAGGAAGCATCACCAACATGCAAATCAGCTTCACAGCTACTGAATGACATTCCTAAGCAAAGATAAGTTAACATTCAGACATAAATCAGTAACAGAAATGAGTGTACGCCATATCTTTACAGTGAATCCTGAAACTCTATAGTGACACGATTTTTTGTTGGAGAGAGCTGTTTGGTAGGAAGCAATGGTTACAAACAAAAGATGGATTTACTGCAGTTTGCAGAACACATTTTCTCACATAGAATAATTGAATCGAAGCTGCTCAGTTATTCTCTAACCCAGTGACCCCATTTGTCCCTAAGTAGCTAAAGAACTGAAGAGATACTTAAAACTCTCAACAGTCCAACCTCCAAATTAAGTTCTAAGAAAATAATTAAACCAGTTTACAAATTAAAAAACAAGACCTAAGACAAAGAGAGAGCACCATACCACTCTTACTGTAATGGCAACTTTAGAAAGATCTATGGCAATTTTGATGAACTATAGATAGAATAAATCCATCAAGAGATCTGTGTGTGGACACTCAGAAAAAAAATGTTAAAGAAAGGGGGAGATGGTACAAAACAAGCTGAGTGAAACCAGGAAACAAGAAAAATTTGGATAACACATTTTTTTCCCCAGGACTAAAATAAATCAAATAAACAAGCAATTGAAAATAAATAATTAAAAAGAAATATGAAAACATGATACAATAAAATTGAATAAGATTTTTTTTTAAGAGAAGGAAAGATTTTTTTTTTAAGAGAAGGAAATAGTAGAAAATAAGAAAAACATTATGGAAATGAAAACCATAATGCAGAAGGAAGTAGAAAAAATATTTCTGAAATCAAATTCAGTGATGTGGAAGACAGTCCTGAGAGAGAAAAACTGTAACTATATAAAATAAGAATAATGAGATAAATAAGATTGGATAGAAAGTGACAGATATAGATATAGAAGGTGCGAAACACGTTATATTATAATGACATTTCTAGATGTCTACAGTGAAGAAATAATTGTGTAAATATCCAACCAGAAGAATCTGGTCGCTAAAGCCAGCACTTATTAACCTTTGCAGAATTAAATGGAGAAGTGTTTATACACTATTGAAGGGAAAAGTTATACACCCAAAATTTTTCACCAAGCCCAAATCATACACATGTAAAGAAAATGGAAATGTATTTACAATTATTCAGTAACTTATAATTATAGCATTTATAGCTCTTTCTAAAAAATTACTTAGAAACAGTCTTATTGACTAAAACATTAATCCAAAGGGCGGGAAAGACTTGTGAATTAAACATCTTCATGTAAAGACTGGTAGAATTGCATCCAAGCGAGAATGCATCTTCTTTGCAAGTGCATTTGCAAAAATAATAAACTTATAACAGGCCCAAAATAAAAGCATAAACACATGTAACAATTGAAATGATAAAAATGAAATAAGGTGGGTAAACTATATTAGAACAAAAAACACAAGAAAAATCAGAAGCAAATAAATATCTAATCACTAGAACATATTGAAATGTTTTCTGACTTTAATTTCCTTTTGGCTAAAAAATCGTTTTTTTAAATAAGACAAATGATAATATGCTGCTTATAAAAAATATGTGACAGATTCAGCTCTGCAGAGATAAAATTTATAGCAGTCAACAATCATTGAACTACAAAGAGTGGGATTAAATTAATTAAGCACTGAAGGTAGAACCTTCAAAAAAAGAGCAAGAAAAACAAAATTAAGGAGCAGTAAAAGGTATTGTAGTAGAAATGAGTTTAGCCTGGGGTGCAAACAGAAATCGCAAAAACAGAGTCCAGCTATGAGGGGTTTACAAGATTGGAAAGTTATTACTTCTGCATCCCAAATAGTAAAGGAGGACTAAAAAAGGCTTTGAACAACAGACCTAGTAGATTTCTCACTTGACTGAATCAGTCCAGTGGCCAAGAGCAGATTAAGTACCGTCCGGCCCACACCTATTTTTTTTCAGATGGTATCAAGATAGCCACAGTGAAGTTAATTGAGAAGGATAGCATCTGTGAAAGGACTTAGGGTGTGGTAATTAGCATACCCTCAAAAGCAAAATTAACAGAAGCCTCATAAGCGTTTCATGGAAAAGCATGAACTTGGACAAAATAAAACAATCTTTCATTGCTAAGGATTTAAAATAATCTGTGGGTCCTCAAAATGTCTGCTCAAGAAAATTCTAACAACTGCTCTCTTTCTCAGCTAAGTTATTCCAAAAGGTGTTTCCTTCCCACCCCTCCACCCCCAAGTAATCTTATCTGTGGATCAAGAAGTAATTGATCCTTTTAGTTCATAGGTCACTGGACCCACAAGGAACCTCACTCTAGATCTGATGGAGAGAACTGCCCCCCCACCCTCATTTAGAGATTCTGAACTTTGAGATAGATATTTGGTTGTTTCCCTGGAGGAGGCAGTGGCTGTATTCTTTGTTTGAAAAAACAGGTACAATCTGAACCTCCAAGGGGAGGCTAGAGTGCTACAGTTTAGTTATTTACCAAACAGTTTCCTTTTATCCCGTGCACATAGCTCAACTATCCCTCCCAGCCTCCCTGGCAGTTATGTGTGTCTATGTGAATGAGTTCTTGCAAATGGAATGTGAACAGAAAGTAACATGTCACCTATATGTTACTCTAAGGCCTTTTGCCTTTCTTACAGAATGAGGCTGGTTTCCTTGGCTGCTTTGGATTGAAGGTGGCAGAAAACTGGAAGCAGCCTGGGTCATTGAATCTTGAATTAGAAGAAAACCATTACTAACCAGAAACACTTAGTTTATACTTACACAAAATAGATTCTTTTATATTTGAAGCATTATATCTGGAGGTTACTTCTAACAGAAACTAGTGTTCACCTACCAATATATGATACATGACTTTTATTCCTTCTATGATTAGAATGTATACATTTTCCCCTTATTTTCCTATGTAAATAATCTATTGTATACTGTCCTTGGTCCAAATATCTGATAATTTTCTTAGGGTTTCTAGACAGGAATTTGCTATATGAAGATGTAGAATATTTTTAAAGATTTGATAAATATTACCAAAATTATCTTTAGGAAGATTGTGCTAATTTTATAATCTCACCAGAAATAAATAAGAGGTCAAGATTTTTGGACTAATATTATCTCTTTTCACTGATTTGTGATAGTATACATATTTTTTTCTAATACAATATATTGCTACAGGGCTATGAATTCTGATTTCTGTGTACACTAGACACAGATCCCACTGTTTCAATTGCTGGAGTTCTCGTATGTCTTAATTTTTGGTAGTATGAACTCTCACTTGTTCCTTTTTCTAAAATGCCTATTTGTTTCTAGCCACATGCTGTTTCAATGAACTTTAGAAATACTTGTTATGATCCTTAAAAAGTTCCATAGGGGATATTATATGAGATGTATTCATTTAATAAATATTTTTTGGAAATTTAATATATTTATAATATTTAACATTTCCAACCAGAAAGATATTTTTATGTTTGCTTTGTTAACCAACCTTAGTAATTTTTTTTTTTACTTTTCTTCAGGTACTCATGCGCACTTGCTATTTAAGTTTAAGTCAAATTATTTTATTACTTTTATTGCAAGTATGAATAAAATGTATTAGATGTAAACTTGTACAGAAAGCATGTTTTAAAAGTCAATTGTATTTGGAATCATTTCTGGGCAAAATATTTTGCTGTTTTTCATAAATTCATATGACCAACAATGACTAAAAACATAAAAGATCCATCTGTTCTAATTTTTAGGTTGATTAATATAGGTATACCCTTTAAAATATAGGAATCAATAGTTTCATCACATTTTTACTAGTCAAACTAGATCTGAGCACTATGTGTAGCTAAAATTTCCACACTTTAAGACAAGTTTCTGGAAGGTAAACTTGTCTAGCAAAGGAAGATAAACTTTTGAAGATTCTGGAAATCATGCTAAACATGAAAAATTTTTAAGAATTGGGAATGTTTAGCCCAAGGAAGGAAATAGATGTAACAAAATATGTGAAGAGTTATCCTGTCAAGGGAGTAGATTTTTCAGGTCTCTGATGTATGATGAAACGAGGACCAATGAGATAGTGTTTTGTTTTGTCTTCTGAGGCAATGTTAAGTGAAACTTTTGACCACTGGGAATGTCCAAAAGTAAGCAGGGTTATTTTCTGAATCCAGCTGGAGCTGGGCAAGCCATCTGTCAGAGACGTAGGATAAGACATTCTTACACGGGGTCACAGCTTGGCCTTGATGTCCTGAAGTCCCCGGCCAGCTGTGATTGTGTCATGAGAGTGTCATGCAGGGAAGGTGCTCCCTACAGTTAGGGGAACCTCATTTTAGCCATCTCAGCAGTCAGTGCCAGTGCCAACTATGATTTTATTCTTCTATCTACTAGTTCTGTGCGTCAAAAGTTTGTGCAGAATAACTCCCTATCTCCTGCACCTGCAGTTGAAAATTCAAGTTGCAAAATGAGGAGTTTCCTTCTTCTATTCAAATAGTGCTTCCAACAGCAACCCAATTTCCTTTATCACAATTAAAATTTTCCCTCCTTAAAAAACAAAAATCTTAACCATATTATGAGGCAACCATTTAAAAATAACCTCAGGTTCAAGGTCCAAAATACAAACCATGTTTAAAAATGTTGTGAAATCCAGAATAAAAATCATTAGAATAATGATAGCTCTTTATAATTGAGGGCATTTTATGATATCTAATCTGTTACACAATAATTGTTTATTTAAAAGGCAATCTTATGAGACCATCTCTTCTCTAAGCTCGTGAATTTAAAAATGAATTAAATCTAAGGGATAATGCAGTATGCAGGGATATTATAACTGCTATAACACAGTCTTTATGTCCTAATTTCGAGCTCAAGGAAATGAAGGTCTGAGGAATTAGCCTCAGAAGACATGATGCAGGTCTTCGTTGGAGGGGAGATGATGATACCATTCACCAGATGTTAATTCACTCTGCGTATGCTTATTGTACTCAGGACTCCTGAAAGCAACACCATGCTGTGGTTGCTTTTTAATTCTTTTTTTTTTTTTTTTTTTAAGAAAAACAAAAACAAAAAATACCATCAAAATACATTTCAGGACTTTCTTGTTTTTATTTCAGGGATTTTTTTTTTTTTTAAACCATTCTCTTAAGTCTCTGACAGGTCTGGAAACTTGGGTGATGATACGTTTTCTTTTTGCTGTATGTCGTGCTCTTCAGACTGCCTTGGTTCACTGAAGAAGGAGCTGGGAACCTGACAGAAGCCTTCCTGGTGACTGGACAGCCCATGTCATATTACCTTCTGGGGATGCAACTCTATCCCTTTTTTCAATCCTCCTTACTCTAGTTTCTGGGACCTATCTATTATCTTCATATAACTTTGTGTTCTTTTCATTGTTTTCCTGGGAGTAAATTCAAATAGGTTATGTTCAATCACTCAATATGATCAGTTTACTTGGTATAAAGTTTATTTTGGAAGTGCTATAAAGGAAGAAGGATAAATAACCTATTTTAATAAATAAATTTCTTTTGATAAAGAATTCCGAAGGCCTGAATTGGACTGCAAAATGAGGCAATGTGCAGGGGTAATACTTAGAAGAAAACATCAGCAGATATTGTTGGTGTGTTGTATGCAAGAAGTAAAGTGAGTGAGATAAATATATGAAAAGATAACTATAAGGGGGTGTATTAAGTGCAATGATCCAGATAAGCACGGGGCCTCATAAGAGTTCAGGGTAAGGAAACTGAAGTTCAGGGAGATCAGGGAAGGCCCAGGATGAGGAGGCATAGGATTTATTCACTTGAAGGTCATTGTTAAGAAGTGTGGCCACACACTGGATTTTAAGAGGTGGAGGTTGAGACAGTGAGGAAAGCTTCTTTTTACATGCTTGGTTATTAAAGGAAGGAAAGCTCTGAGGCAATAGCTAGAAAGGCATGTGAAACCATGGAAGAGTGTGTGTGTGTGTGTGTGTGTGTGTGTGTGTGTGTGTGTGTGTGTGTGTGTTTTAATTTAATAGGAGTGACCAGAGAATATTTATATGCTGATGTACAAGAGCCATTAGAAAGCAAGGTTAAATGCACAGGAATCAGGCGACAATCCATGGCGGTGGAGGGGCTAGGGTGTCAGATTCAGATCCATGGAGAGTTTGATGCTGCTTCCTCTGTGATGGGGTGAACATGGTAAGGAGAGGTGCAACTACCGCTAAGGAAGCGGGAATGCAAGAGGGGTGCATAATGACCTCTAACGTTTTCTGTGATGAGGACAGTGAAGTCATCTGCTGTGAAGTGAGAGCATGTTGAGTCAGAGGGCATGAGGGCAATGACAAACACTTGGAACGATCACAAAAGGAACTGTGAAACGCAGCTCATTCTGAATATACAAGTGGACAGCTAAGTGGTTTTGAAAGCACAGATGAAAATGTATAACATAAGGTTTTATTGGAATAATCTGATAGTCTACATACATAGTTGCATGGGTACAGTTTTTAATTTATTTTTCTTTTTTTTCCGTTTCTGATTTTGGCTGTGTCTCGCATCCAACAGCAGTTATTTTCCCAGAAGTACACTTTGGAAGAAGAGCAGGGTAAAAGGTAGAGATTGATGAATCATCAGAATAGGGGAGGGGACGACATCAGGAGATTTATTGGGCAAATTCAAAGGGAAAATTATAACATAAAATTACTGTTGTAGGTAAAAAATATATTGCAGATTGTTTGCTGAAGTGGAATAGCAGTGATAAGTTGAAGGTAGTGGTTGCAGAAGTTAAGTGAAAGTCAAGTCGTTCCAGTTGAGGCGATTAAGTTTTAGGAAAGTCATCCACCTGATTTAGGACTCTCTCCAAAATACGGCGGGAAGGAAAATGATGAGGGAGATGTCAAGTCTTTGACGGGGTGTGGACCTCAAAGGAAATTTGCTTTTGAAAACTTTTAATTATTAAAAATTAAAAAGTAATACAGCAATGCTAAGCAAAATAAGTCAGAGAAAGACAAATGCCATATGATCTCAGTTCTAAGTGGAATCTAAAGAACAGAATAAATGAGCAAACAAAAAAGTTCTGTCTGAATACATGATTATAAATAATTTAAAAAATACAAAAATAGTACAAGCTAAAGGATGAAAGAGCTCACCTCTCACTTTCCCTTCCCTCTCTCTCCAACTTCCTTGCACAAAGGCAGAAAGTGTTAACAGTTTAGAATGTCTCATTTGCAAGATTTATTTAAAAGGAATACATATTTCAATGTGTCTTCCCATCCAGGAACACAGATCTTGTGCTGCATTTGGACCTTTTTCTATAATGTTTTCTAATTTTTTTTGTTGCTAATTCATGGAAAAGTTACTTTGAGTTTTATAATTTTTCCCTGAGCAACATTATCATTGGCTCATATTTTAAAAATATTTCTAATTTGAGTCTATGTTCTAGACAGATGTAAATGCCATCATGCATAATTACATTATCATTATATTCAGTATTTCGTTCTTCTGTTCATTTTCTTTCTCTTACTGCACGATTGAGTAGTAGTGATGATATTTCAATCAGGATGTTTTTGGCTGCAAATAAAATCATATTACTTTGTGTTGTTATGGCAAATAACAGTACATTTAACTTGAATAAACTTAGGTAAAAAGAGGAGATTATAAGGAAATTCCAACAGTTTACAGCTGGTCTGAAGGACACTCTAAACCAGTAACTGAAATGCAGCCAGGACTCATTCTCTCACTAGCTCATTTTTGAAATTCTCTCCATCTGGGCCTCTTTTTCTACAGCTATTGATTGTCCCCTCATTGACAAGGGCCATAGATACAGAGAGCTTTATGTATCCTATCTCAAACTTTCAGCTACTAGCTGGAATTGAATCCCTTTCTTCAACTTCATCTGGAAAAAAAATGAAAGCAAAACTTGGAAAATAATGATTGGCTTGGCTGGGCTCATGTATCTAAATGAACTGGGAGTGGGGGCACACTCATCCCTACCATATAGCTGTCTTGCTGTGGGGTGCAATTCCCCCGAGAATGGGGTTATTTTCCTAGAGGACAAGAATAATGCTAAGCAGACACTCAAAAGAAGTCCATGACAGTGAGTAATGTAGTTTTATTAATGCACTTAGTGGAACTGCATTTGAAAAATGTTTATCTATGAAGTGTGATATGTGATAAATGCTATAGATTTCTGATCAATACATTTTAACAAGATAAGAATTAGTGTTAAATTAGTGGTAATGTGTTTTCAGCATTTTTCTAGATGACTTCATATTTTAAAACCTATTCATGTCATTTTAGCATTTAAAAAGATTTGAAAAAAAAACAACCGCCCCCCAACTATCCCTTGCTTCAACTCTTGCCTCCTTTGCTTTTTTTCCTCATGTATTTTCTCTCTGCCCTATTCTTTCCCCTAACCCCTACATATTTATTTATTGTGCTCCTTCCATCCTCCCTCCCTTGAACCTTGACAAATTATAAAGTTTAGAAAAACAGCTCTCAGAAGAACTGTTGTGACAGTTGTTAGGGTGGTATTTCGCAAGCGTTCCCAAGCAAGAGGCATGAAAAACTGGAAAAATCTTCAACTCTTCCAAACAGAAGTTTAGCAGCAGGTAGGGATGAAAAAAAACGCAACCTGGACCAAACCACAAGAATACTCACCTGTCTGCTCTTGCGCGTTCCCCATGCGCCCACCTTCCCTTAACACTATAACACCCCAGCCTTCCTTTGTCTCTGGGAGTTACATGTTCTTCAGTTCCCGGGAGGTGCATCAGCTCAATAAAGCCTTTAGTTTCTATTTAAATCTTTTAAACTACTTCATAATATTCAGAGATGCCCTAGAGATGAGCAAGTTTTACATTCGTGGGGAAAATTCTCCTTAGTCACAAATAGAATTCCAACCTCCAGCTGGACTGGACTGTAAAATGTATTTATCTTTTAATCTTTTTTTTTTTGATCAATGAGATTGGATTAGAATTTTTTGGTAATGCCAACTGTTTGCATTTTGCCACAAAGATTTTTCAGCCCTGAGAACCCTTTGTATTTTTCTATTTTCTATATCATAGGATTTTCTAAAAAAAAAAAAAAGAAGAACTTTCTATATGACAGGATTTAACTGTACTTTGATGGTTTTGAAAGACTTGTAAATAAGGCTGTAGGGGTTTGATGCATTTTAAAGGGATAGAATCTTTTAAAATGTCTCTGATTTTCCACTTTTATCAGATTAATCTGGTTATTTCATATTTTTCTTACAACTCATTTTTTTTCATTTCTTGAATTTATAGATGAAAAGTTGCTTGTAGTAATCTATGGTTTATGAAATTTCTTTCATATCTGTAGTGATGATGTTTTTCGATTTTACAGCTTTTTATTTGTGTTTTCAAACTGTTTTGCTGTGGCAAAAATTTGGTTTGTTGCTGTAGACTCTTCAAAGAACCAGCTATTTTAAATATTTATCTGTTGTTGACTCTCTTACTGTTATATTTTTATTTGGTTTGTTTCTGTTTTATCTTTATTAAGTCCCTCCTGTTGCGAATTGAGTCTTATTTTATTGTTATTTTTTCTTGATCCTCGAACTGAATGTCTAATTTAAAAACAGTTTTTTTTTGTTGTTTTCTAATGTATGTGTTTAGAACTATATAAATTACTCTGAGTGCAACTTTAGTACTATTCAGCAGGTTTTGATATGTTGTGCCTTTCTAAATAATCTCTAATTTTAAAATTGATATTATCTGCAACCCTACTGTCATATTGAAGTGTGTTTTACATGTTTAAGAGGATACATTTATTTTGGATAGGTTTGCTTTTATTTTCCAACAACTCATATTCTGGCAAGATTTTTGAAGCAATTACTCATATAAGTCTAGTTTAAATAATCGGTTTTCTTCAGCTTTCTAATACTTTATTTGAACTATTACTGGTATTTTATTTTCTTTCTTCCATTCTCTTTGTTCTCTTCTTTTGGAACTATTATGCAGATGTTTAAATTGAGACTACCCTCAATTTCTCTGATGTTATTTGACTCTATCCTTTTTGACTGCTTTCTGAGGGAATCTCTTGGCTTTATTAGATTCACTAATTCAGTCTTTAGTTAGATGCATTCTATTATCACTCTATGATTTTTAAAAATTTAGCAATAACTTTTCCTTTTCCAATTATCTTCATTAGTTTTTTTTTCTTTATGAGAATCTTTCTAGGAATAATAAATCCTATCAAATTTCTTTGTGGATATTTATTATAGTTCCTTAAAATTGCTTTTTGCCTTATCTCCTATCTGTTTCTTGAATATAGTCATTCTGTTTGTCAAAATTGGTTATTTTATAATTTTAGCTTCCTGAAATACTTGGAGATTCATGACAGAGTTCCATTTTGTACATAGTGTCTGTATCAATCAGTTTTGCCTACTGGAATGTTTATTCTAAGCTCTAATTAAAATTATAATGTTTCTCTAGCAGAAGAAATCTTTTGCATATTTGTAGTTATGTTACTTCTCCAAGCTTAAAGCAGTATATTTGTTTTCTGTTTTTAAAAAATGAAATTTGGCATAAAACATTTTTTATTGCATTAGACTTTTCAAAGTCCAGCTTTTGCTTTTATCTACCTACTACTGATTAAAGAAGCCTCCGTGTGTGTGTGTGTGTGTGTGTGTGTGTGTGTTTATGCACGACTTATTTATTTTTGCAGCCAATACTGTCTCTGATCATGTAGTGATTTTGGACTTATATTTCATGGAGCTTCTGTCTATATATACATATTTTGTAAATGATCCTGGGATTGCCTGCCTCCATCATCAACTGCTTGTGTTATATTAGACAAGTTACTAAGCTATCTGAGATTTGATTTGGCCTTTGAGTTACACAAAGCAGTGTCCTTTAAACTTTATAAATATTCTAGGTATCCAGCTAAAATGTACATTTTGATTTATAGGTCTGGGAGATAGCCTGATAATCTGAATTTCTAGTAAGTGACCAGGTCATGCTGATATAACTCTGTGGGATACAGTTGGAGTAGCAAAAATAAATGTATTTCCCTTAAGCCATCTTGTCATATCAATTAAGTGAGCGCTTAATGACATAGAAAGAGCCAGTCAGAAGTAGTGACTCCAATATCATCTCCCCAGTATCTCTATTCTGTTCTCTGGACAAGATAATCTCACAGAGTAGACGTGGCTAGTAGTGGAGTAACATAAATGATGTGTCTTGGACCATAGTTTGATTTCAACTAGGCTCCCATTATATTTGTCCTCCCAGCCAAAGTGGTTCAGCCTAGATTTAAAAATGAGTCTCAGTGTGTCATGGGAGAATGTGCACTACTGCTGTCTTCCACTGTCATATTGTTGTCAGAGGAGAGACCTGGGCCTTTATGCTTCACCTCCCACAAGTGGTTACATTAAGGCAGAAACTTTACTGCCTATCGACGTCTCACCTCTAAGGCCTGTTCTTAAGGATGACTACCTTACCTCCTGTTCACCCAATAGCTTCACTTTGTATATTACCTTTGCTGACCAACTCAGAAATATTAACTCTTTTCTAATTAAGGTACTTCTTGTTAAACTGACAAAAACCTTGCTCTCCTTTTTTTCATTTCTTAATGCCAGGGAAAAACAAACAGAAAATTTAAGACATTTCTTATATAACCCATTACACTAAAGAGCGTAATTTGAAATTTATATATTTCCTCCTGTATCGATATATAGGAGGGGAAAAAAAGTAATTGTGGTCTTTGCAATTATTTTTAACCTTTTAAATAACAGTTACTTTTGCACCAACATATATATGTATATACACATATATGTACATATAAGTAATGCATATAAGTAATTTTTAGGCTTGTATTTTTTCATTCAAATAAGTTGTAGGTTCTTTTTTTGCAGAGATTACGCCTTTTTTCTTTGATACTACTTATTGCTTCAGTATAATGTTTTGTATACACTGGCACTCAATTTTTGTTTTTGATCAAATGAGGTTTAAATTCCAGTTTTGTAAATATTTTCTGATGGTACTTCATTGCCTCCATGGTACAAAAAGAATAACTAATAACTGCTTGTCAAGTTGAATATAGTGATGAATAAATTTCATTGTTAGCTTTTCCCTTACCCTAATTGTCACAGAAAAAACTAGAGCATATTGTATGGTGATTAATGGCTTCTGCCAAATGTGTGTGTGTGTGTGTGTTTGTGTGTGTGTTTGTGTGTATTCAAAAGCAGACAGAGTCTAGTGTGATACAAGTAAGCAGAGTTCTTGAAATAACTTCCTAAAGATATATACTGCTTAAAATGATACAATAAAATTAAAAATAGTGTCAAGGTTTGTGGATACTTAGAGTGTGTAATAAATTGTAAAATGAGGTCATGTATGACAAAAGAATAGTAAAGTAGATAGCACACATGAAAAGTATTTCAAGTAACAATAAGGAATATGAGTAGAAGGGAAGGAGCACACCATTTTTACTGGAGAACGTAGACGCTACTAAATCCTTGAATCATATCAGATTTATTTTTTTCAAAATCTACGTAGCATTTTCTCAGATTTCCATCCTATAACTACTCTTCAGCTAGGAGAGAGAAGACAAAATCTCATTCAGTTGAATAATCCTGTGTCCTAAGTCCTCTACAATCAAAGGCCTGAGATAATTATGAAGAGCATCTCTTTCACTATCAAAATGTCATTAGATGATAAATAGGATAATAACCTTCCCTAGGTCAGAAAAGGAACGTAAACAGAAATAATACAAATGGAAACCTATCTTCCACCATTAACAACCACATTAAAGACTGTGTTGTGCTGATTTGGAGCATAACTGGATTTTCTCCGGAGCAGCAACAGTTTGTACTGAATCGAAGAGCAAGACAAAGAGGAAGGCAGTGGGAAGAAAAACTACAGTGTTTGCTGGAATGTGTCCTTCAGTGAAGAAATCCTTGCTCAAGGTCTCAGTTTCTGACTCATCAGCTTATTCTCTTAAAGGCTTGGAGCCAGTGATTCTGTCTGGAGCAGGCAAACCCTGTCTATGGTAGAGGTCAGTGAAAATGGCAGCAGAGAGGAAATACACTCCCACGCTTTAATTTTTTTTCTGGATGAATATCTGTTCTCCTCTTAGAATCAGGAGAACTTATATCGTGGAAAGTAAAGGCGATTTCCTAGAATGGCCTGGTACCTGTTACCACATCCTGAGGTGCTGAGAAGAGAAAGAACAGCTGGGAAGGTAACAGGGCCAGCTGCTTGGAGCCTGATCCATAATTTTTATGATCAAATGTATGAAATTGGGTATGTAAGACCTGCATGGAAACTTGAATTTCCAAAACTTTCTTTAGAAGGATCAAAGAAGCCGAACGTTTTTGTTATAATAAATATAAAATAAAAATTACTTTGTAATGGGAAGAAAAAGTGAAATTATTTCATTCTCTATTTTGTAAATGTTTAACAGTGTTTAAACACGATTTTATCCTGAACATTTATAATGTGTTGCTTCTCTAATAGTAATTCCCATAATCTTAGTTGGTAAAAGCACTTATTTTGTTTTCTTTAGTTTACACATAGATCAAAATCTTAGAGTCACCTTCTATACCTTTCTCTGACATCTTAATTTTTATTCTTTATCACTCTAAGTTTCTTTATAGGTACAAACATTTTTCCTCCGTCAAACAATCCTGGACACTGTCATTGAGTAAGTTTTCTTTAGGCAACACCTCTAAACTTCCCGGCTTAAATCCTTCAATGAATTCTCATAGATTTCTAAAAGATGTATGAAATATTTATTATACTATTTAAAGTCCTTCAAAATTTGGTACCAATCAATTTTCCAGTGGTATCTTCTATACTTCTTTTCCATAAAAGTCATGTTCCTCACCAACTGGGATACTTAACACAGCTGGGAAGACCCTTCACAGGTCCATTTGTCCACATGTACCCCGTGTTCCATCCATGTAAAACCATCTATCTCTGATGCTTCCAAATGATTTATGTGTTTGTGCTTTTGCAAAATGTTGCTCCCTCAAATATTTCCTTTCCTTTATATGTTGGAATTCCAAGTCATCTTTCAAAAACTAAAACAAGAACACCCTGGGGAATTTATCCATATTACCCAAACAGAAATGATCATTTTATTATTTTGGCCATCCCTATATTCGGTGCATTTCTTTATAAACATGCTTATGGCAATGTGCCATGGTAACAGATGTACTTCTCTCTTTCTCTCCCCCGAGACTGATGAGCTCTTTGAGGGCTAAAACACTCTTCATTCATCTTTGTAAATCTCATGGTTTTAGCAGAGTTTCTGGCACACAGTAGGTTCTCGGAAAATTAATACTGACTGTGTGATATTCCTTATTCCTCGAAGTGCACTTTTCATCTCTGTACCACTTTTGAAGCCATTTTCTCTTAATAAAATGTCCTTTGACTTCCCCACCATTTGTGCTTTCAGCTGTTAGTAGTAAGAGAATGCATGGGCTTTGAGCTAAAGCAGTGTTTGGGCTGAGAACCACCACTCTACTCCCAACTTGTTATATGCTTTCAAAGCATCTTATGTATAAATACATCATGTGTTTAACACTTGACATTATAATTCTTTGTTTACATTGCAGTCCTAACCACCTGGCTGATGACTATATCAATACAGGAACCATATTTTAAAAATATCTTCGTAATTTAATACTTAGTATATTGCCCTATATGTGGGGAGGTGCTCAAAAACTGTTACTGAATATGAATTGATGGCTTTATTTCCATCAGCTTGACATTGCACTACTTAGAACAGCTATGTGCCGCTGACAACATGGGGGATTGTGTTGCGTTGCTCTTTCTTTCTTTCTTCTTTTTTTCCTTCCTTCCTTCCTTCCTTCCTTCCTTCCTTCCTTCCTTCCTTCCTTCCTTCCTTCCTTCCTTCCTTCCTTCTTTCCTTCCTTCCTTTCTCTTTCTATTTTATTAGTTTCAGATGTACAAAACAATGTAATAGTTAGACATTTATACCTCTCACAAAGGGATAATGCCCCAATCTACTAACCTCTGATATTGCATATAGCTGTTACAATTCCATTGACTATATTCCTTATGCTGTACTGTACATCACGTGAATATGTATAGTTGATATTCAATATTATTGAACTTCAGCTTCAGGTATATAGGTCAGTGGTCAGGCATCTACACATTCCACGAAGTGGTTTCTCTAATAAGTCCAGTGCCCTTTTGGCACCCTACAAATTCTTTACAACATTTTTGATTATATTCCCCAAACTGTATTTCATATCTCCGTGGCAATATTGTGACTGCTAATTTGTACTTTCTAATCCCTTTACCTTCTCCCCTATCCCCATTCCACTTCCTTCTAGGAACCATCAGTTTTTTCCCCCCAATATTTCTGAGTCTATTTCTGTATTTGTTCATTTATTCTGTCCTTTAGATTACACATATAAGTGAGAGCATATGGTATTT
Source organism: Rhinolophus hipposideros (assembly GCF_964194185.1). Classification (NCBI taxonomy): domain Eukaryota; kingdom Metazoa; phylum Chordata; class Mammalia; order Chiroptera; family Rhinolophidae; genus Rhinolophus; species Rhinolophus hipposideros. The sequence goes on along the minus strand of NC_138050.1, from coordinate 76,784,342 downwards.
GTCTCTCTCCATCTGACTTATCTCACTTAGCATAATATTCTCTAGGTCTATCCGTGTTGTTGTAAATGGCAGCACTTCATTCTTTTTTATGACTGAGTAATATTCAATTGTAAAAATATCCCACAGTTTCTTTATCCAGTTGTCCATCGATGGGCATTTTGGTTGTTTCCATGTCTTGGCTATTATGAATAGTGTTGCAATAAACATAGGGATGCATATATTTTTTCAAATTAGTGTTTTGGATTTCTCTGGAGAGTACCCAAGAGCAGAATTGCTGAGTCATAAGGTAGTTCCATTTTCAATATTTTGAGGTACTGCCATACTGTTTTTCAAAGTGGCTGCACCAATCTGCAATCCCATTAACAGTGTATGAGGGTTCTCTTTTCTCCACATCCTTGCCGACACTTCTTGTTTGTCGATTTATTGATGATAGCCATTTTCACTGGAGTGAGGTAGTATCTCATTGTGGATTTTATTTGCATTTCCCTAATGATTAGTGAGGTTGGGCATTTTTTTCATATGTCTGATGGCCATCTGTATGTCCTCTTTAGAGAAATGTCTCTTTGTATCCTCTGCCCATTTTTTAATTGGGTTGTTTGTTTTATTGGTATTGAGTTGTATGAGTGTTTTTAATAAATTTTGGATATTAACCCCTTGCCAGATGTATAATTGGCAAATATCTTCTCCCATTCAGTAGGATGCCTTTTTGTTTTATTGATAGTTTCCTTTACTGTGAAAACAAACTTTTAAGTTTGATGTAATTCCACATGTTTATTTTATTTTTGCTTCCCTTGCCCAAGGGGGTATATCAGTAAAAATATTATTAAGGGTAATATTTGCAAATTTACTTCCTATATTTTCTTCTAGGAGTTTTATCATTTCAGGTCTTACATTTAAGTTTTTAGTCTTTTTGAATTTATTCTAATATATGGCATAAGGAGGTAGTCCGGCTTCATATTTTTTTGCATGTGTTTGTCCAGTTTTCCCAGCACCACTTATTAGACTGCCTTTACCCCAATGTGTATTCTTGCTTCCATTGTCATAGATTACATGACCACATAGGTATGGATTTATTTTGGGGCTCTGTATTCTGTTCCATTGATCTATGTGTCTGTTTTTAATGCCAATACCATTCTGTTTTGATTCCTGTAGCCTTGTAGTATATTTTGATGTCAGGTAACGTGATACCTCCCATTTTGTTCTTATTTTTCAAGATTTCCATGGCTATTTGGGGTCTTTTATGGTTCCTTATAAATTTTAGGATTATATGTTCTAGTTCTGTGAAAAACATCATTGGTAATTTGATAGCGATTGTGTTGAATCTATATATTGCCTTAGGTAGTATGGGCATTTAAACTATATTAATTCTTCCTATCCATGAGCATGGTATGCATTTCCTTTTATTTGTATCTTCTGTAATTTCTCTCTTCAATGTCTTAGAATTTTCCTGAGTACAGGTCTTTTACTTCCTTGGTTAAATTTATTCCTAAGTATTTTATTGTTTTTGAAGCAATTGTAAATGGAATTGTTTTCTTTATTTCTCCTTCTGATAGTTTGTTATTGGTGTATACAAATGCAACTGATTTCTGAATATTAATTTTGTATCCTGCTACTTTACTAAATTCATTTATCAGTTCTGATAGCTTTTTGGTGGAGTCTTTGGGTTCTCTTTATATAGTGTCATATCATCTGCATATAATGACAATTTTACTTCCTTCTTTCCAATTTGGATGCCTTTTATTTCTTTTTCTTGTCTGATTGCTGTGGCTAGAACTTCCAGACCAATGTTGAATAAAAATGGTGAAAGTGGGCAACTTTGTCTTGTTCCTCATGTTAAGGGGTGCACACTCTTTCTTTATTCATTGCATAAGCTCTAGGGTCTTTCACTCTTTGTTATTTATATCTTAAGAAATCATCTTTTTCTCTCACTTCAGTATCCTTCTAAGTTAATTATGAATCTATAAAAATATTTCCCTTTTACATCTTCTTATTTTAAAATCACATAGCTTAACCCTAATTCTTCTTTTCTTACAGAAAACATTTCTCTTTTTCATGTTTATTGTGTTTATCTCATTGCCCATATATTAATATAAGCTCCACATGTTTATTAAGTAAGAAATTGATACTCATTGGTCTATGTTTTTCAACCTAACCATTATGATTTTTTATTTGAATTTGATTCATATTAGCAATCTTATAGTCCTGGAGCATAGTGGAAGTAGAATAATAAATTTTATTTCTCAGCCAAGAGTTACATATATTCATCTTTGTATTTTTCAACTTCTTTCATGGATATAACCCAACTCTACTAAATTATACTGATAGATATAGTGAATTTTACACTAGGGTGTAATTTTACAACCTCTAATAAATATTTAGGAAAATACACAGATGTTTTCCTCAACAAAGATCAAGACATGCAATTCAATACCAATTTTCTACCCTTCCACCCCCTTGGTACACATTAGCATGTGGCATACTCACTAGTTTACTTATTGGCTTTTACTGTCTCTCTTTCCTCATTGGCATATAAGGGCCATGTAGTCATGGATATGAGACTGTTTTATTCATTGATTGTTATTATATTCTAGAGCCTAGAAAAGTGCTTGATATAGAATAGTTCTACAATAAACATTTGTCAAGTAAATGAATTCATTTAGTTTTTTTGTCACTTCTATTTATTCCTGAGCGTGTCTTCTGTTTATGGATCATCAAATGCCACCGTTGCCATTCTTCCATTGATGAACTGAATTTTTTATATTTGTTTACATGTTTCCCTGCCCTTCTTCTAGCTGAATCTTTCCTGTTTCTCTATTGAATATTCCATAGCTTTTTCATTATATATGTCACTATAAGTAGATTTGAAAGGGACTTAGAACAGACAAAAATAGATCAATATTTTATTCATGTCTTGTGCAAAGAAAGCATCTGATAAGATTCAATAAATCTATAAGCCAAAAAGCACTGCCCATCTCAGAAATGAGCTGGTATGACCTCTAAATTAAATGGAGTAGAGTGAAGTGGAGAATCAATTGGTACTGAACTGTGGAATCACCATTGGACTTATTACCACAATGACCATAATTTCTTCCTTAGGGACTACCATTGTTTTTGTAGTTGTATTTGGCTCATAACATGGTTTTCATTCACTGCTGATAGTTTCGGACTTGTTATTTTTAATTCAAATGTGCCAGATAAAATGATGCAGTATATCATGGTTCTTGTAGCACAATTTATAAATTAGGATAGACATCTTAAGAAAATTTTTATAAATGCTTATGAATATGAAAAATTCTGAGTTTGTAATACTTGGTCAGTTTGAATGACACCATTCAAAGTTGTAAAATGAACTCCTTGATTCAATCTATTTAAAACCTTTTAAATTTAAATAGTGGGGTCCAATCAAATTGTCTTCCTTGTACATAACTTAAGAGTTAGTCACATGGGACTCAGTAGGATTATATTAAACTTTTGATAGTGATGTCTGCTCCTAAAGCATAACAAAAATAAATAGTTAAAGGTAGATAAATTTACATGCATATCTAGAAGTAACTTATCTTCAGAGGTGAAAGTATGGAAAACAAAGAATTCTTATTTGTTTCTCTGCCAATTTCTCACTGTTTCTTCATTCAAACCATAATTGCATTGCTAAAGATTCCACTGTGGCAAGTGAAAAGATGAATGGAATTTAGGTCTCTTTTGTGAGCTCTAAGAGGAAAGAGAAAAGACACAGTAAAGCTTTTATTGACTAAACTCCAAATCCAGTGTGTCTAACTAGAAAATTGTTCATTCAGATGAAAGCCAAAAAGCATCTCAGCCTAATGTGGCTGAGACAGCAAAATCAATTCTGAGAACAACAGCTCTGTTTAGTAAATGTTTAAGGGGGAAACAAGGACTGGCACAAATTAATATATAACATTAAGAATAAGAGTTATGTAGCCTTTGCCTCATATACTTTTTATAATATGTTTTTTTATACATATTATTTTACTGGTGAAATAAAAGCGAATATTTTCTTCATCCATTAAAAAGAAAATACTATTTTACTAAAAAACAGTGTTTCTCCTCTAACAGTTATTTTTAGTAGCACAATTAATGTATGCCTCTGATCTAATCTTTCTTTCAAAAGACAGGATGAATTTACTCTCCCCTATTAATCATATTTTATTGCACTCTTCTAGTGTAGATAATTCTTGTGCATATTTAAGGATAGGTTTTCACCTTTGTTTTGATTTTTAAAAAAGTTCTTTTATTTTTCAAATATAGGTGACATTCAATATTATATTAGTTTCAGGTGTGTAGCATAATGGTTAGAAATTTATATAATATAAGCAAAATATTTTGCTTACTGCTAATTTAAAAAAAAGATAAAGCAATATTTAAATTGATTTCTATGAGTCATTCTAGGAAGAAAGGATTTTTAAATGACTGATTATATGATGTTATGAAACAGACATGCCAATAAACATATTTCTTATTAGATTCCTTGGACAATGATTCAGAATTGTTAGTCATTGTCTAACTTCCATTATTAAAATTTTGTTGGATCCAGATACATGAAATATAACTGATTTCCATTGTATAGCTCTTTGTTATCCATGTTTTGATAGATAAGATCTAGATTTAGTACCAGTCCATCAATATAAGCCTTTAAAAATATCTTTATCTAACAATCACTTCCTCATATTGTGTTGCTACTGAAAATGTCATCCTACTTGATTTATGTTTTCATAATGACGAACTATGTTCAATATTCTCTAATACTCTTCACTCGATTTATACTAGGAAATGAAGTAATCAGTAGAAATCATGCATTTTTCTGTAATAATAGCATTTTACATTTAATTCAGCTTCATAAGTATTTCAGCCAAAGGTGACCAATATCACTTAAATATTTGTCAAATTATGAGCTCACCTTTACTTATATTGGAGGGAATCTGTTTTATAGATGTGAAATTCTTATTGATTTCAATAAATAAGACTTATAGGCTAGACTCTGGAAGGTTGTGCCAATAAAAATATCACAATAACTAACTGACCTGAAATATAGGCTTTGTGCCATGTCCATTGGTCTATTTGTACACAAAGTATAAAGTAATAGATTTTCTTGCCAGCAACTTAATCTAGTGTCTCTAAAATCCCCAACATAACTGTATTACATCTGGACTATTTTAAAATATCCATCATATGATCATTACAGTTGTTGAAAGAATTGATTTGATTGCTTCTATTAATAGTTTTGCTGAAGATTGTAAGGCCAGATACAATTGTATTGTGTAGTATTGAGCTATTTGTGTCATTGTAGAAGGTATTTGTGCATTAATGTATTAGAAAAATTGGAAGAGCACATATAAATTTATTTTAAAAGTCATATTGGCATCTTTATTTCAAAATAAGTATGTACTATTTGATCTTTTCCCACTTCATCTTTTATGCTCCAGTTATAAGTTTCTATATCAATTCCAAGCCCCATGCCATCCTTTTCTTTTCAGATTTTGCTCTTACTTCTGTTTAGAACATCCTCTATACACTCTCCTGGGTAATTTCTTTTAAGTTCAGATGATATTTTACACAGGAAGTGTTAAGTCTCTGTATTTGAGCCTGGACTAAGTGCTCTGACAACGGAGTGTTTCCACTGTTGCATGTACGCAATTATTTATTTATTTATTTATTAAAATTGTGACAAATATAATTGTATACATCTAAAGTGTACAATGTGATAATTTAATATGTATCCATATATATCTCCTATGAAATGATTACCAAGATCAAGATGATTAACACATCCATCATATTTAAAACATCCACCAGTGTTTCCATGTCATCCATTAGTTGTTCTAAGACCACGACCATTTTAATTAACTTTGTACCTCTGTGCTTACAACAAGGCCTATCCATAACAGATTTTCTGGAACTAATTTGTTTTTGTTCTTAAGTTTTAACTTCTTTATTATAAAATGAAACACAAATACATAAAGCCATACAAAATGAATGTGTAGCTTAATGAATTTTTAAAAGTTGAACACACTTGTAATCACCACCTACGTTAAAAAATTAGAATGATGCCAGCCACCCCAGAATTTCCTCTATTTGCTTCTCTATTCAAAACTAACAGATACAGTGATCACTTCTGTGCCTTTCCTTATATTTTATCACACAGGTGTACATCCTTAGACTCTATAGTTTTCTCTTGTCTATTTATTTTTCCTTTGATATATCTTTTAATTTATAGGCTTCATGTTCATTCATTTATTTTCCTTATAATTTATCTGTTAAAGACCCTTGGGCTGTTTGACTTATAAAGTTTCCCACACTGTGGATTTTACTGATTTCAAAGTTAGAATGTAGTTGAACAAATTCTTCTGTCTTTTATTTTCTGCCTCTGGACCCAGAGACTTTATCAGACTCAGGTTTGATCCCTTTGGCAAGTTTATAGGTGATGGTATGTTCATTTCATCAGAAGGAATATAATTTCTAGTTTTCACATTTTTATTTTTTATATTAGAATTCATTAATGCTCAATGCCTTGATCTGTTGATTCATGGAGTTTCAGAATGATATTATAATTCTTTTAATTATTGGTTGTTATATTTCTAAAGAATGCTTCATTTCATCTGTATGTTACCAAGTGATAAAATTCATATAAAATAAATGTTCTAAATTTCTTTATTTAACAGTTTTGTATTTAATATATTTATCATCCTTCCAACTGATCAATTAGGTTTTAATAGCACTGTTAGTTCTATAACTAACTACATATTTAATGTTTGTCACCAGATAAATGTATACACTTTGTAAATATAAAAATCATTTATAGAATAAAATATGTTGAGATTATTGATTTTACAAAATTGCTCATATGAGTAAGCACAATAAAATGTTTTGTGTGGTAATAAGAAAAAATAGTAATTATCAATATAACCTGTTTTACAAACTAGAGTGAATGATTTCTTGGATAAAGAAAACCAAACTATTTACTTCCTAGAGCCATGAATCTTGCTATTGGTTTTATTAGGATCATCTGAGAAGTATTTTCTTGTCTTTTATTTTTTTCTAGCTTTATTGAGATATAGTTAACATATAAGTTTGTGTAAGTTTAAGGTGTACAATGTGATGATTTTATACATGTATGTGTTACAAAATGATTACCACAGTATGGTTAGTTAACATCTCTATCACCTCACATAATTATTTTTGTGTGTGTGTGGTGAGGATATTTAAGATCTATTCTCTCAGCACCTTCAGGTATATAACACAGTATTGTTAACTATAGTCACCATGCTGTATCTCAGATCCCCAGAATTTATTCATCTTATAATTGGGAGTTTGTACACTTTGACCAACATTCTCTCATTTCCTTCTCACTTAGCCCCTGGCAACTACTATTCTATGAGTTCAGCTTTTAGATTCCACATATAAGTGAGCTCATATAGTATTTGTCCTTCTCTGTCTGACTTATTTTACTTAGCATAATCTCAAATTGTTGCAAAAGGCAGAATTTCCTTTTTCTTTTATGACTGATTATATATGTGTGTGTGTGTGTGTGTGTGTATGTGTATATATATATATCTGTGTTTGTGTATGTGTGTATATATATATTTATATTTGTTATATAAAACAAATATATCACATTTTCTTAATTTATTCATTTGTTGATGGATACTTAGGTTGAGTCCATGTCTTGGCTATTGTGAATACATGATGGATGAACATGGGGGTGAAGGTACTTCTTTGAAATAGTGATTTCATTTCCTTTGGATAAATACCCAGGTAAGGGATTGCTGGATGTTATGGTAGTTCTATTTTTAATTTAAAAAACAACAAACAAACAAAAAAAATAAAAATAAAAAAATAAATAAAAAAAATAAAAAACAACAAACACAACTCTGCTACTGTTTTCCATAGTGGCTATACCAATTTGTATTCCCACCAACATTTTAGATAATTGATTAAATAATTTATATATATATATTTAAATAATATATATAATTTATACATAATTTATGTTATATAATTATTTATATATATGTAAAATATATACATATATAATTTACATATATATAATATATTAAATAATTTATATATATTTTTAGATTATTAAGTATTTTAGATAATTGATTTAAGACTTCATTGTTTTCAAATATAAACATTTATATTGTAAATCTTCCTCTAAGCAATCCTCCCACAAATTTTAGCTAGCTATTTTTATTTTAAGGTAATTCTAAATATTTTCTAATTTTCTTTTAAACCTCTTTTTAAAATACATTACTTATTTAAAAGCATTTTTGTTAAATTCCAAATATTTGAGGATTTTCTTTTTTTTCCTTCTTCAATTACAGTTGATATTCAATGTTATATTAATTTCCGGTGTACAGGATAGTAGTTAGACATTTACATAACTTTTGAAGTGGTCCCCTGATAAGTCTAGTACCTACCTGACACCATATACAATTATAATATTATTGATTATATTCCTTATGCTTTACATCCTTGACTGTTTTATGACTGCCAATTTGTACTTCTTAATCTGTTCACCTTTTTCTTTCAGCTCCCGTTGGTGGATTTTTCTGTTGCTGATTTATACATTAATTTCACTGTGATCAAAGAGCATACTTTGTACAATTTCAATTTTTAAAAATTAGTTGCATTTTTCTTTTTTTCCCAAATTACAGTCTATATTGATCATTATTTTATATGCACTTGAAAAGAATGTGTACTTTGCTCTTGGATGGAGTGACCTAATGTTAATTAGTTCAGTTTGTTGTCTACTCATTCTATCGAATAGTGACAGAGGAGTTTTGAAGTCTCCAACTGTAATTGTGCTTTCAGTGCTGTTAATTGTTGCTTTGTATAATATGAAGTTCTCTTGATAAATGTGTACATATTTAGCATTGTTATGTCTTATTGAATTTACCCCTTTATTGTTAGAAGTTTGAGTTTTGCCATTTAGTTTCTTTTCTTTCTTTTTTTTTAATTAAAGTTTATTGGAGTGACGTTAGTCAAGTTACATAGATTCCAGGTATACAGTTCTGTGTTACATTATCTATATCTCACATTGTGTGTTCGCCACTCAGAATCCATTCTCTTTCCATTACCATATATTAGACACAGTTTATCCTCTTCTAGAACCCCCTTCCACTCTTACCCTCTGGTAACCTCTAAACTATTGTCTATGTCTATGAGTTTTTGTTTATTCTTTGGTTTTGTTCTTTTGTTGTTTTCAGTTGGTTCTCTACTTTTTCTGTCTGACTTATATCACTTAGCATTATAATCTCAAGATCCATCCATGTTGTCACATTGGTCCTATTTCATCTTTTGTTACCGCTGAATAGTATACCGCTGAATTGTGTGTATATACCACAACTTCTTTATCCATTCATCTATCGAAGGACATTTTGGTTGTTTCCATGTCTTGGCCACCGTAAATAAAGCTGCAAGGAACATTGGAGCACACATGTCTATATGGATAAATGTTTTCAGATTTTTTGGATAGATACCCAGGAGAGGGATTGCTGGGTTATATGGTAATTCTATTATTAATTTTTTGAGGAATCTCCACACTGTCTTCCATAGCGGCTGCACCAGTCTGCATTCCCACCAACAGTGTATGAGGGTTCCTTTTTCTCCACAGCCTCTCCAACACTTGTTACTATTTGTCTTGTTGATGATAGCCATTCTATCTGGGGTGAGGTGATATCTCATTGTGGTTTTTATTTGCATTTCTCTGATGATTTGTGATGTTGAGCATGTTTTCATATGTCTATCTGGTATTTATATGTCCTCTTTGGAGAAATGTCTCTTCAGATCCTCTGCCCATTTTTCAATTGGGTTGTTTGTTTTTTTGATGTTGAGTTATATGAGTTCCTTGTATATTTTGGATATTAGCCCCTTATCGGAGGCGCTATTTGCAATAATCTTTTCCCCTTCAGTTGGTTGCCTCTTTATTTTGTCGATGGTTTCTTTTGCTGTGCAGAAGCTTTTAAGTTTGATATAGTTCCATCATTTATTTTAGCTTTTACTTCCCTTGCCTTTGGAGTCAAATTCATAAAAGTGCTCTTTGAATCCAAGGTCCATAAATTTAGTACCTATGTTTTCTTCTATGCAGTTTATTATTTCAGGTTTTATGCTTAGGTCTTTGATCCATTTTGAATTAATTTTGGTGTATGGTGACAGATAGCAGTCCAGTTTCACTTTTTGCACACGGCTTTCCAATGCTCCAAGCACCATTTATTAAAGAGGCTGTCTTTTCTCCATTGTATGTTTTTTTTTTTTTCTTTTTTTGCTTCTTTGTCAAAATTTATCTGTCCATATTTATGTGGGTTTATGTCTAGGTTCTCAATTCTATTCCATTGGTCTGTGTGTCTGTTTTTCTGCCAATACCATGCTGTTTTATTGTTGCCCTGTAGTACAAGCTAAAGTCAGGTAGTGTGATACCTCCAACATTGTTCTTTTTTCTTAAGATTGCTTTGGCTATTCGGGGTCTTTTGTGGTTTCATACAAATCTGATGATTTTTTGTTCTATTTCTTTAAAAAATGCCATTGGGATTTTGATGGGGATTGCATTAAATCTGTATATTACTTTGGGTAATATGGCCATTTTAACTATGTTGATTCATCCAATCCATGAGGATGGAATGTCTTTCCATTTCTTTGTGTCTTCTTCCATTTCTTTAAAAAATGTCTTATAGTTTTCAGCATATAGGTCTTTCACATCCTTGGTTAAGATTATTCCTAGGTATTTTATTCTTTTTGTTGCAATTACAAAAGGAATTATTTTTTTTATTTCTTTTTCTGAGATTTTACTGTTAGTATATAGGAAAGCAATGGACCTTTGTAAGTTGATTTTGTAGCCATCAACTTTACTGTATTCATTGATTGTTTCTAATAGCTTTTTGGTGGAGTCTTTAGGGTTTCCTATAGATAGCATCATGTCATCTGCAAAAAGTGACAATTTAACTTCTTCATTCCCAATGTGGATGCCTTTTATTTCTTTCTCTTGCCTGATTGCTCTGGCGAGGACTTCCAACACTATGTTGAGAAGCAGAGGTGATAGGGGGCAGCCCTGTTGTGTTCCTGAACGTAGAGCAAAGGGCTTCAGTTTTTCACCATTAATTATGAGATTAGCTGAGGGTTTGTCATATATGGCCTTTATTATGTTAAGGTATTTTCCTTCTATACCTATTTTATTAAGTGTTTTAATCATAAATGGATGTTGTATCTTGTCAAATGCTTTTTCTGCATCAATTGATATAATCATATGATTTTTGTCCTTTATTTTGTTTATGTGATGTATCACATTGATGGATTTGCGGATGTTGAACCATCCTTGTGCTCCAGGGATGAACCCCACTTGGTCATGATGAATAATCTTTTTAATGCATTGTTGCATTCGATTTTCTAGAATTTTGTTTAGGATTTTTGCATCTGTGTTCATCAGAGATATTGGTCTGTAATTATCTTTTTTTGTGTTGTCCTTACCAGGTTTTGGTATCAGGGTAATGTTGGCTTCATAAAATGATTTAGGGAATATTGTCTCTTTTTCAATTTTTTGGAAGAGTTTGAGCAGGATTGGTATTAGATCCTCTTTGAAGATTTGATAGAATTCCCTAGTGAAGCCATCTGGTTCAGGACTTTTGCTTTTGGGAAGGTTTTGGATGACTGATTCAGTTTCCTTACTGGTAATTGGTCTATTTAGATTTTCCAGTTCTTTGTGATTCAGCCTAGGAAGGATATGTTTCTAAGAATTTGTCCATTTTTTGTAGGTTATTGAATTTGGTGGCATATAGTCCTTCATAGTATTCTTGGATGATCCTTTTTATTTCTGTGGTGTCCGTGGTAACTTCCCTTCTTTCATTTCTGATTTTATTTATTAGTGCCTTCTCTCTTTGTATCTCGGTCTAGCCTTGGGTTTGTCAATTTTATTAATCTTTTCAAAGAACCAGCTCTTTGTTGCCTTAATTTTTTTCTATTGTCTTTTTGTTCTCTATTTCATTTAATTCTGCTGTGGTTTTTATTATTTTCTTTCTTCTGCTGACCTTGGGTTTCATTTGTTTTTCTTTTTCTTTAAGGTGTAACTTGAGGTTATTTATCTGGGATTTTTCTTGTTTCTTGAGATAGGCCTGTAGTGATATAAATTTCCCTCTTAAAACTGCTTTCACTGCATCCCCCAAATTTTAGAAGCATGTATTTTCATTCTCATTTGTTTCTATGTATCTTTTGATCTCTCCTCTTATTTCTTCTTTAATCCAGCCATTATTTAAAAGTATGTTGTTTAATCTCCACATATTTGTGGGTTTTTCCTGCTTTCTTTTTGCAGTTGATATCCAATTTCAAAGCCTTGTGATCAGAGAATATGCTTGATATGATTTCAGTCTTCTTAAATTTGCTAAGGCTAGTTTTATGTCCCATGTATGGTCTACCCTTGAGAATGTTCCATGTACACTAGTAAAGAATGCATAGTCTGATGTTCTCGGATGAAGTGCTCTATAAATGTCAATCATGTCCTTTTCATCTAATGTGCCATTTAGGGTTGCTGTTTCTTTATTTCTGTTTAGATGATCTATCCATAGCTGTCAATGATGTATTTAAGTCCCCTAATATAATTGTGTTTTGGTCAATTTCTCCCTTTAGTTCTGTTAGTAGTTGCTTGATACATTTAAGTGCTCCATGATTGGGGGCATAAATATTGATGACTGTTATGTCTTCTTGTTGTATAGTCCCCTTTATCATTATGAAATGTCCATCTTTGTCTCTTGTTACCTTTTTTATCCTGAAGCCTGTTTTATCTGATATCAGTATGACTACACCTGATTTTCTCTGGATACCATTTGCTTGGAGTGTAAATTTCCATCCTTTCACTTTGAGTCTATATTTGTCCTTATAGCTGAATTGGGTCTCTTGGAGGCAGCATATGTTTGGGTTTAGTTTTTGGATCCAATCTGATACACTGTGTCTTTTTATTGGTGAGTTCAGTCCATTTACATTTAGGGTGATTATTGATACGTGAGGATTTCCTGTCATTCTATCTTTAGTTTTCTGGTAAGGCTGTGTCTCCATTATTTCTTTGACTTTTTGGAGTTGTCTATTATTTCTGTGTGGTGGTATTCTATTATTTTCCCCTCTGTTTCTTCTATTATTACATTACATATTTCTGTTCTGGATTTTTTTATTTTTGAGTGGTTACCATTAAGTTTATGTAAAAGAAAGTTTGATATTTAGAAATTCCATTTTCTTCAGCATGCTTACTTTCTCCATTCCCATATTCTGGTTCAGGCCTTTAGTCTCCCCACTTTTATGTTTTTGTTGTCACAAATTATCCCTATTTATGCTGGTCAAATAATCTCCTTCAGTATTTCTTGACGTGTAGGTTGTGTGTTAGAAAATACCCCAACTTCTGTATATCTGGAAAGGTCTTTATTCCTCTTTAATATCTAAAAGATATCTTTGCTGGATATATTATTCTTGGCTCATAATTTCTCTTTTTGAATAGTTTGAATATTTGATTCCACTCCCTCTTGGCTTGTAGAGTTTCTGCTGAAAAATCTGTTGATAATGTAATGGGGTTTTCTTTCCTTTCCTTTCCATCTTCTTTTCCCTGGGTGCCTTGAGGAGTCTTCCTTTGTCATTAATTTTTGACAGCTTCAATGTAATTTGCCTTGGAGAAGGCATGTTGTATTTGCTTCTTGGTTTCAAGAATTAGGTGTTCTATTAGGTGTTCTATTTGCTTCTTGGTTTCAAGGATTCAGTTATTTCCATAAGTTTGGGAAATTCTCATCCACTATTTGTTTGAATACACTCTCTGTTCCCCTCTCTCTTTCTTCTCCTTCTGGTATATGACCATTATTCGTATATCGCTCTTTCTGATGGAGTCAGAAAGTTCTTGTGAAGTTCTTTCATTTCTTTTAAGTCTCAAGTCTCTTTCTTCTTCCAACTGTGTCATTTCCAAATTTCTATCTCTGATGTCACTGATCCTTTCCTCTATCTGGTCAACTCTACTACCGAAGCTGGCTATTTCATTTTTCATTTCTTTTATTGCATTCTAATCTGCAGAAATTCTATTTGATTCTTTTTAAAAATTTCAATGTCTTTGGTAAAATGTTCATTTTGTCCTTTGATTTTGTTTCTGAGTTCATTAAACTGTCTGTCTGTGTTTTCTTGCATCTCATTGAATTTTTAAAGAACTGAAATCTTGAATTCTCTTTCATTAAGTCACATATTTCCATGTCTTTAAGTTCATTTTCTGGAGGCATTTCATTTTCTTTCTGAGCTGTCTTGTTGTTATCTTGGTTATTCATGGCTATTAATGATTTATTACTTCTCTTCCTAGACATCTACAGGAGTGGGTTCTGCAACAGGTTGATAGAAAGAGGTCTTTCTCTTGTTTTCCAGTAAGTGTTGGTAGAATGTTTTATTTTCTCTCCTACTGCAGCCTTTTATTCTCTCTCACACTGTAGTGTTATATTTTCTCAGCATCTTTCCGGCTTCTCACACAATGGTGGGGATACCCTGGAAAGCAGGCTTCTCCTCTGTGAACAGTTCCCTTGGGTCATAGGCATTGCCTCTATGGAGATGCGGAGAGCTTCTGAAGTTCCAAAGCTCTTCCTGCACCAGATTCAGTGCCCATGTGTTTCAGTGGTTCTGTTTACTCCTGCAGGGATCTGCCCAGACAGGTGGGGACAGGGGCAGGGTGGGTTGTGAAAGGTGGCCCAGAACAATGGCAGTGACAACCACCACAACCAGTCCTGCTTCCACGGCTTCCTCCCCTTTGCCAGAACTAGTTGGGCTGCGAGTCAATGTCTGCGGTCCACAGTTCTCAGAACTGCAAATATTCTGTTCTTTTGATCTGACACTGCTGCTGTTCTGCTTCTAGCACTGGGCAGGTGGGGGCAGGGTGAGTTATGGTAGGGTAGGGAGGGAGAAGTTAGGCTCCATGCCTAAGGCTTCCATTCTCTGCTAGGCAGTGAGGGCTTAAACCACTGTTTGCAGCCTTCTTCCCTCTGTCTTTGCTCTGAAGTCTCTGCCGTGAGCATTGGGTTCAGTCATGTTATATGCTGTCCCCTCAGCCCTGTGGGCCACAAACGGAGCCCTAGCAGTTCGAGTTCTTCCCTCTCCTGTAGCTGCGGTAGTTCCGGAATGCAGCGATCTCGGGGCACTGAGCTAGGTCTGTGTCCTGTGCCCGGACTGCACATCTCCGCACTTCTCCCATTTTTCCTCCCCCCTCCCACTCACTCACTTTGCCCACCTTTGGATGATTTCAGTAGTGCACCTGTTAGTCTTGCCTGTCTGTTGTGCAGGGAATCCTTTGTGGAGTTATAGTGTTTCAATTTGCCATTTAGTTTCTCTCTCTATTTTATGTGGGGATTGAACAACTCTGTGTCTACCTTTCTGGAAACCTCAGGAATGGTTTTTAAATGAATAAAATGACCACAGATATTTCAAGCTCATAGGCTGTCTTTGTGTGAACTAGAGAAAAGATATCCCCTCTCACTGGGCACACGTCTATGACATACATCTCGGTAAGCAAACAGTTTATTTGAGTGAATAAAAAAATGGTCCCTCTTCCTAGGGATGCATGCAGCTTCCTATCAGACATACAACATGGTGTGAAGCATCAGGGTTGATTTTTGGCCCTGATCACTCTAAAGCTAGGTCCTTTTGTGTTTTAAAGAAACTTCACAACCATATGCAGTGGTCCTTATAATGATTTCCAATGAAGATATTGCAAATAGTTTATGCTTCAATGTTGTGTTTTCTGTGACAGACCCATAATGATAATACATGAAGTATGGAAAGGAAAGCTAAAAAGTCTTAGGTGGGATCAAGCATAACAAAAATGTCCATGGCTATAAATTAAATAGAAATACATATGAACAAAACGAATTCATGGGTGTGCTGCACTATGAGTCCTGTCAAAGTCAGGAAGTTACCCCTTCAGGGTCATATGAAGTAAGTGTTCTGTGTGAGATGGTGAGCCAAATCCACTGCATGAATGTGGGGGTTGGATTGGCACTGCTCCCACCTTCCACCTGTGAAAGAAACCTGAAAAATGTTTTTCTAGTTGGTTTCTGTTTCTATGGGTTATAGGAAATGGTGAGCCTGGGGACTTGAGAAGAAATAAGACAGGATCACCAGCAGGATCTGAAACTTATTTGCCCTCAGCTCCATGACTTGATATCTGCAAAGTTTATAATGTCATTGCATGGCATAGAGACCACACTTTCATTTTAAGATTTCATCCTTATTTTGGGATCCAAGGATAAATTTCTGTGACCTTGCAGGAGTCTATTCCTACCTCTTTTGTTTTCCTTCAGATGTAGAGTACAGCAGGGTCACAACTTAAGACTATTTACTTTCACAGCTTTATTTTGGGGACAATTGGAAAATCTGAATATGGATGATATATTAGGAATGACAATGGCATTGTGTTTATATGGGACAATGTTCTAGTTCTTAGGAGATACATACTGAAGTATTTAGTGTTCAGGAGGCAATGATGAATGCAAATTCTATATTTATCTGTCTATCTGTCTATCTATCCATCTGTTTATTATCTATCTATCTGTAGATGAAGAAATGTGATAAACATTAATATTTGATAAACATAGATGGATGCTTATTGTAGTATTCTATGCAGATTTGAAAACTTTAAAAATAAACCAAATAAAGCAAACACAAAATAGGACCACTGAGGTCTTCTGATTTGCTTCTTTTTGTTCCCATATTCTGGCCACAGTCCTACTTTCCAAGATAATCAGAACTAAGGTGTTAACCAGTATAGTGACCTCCTTATCTTTATGTTGTCTCAGTGACATGATACACCTTAAGTGACCAAGTGGCAGTCTCAAATTCCAATTCAATGTAGTGGACATTATATTCCCTGGTATAGGTATTCTCCTTGGTATCTACTCCACCAACAGAAGACAAAGTTTACTGAGAAGAAGAAATGCTTTATGAAAGGGTCTTTTGGGTCTATGGCTATAGAAATCCTTGCAGCAGTGAATTTTGATCATGAAAGGAATAATATTGTATATCAAGTGTTGATTTAAAGCACATATCATGTCTTAAAGGACCAAGCCCTCAAGATGGTACCATCCACAATGCACCACAACTGAGTATACAATAGACCATTCAACATTTTTTCAGGCTAGCTATTTCCACATCAGACATAAAATGGCTTTGGTCTAAAATGAGATTCTATATCAGAAACCACTAAGACCATAAAAAGCATTCAGAAAATTCATGGGCAATAGTGTTAGCAGAAGCATTGAAATCATGAATCAAATACATGTCCTGAGTATTTGTTCAGTGAGACTGAAGCACTGACATTTCCATGATGGAAGATGTCCAGTGGGGAAAAAAACAAAAACAAAAAACTACCACTAAGGGGCTGGCTGCTGCCTTGTAGGAAACTGGGCTTGGTGTTTGTCTCTGTTATTTGCCAGGTTGGGTAATCAACACTGGTGGGCATTTGAACTGTTTCCACCTTTTGAGTATTGTGAATAGCATTGCTATGAATGTTAGTATACAAACTTTTGTTTGAAAACTTTTTCTCGTATACCTAGTAGTGAAATTGTTGTATCACAGGTTAATTCTTTATTTAACTTCTTTAGAACTGTTTAGCTGCGTACTGCAGCAAATGCAACATTTTAGAATCCAGCCAGTAGTGTATGAGTGTTCCAACATCTTCATATCCTCACCAATATTGCTTTTTGTTAGTATTTTTTAAATTATAGTTATCCCATTGTGTTTAAAGCAGTATCTCATTGTGATTTTGATTTGCCTATGTTTATGATCATTGAATTTTCTCGACTCACCCTTTTATCAATATATAATGTCTTCTTTGTCTCTTGCAATGATTTTCCACTTAAAGTTTATTTTCTCTGATGTTAGTGTCATTACTCCAGCTCTGTGTCAGTTACTATTTTCATGGAATATATCTTCCATCTTTCATTCTCAACCTATTTGTGTCACTGGGTCTAAAGTGAAACTCCTGTAGATAAGGTATAGTTGGATCATTTTTTTTAAAATTCACTCTTTTAGTTTCTGACTTTTAATTGGTAACTTTAATCTAGTATATACATTTAAAGTATTTTAAAATACTTTACAAATAAAAAAATACTGTACACATTTTTATTTGTACAAATACTGTACAAAATACAATACAAATAAAGAATAATATAGTTCTGCCATTTTGCTGTTTGTTCTCTTTATTTTTTCATCCCTAATTTCCTCCATTAGCTCCTTCTTTTATATTTATTTGATTTACTTGATAGTGAATAGTTTTGATTCCCTTGCCATTTCCTCTAGCATATGTTTAAGGTTATTTCTTAGTAGTTACTGTAGACATCACAATAAACACCCTAAATTTCTGACAAACAGGTTAGATTTGATATCAACTTAACTTTATACACAAAACTGCTCCTATACCTCCCTGTACGCCTCCTTTTTGTTGTTCTTGTCACTAATTCATGTTTATACATTGTTTGCCCAATAATATAGTTTATAATTATTCTTATTCATTTGTTTATTAAACCATGTAAGAGATAAAGAATGGATTTATAACCAGAAATATATTCATGCTGCCTTTTACATACATATGTCCACATATTTAGTTACCTTTACTCAGGATCTTTATTTCTTCAAACGGCTATGAGTTACTATCTGTTGTCCTTTCATTTCAACCTTAAAGAGTCTCCTTAGTGTTATTTGTAGGGAAAATATACTGGTAACAGACTCTCTCAGCTTTTGTTTATCTGAGAATGTTTTAATTTTCCTTTCATTTTTAAAGGACAGTTTGACAGATATACAATTCTTGGTTAATATTTTTAAATCAAAATAGGTATAAGGTAGAACCATTTTAGATTCAATGGAAAAGGAAGAACTTAGAGGAGTGTGCCAAAGTGTATGGAGAACAACAGGCAAAGAAACTATGTCTAGGGTGCAGAATTGTCCTATTCAAGAAATATCCTCCTTTCTCAGGGTAGGTGGACCTCAACATTTCTAGCCAGTGTATTTCAAAATTTTACATACCTCAACCTGATTTTTATCTCTCCTCTCCTTTTTAGCAAATATATATATTTATTGATAACAATTTCTATTCCGCACTGTTTTTTGAGAACAATTTCTATTTCTCATTTTTTAAAATTGGGTGTGTGTGAGCAAAAATAATATGTCTTTTTAATTCATAAGTTTCAATGCAAAAGGAGTATTTTCTGAATGTAATGTGGACAACCATGAATCATTTCCTGATGGAGTACCATGCTCCATCCAGAGATCTTGCTCCTCAAACTTGACGCTATGATTGGATGGGATTTGTGGGCTGTCTCCATTGAGTGTATTTTGACAGCAAGGAGCGTGTTCCCAATATTGTTGACTAGAAGGTTTGACTGGTAATCCTTAGAGCTACTCACAATCATTTTCCAGTCCTATTCCAGTAGCATATGTGTTAGGATGGGGCTCCCCTTTCTATATGAGTGGAAATGACATGTATCTTTTAGGAGTCACTGCATTATTCACTATTATCTCATCCCTCTTCCACAACGATTATGTTGAGGTGCATGGAGCCTCTGTCAGACTGGATCTCTGAATGATATGCATTGAATATTTAGTATAAGCAAGAAATAAACTTTTGTGATATTAAGACATAGAAGGTTGGTATTTTTCTACTTCATCTTAAACTAGGTTATGTTGCCATTAGTACTACCTAAAAGTGAAATCTACTATCAAATGGATACCTACAAATAAAGCTCCCAGAAAAAGAGGAGATATGGTAAGGGAGCTGGTGGTAAGCATTGAATACATTAAAAAACAGAATAGATAAAATACTAGTTAGAGTTATGGTTTTAAAAGAGAAAAATAAATATTTTATGCCTTGATAACATAAAAATAAGAACATTACTAACAAATTTTATGAGATAAAGGAATAGTAAGAGTGTGAAGATCTTATTATAGAGGGTGCCCAAAAAATGTATGTACATTTTAAGAAAGGAAAATTGTATTAAAATTGTAATACTCAATATATACCGATAACAAATATGAATACAAGTCACATTTGACTTCTGCAATTACAAGAGGTGCTCAAAGTGGTTACCATCAGTGTCCAGACACTTCTGATTACGGTGAACTACTACTTGAGCAATAATGTCCACTTCTATACGTTGTTTTGGCACACCTGGTATTTTGTAACAGGAAGCAAAATAATGTACAAATTAACACGTAGTGAAAATGATTCTAACTTCATAGTATTTAAGAGGCTATCTCTTGTGCAGTAAGAACATTCATTTAAAGCTTGGAAATTCCTTTGTTTTTAATTAAGTTCCTCTTTCTTCTGTTAATTTAAATACAATTTAAAAGTTAATTGTTCACTATAATGGCAAATATAATAAAATCTAGGTTTATGAAATTGTGTCCATTTAATCATCCATTCATCTATTCACCCATCCATACATCTGTAATCCATACATCTATTTTTCTATTTGCATATTCTTCTATTTATAAATAGTAGTGTGGATATACACATGAAATGCTACTCATAGTCAGGTAATTACTGTAATTTATAGATGGTAAGATTTGTAGTCATATTTTCCCATATGTTTTTTACCTTTTTGTATTGAATGCCTTCTGTCATTTTTTCAAAACTATAAAATCTTAAAACCTGAAAAAAAGATTAAAAAAGACAAGCTTCTTACCTTGTTTTACCTTGAAGGACCTAAGTTACCTTACTTAGGTGACATGAAATATAAATCTCTTGCTATGTTTCATTTCCCATCAATTTTTTTTTCTTTTTTCTTTAATAATTTGGACATACAGAAAAAAAGACTTTGAGGCTAAATAATAAGATCTGCTGAATAGGGTACAGATCCAGTGTTTTAATTGTTCAATGTAATACAAGGAAATAATCTAAAAAGAAGACATTGGGGAAGTGGGTAAGAAGCATATATTAGCTTGAAGCAACATAGTAACTCAGCCCTTGAAAATAATTATTCTCTAAGGCTTCATGTTCTCTTCACATCTAATTTATCAATGAATACATCCATATTTTTAATCACTGGATTTGGGAAATCAAATTATTACTAGTCTGGTGATTAAATTCCTCTATCCATCTGCTACTGTATCATCATTATTAGTTGGGTGTAGCTATATAATAAGAGATATTATAAATCATTTTCCTTAAATTCAGGCAGTGACTGTACAAAATATTTTAGAAATACATGAATGCTTGACCCAGATTTTTTTGGTATTAATATTAAGATAAAATGTGAAATGCAATATAATTAAGTTGAAATTGGAGTAGATTTTCAGAAAGGGTGGTGTCTAATGATGTCTCCAAGTAGCAGGACTTTTTCTTGGATAATCTCTTGGTTGAGATTGAATCCAGAAAGATTTCTGGTCTAACAGATACCCAAGCACTGGTAAGGTTGTGATGTTTAATTAGTGTGGCTTATTCTACTCCCAGAACAATTTTAATGCTTTAAGTGCACTTGTCAAGTCTTTTAATTCACTGAGAATTTTTGTTATTTTAGGATAAACTGTTTATTCCTGAAGTCACAAAACAATTGTTATCATCAAAAATCACCGTTTGGTTTCTAAGTCATTTGTATGGTCTAAGAACAGCAATGTGCCTGAAAAAAAGAAGACAGGGTAACAGTCTACGGAAACTTATTATTCGCTTGCTGTAACATGGTTAAAAAAAGAATGAATAGCCTCCTAGTTGTACAACCAGCCTTTCCACTTTCTTATTACTATGAACTGAACAATTGCTTGAAGTATTTTTGAAACTATATAGCCATTTAGTAAATATGGTTTGAATGCCTCGTATGTATATACAAGGTTCATTGGAGATGCCACAGACACGTGATCTCTCCTCTCAAAGCATTTGCCATCTAGCAACACTCCTTCCCATAAATAACACAAACACGCTTACTACACGCTCTTCTGTATCTACTTTCACAGTACTCACTCTGCCATGTACTTATTTTTAAATAATTTGTTAAAAGTTCACTTTTACTGCTGGGCTCTAAACTCCGTGTGGGTGCGAGCAGTACCCTTTTGTGACTAGCTGTATGCCTAGTGCCTAGCACAGCGATAGGCATATCTCTAACACGTTAGCTGTATATATTTTACTGCTTTATGCAGATTGTGAGAATTGTTACAGGACAGGTACAATCTAAAGGAAGGTGACTAAGAAGGTGTAAGTTACTAGTATGTAGAACCTGTGCCAGTTTGGAAAAGTGGTTTCAGATGAAATGCATTGACACTGGAAAAGAGAGAAGGAGTAAGCCAAAAAGAAATAGCATGTTTAATTTTTTGAAGTAATTGAGGAGAAGCGAATATTTATGAAATGGTGAATTATGCAGGTCCACTAGAACACCAGCTGGATGTCAGAGAATCATGCAGAAAGGAAAATGGACGCTGGAAAGAGCACCTGAGTCAGATTATTAGAATCTGATGTATAAAACTAAGGAAACTTAAGAATTTGTTTAATGAAATGTTGAGGAATTTTAGGTAGGATTTGTATAATTTTGGTTTGATGACTAAAATCAATTACATTTTAGTCACATATCCATTTTCTCAGTTTTCTCAAAACTTTTTTTAAGAGAAGTGTTTTTCAGGGCAGAAAGTGTATATTTTTAACTGTATATTCACAATAACTGGTAGAGTGACTAGCATATTTTAGTTATTGAGCATGTATTTGTGATCAGGTGGTCATTTCAATTTAAGTGAAACAATATTTCAAAAGGTGTGAAGTGATTCTTGTTTTGGAGTAAAAGTAGATAGGAAGCAGGTAACTAGGTAGGTAAATAAGACATAAAAGTTTAAAGTTAGATAGATTGATCGATAAATAAAAAACAAATAAACACACAAACACACATATAATCAGGAGACATGCAACTATACACACATAGACGCACACACACACATACACATACACACACAAGTACATATATGGTCATACAAATACATACAAATGTACACAATCACAAGCACAAACCTACACAGACATCCACACACATCCACATACATGTTTGTGAGGGATAATAGATTAAATATTATCATTGTTATAGGAAAAACAGACAGCTCATGGTATTATCAGGGAAAATGATATTAGAAGTGAAGACAAATAACAGATGGAAAAGGATTTGAAAGAACAAATTAAAGAATAACAAGTTTAGTCACCATGACGAAGAGGAATCACCCTAAGTAGATTATCACATTGTAGGCAGATTTCCCAAATTCATATTGCGCACTGCCAAATATTTATTTACACATCACCTATTATGTACACTAGCTTCTGAGTCTGAGGATGGGTATCATATCATATTTAACATATTTGACAGTGTTTTAATTGTTTTCTTTACAGAATTTGAATGCTTGTTTTAAATGAAAAAATAAAAATAAAAAAAATGGATGAATAAATTCCATACCACAAACCTAAAATTAAATAGTGCAGATATTTTGTGTTTTTTCATTGCAGTTCTTAAATCTATAGCACAGGTGTTTCATGCTGACATTTGAGACCACACTTTAAGGTTTAACTGGTTTTATCCACTCTCGGTCTCAGAATTTGTATTTGCAATATATCAAGGGATTCATCTCATCTGGCTAGCCATCTGTAACAATACCAGGAAGGGTTATTAAGCATTACACTTCATGAATATACTCAAAGGAGTAACTAAGAGTGATAAAACCAACATTTAGAAAATGCTACGGTTAATTTAAACCAATGTATACAACCAATTCTATAGTGATGCATAAAATATTTAAAGTTTTTGTGCCTTCTCACTAAGAAGGGTAAAAAACTTTCCCCTGTATAGGTAGACTCTGAGTCAAGATACTGGAGAGGACTCCTGAGTCAGATAACTTAGATCTGATGATGTGTAGGGTAGGTCTGATGGTGATCATTTCTCTTAGTCTATTTATTTATTTATTTATTTATTTATCTATTTATTTATTTATTCATTCATTCATTCATTCATTCATTCATTCATTCTTTCATTTGAGAGCATCTTGACTTTCATTAGAGTCCTGAAAAATATTACATTGAATATAGAATTCTTGGTTCACAGTTCATTTCTTTCAGCACTTGAAAATGTGTTACTTTCTTCTGACCTCCATGGCTTCTAATAAGAAATCCACTGTAATACAAATAATTTTTTGCCTATAGATAATGTGTAGTTTTTCTTTTGCTGCTTTCAAGATTTTTCTTTGTCTTTATTTTTAGAAGTTTGAATATAATGTGTCTTGGTGTGAGTTTCTTTGGGATTATTCTGTTTGTGGTTCACGCAGCTTCTTGAATATGTAGGTTTATTTATCTTGTCAAATTTGGAAATCTTCCTGCCACATTTCTTTGAGTACTTTTTCAGTCCCTTGCACCTTATTCTCTCCTTTTAAGACTCTGATGACACAAATGTTAGATATTTTGTTACAGTCCCACAGGTCACTGCACATCTGTTTATTTTTTTCTTTCCATTTTTTAAAATTAAATTTATTGGGGTGACAATGGTTACCAAATTACATAGGTTTCAAGTGTACAATTCTATAATACATCATATATATATATATATATATATATATATATATATATATATCACGTTGTTTACTCACCATCCAGAGTCAATTCTCTTTTCATCACCATATATTTGACCCCCTTTACCCTCTACCATCCCCCTTCACTGTTCATTTTTTTCAGTATAGTTTCTCTCCGTTGTTCAGCTTTGCTATTTTCTACGTTCAACCTCACTAATTCTTTCATTTTCCCTCTTCATTTTGTTATTGAGTTTATTTCAGTTAGTATATTTTTCTCTTCTAAAATTTCCATTTGGTCCTTTTTTTTTTTTTTTTTTAGTTTCAGGTGCACAAGACAAAGTAATACTTAGACGTTTATCATTTATATCCCTCACACTGTGTGGACCCCCCTCCCCCCATCCACTATCCCTCTGACATCGCACTGAGCCATTATATTTCCACTGTCTCTATTCCTAATGCTGTACTCCACTTCTTGTAAGTATATACCTACATATATATATATATATATATATAATTATAGTTGGCATTCATTATTGTTTAGCTTCTAGTGTACAGTGCATTGATCAGGCATCTACATCTTCCCTGAGGTGGTCTCCCAAATGGGACACGTGTCCATCGGGTACCCTACAAAATCTTTACAACATTATTGATTACGTTCGCCAAATTAATTTTCAAAATCCCATGGCCATCTTGTGGTTACCGACTGTTTTCTAATCCCCTCACCTTCCCCCTTATCTCCACCCTCCCGCCCATCTAACAACCCTCAGTGTTTCCTCTTTATCTCCAAAACTGTTTCTGATTACTTCATTCACTTATTCGTTTTTTTAGATTCCGCATATAAGTGAGGTCATATGGTACTTGTCTTTCTCTGTCTGACTTATTTCACTTAAAATAATGTTCTCTAGGTCTATTCATATTGTTGCAAATGGCAAGATTTCCTTCTTCGTTATGGCTCCATTGTATAAATGTACCACAGTTTCTTAATCCAGTCATCTTTTTTATATCTCCTGTTTCTTTGCTGAGATTTCCTATTTCTTTGTTGAGTGTTTATATTTTTAAATTGGTATAAACATGCTCACAATTGCTTTTTAAAGTGATTTTAAGATGGTTGTTTGAAAATTTGTGTCAGATCATTCTAATACCTCTATCTTTTCAGTGGTTTCCTTTATTGATTATAGTTGTTCTCCTTCAGTTTCAGATCTTCTTTGTTTTTGGTGTAACAAGCTACTTGTGATGGAACTTGGAAATTTCTGGTACTATATTATGAAACTCTGGATCTTATTTAACCTTTATTTTTGATAACTTTTCTTTTTTTGGACATTATTCTGGCAGTTTCTTTACTGCCATGTGAGAATAGAAATCTAGGTTTCCTGCTCAGCCTAATGACACATGAGGAAAGCAATCCTCTTTACTACTGAGCAGAGGTGGGAGTTCTGGCTTACAGTGAGGCCTCCACTCATACCCCTATGGCCTGAAGGGACAGGGCTGCCGCATTACTTCCCCTCCACCCCTCCACTGACATCACATAGAAGGTGGCCTCTGACACCAGAATAGCAGATGGAGGAGAGAACACCTGATTACTACCAGGTGCAGTGGATATTTAGGCTCTCCATTCTGCCTTTCTTGGTGGAGATGAGGATCAGGCCACTTTTTTGTGTTTTTTTTTCACTGTGGCATTTGGCTTGAGTAGAATAGTTATTATTATATAACTGTTTGAGTGTTTCTCTCAGTAAGCTGCCCATCCTTGTCCCCCGCCACCCCAGCCCCTCCGTGTCCATTGGCATTTCTTGATTGTGAGCTGCTTCAGGTCAATGTCTGGAATATATAAAGGGGGAAAAATACAGGGAACTCATCATCTTGTCATTCCTTGGGTCCTAATGCCCTAGCCATTTTGCCTTCTCTACATTTCTTAGAATCTTCCTATGTTTGCTTTATATAAGAATGCTTTCTTTCTTTCTTTCTTTCTTTCTTTCTTTCTTTCTTTCTTTCTTTCTTTCTTTCTTTCTTTCTTTCTTTCTTTCTTTCTTTCTTTCTTTTTTCTTGCTTGCTTTCTTGCTTGCTTTCTCTCTCTCTCCCTCCCTCTCTCTCTCTCTCTCTCTCTCTCTCTCTCTCTCTCTCTCTCTCTCTCTCTCTCTGTCTCTCACTCACTCTCTCTGTCTCTTTCTTTGGTATGTAGTGGGAGAAATAAGGAAAAGTATATCTATTCCATCTTCCCACATGATAGATTTTGAGGAAATAAATTTTGAGGAAATTGAGATGAATTCTTGGAAAATCAGAAGGCAGAAAAGTTACTCAATAATGGTTTCCAGGCAATTCAAACTTTGTGCAGATTAATAACCATTCACATTCATCTTCATTAAGAATGATCAAAAAAACATATTGAGAGCCATAGACTAGATCATAACAATTATCTGACCAGTGTCTTAAGAGGAATTTCTTGAATCGTCTTTCTTGGACCAATTCTTTAAAACAGAACATGTTTTCATTGGATTCTGCTGAAAGATAGTGTTGTAACTCAAGGGAGTCTTGTGAAATATCCTTCAACTCCTTATTTACGTAGATAATAATATGGCTCATAACATGTTATAAATGTTAAATAGGCATTTAGTTGTTTTACCTTCTATGTAGGTAACATTTCTTTTCAAAGTAATAGTTTTAAAGGCAATTTTGAGCTTATTTTATTTCCTTACATGTCTTTCAAAGGGTAAATTATTCCAACCCTAGAATACAAATGCTTAATCTTCTGAGACTTCTGTGATGAACAGCCGAAGGGATAATTGCTTGGGTTTCAACATATTTTTTAGTGAAATTACAGATATCCCAATGTAGATTCTGAAAATTTGGGATGTCATGTCAATATGAAGAATTCCCAAGGGGACTCTGGAACTCCCATGGAATTACTAAGTTACAGCATTAAACATCGTAGGCATAGTTTTTCAATAGTCAAAACAAAGTATGATCTATGTAACATATTTTGTATAATAAGTAATACAAGCATAATATAAAACAGGTGACTAATATTGCTTGGGTATTTAAGTATACCATATGTGATAAAATATAGCCAAATGGTAATTTAATTATTTCCATGAAAATACAGATCCATTCCAACATTTAAAAGGCAGATGATCTACTTCATTGTGAACTTTGAAGCTATGCAAGTTATTGTGTATTGTGATGAACTTTTCAGTTCATTACATATAATCAACTATGAAAAGTAAGTGAATATTCAAATATTTAGGGAAGGAATTGTGCTTTTTATGTGAAGAAACCAGTCGTCTAAAACATTATATATTTTCAAGAAATATGTTCTACCATGTTGAAATGAACATTTGTACTCTTCAGCTCAGTTATTAAGAATATGAGGCTCACGGATAAGACCCAACCCTTTGGTGCACCTTAAGATGCCGATCTTCTCCATGGTTATGGTGACACACCTATCTGAGATTGTTGCTTGGATAATGTAGCTTGTGAAAACCAGATGAGAAAACACATTTGAACAACTGGAAAATCTGAAGTACTTATCCTGATGTTGGATCAGCAGCATTAATTTTCTTTACAATAGAGAAAATTTAAATAGTTAGAGTAGCTGAGACATGTGTAAGTGATACATACAGTGACAGAATTAATAAAGTTCCTTGTCCTGACCTGTTGTGGGCCTCTGCTCCACTTGTGTATGATAATACTAGCTTAAACCAGTATCAAAAATTGTAATATTATCTTCCTTAAATTCTTCTTCCAGTATCAGCATGTATATTTTCACTCCGTCTGTCTGCTTGGCCTTAACAATATATATTGTTAGGAGAACAAAGCCAGTATGAAAGGCTACATACTGTACTGTTCCAATGGTATGACATTTTCTGGTTAAGGCAACACTATAGAGACAAACAGATCAGTGGTTGGCAGCAGTTCAGGTGGAGTAGGAAGAGGAATGAATAGGGGACATTTAGAGTAGCAAAACTATTCTGAGTGATATTTTAATGGTAGATACATGACATTATACATTTGTCAAACCCATAGAATAAATAGTACAACACAAAGAATGAGAAGGTGTAAACTATGTTTTGTAGCTAATAATAAGGTATCCATGTTGGGTTAGCAATTGTAACAAATGTACCATATAAAGCAAAATGTTAAGAAAAGGGGAAATAGTATTTAGGGGAGAGGAGGTATGTAGGAACTCTGCATTATCTTCTCAAGTTTTCTGTACATGTAAAACTATCCTGAAAAATAAAGCCTAGTAAGTAAAAAATGCAAACACTAAATTAAACAAAATTGAAGAGTGTAGTATGTAATATGTAAACTTTTTATTAAGGTTCCTACTTTGAGACCTGGGCCACCCCTCCCTCTCAACTTTATCTGTCTGTTATCTTAGTCTTCCTACCTCTATTCTCATGTATACACAGTCAGTGAAAAAGAGTCTGAAAGCTCTGACTCTTCTTGAACCAGAATTTTTAACCAACTTCCTGGTTTTCTGTTTTAACACTTTGCCTTCTGTAGACCTTGAACTTCAGTTTACCTGCAATTCTATCTAAATTTGCTCACTGCTCTTCTGTATCCAAGCCATGAGGAGAGCCACTATCAGAGGGATAATGGATGGGGGGAGGGGGGTCCACACAGTGTGAGGAAGTCTCAGAAGATTAAGCAGACAGATTGATGGAAACTTCCTCTATTCTGTTAATTCACTTACTATTCTATTTATTTTCCATCTTCAAAAATTTGTTATAATATCTTGTCTACTATTATCTCTATTTTTCGTTCTTATCAGTTTAAACATTTATCAATTGCTGTACCTTTATTTTAGTGAAGCTTCTGGGGTGAGAAGAAAAAAGCACATATAGCCAAATAACTGAAAATGTAGGCATTTTCTGGTCCTCTTTCTGTTTTCCTTTCATAGTCCCCATCTTTTCCTTCTCTGGACACAACCCTGCCTATTAAGTAAAGTTAAACATCATGTTTGTCAATGCACTGCATAATAATATAAACTACTTTAAATTGAATAATGACTGGTTTTGACAATGAATGGATTCAACTGAATCATGAGATAGTGTTGGATGCAATTATTTAATTAATGGAAATGAAGTATTGCAATATTGAGGGACTTGAATACATGTTAAAGGATCCTGTGGATAGGAACTATGGCTCAAAGCCAACTCAGAGCAATTCACACTTCAAATAATGAAATGATGAATTTTCATTGCTTTTTTTCTTTTTCCTTCTTAGCTTTGCATCCTGATTGAAGCAAAGACATCTGTCTTTTCCCGGATAGCAAGAACTTTGGTTGCTGTGGCAACATGTTGACTGGGGAACTTAAAATAAAGGTGGCTCATTTCCAAATCACTTTTTTTTGTCTCTTTTTCTTCACAAAACAGCATATATTGGCAAGAAAGCTGTGCTAGAATCCTTATAATCAATAAACCTGTTGTTTGCTGAAGGATTGTATCCCCAAACTTGCATGTTAAACAGGTGAGTAAGTGTGCATTTGGCTTTCATGTACTTTTAAACTATGAAACACAGCATTACCTCATTTTAAACAAATGTTTTTTCCTCCCTTCTTTCCTTTCTTCCTTCTTTCCTTCCTTCCTTCCTTCCTTCCTTCCTTCCTTCCTTCCTTCCTTCCTTCCTTCCTTCCTTCCTTCCTTCTTTCCCTCTTCCTTCCTTCTTTCCTTCCTTCCTTTTTTCTTCCTTCCTTCCCTCCCTCCCTCCCTGTTTCCCTCCCTCTCTTATTATTATAATTGGGACAGTAGGGACCTGGGTGCCAATAGGAGGAGAGACAAGGCAGTGAAAGACTCTTCAAAGGATTCTGCTAAAGTAGAGTCGGTTGCTGGGCTTGAAATGATTGTTATTTGTAGCTAACACAAAGTTTTTCCAAAATGCACTCAGCCTTACAAGCAAACAAGTTCTAAATTTTTAAGAGAGGCATGGATTGAATCTTCCAACATATGAAAATAATATTTTAACACTTTGTGATACACATGTATTTGTGCATTAAATTTTATGAAATGCTAGGGGGGAGTTTTATTTTTTCTTAAAGACATACATCTTTAAAAGCTCATATATTTAAAATGCTTGAATTTTTATAGCATTTATTTCTAAAACTTCATTTTCTTTTGAGTCCTGTTATAAAATTGGGTTGATGAACAACAAACCTGCATGACAGGCAAATAAATGTGTGATTCTACTTTAGTTTTATTCATTGACTTTCTTCCAAACCCAGAGCCTTGTAATTTGTTTCTTTTCCATTTGTTTCATAAAGACTCTTAATTTTCTCCAAATTAATCCATGTGTCAATTCCATTCACATTCCTAATTTTTGAAAATGAAATTATAAGCTAATCCTAAAGTTCACAGTGACTGAAAATAAATAGGAAAGAAAATTTAGGTGATGAACACAAACATCCTGGTTACTTATTGATGTGAAATAAACCTCTCCAAAGTTTACTGGCTTAAAAGACTAGTTTATCATTTTTTTTTTTTTTTTCATTTTTCTATGGATTTGTTGCAAGCGCCTGGAAGGGCAGTCACCACATTTCAGTCTCTTCCTGAAAGTCAAGGGGACATTAACCCCTCGGCAGGACCCTACCTCCTTGTTTGGTATTCATGACCCGAGTGGGGAACAAAGTCCCGGCACACAGGTTCAGATAGAGTGAGTAACACAGCTTTATTTGGGAGCCAATGTCCCTCCAGGGAGGCCCGTGCTCTGGTAAGCACAGAAAGTTATACAGAATAGAATAGACTTTAATAACAAACCAAATCCCAGAGTCAATCGGGATGGAGACGTTTCCTGGTCCAGGAGAGGCGACTGGGCCCATGACGGTCTGAGGCAAGCTGGTCTCGCAAGGAAGAACTTCAGAGAGTCCCGGTATCGTGGCTCGCACCTCACGGGGGGCTCTGTGGGATCACCCAGAAGGATGTCCTGTAGGATCGTTCTGGAGCGTCTCGCTCAGAGCCTCGCAGAGGGTCTTAGCTGGGGCGCCCAGTCAGACCACTCATGGCATTGCTCTGGAGGTCTGCTTTTATCCTCTTTTCCTTGGACTTGCTTACTTCTTAGATAATAACCAGAAGTTGTTTGCCAGGAGTTGTTTACCTCTCAGGTGATAACCAGAAATTGTTTTGGTGAACATGTTTACCACTCAATTTTGTTATGCTCAGTTTCACACATAAAAATAAACATGTTTACTTTCATGTATATACTCTACACATTAATATGTTTACTTTCTCTTTACTCTTATCAGTCTCCCACAAGTGCAGCCATAGTCCTGTCCTACTAGTAAACAACTTGTTTTGCAAACCTCAATCCAACATGTATAATACATTTTATATGCTCTATACAGGACTGAATGGGTTTAGGTGGGTGGGTGGTTTTGCTTAGGGGTTCTGTCATGGAGTTGCAGTTAAATGAAAAATGAAAAATCTCACCGAGGCTGAATGTCTGTCAGGGCTTGTCCACATTGTTGCCAGTTGATGCTGAATGAAGGCTGGAAGCTCAGCTGCAGTTGTCTACAGGTACGTCTACACAAGGGCTCTCCTCATGGCTTGGATTTATCTCATTATGGCAGTGTTCTGAGAGGGAGCCATCCAAGAGACAGCATTGCCAAGAGACCAAGGTAAAAGCTGCAAGGTTTTTATGTCTAATGTTGGGTCCCACAATTGTGTTAATTCTGAATTGTATTCAGTCAGTTTTCTATGGCCATCCCAGATTCAAGGGAAATCCTGTCTCTTTACTGGAAAAAAGACATTGCATCCATCTCTAAGCCACCACAGAGAGGCACTGGATATCCCAGATTTCAACACATGTAAAGTTATGTTAATTTTAAAATTTTGCATGAGCATAGGGATAGACAAACACAAATAAAACAGAGAACACAGACACAGCCTAACACACATGTAGAATCTTGGAATCTGAGAGAGGAAAACTTTTGAAAGTGTGAATAGAAGATAGATTATTTACAAATTATAGTGTTAGTACAACACCCTGTTCACAAAAATAAATAAATAAAATCCCTACTTAACTGTATAAACATTAAAGTTGTCTTTTAGTATATACAATAAAATAAATATAATAGAATAGGAATAAATCAATGTATTATTGTGAAATTCCAAAAAAATACAAGAAAATCAATATTAATAGCAGATGAAAAGGAATCAAACATCAAAATTATAATAAAATTCAATTAACATAGCATATATAATAAAATTTTCCATGAATTCTAGCCATACATTCATAAGGAGAAATGCCTAGAAATACAAGTTCCTTCACAATACAGTAGTAATAGAGATTTAATATATATCTGTTAGTACTAATGAATTACATAGTAAAGGATCAAGGAATAATATGAAAATGGCAAATAATAAAATCAACAAGCACTATTATATGCATACAATATTGAAAAATGAGTAAATAAGTATTATGAAATAAAGATCTGAAACAGAGATGAAACATTTATCTCTCATTTCTTTAAAAATATATTAAAGTGATCATATATTGATCTCCCCTCAAAAACTTGAATAAATTCGATTAAGTGCAGGCTACATTGCCTCTGCATAAGCCATACCCGTTGAAATTAAGTAAAAGAATTAAACGCACACATACCAAAACCTTAGCAACTTAAAATAAAAACTACTTAAAAAACAGGGATCAATAAAAATTCTCAAAATCAATATTATAAGTTATCTAAAATTTAGTAAAAAAGTGAACAAGATTTTTAAAATGTTCACAAGTTTTCCAATGATTATATAACGTTAGCAATTTCTCAGCATACAGTGGTATCTTGGTTTTCGAATGTCTCCGTTGACGAACATTTTGGTTTATGAACGCTGTAAATTTTATGGATCTATGGTATCATTAGATAGCAAAATTCATGCTAAATTTGCAGTTTTAGGGGTTGATTTTAAAAGTCTGGAACTGATTAATCCATTTTGCATTATTTTCTATGGGGAAACTATGCCTCGGTTTTTGAACGTTTCAGAACTGGAACGGTCTTCTGGAATGGATTACGTTAGAAAACCAAGGTACCATTGTAATTTGTTTCAGGGACAAATTAAACTAAATTAATATATTCACATCACTTGTACTGGAACAGGATTGGTAAAACTCAGCAGCACTTTCTAATTAAACAATAGGCTATGTAAAAAAATAATAGAATAGAACATAAGTATTATGTAAGGATTACTACAAACCAATACTAATTTGCATAATATTGTTACAAAACCAGCTCTACAAATTAAATTGTTTTTGAAGTTAAGCCTAATGTAATACAAGAAAATGAAATATATAATTATTGGAAATAAGATTATCTTTAATTTCATATACATATTGTTATATACTTAGAAAAAGCTTTTATAAAATGTTTTAAAATATTTCAGGAGAAAAGCTACTAGTCATATTTAATATTTATGAATTATATTTAAAATTTATAAGATATCCTTGTATCATAGCAGAATATACCAGTATAATAGATAATGAAAATTAATAGCCTTCTTTTATGGCAGTATTAATCAGCTAGCAGTGAAAAATGAAAAATAAAATTTAAAGTATCATAACAAGGGCTAACAGTTGCAGAGACTAAAATATTACTGATGTAGGAATAGTTTTCTGTGAGTCCCCAAATGATGTAAATGATGTTGGATCTGCCGGCAGTGTCTGGGTGTGGGCCGGGATGGTGTCTCATGAGACTGAAGAATGGACACATGGACCAGGGAGAGGCAAAAAGCTGTAAAGGAAGATAGTTTATTGGAGGCAGGAGAAAAGGTTGCAGTGAGGGGGTCCCGACTGGGTTGCCCAGTGACTGAGGAAAAAGCTTACTTTTATACCTTCCCTTGCCTGTTTGTGGAAGGGGGCTGGAGCCTTCTAATTGAATTTGTCAGGTTTGTCCTGTTTGCCCATCCTGAAGGGCTTAAGGAACTAACCCATTCCTATCTATCAGATCTGCTCCTTTGTCCGTCCTGAAGGGATTTGAGATAATTTATTAACCTCAAGGCGTGGTCTCATATCTTTGTCCTGGAATGAAGGAGACATTCCAGAACTTGGAATTTCAGGATATGGCTGTTTTCTATAACAGAACTCTCATCAGTGAACAGAGTCCAATCTGGGTTGTCTAGAGGGGTTTTTGTAAATCTGCTCTAGCAGCATAGGTCTGTATTAAAACTTGTTGGCAGTTAATTTTTTCTCCATCTCTGGGAGGAATGCAGCAGGATTAAGTGTGGATCAGGTCTGTATTTCGATTACAGAACTTTCTAACAACAGGGCCTGATGCCGTAGGAGATAGCTCTCAGTGATCCAGTGATGATTATTGTTGCAGAATCCAAGACTGGAAAGAACCGAAGCAGCACTCAGAGAGTTAGGAGAGTCAGCTTTACTACACCGGCGGGCTCAGCGGGATCCTTCCCAAAAGACTGAGCCCCTAGCAAGGTTTTGAGCAAGTTTTTACAGGTTGGGGACTTCCTTGAGTCTGGGAAGGGGTAGGTGTCATCTGGTGATTGGCTCAGGGTGTGGCTCGGAGGGGGTTATGAGGAAGTGGGCTGGAGCTTAGGCTGGGGACCTCTCTCTCCACTCGGGCCACCATTTTAGGTCAGTTCCACGTGGCAGGGAACCACTTTAAGGTCAGTTTCCCCATCATTATTAGTATTTAAAAGTCCTTGAATGTGCTGGGGGGCAAAGACAGTTAAGTCCTGTCCCATCTTGAGCTTGGTGGTTTCAGGAACCAGCAGGGCAGCTGCAGCTGTGGCCCGGAGGCAAGCTGGCCAGCTGTGTGCTACGAGGTCTAGTTCCTTACGCAATAGTTTCAGAGTCCTTTTTAAGTTTACTTTATTTTACATTTTCTTTAAGGTATAGACCAATGATAATAAACAGGCTGAGTAAAATGAGCCGAAATCTGGGGGCTCCCTTTATCTTTACAACCAAGCAGTTTTCAGAGGAAAAAGGTCCAGAGTGAGCAGTTGAGACAGAATAAATGGCTTCTATATCAATTGGGAAATTAATAGGCTTACCTGCCTTGTCAGGGTCACCTGCAGTTTTACCCCGTGATGAGAATAGCTTGGCAGCTGCCGGGAACTTCAGGCCCAACAGTGATGACAGCCATTTTTAGGGAGTTGATCCCTGCTCCCTCCTCTAGGGCCTTAGTCTCTATAGGGGGCACGGCTGTTTTGAAGGATTAGGACACCCCTTTTTCCAGTGTCCTGGGCTTCCACATCCAAAGCAAGCTCCTTTATCTGGCGTTTTCTCTCTGGGGCTTTTTGAGTATCTATCTTAAGCTAGCTTCAGCCCTGGGTTGTCCATAACTGTGGCCAAAAGTGTGGCCTGTCTCTGGTCTCATCGTTCCTTTGTTCCTCGTTTTTCTGTCTTGGTTGTTAAAGACATTTATACAAATTCCTGGCCTTCTCTAGGATCTGAGCCTCTTAATCAGGGTTGTAACAGTGGGTCAGAACCATTAGGATTCCCTGCCAGCTAGAAGACAACATGAGGCTAAGCTTTCTATATTGGCCTATAGCTGATACCAAAGAAGGCACATGAACTCTAGCAGTTCTACAATATAGAAGTTTACTTAACTATTTCAAAACTTAGTTTTTAGATTTAATTTTTGAGTAACCAAGGACCTGACTGAGAAAATATAAAACATAGAAAATTATTTTGGTGACTTATATAATCTTTGCTTTTTTAGGTAGAGAACATTTTCATAATGTCAGTAACAGACCAATAGTCCAATAAACTTTATCTTAGAGAGAGAGAAAACTTAACTTTTATTTTCTACCAGCTTACTTTTGAGATTTAAATTTACTTGGTTAATAACTCTCAAAAGTTCTCACAAACCTTCTACAACTTTCCCAGTCCCTCTTAGTTTGTCTCTTTTTACTTATTCAGAAATAACCATCTTTAGGACAAACTGCTTTCTTTCAGTACCTTCAAAAATGTATTTCCGTACCTTATACCTTCCTTGAAAACACACGCCATTTTCTTCCATGTTAGAATCCATAACCTTCAGAACCTTAATTTTTGCTGACAACCAAAAGCAAGCAATTAGCATTCCCACTGGCAAATCCAGGAATATATTTGGTAATCTTTAAAAGCTTTTGTAGTCTTTTGTAATAAAATAGGCTTTTGTAATAAAATATAAGATATATTTATTAACCAATCTTAATTTCTCCCTTAACATTCCTGTGACAAGAAGCTAGAAATAGATTTAGACCTACCTAATAATTAACACCTCGGCATTTTGTTATTTGAAATACCTAGATATTTAATCTAAGCTATTTTCTTGACAAATTCTGTAACAGAGATAACATGACTTTAAAAGTAGGCTTATTTGGAATATTAGTACTCTAGAACTCCAGTCTAAAGGTGATTTTCCTTATAAAGAATCCAACTGTGAGTGGTCCCTGCAAGGACTTAAAATTAGAGCAACCGAGTAAGGGGTCCGGCTTGAGAATTAGCTGCTTGGTTTTTAAAAGTTTTTTTCCTTCAGATACCTCAGCCTCAGGTATTTCTGTTTACAGGTGGATTAGGAGATGGGTGTTTGTTGAAGGGACCTTCTCAGGAGAGGAGGATCCCACTGGGGGTTCCTTTGGAGGAGTCCCTTTAGGAACGGTCTCCTTAAGGAGAGTCTCCCTAGAAGGATTCCCCCTAGGAGGAGTCCCCTTAGGAGGAGGGAGGCAAGAGGTCATAGCCAAAATTGCTGGGTCAACTCTACATCTTTTACCAAGAGCTGGGCTGTCCCTCAGGGTGTAAAAAGCCTGAACATATGGAACTTCTGACTATTTGCCCTCTTGTCTGCAAAACAGGTCTAGCTGCATGATAGTATTGTAATTAATACTTCCCTCAGAAGGCTAAGTCTACCCATATTCTAATGTATATTTAGGCCAAATCTCTGAGAAAAAGAAAACCAGGCATGGCTTCTTCAAAGTCTGAGGGTCAAATTTGTCCCAGTGCTTCAAGATATAATTCAGGGGGGTGAAGGCATGTCAGGGCTGATTGCCCATCTGAAAGGGAGGAAGAACAGAAAGACGTCCCTTTGCGATTCATCTCCCACAACTTGCTCTAGGGCATCCACTAGACGAGTGGGCTATGGACACCACGTGACCAGTTCTGAGGCAGGTGGGGAGACGTGGCGCACCAGGGTTATTCACACTTACCTGGATGGCCTGGCCTGTGCCTTCAGGTGGGCGCCAACCCTGTCCCTGCCTGAATGTCTGACACTGGCCCACAGGCCAATAAAGGATGTGGCCAATAATGAGGTGCCTTAAGGTAAAGCAGTGTATGGCCCCGACTCTGGGCGTCACAAAAATTGATGGTCTATTAATATAATAGTGGCCTTCTAAATAAAGATGTTTAAGGAGGAAGTATATACTTAAAGCTTGTAGGGAAGGCATACGGCCTAGGCAAGAGGTAGTGGAAATTGGCCCTGAAGCCCAATATGTGAGTGGGGACAAAAAGAGATATCTGAAGCCCCAAAAGTCTTCAGAGAAGGCTGTTTCCTTAAGGAAAAGCAAATCTGGAATATGTTGGTCCTCCTTAAAAACTGCCTGGCGGTGGCTGAGGTGACCTGGTGGGTGGGGCTCCAGCAGAGAAGCCTCAGGGTCCCCAGACACATACAGCGATAGAACAGAGGAGATGAAAAATCAAGTCTCCAGAGAGGCATTATGCCGCACAAACAGACTTCACTGGTGCTTGGGTTTGTCTTGAGCCTGGCAGGTACTAAATGACCTGTTCCAAGACTGGGTTATCCTGTCACGGGAATTTTCAAGCAGTGGACACCTTAATGGACATTTAACTGTCCAACCCATGCCCGCAAAGGACAGCAAACAAAAGAGGTATAGGAAAGTGAGTGAGAGGTTTTGGTGTCCCCTAAAAGGGACTCAGTTCCTGGCTAACTTGTTTAAATGTTACTAGAGCGTGTTGAGGAGGTCTCACAAGGAAGGGACCCCAGACCAATGTCTCAAGTACTAGGGAGAGATAGTGACAGGATGAAAGAAAAGCAAAGACAAAGGAGTCATCCTGCTGGCACCCTTATGGGCAGTCAGGCTGGGAAGGGACCAGAGGGACCTTTGGGGCCCACCGCAGAGTAGCCATGACCAGGGTCCCTCAGTTGTCTGCAAAGGCCCACAGTCCTAGCCACACGCCAGTATTCAGTCTCCTCATGGAAAGGAAAAAGGCAGCAGAAGGATAGGAGAAAGTAGCAGAGAGGGGGAGGGAAGCCTCCAAATGGCACCCTCACAGGCAGTCGGGCTGGGGGAAGACCCAGGGAGCATTTGGGCCACACTGCAGAGTAGCCACCGTCAGAGTCCTGCAATTGCTGCCAAGGGCCATTCACCTCAACCATGCACTGTCTTTGGGCTTTACTCCACCCAAGAGAGAAAGCAAGAGAGAAGGCAGCTGGACTGTGGCCGACATTCCTCCGGCTCAGTGCTGGAGGGGATAAACCAGAGGCACAGATAATATTTACCTCTCCTTCAATCCCGGATGAGCCCCCAGATGATGTAGGAAGATTTTTCTGTGAGTCCTCAAATGATGTAGATGATATTGGATCTGTTGACAGTTTCTAGGTGTGGGCAGGGATCGTGTCTCGTGAGACCAAAGAATGGACACAGACCAGGGAGAGGCAAAAAGTTGTAAAGGAAGATAGTTTATTAAAGGCAGCTCCCGAGCCGGGAGGGGTGGGGGGGAGGCTCCAATGGGGGTGCCCAGTGACTGAAGCAAAAGCATTTACTTTTATACCTTCCCTTGCCTGTTTGGGGAAGGGGGCTGGAGCTTTCTAATTGATTTTGTCTATCAGGTTTGTCCTTTTTGCCCGTCCTGAAGAGATTAATGAAATAACCCATTCCTATCTATCAGATGTGCTCCTTTGTCTGGCCAAAACGGATTTGAGATAATTTATTAATCTCAAGGCTCAGTGTCATATCTTTGTCCTGGAGTGAAGGAGACATTCCAAACCTGGAGTTTCAGGATATGGCTGCTTTTTTGTTTATTTCACCAGGGACTTTCCTGTCTACCTAATGACAGGCTAACTAACCTGTCTCATTATTCAGTATGTTCAGGGGATGGGGCAAAAGTAACTAATAACTGTCAGAAAGAATAACTTATTTACAACCATTCTGCAAAGATGAAAATTGTTGCAATTATTTATATTTTTGTTTAACTTGTTACAACAAAAGAAACTCTTTATCAGAATGAATTCCCATAGTATTCAACTCCTTCCGGTGCCTTTTTATAGCTTTAAATGTAACATGTTTTACAGAGCTTTTATCCCTAGAGGAATAGTGTTGGAATAGCAGGTGAGGAATAGTGTTGTCCATTGACCAATATAATTAACATACTAATACTACTAAGCAATTCTGGGTGGTGGGAAGCTCAGCAGAGAAATAAATACCATCATTGGTCTCTGTGAAGAATGAGTCTTAAATATGCTATATATTGGTGACTTTTTTTTTGTTGAGTTTTATCAGACAGAAAAAGCCTAGATATTTGTTATTAATAAAACAGAGATTGGAATAGTTGGGATAGTCACCATAATGCCAAGTAATTAATAAAGCCAATAAATTAGCACTACTAAAAATAGGCTGCACCAGAAGTTGCACAGTAAAGGAAACCATCAACAAGACAAAAAGTCAACCTACTGACTGGAAGAAGATATTTTCTAATGATATGTCTATTAAGGGGATAATATTCAAAATATGTAACTCAACATCAAACAACAAACAATCCAATTAAACCTGGGCAGAGGAACTGAGTAGACATTTTTCTAAAGACATATAGATGGCCAACAGACACATGAAAAAATGCTCAACATCACTGATAATCAGAGAAATGCAAACCAAATCCACAAATATCATCTCACACTTGTCAGAATGGTTATTATCAAAAATACAACAAAAAACAAGTGCTGGTAAGGATGTAGGTAAAAGGGAACCGTTGTACACTGTTGGTGGGACTGTAAATTAGTGTAGCCACTGTGGAAAACAGTATGGAGGTTCCTCAAAAAATTAAAAATAGAACTACCTTATGACTTAGCAATCCTACTGTTACCGGAGAGTGAGCCTTTCTCAGAGGGATGTCCAGGCTTGACTCTCACACCAGGGGTCGAACCCGGGCTAGAGTGTGGGCTAGATTCCCAGACATGGTTTGAACCCGGGACTTTGAGCAAAACTGGGAATCTTAGCCACTCTGGCTGCTGGGGGAAGCGTCCTCTTCGGCGTGGTGTCCAGATTCTTGGCATCTCGAGCAAAGAATTGAACGAGATACCGAGGTAAAGTAGTGAAAAAGCAGTTTATTAGCAAAAGCAAGGCTAAAAAAGGGCTGCCTACTGAGGACTTGGAGTTTTTATCCCTTTTTCTTTCCCTAGAATGGGTTGTTTCTTTCCGGGAGTGAAACCACTTGATTGACACCTGTGATTGACAAGAGGCTATTACCTCATCTTTTTAAAATGTGCATGTTCCTTCCCAGAATTCAGTCTGTTATAATGAAATTAATGAACTTCCGGGCGTATGTATGATATTATAATGATGGTATAATGAGGCCCCGGGTGAGATGAAGGTTGTTGTGGCCTTTAGTGCACAGGTGTGAGTGACGGGTTTTGTACCCATTGGGTATTTTTGTACCCATTGGGTATTTTGTACCCATTTGTTTCCTCATAGGGGTAGATAATTACGAGAAAAGGGGAAGTTTTGGGTGGAGAGGGGAGGACTTTTGGGAGGTCGCATTCTGTGGGTTGTGTTGGACGTGCAGGAATGCAGAGACCCAATGTCTGTCTCTATCTGCCTGCCTTGTTTTCCCCTTGAGAGTCATGATCCCCATTAAATCTCTATGGGAAGTTGAGGCAGAGAAGGTCTTTTCTTCTGTATCTCTTTCCTGCTGGGCAGAGGCATAGAGCTGTTCCTACCTATTGTGGGATTCACTGAACTCTCACCCTGTCTGATCTTAGATGAGAGGAAGGGGTCTTGAGATTTGCCTGGAAGATCATATTGGCTTCTTTAGTTGGAACTGGTAATCTTGCTGGGATATCATCTGTATCTCCAAAGCCCCTGAAGAAGGAAAAATAGATTTTAATTAATAAATTTCTTAAAAAGCAGAGCTCAAAGCTATTGATGTGGGGTGGCTACATGATGGAAAATCCATCAGCTCTTATGGAGCCTGTGGCCATTCAACTGCTCACTCAGGTGGCATCAGTTTTCCAGGAGCTGAGCCCAGAATGGGTTGGAAAGACCCTTAGGCTTCAATGATTACAATCAACAAGCATAAATCACAAGTTTTAGGGTAATTGTTTAAAGCAGAGGGTAGGAGATAAAAAAAGTGGGGAAAGAAAACTTAAGAAAAAGGGAACTTAAAATCTCTATAGGAAAGAAAACTTGAAGTTTTTTAGTGGGGTGGGGAGGGATACTCACTTGGCCCATATCATTTCCCCCCTGTTGCATATGTTATATAGATTTAAATTGGAACTAGAAGTGGATCCCATAGAGACGCAAAACCTCTCCCAAGTCACAGGGATGAAGTAAATAGAAGCATTGAAACTGCTATGCATAGTAAATGTACAGGAAGCAGAATCATTAAGAGGCAAAGAGAGAAAAGAAAGTTTTCAAAAAGACCAGAGTATCGTTTCTCCGCATTGCATATGTCATGTAGATTTAAGTTGGAGCCAGGAGTGGATTCCGTACAGAAGCAAAACCTCTCCCATATCACTACTTCTGGGTATTTATCCAAAGAAAACAAAAACACTAATTCAAAAAGATATATGCGTCCTTATGTTCATTGAAGCATTATTTACAATAGCTAAGCTATGGAAGCAATCTAGGTGTCCATCAATAGATGAACAGACAAAGAAGATGTGGTAATTATATACAATGGAATATTACTTGAGTATAAAAAAATAAAATCTTGCCATTTGCAACAACATAGATGGACCGAGAGTGTATTATGCTAAGTGAAATAAGTTGAAGAGAAAAAGACAAATACTGTATGATTTCACTTATATTGAGGAATATAAGGAACAAATGAATAAAATGATACAGAAACACATTCATAGATACAGAGAACAAATTGATGGTTGGCAGAGGAGGTGGGGTGAGGGGATGGGCCAAGAAGGGAAAGGGTAATAAGAATTACAAACTTACAGTTATAAAATAAGTCACAAGGATGTAATGTACAGCATAAGGAATATAGTCAATAATATTGTAATAATATGACAGATGTTTATTAGACTTGTACTGATCACTTCATAAGATACATAAATGTCTATTCACTGTATTGTATACCCGAAACTAATATAATATTGTATGTCAACTATAAGTAAAGAAACAAAATGAACATGATGAAGTAAATGATCAGGTATTTTAGAAAACAGAACTGTACACTGAAGTTGTTAAAGGAGAATGGGCCCTTCTCGGTGTGATGTCCAGGTTCTTGGCATCTAGAGAAAGAATTGAACGAGATACGGAGGTAAAGTAGTGACAAAGCAGTTTATTAAAAGAAAAAGTACACTTCAAAGAGGTAAAAGTGGGCCTGAACAGACAGCAGTGGCTCAAGGCCATTATTAGAATAGAAAGTACACTCCAAAGGGTTTGGAGCAGCACGGAGCAAAGGCAAGGCTCAAGAGTGGGGCAGCGGTTTGTAGGAGCCTGGGGGTTTTATCTGGGATGGGCTGTTCCTCTCCAGGTGTGGGACTACTTGATTGACACCTGTGATTGACAAGAGGCTATTACTTTATCTCTTCAGACTGCACATGTTCTCTGTAGTTTGAAATTGTTAATTACAAGCTGATTGGCCCTTCCCCGCTATACCTGAGCTGATGGTTTTGGCGGGCTCTGCAGCTTGAATCTATTTGCTGGCTATTAAAGTTATTCCCTTGGCTTTGTTAATCCCCTCCACGATGGCCATGTCCCTGACTGCCTTTGGTTTCTTCTATCTCAATCCCCCCTATGATGACCTGACCCTAACTGCTGTTAGGGAAAGGGATGAAGATAGCTCTGGCTGCTTCCTGCTGAGGAGGAGTGAAGTATGGACTGGCAGTGGGCTAGCTGGTCACAAGGCAGTCTAATGGCCCAACGTAGATGGGTAGGTCTTGTAAGTCCATACGTGGCTCCATGTTGAGTACCATTTGTAGTCTTATGGCTTCTAGGTGAGAAGAGATAAACCAAGTGAGTAGATTGAGGATGCAGGAACCACATGAGAGTAGAAAGAGGAAGACTAGTAGAAGGGCTACGAGGGGGCATAGCCATCATAGGAGTTGGGCTCTAAGGGATGCCCACCAGCCTGAGAGACCTTCAATGGAAGATATGTAAAAACAGGTGGTAGCTAGAAGGAGAGGAAGGGAAAGGAGTCCTGCGGTAGTCCCAAACTTTGGAAAGGTTTCATAGGACTAATCGAGTGAGTCCTAAGAATGCAATGCAAATCAGTCCCAAACTCAAGCCTGCCCACGAGAGACCGTGGCAGGCAAGTGGCATCAGGTCTAGGGCAGCACAGATGAGGGTGACAGTGATAAAGAGAAAAAAAGGCAAGTATTAGGAGAATATAACCCCCCCAACCCCCGACTATCGTCCCTTTGGGGTTAAGTCCCACCATCCGGGCACTTATCTAAACCACCCAGATCACCCTGGGGATCGCTGGAGTATTCAGGGCTCTGATCTGTG
This sequence comes from Rhinolophus hipposideros, assembly GCF_964194185.1. Classification (NCBI taxonomy): domain Eukaryota; kingdom Metazoa; phylum Chordata; class Mammalia; order Chiroptera; family Rhinolophidae; genus Rhinolophus; species Rhinolophus hipposideros. The sequence goes on along the minus strand of NC_138050.1, from coordinate 76,740,207 downwards.
GGTGTCCAAGGCTTGACTCGTGAGTGGTGAATCAAGGAGCCGAATTCTGGTACTTTAATTGCCAATAGACTTCCTTCTGGGGGAGTCCTGTGGACACTTAAATGAAACAGGTTTAATTCGAGGGAAGGGGTCCCAGCTGTTGATTCTCCGAAGCCCTGACAACCGGGCTGTCAGGGAGCCCCCTCTAGGCTTCTAACGATACTTGGTCCTGACTTTAGGGGGTAGTAATATGTAGAGGGGTTGGCCTGGGAGAGGTATTGGTCCCGGTATTTTTTGAGTGCCTGCTGAACCTCTCAAGTTAACATAGGAAATAACAGAATTGAGGTCAGAATCTATAAGCAATGTACAATAATTAGAGCTAGGGGGTTTAGAGGTCTCCTGACTAAGCGTTCCTAGAGTCCTTTTCTAGGGGCTCTATCTACAATCAAGCAGGTTTCAGAGGAGATGTCAAGAAAGAATAAATGGCTAATAAACAGGCTTACCTGCCATGTCAAGGGTCACCTGCAGTTTTGTCCCTGTGATGAGAACAGCTCAGGAGCCAGTGGGGGCTTCAGGCCCAACGGTGATTACAACCATTTTGGGGAGAGGGAGTTGGCCCCTGCTGCTTTCAGAACAAGGGGTACTCCCTCCTCTAGTGCCCTTTTAGTTTGTACAAGGGGCACGGCTGCTTTGGAAGATCAGGAAGTCCTTATTCCAGTGATCTGGGCTTCCACATCCAGAGTAGGCTCTTTTACCTGGCGTTTCCTTTTCTGGGGCTTTTTGGGTATTTTGAGGTGGCTTCAGCTCTGTGTTGTCTATAACTGTGACCAAAAGTTTGGGCAGCCTCTGGCCTCATCCAGTTTCACTGTTTCTTTATTCCTTGTTTTCCTGTCTCGGTTGTTAAAGACATTTAAACAAATTCCTGGCCTTCTCTAGGATCCGAACCTCTTTATAGGGATTTAACAGTGGGTCAGAACCATTAGGGGGATACACTGCCAGTTATTACAATGAAAGATATATTTGTTAACAGATCTTAATTTATCTTTTAACAGTCCTGTGATAAGAAGCTAGAAATAGATGAATTTAGACCTATCCAATAATCAATATTTCATTATTTCATTATTTTGAAATACCTAGATATTTAATAATTTTTATCATTTAATACAACTTAGCAAAACTAAAATCTTAAGTTACCAATAGATGCTGAGAAATTATATCTAAGCATCCCCAATATATGATTATTACTGAAAAGTTTCACTTAAACTTTATTTTAGTTATTTTTTATTATTTCTTAACTCTATGAGATCCCAAACTTAATAATCTGAGCTATTATCTCAGACTACTTGCCTTCCCACCTGAAGCACAGGTCTCACTACATAATAGTATTACCATATAGTTGCTACTTCCTCAGGAGGCCAGGTTTCCCCGTCTTCTAACTTGTATTGGGGCCATGTTTCTGAACAAAGCAATATCATGTGTTTTCTTCAGGGTCTGGGGGTCAGATTTATCCCAATGCTTCAGGTTGCATTTCAGAGGGGTGTAGGCAGTTGAGGGCTGATTGCCCACTCTGTGAGGGAAAAGAGGTAAGGCATCCCTTCATGGCTCTTTTCTCCCGCTGTTCTGTCTAGGGCATCCCCTAGACCCGCCCCTGTGGTCTAGCTCTCTGCATGACCAGGAGTTAGACTGGGGGTCACCGGTGGCCAGGATTAATCATGCGTACCTGGGCCACCTGGACTGGACCCCGAGTGCCTGCCTGCTGCCTACCCCCGCTGTAGGGAACCTGTATAACGTGTGGCCAACACTGAGCCATCTTGGAGTGGAGGGATGAAGGGACCTACTCGGAGCATCCTGAAATTGATGGTGCTGGCTATGTAGAAGTGACTCCATTTGAAAACAGCAGAGATAAGCGAGTAAATGACCAAAACCTGGAGGGAGGGAACCTGCCTGAGGGATAGGGATTCTAAGGAATCCCAGTCCTCATGCGGGCTAAGGAAAAGATTGTAAATACCCCAGAAGGCCTCAGAGAAGTGTTCCTTAAGGTATAGGGAATTGGGAATAAGGGATGTGATTCTGATGACCCTGTAGAAATAGAGGTATGAGAGAAAAGCAGGGAAATATTCGGGTCCCCAGGGATGGAGGCCTTGATGTATGTGGACCGCCAGACAAGAGCTAGTGTAATGGCGGGAGTGGGTCAGGGAACAAAACAACAGAAGTGGTGGATGAGGAACTCAGAACAGCACCATCGGTGTTTGAGAACTATGAGGCGTTATAAAGAATTCTGCCATGGCCTGAAGAGGTGATCTGTGGTGGCTAAGGAAGTGCGATAAAGGCAAAGCCCCATTTTCTTACCCTAAGTATTACAGAGGAGATCTTGGTTGATGAGGAGGTCAAACGGGAACGACCGTGGACCAACACCTCACAGGTGTTGAGGACAGGAAAGGCTAGAAAGAGAGCCATAGTGTGGGAAGGGTCGGCCCAGGGCACCCACTGGGAGCAATCGGACTGGCCTGGGACTGCAGAGCCCTTGGGGACCCGCTGCAGTTGCCACGACCCGGGCCCAGCAGTTGTGTCCGCAGTCGCCGCTGTCCGTTGCGCCCGAGGACATCCTGCTTCGCGAAAAGAGAAGCCCGGTGGCAGGCGGCCACGTTCCCGATGTAGATGGGGGATCAACCACCTCCGTTTCTGGACGACCTGTCCTCCGAGTCTTGTAGGTGGGCAGCCGTGCTAACTGCATTTAAATGGCTGACGGAGGCCCAATTTTTTAAGAGAGGGAGAGTCTCCAAAAAATGGAAGCCTGAAGCCAGGCAAGCAGCCGCAGGAGAGGCAGCAAAGCGTGAGGTGCGCTTACCTCTCCTTATATCCGGGACAAGCCCTCAAATGATATAGGATTCTGGTGTCTGGTGTCCCGAGTTCAGGTCTTACCTACCCGAAGAATGAGAACATGGACCCGAGAGGCAAGCAAGGTTTAAACAGGAGCAGTTTTTATTGCAAAAGCGTAAGAGAACAGGCACAAGAGAAAGGCTCGCCTAAGAGAGAGGGGTCCCAAGTGGAGTGCCCCACAGGCTGGACTGTGCTGGGAACTATAATAACTCTGAGTCAAACTTGATTGGTCTTCTATACCTGGGCAGCTACCCCTGGCTGGCTGGCCAAAATATGTTACCCAAGAGTGGGCCCTTCTCCGCGCAACGTTCAGGTTCTTGACGTCTGGAGCAAAGCATTGAATGAGATACTGAAGTAAAGTAGTGAAAAAGCAGTTTATTAAAAGAAAAAGTACACTTCAAAGAGGTAAAAGTGGTCCCGAGAAGAAAGCTGTGGCTCAAGGCCATTATTAAAAGAGAAAATACACTCCAAAGGGTTTGGAGCCTGGGAGCAAAGGCGAGGCTCAAGAGGGGGGTGGCAGCTTGCAGGAGCCTGGGGGTTTTATCTGGGATGAGTGTCCTCCAATCAAGGCGTGGTTCTATTTGATTGACACCTGTGATTAACAAGAGGCTATTACGTTATCTCTTCAGACTGCACAGGTTCTCTGCAGTTTGAAATTGTTAACTACAAGCGGATTGGCCCGCTCCCCTCCCCCTGAGCTGATAGATTTTGGGGGGCTCTGCAGCTTGATTCTATTTGCTAGCTATTGAAGTTATTTCCCCTGCCTTTGTTATGGTCTCCGCCTTAATCCCCTCCACCAGGGCCATGTCCCCGACTGCCTATGCTTTTTGTCTATCTCAAAGTCCCTATGGAATGATAAGCTTTTTCCCACCAGTAACACTGTCATTTGGATATTTCTTTCATCACCTCCATTCGAAAAAAAACGCCACAAAAACACAAGGCATGTAACTTAATTTTGTTGTTACTTAAAGCATATAGAGAAGTTTGTTTTCACAGAATGCCTGAATAAGTTGAATTAATTTTTATAAAAATAATTATTTGTAATAATGATGTAGGTGATGTTGGATCTGCTAGTAGTTTCTGGGTGTGGGCCGGGATCGTGTCTCGTGAAGCTGAAGAACGGACACACGGACCAGGAGAGGCAAAAAGTTGTAAAGGAAGATAGCTTATTAGAGGCAGGAGAAGAGGTTGCAGCTCCCGAGCAGGAAGGGGTCCCAAATGGGGGTGCCCATTAGCTAAGGCAAAAGGCTTTTATTTTTATACTTTCCCCTGCCTGCTTGGGGAAGGGGGCTGGAGCCTTGTAATGGAATTCATCTATTAGGTTTGTCCTGTAGGCCCATCCTGCAGGGATTAACGAACTAACCCATTCCTATCTATTAGATCTGCTCCTTTGTCTGGCCAGAAGGGATTCGAGATTATCTATTAACCTCAAGGCAATTCTCATTTCACTGTCCTGGAGTGAAGGAGACATTCCAGGACCTGGAGTTTCAGGATATGGCTGCTTTTTTGTTTATTCCATCAAGGACCTCCCTGTCTACCTAGCAATCATGCTAACTAACCTGTCTCAATCCTCCCTCTGAAGATGAAACCCTAACTGGCATTAGGGGATAAGGGTGAAGACTGCTCTGGCTACTTCAGGCTGAGGAGGGACGTAGAAGACCAGCAGCTAGGGCTTGTCCAGAGGTCTGTCTAAGGGTCCCGAGTAGATGACCAGATCCAGATGAGGGTTTTGTTGCTTTGGAGGCTGCTATAGCCAGCTAGCGAGTGGTCCACAAGCAGAGATACACCGTAGAGATAATTCCTATAATAATGAATAATGGAAATATGAGAAAGACTTCTTTAAACCCTGTTAAGCTGGGAAGCCAGGAAGTAAGAAAGGATAAATCTAAGCCAAATAATCCTGTCTTAATATTGGAAACTAAGTTATGAATTTGTTGTACCTTATCTTCTATTAAATGAGAATGATCAGAAAGATTGAAGCAGCATAATCCTTTAAAATTTTCACATCCTTGATTGTGTTTGAGGAGTAGGTAGTCTATAGCAGCTCGGTTTTCAAGAACTCCTTCTCTGACTTGTCCTAACTCTTGGTCTATGGTGTGTATAGCCTGTGAAATGGCATTCGGGCCTTTGCCATTGAACAAGCAATGTCACTAATCTCTACATCTAAGGCTACGGTCATAGCAGGTACTACGAAGAGAGATGAAGAAATATATTCAGCTGAACTAAATAAATGTATATCGCTGCCGCAGCTGGGATCTAGAGCGAATTCTCTGCGATGTCTAGCCTGACGAGGCTTTTGAGGTAAGAAGACAGTCAATCTTCCGAGAGATCAGGGTCCCTTAGTGCTATAAGCTGGAACACAGGAGTAAACCATCTTTCCACACAGAAGGAACCATCCAGCAGGTAATTTAACACGTGTATTAGCATAAATTGTAGAAGTGGTAGAGCTGCAGTTAAGGCCATCATTGGTCGAAAAATCAACAATGGTTGGGACAGCCGGTAAAAATAACACATTGATCGGCCGGAGTTACAGTTTGAACCTGTATAGAGAACATGCTTATGTCTTTTTGGATGGTAGTGGGACCCCAACTGTAGATATTGGAGTAAGACATGGGATTATCAATGTATTGAAGGGTGGTATAGTTCTTTATATAACTCAAGCATGTGCATACTCCAACTAGACAGGAGGTAAAGGTTTGTTCAACATAATTTCCTCCTTTAAAGCAAAAGTTTGACACATTCATTACATGTTTGGCTAGGTAAATCCACACATTTTCGTTTCTTTGGAATGGTATGAGGTCTTCTGAGCCCCATGTTGAAACATTATTGTAAAGAGTAAAACTTGATAAAACATAATGTAGTAATTGTTAATGGTGTCTTAAATGTCAGAAAGTTTCAAAAGACTGACTAAAATATAGCATGCAAAAATAATACAAAATATTCCTAGGCTCTGACCTGCAACAAGGCCAAGTAATGGCAGGAAGAAGGGACTGAATCTAGGACAATACACATAACAGATGCAGCAAAAAAGAGAATGAAAGCAGCAGTGAAGAGAATGAAGCCCCCTAACATGGTCTTTTTGAAACTAGACTGTATCGTCAAAGTACTTATCTGTATGGTGCAGAAGAAGTTTGAAGTCCCCTAGTGGTTGACTGGAGTATGTAGGACCTTTGTCTTTTTCTTCTGTTTGTGTGGGTGCACTCGTACAGGGCTTGACTTAAGAGTGGTGAATCCAGGAGTTAAATTCTGGGATTTTACTGCTATGGAAGTAGAAAGAACCACGGTGTAGCGTCCTTTCCACACTGGATCTAGTGTCGGAGATAGAGAAGAAAGAGATTTGAGAAGAACTTCATCTTCTGGGTTAAGTAAGGGATTTTGATCCCTCGAGGTTGAACTTCTGATAATTGTTGGATGGCTTGCTGGAACTGTGCTAAAGAAGTTATACTTTGGGTTAGTTCTATAGTCTCATGATAAGTTAGGAGACCATTGGTTAAGAAAGGCCTACCATACAACATTTCAAAAGGGCTTAGGCCACACTTAATTGGCGTATTTTGAATACGAAGGAGAGCTATGAGGAGTAAAGCTGTATAAGTTTGGCTAGTTTCTTGTGATAATTTTCTAAGATGTCTTTTGATAATGTCATTGGTCTTTTCTACCTTGCCTGAGGATTGTGGCCTCCAAGCACAATGGAGGTGATAGTCTATTCCCAGGGTTTTGGATACATCTTCAGTGACTGAAGATTTGAAAGAAGGCCCATTGTCACTTTGAAGAGACTTGGGGAGGCCAAATCTAGGTATAATTTCCATAATTAGAACCTTAACTACTTCTATTGCCTTTTCTGTTCTACAAGGAAAGGTTTTAACCCAGTCAGTGAAGGTGTCTACCCATACTACAAGATACTCACATCCTTTGGCCTTAGGCATATGGGTGATGTCTAATCGCCAATCCTCTCCTGGGTATTTGCCTTGTCTTTGCCTATGGCTGTCTGAAGATGTGTTAGGGGGTTATTAAGGTAGACTTCACAAGATGTGAGAATATTTTGTATAGTCTTTTGAAGGCGTTTTCCTGTGAATAATTTTTGAGCCATTTATAAAGTTTTGTCCCTTCCTAAGTGGAGTGTTTGGTGAAGAGTTTTTAGAACTTTCCATTGATTGGCTGCTGGGAGGTGTAAATGACCATCCTCCCATTGTAACCAACCTGTGGATTGGGTGGTGTAGCCCCTTGTCTTAGCCCATTCTTGTTCCTTTTGAGTATATTGGGGCTTAATATGGGTTATGGACCCATCCCTGATTAGAGGAGTTAGTGTAGGGTTGAAACTTAGTTTGGCAGCGCTTTTAGCTGTTTGGTCTGCTAATCTGTTGCCTTCAGAAATCTCATCACTTCCCTTTTGGTGTCTCTTGCAGCATATAACTGCTATTTCTTTAGGAAAAAGTACTGCCTGTAGCAGTTGGTTGATTTCCTGGTGATATTTGATAGGAGACCCATTGGCAGTTAGGAAGCTTCTTTCTTTCCAAATGCTTCCATGGGCATGTAATACTAAAAAGCATATTTTGAATCAGTATATATATTGGCTCTTTCTCCTTTACTCAGCTCTAGTGCTCGAGTAAAATCTATTAGCTCAGTCAGTTGTGCACTGGCTCCAGAAAGAAGGCTTTCATGTTCTAATATACTATGTAAAATAACAACAGCATATCCAGCCTTTCGTGTGCCATTTTCTACAAAAGAGCTCCCATCAGTAAAAGGTGTCCAATCTGGATAGTCTAGGGGTATGTCTCATAAGTCTGGTCCAACAGCATACATTTGTAGTAAAACTTGCTGGCAGTCATGTATCAGTTCCTCTTCCGCCTCAGGGAGGAAGGTGGCTGGATTGAGTGAAGAACAGGTCTGTATTTGAGTTACAGGACCTTCTAGTAAAAGAGCTTGATACCGTAAGAAGCGGCTATCTGTGAGCCAGTGACTATTGTCAGTATTTAAAAGTCTTTGAATGTGATGGGGGGCAAAGATGCTTAAGTCTTGTCCCATCGTGAGCTTGGTAGTTTCAGGAACCAGAAGGCAGCTGCAGCTATGGCCTGGAGGCAAGCCAGCCAGCTGCATGCTACAAGGTCTAGTTCTTTACTTAAATATCCTACTGGTTGCTGTGAGGTCCTCTGGGTTGTGTTAGGACTCCTAACGCCATTCCCTTTCTTTCTGTTATATATAAATGAAAGGATTTTCCTGTAGGAAGGCTTAAGGCTGGGGCACTTAACAGTACGTTTTAAAAGGCTAAAATCTTGTTCTGCCTCTGAGTTCCAAAGTAGTAGATGAGTATTTGCAGTTTGAGTATCTTTAATTAGTTGGTAAAGGGGGCAGGCCATTTCTCTGTATCCTGGGATCCAGAGTCGGCAGTAGCCGGTAATGCCTAGGAAGCCCCTTAATTGTTTCAGGGTCATAGGTAGGGAATATGTAGAGATGTGATGAATTCTGTTCTCCCCTAGGGCCTAGTTCCTTCAGAGATACTTAGCCCAAGGTATTTGACAGAAGTCTGACACAGTTGGGCCTTGGCCTTGGAAACCTTGTAACCCTTCGAGGCTAGAAAATTAAAAAAGGCAGTAGTGCCTTGGCTGATTAGGTCTTCAGATGGCGCACACAATAAAAGGTCATCAACATATCGTAAAAGAGTACAACTGTTATAGGAAAACTCTGACAGGTCCTTAGAGAGGGCCTGTCCAAAAAGGTGTGGACTATTTCTACACCCGAGGGAGGACCGTCCAGGTGAGCTGTGAAATCTGGCTTTCAGGGTCCTCAAAGGCAAAGAGATATTGAGAGTCAGGGTGCACGGGTATACAGAAAAAGGTTTCCTTTAAATCTAACACCGTGAACCATTTGGCACTTTCAGGTATTTGGGCTAGGAGAGTGTAAGGATTTGGAACTATAGGGTGTATAGGAATAACTGCTTTGTTGATGGCCCAGAGGTCTTGAACTAATCTCCATTCTCCATTTGGTTTGGGAACCCCTAAGATGGGGGTGTTGCAAGGACTGTTGCATTCTCTAAGGAGCCCTTGTCATTTGAGACTGATTTTTGTTTTTTAATTGGGTAAGGGGAACAGGACTTTATTGGGGAACAGTGTGTACTTCCAGGATTTTTTCCAACTCAAGCTGTTGTGCTTTCAATCGTAGTTGTGGAGGGCACAGTTCAGCTCCAGGCCCAGTTGCCATTGTTAGTTGCAGGGGTCACAGTCCACCATCCCTGTGGGAGTTGAGGAGCCGAAATGGTAACCTTGTGGTTGAGAGCCCACTGGCCCATGTAGGAATCCAACCAGCAGTCTTTGGAGTTAGGAGCATGGAGCTCCAACCGCCTGAGCTACAGTGCCGGCCCCAGAGACTGTTCATGATAGGGATTAATCCTTTCCATGCCTCGGGTTTCAGAGGGTATTGTTTCCGGCAAGGAAATAAAGTGGGGTCCTTAAGATGAATGTGGACTGCAGCGGTCTAAGGTACGACCATTTGTCCCTTGTGATGCCCAAACATCAGAGTTGATGTTGGTTCTTACTACTGGGAGGCAGCTAGAAATCCTTCCAGGAGCTAGGAGAACAATAGCTCCTATCTCAGTCTTAATGTCTCTTCCTAACAGAGGAGTAGGGCTTTCTGGCATGATCAAGAATGAATGGGGGAACATTAATTAGGTCACCCCATATGCAGCCTAAGGGCTGGGAAAAATATTTAGTAATTGACTTACCCGTGATTCCGCGGACTGTAACATGTCGATTGGACATGGACATCAATGTCCCTGGATTGGAGAAGAGGACAGAGAATGTGGTTCCTGTGTCTAGAAGGAAATCAATAGGTTTCCTTCTACTTCTAGAGTTACCCAGGACTCGCAGGTGCTGATGGTTAGATGGGACGAGGGAGCCACTAGTAGAAGCCCTGGGTCCGTTCATTCCCGAGTGGGAGTCTGACTGGAGGAGTCTGGCCTTGAGGGTGGAGGCCTTTGCGGACAGTCTGACTTCCGGTGAAGCCCTTCACAGAAGGGACAGGGCAATGGAGGTCTCTGAGTCGGCCCTGGTTGCCATGGGCATTCCCTGCGCTAGTGACCAGACTGTCCACATGGGTGGCAGTCAGACCTTCCCTTTCCCTGGGTGCCCTGTAAGGCAGCCACTAGTATTTCTGTCCTTTTTCTTATTTTCCTTTCCTTGTCCTGGGTTTCCTCTTGGTCCCAATTGTAAAAGACGGTGTTGGCCACCTTGAGTAGTTGGTCCAAGGTGTCTTCGGGACTAATACCCAATTTTTGTAGTTTCCTCCAGATATCTGGGGCAGCCTGAGCTTTTGTCTTTTAAAAGAATTTCCCCTGCAGGATTGTCTGGCCCTATAGGAGTATATTTAATTAAGGCCTTCCTGAGACTTTCTAAAAAGGCTGAGGGATTTTCTTCTGAATTCTGGCTAATAGTAAATAGTTTTGAATAATTCATGGGTTTGGCCCTTGTTCTCCTCAGTCCCTCTAAAATGCATGCCAGAAAGTGTTTTCTTTGCCAATTTCCCATAGCTGTATCAGGATCAGCTATGGGTCATCGTGGGTGCTGCCTGTTCCCTGTAGGGAAGGGTTCCTGAGTAGAATCCCGTCCTGCCTGTTCCTCATGAGAGTCTAGGAACTGATCATCTCCAAACTTTTCGGCAGCTTGCAAGACTGCTTGTCTTTCAGAACTGGTGAGAGTCTGATTCAGGATTAACATAACATCTTTCCAAGAGAGCTCAAAGACTTGAGTTAAATTTTGGAAAGCTTCTATGTAATTGTCGGGGTCATCTGAGAACTTCCCTAGATCTCCCTTTATTTGTCTGAGATCTTACAAGGAAAAAGGGACTTGAACCCTGGCAGACTCAAATTCTCCTCTTGGCATCCCTTGTAAGAGAAGGAGATTTACTCTATACTGGGGGCACTTTTGATTTACTCCAAGCTGGAAGCACCTTTGATTTACTCCAAGCTGGGGGAGGTTTTGGATATGAGGTCCTGGATATGGAGGACAATTAGAAGGAGCTGGGGCAGCAACTGGCTCCAGAGCAGGATATATGTTTTTGGGGTGATCCCCTGACAGGGTATTTTTTGAAGGGACCTCCTCAGGAGAGGAGGATCCCACTGGGATTTTTTGTGGAGGAGTCTCTTTAGGAGCGGTCTCCTTAGAAGGAATCCCCCTGGGAGGAGTCCCCTTAGGAGGACGCACCTTAAAAAGGGACTCATTAGGGGAAGGGAGGCAAGAGATCACAGCCAAAAGAGCTGGGTCAACTTTACATTTCTTACAGAGACCTGGGTTGTCCCTCAGGACAAAAAAAAAGCCTGAACATATGGAACTTCTGACCATTTGCCCTCCTTTCTGCAAAACAGGTCTAGCTGCATGATAGTATTGTAATTAATACTTCCCTCAGAAGGCCACGTCTCCCCATCTTCCAATGAGTATTTAGGCCAAACCTTTGAAAAAAAAAAAAAAGTCAGGTGCCACTTCTTCAGAGTCTGAGGGTCAAATTTGTCCCAGTGTTTCAAGATGCAATTCAGGGGGATGTAGGCGCATGAGGGCTGATTGCCCATCTGAAAGGGAGGAAGAACAGAAAGACGTCCCTTTGCAATTCATCTCCCACAACTTGCTATAGGGCATCCCCTAGACATGTGGACCATGGACACTGTGCGACCGGTTGGCCGATTCCGAGGCGGGTGGACAGACATGGCGTGCCAGGATTACTTGTGCTTACCTGGGTGGCCTGGCCCACGCCCCCTGGTGGGCGCCTACCCTGTCCCTGCCTGAATATTTGGCGCTGGCTCACAGGCTGATAAAAGCTGTGGCCAATAATGAGGTGCATTAAGGTAGAGGGGTGTATACCCTGACTCTGGGCATCACAAAAATTGATGGCGCGATTAATATAATAGTGGCCTTCTAAATAAAGATGTTTAAGGAGGGAGTATATACTCAAGGCTTGTAAAGAAGGCATATGGTCTGGGCAGAAAGGCAAGGGGGGAAGTTTTGATTCCTGATAGGTAAGAGGGGGTAAAAAGAGAAAACGGAAGCCCCAAAAAAGCTTCAGATAAGTTTCCTCCTCAAGGTAAAGTGAATCTAGAATATATTGCCTTTCCCTGTGAATTTTGTCAGATGGCTGATGAAAGCAGAGGTACAAGAGGAAAATGGCGAGGTATTCAGGACTCCATGGGTGGAGCCCCTGATGAGTCTAGGCTGCCAATTATTGAGGAATCGACAACAGGTGGAGAGATCACAAAAACAACAGAGAGACTTGGGGTAGATATCAGGACGCTACCATCTGAGCTGTAAAGCTTGGAAGAGATCTCAAGAGGATGATTGGGAAGGAATGTTAAATGCCAGTATATCTTATCCTGAATGACAAGAGACGTCCTATAAAGGCAGAGATCCATGTTCTTACCTTAAGATGTCTTGAGGTTGGCAGGGAGTGTTTAGGAGGTCCCGCAGGGGAGAGACCCTAGACCAGCGTCTCAAAAGCTGAGGAGAGACAGTGATACGATGAAAGAAAAGCAAAGACAAAGGAGTCATCCTGCTGGCACCCTCACAGGCAGTCGGGCTGGGGGAAGACCCAGGGAGCATTTGGGCCACACTGCAGAGTAGCCACCGTCAGAGTCCTGCAATTGCTGCCAAGGGCCATTCACCTCAACCATGCACTGTCTTTGGGCTTTACTCCACCCAAGAGAGAAAGCAAGAGAGAAGGCAGCTGGACTGTGGCCAACATTCCTCTGGCTCAGAGCCGGAGGGGATCAACCAGAGCCCTTCTGCAAGACCTGCCCTCAGAGGCTTAAGGTCCGCAGCCATGCTAGTTGCTTTGAAATAGCTGACAGAGGCCCCATATCTGTGTGATAGGAAAAGGAGACTAAAATGATGAAGGCCCATAGGGTGGGCAAGTAGAAAGGCACAGATAACATTTACCTCTCCTTCAATCCCGGATGAGCCCTCAGATGATGCCAATGATGTTGGATCTGCTAGTGTAAGAGTAGGTTAGCATAAGAAAGAAAACCATTTTCTGGATGACCTTAACAGGGTGTGGACCAGATGTCCTATTTGAAGAGAGCTTATCTTGTTAACTACCGACTGGGTGGGGTACAAGCTAGCTTATCTTGTCAAATCCCCAGAATGTGGAACAAGCCCATGATATGTATACTCTTTGAAGCTATGGAAAATTACTGGATGCTTTAAAGATGCTATATAAACCCTTGGCTTTGAGTGCTCGGGGTCCTTGTTGAAACCCGCTGCGTCGGGCAGATACTTGGACCCCAGCTAGCTGGAAATAAACCTCGCTGTGTGACTTGCATTATCGCGTGTGTCCTCTGTCCAATTGAGGGGTGGTCGATTCTAGACCTTAACACTAGCAGTTTTCTGGGTGTGGTCCGGAATCCTGTCTCATGAGACCGAAGAATGGAAACACGGATCAGGGAGAGGCAAAAAGTTGTAAAGGAAGATAGTTTATTAGAGGCAGGACAGGAGGTTGCAGCTCCCAAGTGGGAAGGGGTCCCAAATGGGGGTGCCCATTAGCTAAGGCAAAAGCCTTTTACTTTTATACTTTCCCCTGCCTGTTTGGGGGGGGAGATGGAGCCTTGTGATGGAATTCATCTATTAGATTTGTCCTGTTTGCTCATCCTGAAGGGATTAAAAACCCACCCATTCCTATCTAATAGATCTGCTCCTTTGTCTGGCCAGAAGGGATTTGAGATTATCTGTTAACCTCAAGGCATATTCTTATGTCTCTGTCCTGGAGTGAAGGAGACATTCCTGGAGTTTCATGAAATGTCTGCTTTTTTGTTTATTCCATCAGGGACACCCGTCTACCTAGCAATCATACTAACTAACCTGTCTCAATAATAATAAAATAATTATTGATCATTTACTATTTGCCAGTCACTATGGTAAGCACTTTAAAAATTTATCTCAATTTAATTCCTTCAGTGACTCAAAATATTCCAACGTATAAAGGAGAATATTGGAGTTGATAGAAGTTACCTAAGTTTACACAGCTAGAAATTTTCAGGATTCAAAATATAGATATAATCAAAAGTTAAGTTCTAAATTACCATGCAATATTTTTTTGCATTGAAGATTTTTGACTGGAGAGTTTTGTTCAAGTAATATCTTCATGTAGTCAATATTAAAATTTTAGATAAATCAAATTTCTTAGCATAAATGGGAAATCACTGTGTAATGGATTGCTTGCTTGTCCAGAATAGTTCAACAAGGAATCATTCTATTAGCTTCTAAAATTAAAGGGAAGTCCATTTTTTTAAAAAGACCTGTTTGTCTTTTAAAGAATGACCTATCTGTCACTTAAACTTTAGGTCAGTCACTTATGGTTACTTAAGAATAAAACTAAACCCAAAACTAAACAGAAATAGTCTGCCAATTTAATAAAACAATTTCATGATACTTGACTGGATGTGTGTAACAAAAACCAAAGTATTTAGCCAATTTAGTGTCCTTTAGGTTGCATTTATATGGTAACTTTGGAGTGTATGTGAAATTCATGTATTTGGCCCTACGTAAATTAAACTATAAATTAAAATATATATATATATTGTTCACTTTTCAGCATGTTTATATTTGTGATGAAAGGAAAATAATATGTAACTTTTTAAAAAGTTAGTTTGGATATTTTGTTATCTTGTGTATACCACCATAATCAGGAGAGCATCCATCTTCCTACACAATAGAGAATGAAAACCAAGGAATGAATCACAACACTCAAGCTGCAGCAGCTGCAGACTGAATTGGCGTCATTAATACACTTCAGGATATTTGATTTTTCAAGTAATTTTAACATGCTTTGTATATTATGAACGTACTTGAGAGATTGATTTGGGCAGCCCAAACTTCAAACTCACAGTAGGACTTACAATTCAAGAATAATAGCTATTATTTCTTTGAAAAACTATTACAACAAAAAAAAAGACTAATTATGTTTTTGGTACCAATTTAGTTACTTTGACATCATTATTCATCTTCATCAACTGACATTTATGTGGGTTTTTTTTTTGTCACTTTGTACATGGAATTATACTACATTCAATTAGAGCTCAAATCTTGATTTTGTGATTGTTATTTTTTTTGAAATAAGTAGATTGTTATAAATAGCTGTTTTTAGTATAAATGGAATATTAAGAAAAGATAATGGTGTAATTATAGACACTTATGACATTTTAAGTCTACTTTTGCAATTGAATACATTTATTTCTCTCTGAATCCATTATGTTTGAAGCTATTTAAAAAGTTCTATTCTTTTTTCTTATTTCTTTCACCATTGTAGTATGTGCAAAATGGTAGTATCCAAATCAAATCCATTTGTAATTCCAAGAATAAATTAAATGAATATATAACTATGGAATGAATTTATTCCTCAGTTTCAGACACCTTGTCTTGAATAGAGACTTCTAAAAATTTTTAATGCATCTATTGTTTTCAAAATTAATTGTGACTAAATTTCCAGGCTTTGTGTTTATGTTCCCTTCCTTAATATTTTGTTACCCTTTCTGTCTGCAGCTGCACTCTGAATGAATGTGTCAGTTCAGGTTTACAAATCCCTAATGAAAAGAACTGATTTTTAAAAAAGTCCTTTATGACAGTGGTTCTCAATCAGGAGGAAGTTTTACACCCAGGGGACATTTGGCAATGCCCGGAGACATTGTTAGTTCTCACTAAAATTTGGGTAAGAGATGCTACTGGCACCAGTGGATCGAGGACTGGAATGCTTCTAATCTTCCTACAATGCATAGAACAGTCTCCTACATCAAAGAATTATTCAATTCAAATGGTAATAATGTGTGTGTGTGTGTGTGTGTGTGTGTGTGTGTGTATGTATGTGTATGTGGTGATAGAAGAGGGCAAAGGGGATCAAATATATGATGAGGTATTATAGAAATGTACACTTGAAACCTATATCATTTTACTAACTAATGTCACACCAATAAATTTAATAAAAAATGGTAAAAGTATGACTGTTGAGAAACCTCCTCTATGTAATACCCTTGAGAAAATTGCTCTATGTAGATTTTTAGTTGGGCAATTTGGTAAAAAGATGAAGTAAATTTAATATCTCTAGCATGAGTGGCATGTTGTGGAATGACATGAACTTCAAAAGTCAAAGGGCACTTGCATGGGGATAGAAAATCAATAGGTGGCAATAACAAATATGAAGTAGTTTAAAAAATTATTTTATTGGGGAATATTGGGGAACAGTGTGTTTTTCCAGGACCCATCAGCTCCAAGTCAAGTCATTGTTTTCAATCTAGTTGTGGAGGGCTCAGCTCACTGGCTCATGTGGGAATCCAACTGGCCTGGCGACCTTGGTGTTATGAGCAGTGCGCTCTAACCAACTGAGCCTACCAGCCCACACAAAGGTGAAGTAGTTTCGATTCCACTAGCTGGAATCAAAAGTTTCGGATGCTCTTTAGGACAGAATCTTGGCTGTATCAACACAAATAAAAGTTAAACATTTAATTCCAATATGAGAATTAACTCAGTGGCATGTGGAGTACATGATAACACGCAGTGTCCACTTGAGAGGGATATTAGTTGAACAGGTTTTAACGTTTTCTAAGGAAAGTGAGGTTTTGGTTAAGGCAAGGACATCATTTGAACATGTTGAAAAAGTTGAGCAGATAGATGAAAGCTATTTGAAGTGGAAGTAGGCTTGGGAGAGCTGAGTGTTTATTGCTGGGAGACAGGTCCTACATGGATGGGGTTTTTGAGGGTGGTCTTCCTGTGTTGCTTAGGCTGAGGCCCTAAGGACTAAACATATTTCAATATTTTATAACTCAATAATGCCAACAAGACAGAGACAAGATATTACTCAGAGCTTTAACCTTGTATGTGATACTAGCTTTTAAAAATTTCCTGAATCTTCTAATTGATGAATTCAGCTCAGACAGGTAGATGACAGTAAACACAGGGTATTTTGTCACGTGGCCCAGCCTGAGAGAGATAAAGGGCTTCATTGCATTAATTGCATTTGCAACTATACAAGAGTCAATGTATTAGTCATCATTGAAAGCGTATTAGTCATCAATATATATATATATATTTTTTGCACAGGTTGGTGTCACACATGTTATATCAGTGATGGATGCAAAGATACTGGGGACACTAAGCTTTTCAGATATTACTTAAAACTGATGACACCGTTATGGGCTGGAGAAAAATATTTATTGAATTCTCCTTAAATGAAGAGAATGTTAGACACTTATCTCTTTCTGGAGTCACTCAATCCTTTGACAATTGGAAATGATGGTGGGAGATCTAAATTTAGGAACTGAATCAGAGATAAAGAAGACAAAAGAGCAAGAGGGGAGATTTCAGCATGGAAAACTCAGATTCCAGTGCCTCTTCTCTGAGAGGTAGGAGGAAGGGATATAATTCAGGAAAATCATTGGACATGTGTGATATCTCACACATATCATATGACACCTGTATCTCACATATCCTGAATCAGATTACCCAATGAGGAAAGGACAGCACTGAAGTACCTTCTCATGTTGGTAGAATGTTGAAATGAAATGAGATTTCAAGTGGTGGTCAAGGAGTGAATTCAACTTTGAGGAAACATAAAGCGAATTAGGTGGGAAAGGAACTGATATCTTTTGAATACCAACTATGTGCTTGGACACTGTCCTAGGCAGTTTTCACATGCTATCCTATTAATGTGATACATTTAGTTTAGGTACATTTTACTGTTCACAAAAATGAGAAGCAGTAAATATCATGGTTCATAGATCTGGCTTGTGGCAAAACTCAGAAGGAAGCTCACAGACTGATGATGTCTATAGTGTTTGAAGGGTTAGTCAGCTTTAGAATGCTTTGGACAACCTGTTCACCCTTTCTTCTTTTTTCCCCCTTATAGGCACTTCTATCCACATAAACTACAAGTTAGATTACTTGTTACCTAGATAGCTGGCTTCTCTTTTTACCTTTGTGATTAATTCTTGGTATTTCTCTAGAGCTTGCTTATGTACTTTAGTTTTTCTCAGCTAAGGTGGCCAAATGGATGATCTAACTCTATTCTTTTGATGTGACACTAAACCTGATATAGTATTTTTGTAAAAGTGCAATTATTCATTCATCCCAGAGAAAAACATGCAATTGTTTTTATAATATAAATACAAAATCTCCAAGATGAACTAACAAATAATCTGGAAGAGTTTTAAAGAACACTCCTTAACTGTCCATCATATTTTGCAAACTGCTAACATAATAGTTATTGCAGCAATACAATTGTATTCTAATATTTGCTGATTCATTTACTCTTGGGAAAATTTATCCTAAGTACAAAGTTCAATGTAGAATGAGCATTACCATGTTGGTTTTATCCTATAAGGAGCAGGCAAATAGTGGAATGTCTAACGTAAGCTGGGTTTCAGAGTTTCTATTGAGAGAGGCAGGGATTTTGGTGAAATGAAAAGGCACAAGTTCTGGCTGAAGATGACACCATTTACTCAATGCTGTTGCTTGTTGTTGTCTATGAATATGGAACCAGTATGACCGGTCTTCTGATGTGTAAAGCAAAATCAAATAGAGATTTTTAAATGTGCAATTTCCTTATGTTTTTCAGTTGGTAATGATTTGAAATATGTACAGATTTCCCATTTTCTTTTTTCTTTTCTGTAAGAAATGAGCATTTCTAAGACCTAACATTTCATATCGTCTTTCCTCTTGTCAAAGAAGATTATACATTGTTTTGCAGTCCATAATATCTGCTCTTCACATTTAATTTTATGTTTGTTTCTTTTTAAATAATGACCAGTATATGTTTGTGAAAAAATATCCTTAAATGTTGCTGGCTAGAAAATATAGTACATAGATAGTGCCTATAGCAAAATGCTCATGATGGGAAAAGAATTGCATTCAGTTTAAATTTGTCAATAATGATACAGTAGGGTTTAATCCATTTAATATTTCAAAGTACTTCAGTTTATTAAAATCAACTACATTGTTGATTAAAAGTACTCTAGGCAGAGATTTCCAATTCTAATAAAAGTGGTGATATCTTATCCACCCTCTTTATAAATTCACCGTTGCAAAAGAGAGACATTTTTGTTATAATTTGTGAACATCTGTACACCCCACCCCCAAATAAAAAAATAAGAAAAAGGAAAGAAGACCAGGATACAGCAAATGATTTGGCAAAATGAAGGGAGGTCAAAATTAAGTGCTTACAGGAGAATCAAACCACCAGCTGATTCACTTCTAAATCATAGACAATGAAATAGTAAACATAATGGGCTTTGAAATATAAAGTCAAAGTGAATGTCTGGAAACACGTGGATTGTTTGTAAGTTTGTATGAGATGCAATTAGACCTTCAGGGTCACACCTTTACCACGTGCACGGAGACTGCTACTGCTCCTTCCCCAGGAGACACCAGCATTTTCACTAGAGACACTTCAATTCACAATATGACAAACTCCATTTCTCTAGACCAGCCGTGTCCAAACTGTGGCCCACGGGCCAACTGTGGCTCGCGATCCATTTTTATTTGGCCCACAGCAAATTCCAAAAATGTATTTAGTTTACTTAAATAAACCAGGTGAGGCAATACGTACCTCACCTCGAGTGAGTGGCCCGGCTGTTTGTGTATTTTACCACATATGGCCCTTGGTAAAAAATGTTGAAAAAAGTTTGGACATCCCTGCTCTAGACACACAGAAGGGCTCAACTGAAAATAAGCGGTGATATATGAGGATAGACCTGAAGGAGACCAGGTCTCCTTCTATATCAGTTTCATGTTGGCTGGTAGCTGTGTAATACCCCAGGGAGGCAACTAAATGATCCTCCTCTGAAGAAACTTAATGCTCCAGAGAAATGCCCCCAAATTCTGATGTTTGGAAGTTTCCAAAACAAAGTTTGACTAGTAACTTATCACTCTCTAGCCTACTAACATTTCCATGCACTTAGAACTTGTACTTGGCTTTAATGCCTAATTCTTGTATATAATTTAACAATAAAGCGTCCTAGACATTTGAGCAAAGTTTCCATGTGAAAGAGGGAGCCCCGTTCCTGTCCCTTCCACCCCATTACATTAGACTAGAATATCGAGGCTCTGCCTCCAACTGAGGTCAGAGAAGTTCCTGTTGGACATATCTCCCACTGATGTAATAACTAGAAACTCTGAACAAGATATTTTTAAAACTACCCAATGACATTAGAAAATAGACAAAGCAAGAAGATATTGTGGAAGAGCTCATACTTGGAAGAAAGACTGGCATGGAGTGAGTTTCCCAATTTTTAAATCTTTAGCCTGATATCAGGCTGAAGTCTGTCATACAGGGTGATTACTTAAGACTTTAGGTTTAAAATTATTTTTTCTGTTGAAGGGTTTTCCTTTTTAAGGATGGGTAGGGTAGAGTCAAGGGGTCTGCTTGCATAAGAATTGAAAGGCAGAAAGAAACATAATGCTGTAGTAAGGAAATTTATTTGCACAAGTGTGTAAACGATGGTGAAATGAAAGAGAAGTTAATTTTATGAAAAAAATTATTTGAGTTGAAAGAATTGGTATGATACTGTGTGCCATCCTCTTCTCTAAATGGTTTATAAATACTAACTCATCTAATCGTCTTAAAAATCCTAGGAAGTAGGTGCTATTATATACACAGTTCATAGATGTGGCTATGAAAGGACAGAGAGATGAAGTAGCTTCCCCACGGTCTCAGCCAGTAGGCGTAAGAGCTCTCTTAGACTTCAGTATGAATAGATGAGATACCTAAACAATACTACCTGTCCCCAACACACACCACACACACACACACACACACACACACACACACACATTCTTATATATGTTTTGTACTTTATAAGGCCTCAGTAATGTTTTGATACAAGGAGTATAAGTAGCTTCTTTTCGACTCAAAGCTTTGAGTAAACAAGGTTTCTTGTTGGCTGCAAGTCCACTCAGCTTAGTTAAGAGGCACCTGGCATTTAATTAAAATGTCAGACAGTTTTCTGTGATACTATATCTTATCACTAATTCACTGTGCATTCCTTTCATATACTTTAACCCCTTTTCTCCCAACCAGTGACTGGCACCTGGGCAGTAGCCCAGGTTGGGTGCATTGCCGAGGACCACATGACCTCTGCTCCTGGCCACCGTCTGGTGCTTCACCAATGCACCAGCCCAGCGGAACCCTCTCCTTCCTCTTCTATCTTGGAGCACGCCTGCCTTTCATGAGCTCTCCTCTCTCTGGTCTTGAGAATTTCCTGTATTTGTTTGCTAGTCCCTCTCTGAGAATTTCTTGCTCACTTCTTCCTGCCTCTTTCCTTTCCTTTTCCCCCTTTTCATCTCTCTCCTCACTGTCCTTCACCATGGGACTCAAAGGTTGCTCAGAACTTGGTCCATTGTCAGCTTTGCTGTTCTCAGCAATGCCGCTCAATTTTCCTCACTGCTTAGTGCAACTGCTTTACTTTATATACATATTTTTGGGAGAGCCGTCAATGGTGAGAAGAGTTGAGTTTCTTTTTGGAAAGGGTTGATGTTGCACAACCTTATTGATAGCACAACATTTTTGTGCTAGCGTTTAACTCATACAAGATTAGTATGTCTTCTTGGCGGGTTGAAAATGAATAAAATAATAGAAAGGCAACCTGTCCCTCATAATTAACGTGACATAAAAGATCATGTAGTTAATAACCACAAAATGAAAGAGAGAGAGAAAGAGAGAGGAATTTCAGACCAATTCTTCATTTAAATTATAGAATATCCTTAAAGAAAATTAACATGAATTTTCAAATTCCTGTAGTCTAATGAGGAGAAGGTTTGCCACCTTTTAAAATTTTCATGTGGTCTCACCATTATTTTTCTAAAACTAAAATACTAAAAACTATCTCTGGATAAAAATCTAGTGTCAAGACTTTCTGCATATACATTCTATTTATATAAAAACTTTCTTTAATCAATTCTTGTAATCTGTAATGATAGGCAAGTAGTTATAATTTTCTCTTGGTTATTGCACTCATATACTCATGCAAAAACAGTAAAATGTTTTACTTTTCTTTCTTCACTTTACTGAAATTGGTGGCTTACATCATACTGAGAGGCCCACATGAGTATTTGTTTTTAAATTAGGACCATATTCTCAATTCGCTACACAATAAAGGGATTATATATTTAAAAGAACTGTATGCAATCAAGAAGAAATTTTAATTAATCACAAATAGAACTGGCCCAATGGAAATAATTTGACCTGACATTTTGAGGTTTGATCAGCATAACACAGAGATTAAGAAGACTTTTGACCTGAACAGAATCAGAATTGGTTCAGTCTGGAACTTTATAAAGGGAAAGCTAATGCATTCAAATCGCACAATATAATTGTTTCCCATAATGCTACCATCCTATTAGCAACCGGTAAGAAGCTTGCCTCCTTTCTGTAGAAACCATCCAGTAGCTATATAGCTGTGGTCCACAATGAAGCAACAGAGATTACACAACAAACTATAATTTTTCTCCCATGTTCTCTATGTGTAAAATACTGAGCGAGATCCTTTGAAGCACTAATTGACTGTCTGTATCAATTAGTGGCCTGATCACTTTCTAGGTTATATTTATGTCTCCACAACAACCAACTGGCACTTGGAAAATGGAAGTACTTACTGAGAAGTATTTAAATATGTGCAATATAAAAGAATGACTAATTTTTTTTTAGCTAGCTAGAGCAATTCATATTTTGCAACACAAACTTTGCTGAAAGTTTTACTAAAGTGGAATCATTTATTCAGGTAGCAACATTAATATTATAAGCATATGGATTATACAGCAAGAGTGAAAAAAATCAACAAATAGAAGCATACAGAGTGAAAGACTGATGATGAGTTTAAGAATCATGTTACAAGGAGAATGGATAAAAAAACATGAGATACACTAAAAAGTACAGTGTGTAGTAGGAAAAACTTGGCTTTGATGTCAGAGAAACCTCGAGTATGCTTCTTGTTTGCAGTTTCTTGGCTGGTTTACTTTAAGAAAGTAGTGCAATCTCTTTGAGCCTCATTTTTCTCATATAGTAAATGGGGATACTAGTATCACTTGTGTGGGTCTATTGGGGGAATTAAATAAGCTAATGCATGTGAAAGGCTATGAATCATTCTTAGCCCATTGTAGGTGCTCAATAAATATTAGGTATTATTATCATCATCATTCAGGGCCTGGTAAAAAAGAAAAGGGAAGTGCAGTATGATAACTAATGACTAATATTAAAAACAAAATCCCCCCAACACTTTGAAAAAATAATAGACATTCTGTGTTACTCCAAAAGGCCAAACTAAATCCAATGCATTGAAATTATAACGAGAAAACTTTAACTCCATATAAGCAAATCATTTTCTAACAATTTGAATGAAATAGCATCTGAAATTAAGCTAATTGTGGATATCCACCTACCAGATTTTTAGAGATAGGATCATGCCTACATTGCGATAACATGGGCCTAGAGTTTCTATTAGCTCAAATATTTTACAATTACAATATTTTCCTATTAAAGTAAGAAATCTACATATAGGCCAACTTCCTGAAATTGTTAAAGGAAAAGTGCTAATAATTATAAAGGTATCAGCCATATAACAATGACAAAATCTGCACACAAAAATTTGTAAGAAATGAAATTAATATAGGATTATAATAAATACAGACTGAAAATATTTTGGACACAAAGTGTTATAATTTGACATTTGAAATTATACAGTATACACATCAGTTACAGTAGCAATTACTAGCCATTCACTTACAAAAAGAATGAACAAACAACAATTCAACCTAGAGATTATATCATTTCCAGATTACCAAAATAGAAGGATTAATTTTTTATGAAAGCAAATTGTGACCTTTGAACATTGGTCAATAATGATTTTCACAATTTTATGTTATTAGAATTTTGAAAAGTATAGTTCTTTCAAAATTTTGTGTCACTCAACAGTTTTCATAATGAAGAGAAGAAAAATCCATAATCATTACATTCGTTCTACTACCAAGCAAAAACTTCAGTAACGCTTCTTTTAGAAACAAAAATGTACACAGTCAGACACTAGATGGTTCTTAACCTATTGTTAGGAAACCACTATAGGATATTAGTGGTTTATTTCTTCATATATGTCCAGAGTCTGAAATTAAGTATACCATTTTCATATAACTAATACAAAAGTAAAAAAAAACTTGCTGTGAACCATCAGATGATTCATTGGAAATGTTGGTGATGATTGTAGCAAGTGGCAAGGTAAAGCATAAGAGTTAAGTGGGAAGAAGCATGGGTTCTAGTCATGATTCCAGCAATAATCAGGTGTGACTTTGGGAAAACCATCTAAACTCTCTTATTTCAATTTCTTCGTTTACAAAATTGTAGCACTGGTGTGGATAATCACAGAAGTTCAGATTAGAAAATTTTCTAAATTTTAAGTGAATAAACCCTCTTATATACTCCTTTATTCTATCTGGGATTAAGTGTTACTAATTGTAATTTATTGGTAGATAGATAGGAGCTGAAAACCTCACTGAAAATTAATTTCCACCTTTAAAAATACTATGTTGTTTTCCCCTACTAAATCCATGAGTGCTGATTTGATGTTTAGGAGTCATATCTTGAGAAAGACATTTCTTTTGGGGACTGAAAGTATAAGGTTTATAGAATCTGGATATTTTAATTAGAAAATTGCTGAGGTAAAATCTCTATTCTGATTTCCCTGGGTTATGACGATAAGGAGAGGAGATTCACTGAACAAGTCAATACTGTCTTTCCCCTAGAATTGCCATAAAACAGCATGGTTTCAGCTATAGACTTCTCTAAAGGACCCTTTCAAATACAGAGCCTCTGACTTCCTTACATTTAAGGTCAATTACTTATTTAACCAATTGCAGATCTGGCAAAAGTTTCTAAAATGCATAAGTTCATCTGAAAGAAGACAGATTTTTTTCCAACATAATTTAAACATTATTTCTAGGTTTAAGATTGTGATACATGAATTTCCTCATAGCACATTTTTGTCTATGGGTAATTAGAGTCATTAGGAGGAAGTATACTTTCTTAAATTGAGATATAATTGACATATAACACTGTTTAAGTATAAGGAGTACAATAGGTTGATTCGATACATTTATATATTGCAATATGATGACCACCTTAACATTAGCTAACACCCCCATCACTCACATAATTATCACTTCTTTTTTTGTGGTGAGAAAAATTGAGATCTAGTTACTTAGCATCTTTGAAGTTGATAATATGGTACTGTTTTTTTTTTTTTTTTTTTTTTTTGGTTGTTGAGAGCCCACTGGCCCATGTGGGAATCGAACCGGCAGCCTTCGGAGTTAGGAGCATGGAGCTCTAACCGCCTGAGCCACCGGGCCGGCCCAATAATATGGTATTGTTGACTGTAATCTATCTGCTGTCTATTAGATCTCCAGTGTTCCTAAATAAATAGCAATGCACATCAACAGTACAGAAAAACTTATCAGTACTTTACAGTTGAATATGAATATCTTGTTTTCCCCCCAAAGTTTTTGTATTATCATCTTCTTGGTCTTTGCTGATTTCTTTCGGTTTAGAACTTCTTGGAACTATACTTCTCTATAGATTCCTTTTATAAGATTCACACAATGACAAGATTAATATAAATCTGCTTAGAATATTGTCACATGTGCAAGCCTACACCAATTTCAGCTATAACAAGGAAATAATGTAATTGTTTTAAAATAGTCATAGTTCACTCCCTGGGACCAAGGATATTCTCGTTGTTTATGAAGATGTTGTCCTTGTCAAAGATGAAGGATAACTGAATAAAGTTAGAAGAGAACTTGGGAATACTTGTTGGGTAGTGACCCAGCAGTTTGGTTTCTCAGTTGTATGAGCCAGGGAAAGAAAGGCTGTGGCCTAAATGGCATAAAGCAAAGAGCATTGTCAGGATCATCTCCAGTTCCGTAAATAAGACAGGGAACAGTATCTAGAAGAAAAAAAGAAAATTATCTTCTGGAGTGTGTTTCTCAAATTTTAAGTGAATATAAATTATATGAGGATCTTTTGGAAATGTAGATTGTGATTCAGTATATGTGGGAGAAGCCTTAATTTCTATATTTCTCACATCCTTCCAGGTTATGTCTATGCAGCTGATCCAGAGACCACGTTTTGATAGGAAGCATGTGATGGGAACCTAACTTCATTTCCTTGCAAACAAACATCACTTGTTCAAAGAAAGTAATCATAGATAGTTCTAGAATTACAAAAGAAAGTATGATTCCTTGAAGTTTAGATAAAAATCTTTTGATTTCATAGGATGTTATGAGCCTATTATGTCACTCTTGTTTATATATCTGCATTGCATAGGATAATCTCTGAGGAGCCCAATGCATATTATTTTTCAGTAATCAATGAAATTAGAACCAAGAACAATTTAATCTACTTTCTAGTTTTTTTTTAATTTATTGGGGTGACAATTGTTAGTAAAATTACATAGATTTCAGGTGTACAATTCTGTATTACACCATCTATAAATCCCATTGTGTGTTCACCACTCAGAGTCAGTTCTCCTTCCATCACCATATATTTGATCCCCCTTAGCCTCATCTCCCACCCCCTCTCCCCTTAACCTCTGGTAACCACTAAACTATTGTCTGAGTCTATGAGTTTTTGTTTCTCATTTGTTTGTTTTGTTCTTTTGTTGTTTTTGGTTTATATACCACATGTCAGTGAAATCATATGGTTCTCTGCATTTTCTGTCTGACTTATTTCGCTTAGCATTATACTCTCAAGATCCATCCTTGTTGTCACAAATGTTCCTATATCATCTTTTCTTGCCACCGAATAGTATTCCATTGTATATATATATATATATATATATATATATATATATATATATATATATATATATATATATATATATATATATACCACAACTTCTTTATCCATTCATCTATTGAAGGACATTTTGGTTGTTTCCATGTCTTGGCCACCATAAACAAAGCTGCAATGAACATTGGAGCAGATGTGTCTATATGTATAAATGTTTTGAGATTTTGGGTAGATACCCAGGAGAGGGATTGCTGGGTCATATGGTAATTCTATTTGTAATTTTTTGAGGAACCTCCACATTGCCTTCCATATCGGCTGCACCAGTCTGCATTCCCACCAACAGTGTATGAGGGTTCGTTTTTCTCCAAGCCTCTCCAACACTTGTTATTATTTGTCTTGTTGATGATAGACATTCTGACTGGGGTTAGGTGATATCTCATTGTGGTTTTTTATTTGCATATCTCTGATGATTAGTGAGGTTGAGCATTTTTTCATATGTCTATTTGCCATTGTATGTCCTCTTTGGAGAAATGTCTCTTCAGGTCCTCTGCCCATTTTTCAATTGGGTTGTTTGTTTTTTGTTGTTGAGTTACATGAGTTCCTTGTATATTTTGTATATTAGCCCCTAATCGGAGACACTGTTAGCAAAAATCTTCTCCCATTCAGTTGGTTGCCTCTTTATTTTGTCGATGGTTTCTTTTGCTGTGCAGAAGCTCATGAGTTTGATATAGTTCCATTCATTTATTTTACCTTTTACTTCCCTTGCCTTTGGAGTCAAATTCATCAAATGCTCTTTGAACCCAAGGTCCTTAAGTTTAGTGCCTACGTTTTCTTCTATGCAGTTTATTGTGTCAGGTCTTATGCTTAAGTCTTTGATCCATTTTGAATTAATTTTGGTACATGGTGACAGATAGCAGTCTGGTTTCATTCTTTTCCACGTGGCTACCCAATTCTCCCAGCACCATTTATTGAAGAGGCTGTCTTTTCTCCATTGTATGTTTTTTGCTTCTTTGTCAAAATTGTCTGTCTATATTTATGTGGTTATATTTCTGGAATCTCATTTCTATTCCATTGGTCCATGTGTCTGTTTTTCTGCCAATACCATACTATTTTGATTATTGTAGCCCTGTAGTACAAGCTAAAGTCAGGGAGTGTGATAACCTCCAACATTGTTCTTTTTCTTAGGATTGCTTTGGCTATTCGGGTTCTTTTGTGGTTCCATACAAATCTGATGACTTTTTGTTCTATTTCTTTAAAAAATGCCATTGGGATTTTGATGGGGATTGCATTAAATCTGTATATTGCTTTGGGTAATATGGCCATTTTAACTATGCTGATTCTTCCAATCCATGAGCATGGAATATCTTTCCATTTCTTTGTGTCTTCTTTAATTTCTTTAAAAAATGTCTTATAGTTTTCAGCATATAGGTCTTTCACATCCTTTGTGAAGTTTATTCTTAGGTATTTTATTCTTTTTGCTGCAATTGCAAAAGGAATTGTTTTTTGTATTTCTTTTTCTGAGATTTAATTGTTAGTATATAGGGATGCAATGGACTTTTGTACGTTGATTTTGTAGCCGGCAACTTTACTGTATTCGTTGATTGTTTCTAATAGCTTTTTGGTGGAGTCTTTAGGGTTTTCTATATATAGCATTATGTCATTATGTCATTAGTTGTAAATACCAGGGGAGATTAACAGAGGCTTGCCTCACACCGCCATTTTGTTGACATCTCCTAATCTACTATCAATAGTTCTCAATTCTTAATATGTGGTTTATTTTATTCATGCAAAATAAACATAAAGAATGTAGAGCTTCAAATTTCTGTTTAACCAAGGAATGATGTGGTTAATCTGAACAGAAATTAGTATATGTCACTATTGATTTCTGAATTTTATAAAATGTATTGGGAGATGATGAAATAAAAGATTCTAATTCAGGCATCTGAACCATTTAATAACATTACTAATAGAATATTCTAGAGAGTTTTTAAAACAGTTCAAGCCAGATGCTTTCAGTAGGCTATGTTCAACTTCTCAACTTCTGGTTGTTCACTTCTACAGTGCACATCAACTGGTTGAACAGGAAACAGTTTTGACAATCAATATTTTTTTAGTAAAATTGATTTTTTTGAAAGGACTGCATAAATATTATATTGAATTTACTTGCATTTTAATATGTGAAAACATGTTCCTGTATAACATTTCAACCTGGAAGTGAAAGAATAGAAACGATGGTTTAGTTCTTGGTATATAGAAGCCATTAATGATCTCATAGGATATCTGAAGACCATTTTTATGAAACTTTAGCAGATGATTTTGATACTCCATGCACATCTGTAGAGTCACCTCTGGGTTGAACTGAAGCTGTGATGAAAAATTCCATGGCTATTGTCAGCATTGCTCCTCAAATGTTCATTGTAAGGCTGCTCAGCCTATGTTCAAAAGCAGTGTGAAAGTTTGGAGAGACAGTTCTTTGAATTATTCTATACGCAGCTTGCAGACTGGCTCTAAAAAAACCCTCAACCTTATGTTGTCTTTTCTTCCATACCTTTCTCTCTCATTTTTTTATTCTTGGGATCACTTCCACATAAACGACCTTCATGTTTTAGGCTCACTTTTGAATGAACTCAAACTAATATGGAAGTTTTACAAAACTTGTTATATAATAGTAATTATTTACTCATTTATTCATTTAGTATATGTGAAACACCTAATATGTGCCAAACCCTGTGATAAATCCTGGAAATACAGCCCAATGCCACAACATGAAACCAAGTAAGTGAAATAACAGTTTAGGGACACTGATAGACCTTACAAGGCACAATGGAAGCACATGGGATGCAATGGCTTTTTCTATGAGGTAAAAATGAGCATTGAGGTGTTGTGGAGATTACATAATAGGAATTGAAGCTTGAATTAATACACTTTACTAGGCTATGGAGTAGGAAAAGTGTAGAGAAGCCAGTCAGAGAAAAGTCAGAATATACATGAGTCTTACAGGAATTTCAAGAATTTTCTAAGGCTAATTAGGGGAACAGAAAGATAATTAGGAGATACATCACCAAATGTCTTGTTTCTGAGTTCATTGGATGAATGCAAATAAGCAGATAATAGATTCTGTGATCTTAATGTATTTTAACTAAAGACCGACATTTATGTAGAATTTTCCACTAAACTTGTTTACTTAGTTTTATGTTGTAATGGAGTTAAATAAAATAAAGGGCTATTTTTCATTCACAATTTATTTTGTATTCTGGAGGAGTTAGAGTAACTGAATTAAAGACTTCAGAGCAGGCACTTTAATGAGCCTGTTTTATATGCACTAATGCATCACCTGGGCAATATCTGGAGATAACTATCAAGACAAAAGGAAGATAAACCTACGCTGAATAATGATATAAAATACTTATTTACCTTGAGTGGCAAGAAAAATCTCAGAAGCTTGTGTGCCTTCTGGGGAAGTTTTGTTTTTACCTTAATTTGATTATAATATTTAAAAAATATATCCCTAGAGATGTATACATATGTGTATAGGGGTGTGTGTGTGTGTGTGTGTGTGTGTGTGTGTGTGTGTGTGTGTCCAAGAGGAGACTGTGAGAACTTAGGCCATGGGAGATGTCAGGTGTCTTTACCATACAATGTGGAGCAACCTGAAGGGGAAGGGACTTGGCAGCCCCACCCACACATACTGTGGCCACCACGTATTATCATTTCAGACTCTGATACTCAAACTTTGGAATTTGTACTGCTGTGGCTTTCTGAGACAATTTTATTTTCCTGGATGAAGAAGGTGTCTATCCTATGCTAAAGCTATTATACATGAAATTTTCTGAAGGAGTTGGAAGTTGAATCAGGGAAGACTTGAGGGGAGGAAGCTTACAGCAGAACTCAAGATGAGGAAGCAAGGATAGGGAAGGGACACAACATGTGGGAAAGGATGTAAGGATTCAGGAGAAGGGCTTAGTACTGGCACGCACCACTGTTGAAAACAAGAAGTGATAGGAAACTGCCAAGATATATTAAGCTCCTTTGATTTGTGTTTACAGTTGTTGCTCTCATTATTATATTTTTTTTGTCTAGTTCTCCATGCTAGCTCGTCATAACTCAATTGCTAGACCTAATAGATATAAAAGATTAGATGATAGTTATTAGCATAGTGCCTGACGTACAGTAGCTGCTGGCTATGTTATTGATCTGTATTTAGCTCAATAAATATTGGTATCTGTATTTAGCTAAGTTATTGATAAAAGAGGAAACTTGTGACATATATGTGCAACAAATAACCAGACATATCCTGTGCATTTAATGGATGCACCTCTGTCTTCCTTGTTTCGCTCCTTGACTACACAGCTGTACGGTCATGGCTCCAGGCTTCTCATGGAGTGTGGGTAGATTTGCATCTGGGAAGTCTTTGTCCTTTTCTTTTTAACAAATGTCAAGATAATATGAAATAGATAAATCATATGAACTTAAAATAGCACAAATCCAGTTAAGGGGGAAATGTCTTTCTTTTTCTTAAAAAAAGCTTTAAGGTATAATTGATATACAAAGCACTGCACATAGTTAACCTGTAAAATTTGATGAGTTTGGGCATATGCAAACACCACAATGAAGGTATTAGGCATATCCCACAACTCCCAAAGTTCTCTCTCTCTCTCTCTCTCTCTCTCTCTCTCTCTCTCTCTCGCTCTCTCTCTGTAAGAATGCTTAACATGAGATCTACCTCTTAATAAATTTTGAAGTACATGGTAGTGTATTAACTATAGGCAATATGTTCTACAGAGGCTCTCCAGAACTTACTCCTCCAGCATAATGGAAACTTTATGTTCATTGAATAAAAACACTCCATTTCTTCAACCCCACCCCCAGCCCTGGAAGCCACTATTTCTGTAAGTTTGACTATTATAGATTCCTTATATAAGTACACTCCTGCAGTATTTGTCCTGGGATTGGCTTGTGGATGAACCTGGAGAACATTATGCTAAGGGAAGTGTGTTTTCCTTGACAAAGTGTTATTCTTGCAAAATTTCATGTACAGAATATTTTCCACTGGAACTCACCATTTTTTTCCCCCTTACAGTCATTGTGGGCATAGATAATTTCCCTTTCACCTCTCTGAATGATTAGTTTATCTGACTTAGAAAAAGTAACATAATTCCAAATGGTGAAATTGTTTATGGGATGAAAATAACTTTTACATGAATTGTCTATATGTAATGTTCACTAAATTCTGCAAAAAGTCACTAAGTCATAGTTGGGTGAAAAAAAGAAAAGATCATTTGAATACCTATCCAATTCCTTACTGTCATTGAGGCTTAAATCTTACATATTCTTAAAGTCTATAGTTTAAAATAAAGTTGTTGATATCTAATTCATAGGGATGATTTGATGATATCAGGAAACTACCTTGAAATGGTGGTTATTTCATAAATAAATAATGATGCTGTCTTCTAACTTTCATTTTTATTTAATAATTTACTTAATAAAAATTGTATCCACTTTTTATTCTATAATATTTATAATTGCCTTCTTTTGTGCTAAGTATGATATGGATAACAATATATGTAAAATTCTTAATATACTTAATAAGACATACTCTCTTGTATTGAAATAATTTCCAATGCATATATTCCTTGACTTATCCAATAGATAACACTACAGCATTGAAATTTATAAATAGGTAAAATAAAGCCAGAACATTAATATAAAGGTCAATATTGTTAGGAAGAGCCACAAAAATTATATAATACCAGAATTTATGCAAGATTTAAGATGACATGATTTTGAATAAAAAAGTTAGCAAATATTCATGATTTGTCCCATGCTACATTCTAGACTTGCTAATGGAGAAAATTTTGATATATAATTTGTCAAACATTGATTATATTCCTTGTTTTGGCATTTTATAAATGGAAATTTGTTAAATTGAAAGGTGTAGTTGAATGTAATTTTGGTAATGGATTGATATTTTGCATCAAGACTTGATTGACACTAGCTGATAATTAAACACCTACATGCAAGACATTACATTAGGAACTGTGGAGGATATGAAAAATAAGTCTAAGGCATTCTTAAAAATTGAAATTTCAAAAAAAAATCAAGAATAAAGTAAAACATGCAAGGTTTGTAGAAACAGAAGAGCAATTGAAATCACATATGTATTTAGTATAGTTTTTGCTTCCACCAATGATTTTCTTTTGTTTTGTATTCCTGGTGATAGGATCTGATAAGGCCAATACACAGCCTTACTCCATATAGGAAAATTTATCAGCCTTTAGTTTTCTGCAGTAGGAAAGCTACACATTTTAGATAAAAGATCTGAAAGAATTTGCACCCAATTTCAACGTGGGGTGGCGGTGTTTCCCCGACACCAACAAGCAATTCTTGGACACCCGCAGGGTTTTTCATAATTCAATCCTGACACTATCTACCAGGAAATAGCATCAGATTCCATAGGTTAAGGGTTCAATCCTATTAGTCCTCTCCTTTCCTCACTTCAGATGCCAGTTGCTAGTCTCATTGTCACCCATGCTTCTGACCAACTGGCTATAGATTGGAGGTTCCATTGACCCCTTCTTGGGTTCCATTAATTTGATAGAACGGCTCACAGAACTCAGAGAACTCTTTTACTTACTAGATTACTGGTTTATTATAAAAGGATATAACTCAGGAACAGCCAGATGGAAGAGAAGCACAGTGCAAAGTGTGGGGAATGGTTGTGGATCTTCAACACTCCCTCCAGGTAAGCTACTCTCCAAATCTTCATGTGTTCACCAACCTGGAAGCTCTCTGAACTTGATCCTTTTGGATTTTTTATGGAGGCTTCATTACACAGGCATGAATGATTAAATCATTGGCTATTGGTGATTGAACTCAATCTCCAGCCCCTCTCCCCTCCCCAGAAGTCAGGGGGTGAGATTAAAATTTTCAACCTTCTAATCACATGGTTGGTTCTCCTGGCAACCAGCCCCATCCTTAGTTTGGGGCTCAAAAGTCACCTTATTAACATAACAAAAGACAACTTTATGGCTCTCCTCATTTAGGATATTCCAAGGAGCTCTGTGCCAGAAAAGGGATGAAGATCAAGTATTAAGTTGGTGCAGAAGTAACTGCGATTTAAAAGGTTAAAAATAATTGCCAAAACCGCAATTACTTTCGAACCAAAATAATATATACTTATTATAAATCACAATATCACAGATAACTGTTTTAGAAAGCTCAGAGAAATTGGAGAAGTGATGTTATTTTGGAAGCTACAGAAAATGCTGTCACAGGGAATGGTCTTAATTCCCACTAGATGTTGTATCATCACCTCCCATGAAACATGACAACTGTTTATACCAGCACACACCAACAAAACACAACAAAACGTAAGAAGCTTGTTTAAATGTCCATATCTTTGAAACTTCTATTTTAAGCAAGCTGGATTCATGACAGTCATTCATTTGGAATAATTTTGTAAGTGGCAAACAAAATGATCAGTATGCACTTGAGTTGCTTAATGTCAGTGGTTGGACCCTGAACTATCAGATTTCTTAAAGTAGTTTTGTATTCTCTGTCCTACTTGGATTTATTGTGTATATACAGACAGATATTAATCCATTAATTTTTCCTTTCTTTATTCTTTCATTTCTGAATTCCTCATTTTTTTTTACTAGTTTCTAACACATATTTAAAAAGAAAATAAGCAGGAACACTGAAACATAAACATGACAAACTAATTAACGTTACTCCTTGTTACCAAGCCCCATACAGCAAGGTCTAATGGAGTCGATGGCTGTTCATATCAGACTCCAGCCAGATTCACAGCTTGTAGGAGATCCTAATGCTGGAGGGGTCCTGAGGCCTGCTTGCCGAGGAAAAAGCACTGTATCTGTGCTGACACAGAAAGCTGCATGACCTGTGTGGATTGTTTATTCTTGGGCCATTTCTCAGCTTTCCTGCTTGTTCTGTATCTTACACACACCCAAAATTCGGTCTTCAAATAGGCCGTGAAGCACCACTGCCACCGCAACTGGGCAAAAATCACACAGCTTTCACTATGAATCCACTGTCACTAGACACACTCTAGAAATTACTTCCAGAACCACACGACAGATATCTCAAGGCTCTGATGATCTCCGATACTGCTGCCACTGCTCTCACCAGATTGAATTCTGTAAACCCTTGGGTTCCTTCCCTTGTTTCTAAGTCCATATATTGAGAGCATCTGATTGGCTGCTGACTTTATGCATCCATGCCTCAGCTGAATGGGAGGTAACAAAACCATCTGGCATTTTCAAACTCAATTATGAGAGATGTTCTTTGTCTTATTGGATGGAGGATTCCTTAGACACAGCAAAAGGCAGACAGGATGATAACAAAAGGCCACAGCATCTCTTTCAGAATAAGTCAAAAGATTTAGACTTTACTCTTGGTTCTGTCACTTCCTTAGTAGTTAATTGTCTTATTTTGGACGTTGTTTTTCTTGTTCTCAAATGGGGTTGAAGAATATAACCCTTTAGTGTCCTATCTGCTATTGATCCTACCTTGAGGTGATGCTTGTATACTCTTGCTACGGGTTTCTGTGATCTCTGAGCAAGATCCTACCGGTATGTTGATCCCTCTCCCCCTTTATTAATGTCCTGGTAATTGAAAGAGAAATTAATACTATCATTAACATATTTACATCATCCCTGTCCATTTTTGCCATGGGTATACAAAAATTTGTCAGAGTACTGATCTTATCTAGTTGAGAAATATAATAGAATGCTTTTTTGGGAAATATTTATGTAAATTCTTTTATTTAATAGATATCCACAATACCCAAGAAGAAACTGCATGACTTGAATAAACCATCAGAATTTAGGAAGAAACAAAGTACATTAATTTGTATAAAAATGTCTATGTTTTTCCCCCCTCCATTCTATCTCCATATAACACATGTCTATTAGTGTGGTGAGGTCAGGTGGGATTTCATCTAAAAATTGTTTTACCTCTGCTCTCCTACTGTCCTGTGGTGGCTCAAGGATGGGAAATAATGGAATTCAAGGGAATGACAGTAAAGGACACTTTGTGCTATTCACAGGTAGGTCTCACAACCATCAAATATATAGTGATTTCCCTGCACTGTTGATTCTTTTTCACACATGAATTATTAGGCGATATACAGGACTTCAGGGTTTATGACCCTGACCATCTCTATCTTTGGTCTGTCTTGATAAGATTTGTGAAAGAGACTTACTCTGGAGTCTCAAACCAATACTTTACCCATGAGAAATTAGGCTCTTGTATGGGACATAGATGAAATCCAGGGTATCTAATTAATAAGAATCTGGTTTTGGTGATAATAGGAAATTTGTTCTTAGGGTCAACATTAATTCACATTAAAATAGTCATAACTGCAATGTGTATGTTTTTGGGTTTCAGATTGGTGGCACCTTACATTTGGGTTTCAGATTGGTGGCACCTTACATACTCCTTGTTACCAAGCCCCATACAGCAAGGTCTAATGGTACAGGACTGGCTACCCCAATTCTATTCCTTACTGTGGTTTTGTTTTTGTTGTATTTCAATTCCCCCCCACCCCCATTCTTCGTCACTATCTTCATCAACTTATAGAAGCAAGGAGGCAACTTTGTCAGGATCAACTTATAGGGTTTAATGTGGCACTTTTCTGAGAAGCAACCACAAGATGTCCTTTCAAATAAGCTCTTGTTTGTTTGTGAGTTTGGGAGTATTTGGTGAGGAGAGGGTGAGAAAGAAGATAAACAGAGAAAAATTAGAACTGTTACCCTAGTAATTTGCTTGGCTTGCCTCCAGAACATCCAGAGATGCATTTTTTTTGTTTTTGTTTTTGTGGTTGTCTATCCTGACTAATGACTCCCCATGGATATTGGGTAAGTAAAAATTAAGATTTTAGCTGTAGAGAATGAATTAACCACAAGACGTGAGTGAAATTAGTTAACAAACAAAGATGAATGGAAACTCAAACTTCCATTACATAGACAATTTCCCACCCTAATAACATCAGGTGGAGGGAAACGTTAACCAAATTACCACCAACAAGGGCTCATCCTCTTTGGAACCCTCCTAATCTGGGAGTTAGGTTTAAGGAGAGCTAAAAGGAAAACTACAATTGGGAGGTCAACTTCACGGCTTTGTAACTGAACCAGAAACTACTACTGAGGTATTGTGAGGCACAGAACTTTCTTTTCACCCAGGATTTGATGTTGTAGTCAAACGACAACCTATGGGAAAACAACAACAACAACGAAGATCAGTGGCAAGATGCATTTGTCCTTTAGGTGAAGGAGAAACAGGACCAAAATAAAAACCATGTTGAAGAGGTTAAGAGAATCTCAAAGTAAGAGCAATCAAATCTTTCTAATACAGAATATGGCCATCATAGCAGAATATTTGCCATTAAAATTACAACTTACTCAGGACCTAAAATATTCAAATTTGAGGGAATGGTAGATCTTAGGGAGAAGTGCAATCGCTCCATGTTGATCCACACAGAACTTGGACAACAGTGCTGGGAAAGGCAACTAACACTGAAGGTTGGATGGCACAACTTTCCACGTTACGTATCTGTCCCAGGGGATGCTCCATACAGGCAGATGTGTAAAGAGGAGATTACATCAAAAGAAAAACACACATACACACACGCAAAGAGGCACCAGGAAGATTGTATGTCATGTCTTTGCTCCTTACACCAAAGTTGCTGATGCTGAGCACTGGACGTCTCCATGTTGCTCTGAAATTCACCTTAGAAGCACAAGTGTGATTTGTAATGATTCAAAGTTAAACCCCTGATATAACTCATTTATCTTATCATGCCAGTTACCGTCCTTCATGAGCCAAATAAAGTAAGCAATGATGGGCGAAACATCAGAAGAAATTGAAAGGAAGGTACTGAAAAGCTCACAGAAGAGCTGACATCATCCCTGTTTCCCAACTATCATAATACTACAAGTTCAGGTTAAGGGTGAGAAGGAGGGCAGAATAACACAAAAACTTGGCTTTAATTGACGTTGTCAGAAACACAAATAAATTATTAATAAGGTAATAGTGGGGCAGAGGTGAGGAGAGAGCCATGCCTTGTAGGTGTTGGTAAGAAGAAATAAGGGAATATTTCCTAATAATTTATTATACATGGGTAAATTTTTAATTAAGTTGAATTATTAGAAACTTTTACTGGATTTACATTTTTATTAAATGTGGCTTTAGTAACCTGTAGGAATATTTTGCATATATTGGCATAGATTTTTTTGGTAGGATTTCAAAATTACTGT
Organism: Rhinolophus hipposideros; assembly: GCF_964194185.1. Taxonomy (NCBI): domain Eukaryota; kingdom Metazoa; phylum Chordata; class Mammalia; order Chiroptera; family Rhinolophidae; genus Rhinolophus; species Rhinolophus hipposideros. The sequence continues at coordinate 76,702,288 of NC_138050.1, read as the reverse complement.
ATGCGGCTTTTCATTAGCTAAAGGCTTTTAAAGTTCCAAGTTATATTTGAAAACACAGTAATATTTAAAGGAATTATTGACTTTTTAAACTGATACTTTGATGAAATGGAATTCCAGACTTTAGAAAAATTTGTAAAATAAAGACAAGGTGAACATACCTAACAGAGAAAGATTTAAAGAAGTACAATGGAATCCAGTGAATTTAGAGATCAGATTGCGCAAACCCGGCACATTTCTTTACAGAGCTTTACCTTACCTTTTCCCACTCTCATTGCTGAATCTTCATTATTATAAATAATAAATATTATGTCTGCATAAAGTCCAGACTGTTCAAATCGACTCCTTACTCTACTTTCTCAATGTTCCCCAAACCCCTTTTATTCTCATTCCCAACAACACCTGCATATCCTCTACACCAATATCATACTTTTATCCAACACACCATTATTCAGTGATTTTTGTGGACCAGACACTATCCTAGATTCAGGAAAATATTTTGGAGAGCCTTTTGAAATACAGAGAAATAATCTAATAAAATAAAAGGTGACTTATTAAAATTGGTGAATTAGTTCATCAAGAAGATAAAACTAATATCTTCTCGTGAAATGGATGGTAAAAATAAACCCTGTTTTAAAAAAATAAACTAGATGCAGACAAGTTTGGAAGTAGTACGTGACATAGGAATGGGTTCTATTTGAAGATTCTAATGGTTCATTTCCATTTGTCATCTTCCTCTACTAATAGGCAACACTTCAGTTATGGGCCAAGTCCTTCTGAAACTGACTCCTTTCTCTTAGTTTCCTAGAAGAAATGCTCTTCAAGGTCTTTTTTTGACATTTGACATCCATTTTCACCTCTTGTTTCTATAACTTTTTAAATACATGCATTTCTCCAAATTTTGTTCTCTATCTCTTTCAGTGTTGTTAAGGATTTAACCAAAGCTCCTGTAATTATCATCAACTCTATTTTACTAACGTCTGAAATGAAATATGTCCATAATTAAATACCTCATTTTCCCATCAAACCAGCTCTATCTTCATTGTTTTATTTATGTGTGCTCAACTTAAGAGCCTTATTTATTGCTTTGTTTGGTTCTCCATTGAGAATTAGCTCAATCTTTGCCGGGTCCAGTATTTTAAAAAAGTTTCTTAAATCTCTACAATCCAATGCTCTGCAGTCTTTTTTGGTTTATATTATTTCAATATTTTAGGACTGGTCTCCCAATAACAGTTTTCCCAATGACCACCCTCATCCTTTGCAATTAATCTTGCTTGGGCTTTTAAAGTATTTTTCTAAAACCTTTCTCCTGTTACTTCACTGCCCCCAAACAAACACAGGTCAGACTTTTGATGGCTCTTTGATGTCCACAGAGTAAACTCCAATCACTTGGGTATTGCACTTAAGGTATTTCATTATCTAGCCAAAACTTGGCATGATATGTTGTATCACAGTATATATATATATATATATATATATATATATATATATATATATATATATATATATATATATGTAGTGCACATTTCTTCTCTATTCCAGGACTACTACTGGTTCCTGGAAGGCACATTCCCTATTTAATTAGTCATTGTTTTCCCCAAGTAGCATAATGCCTGCCCTGGGGTTGTTTACTTAGTAGGCACACAATAGTTGTTTGTTGAATAAACAATTGCATTAGAAAGTCTGAGCCAGATAGGTTCCTATATCTTCTTTTATCTCCTTCCCCTCTTCACTTCACAGAAGTGTGTCTTAAAGAAGTGCCTTCTGTTTTGAAAATGAATTTAGTGATAAAGTCTTTAATTAAGGGTCTTTCCTATCTGGGCGGTGAGTGAGAGTGTTTTGTGAGAAGGAAAGGTCGTTCTAGCCTCCTAAATTAGAATTTGGAATGCGTTCTTCAATGCATTCCAAAAATGGGGAAAAAAAGTATGTATTGGTTAAGTGTAACTGAAATAATGCAATTGATACTATGTTTCTGGGCACATAGATTAAAGAGACTATTGAGGACTCTGGAAACCAAATCACCATTACTGTGATTTCTATAGAAAAATGTTTACCAAACTTCAAAATAAATATACAAAAGATTTACAATAAGTTTTTAAATATAACATATCCATAACTCGGATTCCAAACACGCAGCTGAGATAAATATAAGGGGAATTATTTTATTACAGTGGATTCTTTATTAAAAACCATCAAAGGTGTTTATAACCAAAAAATTTGCTGAAAACATTAAGGATTTTATATGATTTCATAAATACTGTTTCTGTCAGGTTTTCCAAATATGTGTTATATTAAGTGCAATATCCTTACCTCACGTTCAGTTTTGTAAGGTTCTAGTATCTAGCTTAAATATAATTTTTTGAATGTTATGTCTTAGCCCATATTGAGAAACAGCTCTTTGCCTACACCTATAGACTAAGATAATTATACATTTTAAATCTTTAAACAAGTTTGATCTGACTTTTGTTTAAAATTGTGGCAAAAGTCAAAACTAGTTCTCGTTTGGTACACAGCTCATACCCTGTACTCATTTTTAATTTTTAAAAAATTTGTTTCCTTTGAGAATATCAGAAATATCAGGCATCATTTTTGTGAATAATTTTCCAGATGTTGCCCCACCAGTTATCGGTATAAATGCGTTTGCAGGAAAGTTTAATTGGTGCTGTTAATTCAACTCAGGATCCTGTTTATTTTCCTAATTGCTGCCAGACATTGAATGGGTGGTGAATATATTAGAAACCTCCTGTTTTTCTGAACCTTTACCTTACCCACTGGCAATTTTGTTAGGGAGAAAATCTGCTTCTCATTTATTTTATCTACCTTGAAAGCACTTGCATAAGCTCTAGGAACATTATTCCTGAAGCTAGTACTTGAGAAACTTTTTCCTCTTGCATCTCCCTGTATGACAATGCCACCTCATTCCATTTATCACAAATGCATGACAACTACTATTAATAGGTGTATATTATGTAACAGTACTATTCTCGTGACAAAAAAGATGTACTTTCAAGTTTAATAATTGAACGTTGTGAGATACTCACTAGAAGCTCTGCACCGTGATAAGAGATGTTGTTCTGTCAGGGGCAGGAAGTCCAATGTGTGAAGGGATGGTAGCACACCTAACAGGACGAGTACTGCACTACAGATGCCACGTGATGGCCTTGAGTATGGAGGAGATGTGGGACATGAGAGTGGCTATTCAACATGTTCCACTGTATAAATCTAAGAAGATTTTTGTTTCATGTTTTACCCTATAAATACCTGAGACATTAGGTAAGAAGAAATAATTTTAATATCTTTTTTTTTTTGCACACACTATTTATTTCTCCTCATTTCAATGTTTTCTATTTTTGAAGTGGTACCTTCAAAGAAAGAATTTTCTCTTCTCCTTGCCTCTCTCCCACCTCTACCAGATAAAAATGTTTGCGAGATAGTTAAAAATAATACATCATCCCTGTTTTATTTCAGGTACTCAATACCTTTTATTGTTGTCTTTTCCGTTCTGAAAGGGAAGCATAACTGCAATGACTAACTTGGCTACCTGGTTCGTGTCTACCCAATTAAGTTGTACCAACAAATTCAGTGTTTCCTCAGATTTCAGAGGAGTTTATTAGAGGAACTTTAATAAACGATTCACTAACTTAGTATCACATTTACTTTTTGATGATTTGTTACAATTTTGTTGACTTTCTTATTTTGGTCCTTTCTTGTTTTCTGTGACTCAGTATACTCTCCATACCTTATTATGAAAGAATTATTGCCTCCACCTGCCTCCATGCTTAAATCTTCACCCAGCTCCCTTTCATTCTGGAACTATGACAATATTACACCCTTCCTATCACTTCTTGTCATAGTTCCAAAGAAAGGTCGGATATTTCTATGATCTTGGGAGGGTAACTTCACCATCTGGCACTTGTGATTTTTATTTGTAAAAACTGAGGTGGGCACTGTTTGACACTTAGAGTCCATTCAAGGTTTAAAGATCAATCTATATTCTACTCTACATTACCTGTATTTTCCAATTTTCCATAAACTCTTTCTATTAGACTATATAATTGATACTAACTTCAGTCAGGAATGCTGCCATTTTCAGTAATCCCAAAAGCTTAATATTTTATTGCCTAGTTTAATCAGTAGACTCTTTAATAGATACTGATAATTTATAGTCAGCATTTCTTTAATTTTTTTTGTTTTTTGTTAGCAAATATTCATGTATTAATATTATTTCACATATACCATTTCTAGTTGATGCAAATGAGTAATTTATACTTTCTTAGGTTCCACTCCCTCCCTTCTTATTTCTAAACTCTTGGTAGAATCTTGCCCTTATTTCAGAAAATAATTTTTTTATAGGCCTCCTGTTTTTATTCATTGTGCTAATTAGATTTTCAGAGTCCTGTATTTTTGTGTTATGATTTAATAAAAATATACAATCTTTCTCTTAAACACACATATATATTATATAAGTCTTACAGAGACATATTCAGGTTGTGCTTTTATTTTTGCAACAGTAACAATCTTAATATAAAATAAATCACTTCCTTTCCCCTGCATATGTCAGTGCTTACCACTTGTGTCATTTTCTTCACACCCTTTCACTTTAGAAACAGATGTTATATGCCAACTGGAAGAAAAAATGCTAGCAGGCATTTGCAGACCACCTGGCTACCTGAACAGGGTTTTCTGCTCCGATGGCTGGTTTTTCCACTTTTGTGACATACTTAGCCTTGCTTCTTGTTCAGCCCTATAATAATTTCCAATGGCCAAAACCAACTGACTTTGTGCAGAGGAATTAAAGAGGGATGTGATGGATTATGTCACAGGACACCGAGCCATGTTGACCCTTCCCTACTCAACATTTAGCCTGAAGAATGTTAAATGTTAAATACCTGCATGTCAGCAAAGTTTCTTAAGGTTACAGATACAATAGCAAAGTATTGCAAAGAAATAAGATAGCTCTGAAAATGCTTTGTGAAGCTTGTGACTGACATATGCCCAAGTACCCAAGGGATAGAACAGTTGGTTTATGTAGTGTGGATAATTGTGCTCTGTGTATACAGCATGAGCACTCCTCCCTGATGACAGAAAGTTTGAATGTGATTTTGTCTTTCTTCCTCTCTTACTTTCTTTTAATCATCTCTATTTCTATTAAGACATCTTCCCAGTTTCCAAAGCTCACATCCTTAGTAATAATTCCAATTGTTTCTCCTCTGTTGTTCTCTGTATCCAGTTAGTCACCAAATTCTTTTTTTTTTAAATTAAAGTTTATTGGGGTGACAATTGTTAGTCAAGTCACATAGATTTCAGATGAACAATTCTGTATCACGTCATCTATAAATCCCATTGTGTGTTCACCACCCAGAGTCAGTTCTCCTTCCATCACCATATATTGGATCCCCCTTACCCTCATCTCCCACCATCCACCCCCCTTTACCCTATGGTAACCACTAAACTATTGTCTGTGTCTATCAGTTTTTGTTTCTCATTTGTTTGTCTTGTTCTTTTGTTGTTTTTGGTTTATATACCATATATCAGTGAAATCATATGGTTCTCAGCTTTTTCTGTCTGATTTGTCTCGCTTAGCATTATACTCTCAAGATCCATCCTTGTTGTCACAAATGGTCCTATTTCATCTTTTCTTACCACCGAATAGTATTCCATTGTGTATATATACCACAACTTCTTTATCCATTCATCTATCGAAGGACATTTTGGTTGTTTCCATGTCTTGGCCACCGTAAATAAAGCTGCAATGAACATTGGGGCACACTGGTATTCATATATAAATGTTTTCAGATTTTTGGGGTAGATATCAGGAGAGGGATTGCTGGATCATATGGTAATTCTATTCGTAATTTTTTGAGGAACCTCCACACAGGTTTTTTGAGGAACCTCCACATATCAGCTGCACCAGTCTGCATTCCCACCAACGGTGTATGAGGGTTCCTTTTTCTCCACAGCCTCTCCAACACTTGTTACTATTTGTCCTGTTGATGATAGCCATTCTATCTGGGGTGAGGTAATATCTCATTGTGGTTTTTATTTGCATTTTTCTGATGATTAGTGATGTTGAGCATTTTTTCATATGTCTATTTGCCATTTTATGTCCTCTTTATGGAAATGTCTCTTCAGGTCCTCTGCCCATTTTTCAATTGGGTTGTTTGTTTTTTTTGTTGTTGAGTTGCATGAGTTCCTTGTATATTTTGGATATTAGCCCCTAATCGGAGGCACTGTTTGCAAAAATCTTCTCCCTTTCGATTGGCTACCTGTTTATTTTGTTGATGGTTTCTTTTGCTGTGCAGAAGCTTTTAAGTTTGATATAGTCCCATTCATTTATTTTAGCTTTTACTTTCCTTGTCTTTGGAGTCAAATTCATAAAATGCTCTTTGAACCCAAGGTCCATAAGTTCAGTACCTATGATTTCTTCTATGCAGTTTATTGTTTCAGGTCTTATGCTTAAGTCTTTGATCCATTTTGAATTAATTTTGGTACATGAGTCACCAAATTCTTTGAAATCACTTTCATATCCTTTCTTTCTTTTAAACTTTTATTTATTTTTAAGTGTGTTTGTCCAGGACCCAAGTCAAGCAGTTGTTTCAATCTAGTTGTAGAGGGTGCAGCTCACAGTGGCCCATGTGGGGATCAAATTGGCAACCTTGTTGTCAGGAGCACCGTGCTCTAACCAACTGAGCTAACCAGCTGCCCTCATATTCTTTCTTATATGTATTACTTTCCTGGAATATGGTTATATTTCTTTAATTCGTAGTTCTCTGTCCAGTTTTGTGGCTATTCAGGTATACCTTCATGCCACTATATTATCTCAAAGTTTAACTCTGATATCATTTTATTTGTTTGAGAACTATAGTATGCAGACTAGAGAGTCCAAGGTATTTGAGTTCTGACTCTATTATGTGTGACTTTAGGCACCTTAAACTCTCTTTGCCTCAGCTTACCCAACTGCAAAATAAGAATACTAACAGTGCCTCTGCTAGAGTTTGTTAGGTTTAAGTGAACTGGTATATTTAGAGCCCTTAGAAAAGTTCCTAGCACACACCCAGCACAAGATGCGTCTTTCTTTTCTTTTCTTGTTTAGAAACTACCAATGGGTTCCTATTAACTCTAGGACACCTTATCAGAATAGCTAAGGTTCCTTGAGGTCTATTCTGATATTGTGATCCAAAACATACACAAATTAGAGTCTGGATGAGAGGTGATGCTGGTGAAAGGTAAATTGCCTTTTCAGATACTAAGTAGCTAGTTTGGACAACAATGGAAAGATACAATGCTAATAAACACTTCTTTGGAATACAGATAAGAAAATGCTTGTCTGCTAGCTTTTTTGGCTCATTATATGTATGGTACTGTTTTCACTATTGATTGTATTGGGAGCACAGCACTTAGAATTTCATTGAAAATGTATTTCAAATGTTCACATCACAGTTATTTCAAAAGTTTAGCTGTTAGCCTCTCCCACTACACTGTGCAACCTTAGGGCTTGGCCACATGATATTCCTATCAACAAACCTCTTACGAAGCACAATGCACAGCATAGAGTAAGTGTGCTGAGGATGCCATTATCAAAAGTTTGAGGAAGTAGCCACTTGAGCTTTCTTACCTTGCCAATAGATTTTTTGTTTTGTAAAGTGTCTTCATATATATTTACTTTAAGATGTAATGGAGTTGATTGTAAAAGGTACTGTGTAGGGAACTATCTTTTCCTCTGCAGGTATTACAGCAAGATTTGGGCGTGGGGATAGCACAATGACTGTAATTTAAGCTACTGCATTAGTCCTTACGAAGCGTCTGTCCGTATGGTAATTATGACTTCCCTAGAATGAGTCAGGGTTGTTTATGTTTTCATAAATCAAGCAGCTGCAGCAGAACAGACAGACTCCATATTAGCACTTCCTCCTAAGACCATTAATGTGCTTAAAAGATTTTCGCAAATTTCTCTTGAATTTAAGTTGTCTGTTAAAAGCGATAGTTTTATGAGACTGCCACGTGGAAAATGTCCTTCACTCTCAGATTTTCCATTTGTGATATAAATCCACATTTAGCACCATTTTTAGAGGCATTAAAGTTGATATAATAACCCCCAGCTGAGTTTGATAAAAGGAGAGTTTAATTTACAGGTAAAGTATGGTTATATGAAATGACAGCTAAGGAAGTTATGAGTAAGACTTGGGAAAAAATACACACTAACTGGTTGATAATTTATTTCCTGCATTCAGTCTTCTGACTTTACAGGGAAAGTCCTGCTATAACAAATGCTAGTCTTCCAAGACTTTCTTTAACATAATAAATAGACTGTTTTGAAATCACATTGAAAATGTGGAAATACATCCGTGTTTTAAATACCTTTCATTAAAATTATTAGGTATCTTGAGGTGAATATTTGTAATAATTGATGCAGAGTATATAATTGTATGTACATATATGTATGACTGTTGATGGGATTTGATCATGCCATCTTTGCTGAATGATTTTATATCTCAGGGCTCAGTTTTATAAGCCACAAAATGGGACTCTCCAACTCCATCATGACTTTTTAGACAAGAAAATTTGAAAAAGAGGTATATATATATATATATATATATATATATATATATATATATCAGAAATCAAAGATTCCCATTTAGAAAAAAAGAGAGTATGGTTAAAAAATTATAATAATAAGAGTATGCTTTCGTGAATATGCAATTATGTGATTTAGAAAACAAATGTTTTTCTTTCCTTCTTCCTGTTCCTTCTCCTCCTTCTCCTCTTCCTTCTTCTTTCTTCTTCTTCTCCTTTCTTTCTTTCTTTTTTTTTTTTTTTGCTAGAAAGGAACTAAATGTCAATAAAATGTTTTCCCCTTATTTTATAGGTGAAAACCTGGAAAGCACAGAGGTTAAATTAATTTTCTGTGGTCATATATCGACAAAGAATAAAACTGGCACTTGAAAGCCAGCTTGAAGTTCTAACTTCAAGGTCATTGCCCTTTCTGTTACGTTAAGACCTGGGGTCAACATTATACTAAAGATGGGATAAATGAGTTCTCTAAAACATTAGTGACATAGCAGTCAGAAAAAAAAAAAAATAATAAGACAATGGGTACAAAATGCCAAACTGAATTATGCACTTTATTACTTTTCTTTTTATAAAATACAAATATCTAATTACTATGTTGTACATTTGAAATTAATACAATATTGTATGTCAATTATAATTTTTAAAAATTTAAAATACATTCTATTTCTATGATATATTACTAGCTTTCATCTGATTTATTCTTTTATGCTTTTGTATTTTCAAAATATGTTAAAATTACCCAAATGTGCCTACCAAGTACTATAGCAAGTATGATTAATCTTGATTGAATCAAGCATAACATTTTGTCATATTTAGGATGTATGCCCAAATCTGTATTAGCACATATAAATTTAAAATTCAAAATATATGTCCTGTTTATTCTTAGTGTTGATTAAAACAATAAATGCAATGATTATTTCAACATATAGTCTCAACTGACCATCAAGTAGGAGGGTAAATGTAATAAATGTCTTTAGGAGTCAGCAGTTTTTGAGGAAGTGCTTTAAGGCAAGACAGAAACTACTAGGATGGTTGCGAGTGATTAAAAGACATGGTGACCACCAGACCCGGCCTCTCCCAACCCTGGGTGGCTTCTCCTCAGTTTTTCTCTCTCCCTCTCTAGCCCCTCACCCCAAATTCTCCTCAGTCCTCTTGTCACTTACTGTGACTCTAGGCTTCCATTTCAGGCCATACATGATGAACACATACTTATGAGGATTGTCAATCAAATCTGTTCTTCTGTTTGCTTCACCTTATCCTTTTCAACTTGTTCAAAATACCCCTTCCCAACTGACACTGAACCTAACACCTTGTGCTACCTTCTGGTATCCATGTACGTCTCTTTTATCATAGGCTCTCTGGCTTCTGACCTTTAGCTTTCCCCGAGCCTCGAACTGTGTGTTTTTCCATACCTAGTATTGACCCACAGATTTGTTCTGAATATATCTTCCTGCCTGCCTTGACTAAGATTCTCCAATCCTTGTCCTAAATTCACAATTGGCTGCATTCCATGATTCAGCAGAATATTATTGAGTATTTTTTCCTCAATGGAGTTGAAGAGAAAAAGATTCAATATCTTATAATTGTAACAATATTAATTACATTACAGTGGTGCCTCGGTTTTCGAACGTAATCCATTCTGTTCGAGAAGTCTGTTCGAGTTCTGAAATGTTCGAAAACCGAGGCATGGTTTCCCCATAGAAAGTAATGCAAAATGGATTAATCCGTTCAGACTTTTAAAATTAACCCCTAAAACTTCAAATTTAGCATGAATTTTACTATCTAATCATACCATAGATCCATTAAATTTATGGTATTTTTAATGAAATGTTCGTCAACGGAGATGTTCGAAAACTGAGGTACTACTGTACACAAATATTTATATTTTGTAATCATAATATACATTGCAATAGTTTTACAATGGCCTAAGTATTTAGCAGCCTGTTTTCTTAAAAACAGTGGTCATTCACAGAGCACTTATGTGCCAAGCACAGTAAAAGTTAATTTATGCATATCATTTCCTTTAATCATAGCATTATGACTTGTAGATACCATGGCCAATGTTTCAAATTAGGATACTGAAGCTGGGAAGGGTTAAATTGTTTAACTTAGTTCTCATAGCTATCAAGAGGCAAAGCCAGGATTTGAATGTAAGTGTACTGGGCTCAACAGTTACATTGTGATATATACGAGGTCAGACAATTAAGTTTGCTAATTTGTTGCAATGATGTTGCTAACTTTTTTTTTATCAGAGGGATTATTCATCATGAATTTGTACCAATTGGATGAACAGTAACCAAGTTTACTATTTGGAAGTGGCAAAAATGCTGGGTGGGAAGGCTAGATAAGCTGAACTTGTCACCAACAATTCATGGCTTTTGCATCACAACAATGCATCAGCTCACAAGGCACTATCTGTGAGGGAGTTTTTAGCAAGTAAACAAATAACTGTATTGGAACACCCTCCCTACTCACCTGATCTGGCCCCCAATGACTTCTTTCTTTACCCCCAAATAAAGTATATATTGAAAGGAAGACATTTTGGTGACATTCAGATAATCAAGGATAATACAATGACAGCTCTGAGGGCCATTCCAGAAAAAAGAGTTGCAAAATTGTTTTAAAGGGTGGACTAGGCACTGGCATTGGTTCATAGCTTCCCAAGGGGAGTACTTCACAGGTGACCATAGTGATATTCAGCAATGAGGTATGTAGCACTTTTTCTAGGATGAATTCATGAACTTAATTGGCAGACCTCGTATAACATATACTATTGCAGTACCACCCAAGTAAGTGTTGGTCTAACTCACAGGATAAATTTATATCCAGTTATTGCGTCTCCTATGAGTACACTATGTTAGTGAACTTTGGTAATATAGTGCATCCCTATACCTTTTTTGCCAGGTCATTGGGTGGCTATTAGAACATCCTATTGACAATATTTATTAATAACTAAAAGTGTATATCATTGTAAATTTCAAAAATTTACATGGATGCATTGATATTCAAATAGTGAAAAATGGGCTCAGGCCGTTTTCTATATAGAATGTGCTATGACAGTGACAGAACCAAAGCACAACATTGATCATTTCTTGATTAGTTTTTGATCAAGGATTTTAGGTTGGAGTTTATGAGCCCTCACGAAGTTTAGGTGTTCTCTGAATCACCTGAAAAAAATGGTTGTATATGTGTGTGTATGTGTATTCCATGGAAAGTTTTAATAGATATATTTATCTATAGATATATCCATTTTTTCTATATAAACATGTATTCATATTAGTATATTCTTTTTTGCTGATATATTCATCCAAATCTCAAAGTGGACTGAGTTCTCAAACAGGGTTAGAGCCAATAGGTCACTCTCCAAAAACCCACTATTAGGTAGAAATCAATTTCATCATTATGTTTGTTAAGTATAATCAACCAGCAATGAGGCTACTAAAATATATTATCACTTAGCTGCCTTTTTCTTCTTTATATGCAATCAAATAATACGCTATTTTAATAGTTGACTTTTGAAATCATTATATGAACATAAATTCCATCAATCCAGGAATCTTTCCTAGCAAGAAAGTAAGATTACGTGGCTGGAAGAAAAAAAAACAACAAACCTTTTTTACCTCCTCTACTGCTAGACCATGGTGGTGTTGTGTCTGAACCTTTAATCAGGTGCTCACAAGTATTTATGTTATTCGTAGCCTCAGTTAAATCTTAGAATGAGAAACAGAAATTTCAGAATTTGATTTGCTGGTAGATACTGAAGAAAAGAGGTGCGTGTGTGTGTGTGTGTGTGTGTGTGTGTGTGTGTGTGTGTGTGTATCTGTGTAAGTGTGTATGTGTGCATGTGTGTTTTTGTTAGTGCAGGGAAGAGAAAGGAGAGAGTAGAATAGAGTAAGTAGATAAAGAAAAGAGAAAAGATGGTCTAATACTATAGACAACCAAAGAACTTCTATGAATAGAGATTAAATTTTAACTTGTTTGCTTTCTCATCAACAATGTGACAATATGTACAACTAATATTTATTGGGCGCTTACTTTGTGCCCATGTATTGTGCTAATGCAATGTGTTGTCTCATTAACTCCTTACTATAATTATTTGAGGTAGTGCTATCATTTTACAAGTATGTGACCAAAATCATACAAGCAGTATGTAGTACACCCAAAAGCTAGATTTGTATCCTTATCCATCCCCTTCATATTCTTCTGTAAATCCCCTCGCTCATCTACTTGCAGCATGTCTGTGCTACACATGAAGTAGTAGCAATGTGCATGTGTGCATGTGTTTGTTAACTTGTGGTTGAAACTAAGGCAAATGGTTGAGTTCTCTATTTGCATGGATTCCAGTGCAGAAATAATTACTCTGAGAAATAATGAAAGAAAAAAGATCCTAGCACACAGAAATTTGGAGTCAGAAACCTGAAACCAGAGATGACCAAGATAGTGTAAACTCTGGAGTTCCCAGAAATCCTGTTGAGTGTTTGAGATTTTCCATAAGGCATGGACTGAATAAAATCTATCTTTATGTTAAGGGGTAATATTACCTCAGCTGACATCTGAGTTCTTGTTGGAGTTGAACTTGGTTTTTGAGAACTTATGTTTATCTTTACTAATGATCTAGTTAATAATCTTTTCTGTATTTTCAGGCAATTTTGCTTCAATATTGCCTGGGTTATAGTTTGAGAAATGATACCATTACTCTTTTCTATATGTAGTATATTACCTATCTCTCGGTTTGAGAAAGGTAATCATACGTCCCAGTTTGCTCCAAATAGTCTTTGTTTATGTCTTCTGTCCTAGAAAAATTATTAATAGAGTCCTAGTCTGTACAATAAATTACATGGTCACCCTATCTTTTAGCACAATGTCTATTTCTTATTATCTCTGAAGGATTCCTAAAAGCAGTTTATCAGCCTCATCTTCCAAGTTTTCTAAGTTCACAATGATGCAATCCAATTTGACAAAAGATATGAATTCATTACTCTTAATGTAATTTCTCAGACATATGACTATCATATATCTATAATTGACTGTAAGGCAGATGTGATAGAATACTTCCCCTATACTTCTCTAGAAAGAACAGAATAGACTAATGAATAAAATGTGGGCAGTGGTTACAGTGATACCTGGGCTCAATTCTCAGCTTTGGTAATAATTGTGTGAATTCCAGAACTTACTTTTGAACCACTATTCTTTGACTCTCTATTTCTTTATCCTTAAAATGAAAATACTTCAATAAACAAAGTCAATAAGGCTGTTGTCAAAGGTTCAATTTGGCATTATATGAAATGATTAGCATTATGTATGACACAGGTAGGAATAGGCTTTGATAAATGGTCACTTTCTTGCTGCTATTACCGTCTACTTGGTATTGAAGAAGTACCCTTTAATATCAAACAGGTAATGGGTGAGCTACATTTGGCTCAAGCAAAAAATGAACTTCCTAACTAAATGATCCTGACACTTGTATTCACTATATTTTAAGATATAAAAATACATTCTTAGTCTAAAACAGTAATAAGTAAGCTCTACCATTGAAGTAAGTAATGAAAAGTGACATATTGGAAAATTCAGAAACAGAATTCACAAATAAATATTAAACTATCCACACATAGTTTGATGTTTGTTTGAAAGCATTTTTTTCTGTTAGAAACTAATCTGCTTTGAAAAATATTTCCTCAATTTTGAAACTATATTCTCAATTTGTAAATCTCTCCCTCTCATTTGATTCTCAAATTTTCAGATAAATGGAGGTACTTTTATTTCTGTTGGGTTTCTTTTCTTTCTTTCTTTCTTTTTTTTTTTTTTTTTTTTACTTCATTGAGGTTTAATTTACATACTTTAAATTCATCCACTTTAAGCATACAATTTAATGATTTTTCACTAAATTTATCAAATTGTACCAACATCATCATATTCCATTTTAGAATTTTTTCATCATCCCAATAAGAAGTTTCATATTATTTTATCGTTAACCCCAATTCCCATTCCAGGCCCCAGGCAAAAAAAAAAAAGTTGGTTTTTAAATAAGAATTGTACCGAAAATCTTCCTCATTACAAGGCCAGTCTGATCAGGAGCAACATTAGAAAGAGGATATGACTCTCTTTCACCAAGAAATGAATTGGAGTGAAAGAAGATTCACATCTACATTAGGTGGCAGAGGAGAATGGGAAAGTGCTGTGGACAGGGAAGTTCAAGATGGCACCACTCGATTGGAATGTAACAGAAACTCATGTCCACACAGCGTAGCAAGAATCTGAAGACTTTCAGTGGAAGCCTCTCCTCCAGTGATTACAGAAGCCTCAGCATTGTCTCATAATGCTTTGAATATAACATTATGATTTTTAAAATATTTCAAAATTGGTCAAGCCTATAAATTACCATTCAACCTATATAATACGTTTTGATTCTACTTATAGCAGCTACATTTGTTCTTTTCCTGAACATTTCCTGTTGACAAAATGGCAGAGTGTGTGTGTGTGTGTGTGTGTGTGTGTGTGTGTGTTTGCGGGGGGGAGAACCCTTTAATTTTGGAAGCAAAAAACTTGAATCCTGATTTAACTTTCACTTTTCAATACCAGAGTTATTCATTCTTTGTTAGAAATTTTTTGGTGGTATTCAAATGTGAAAAGAACTTTGCCATTTAGAACATTTATAATCATCTCTCACTTGGACAACTCCTAGTAGCATCCTAACTCATTGCCTCTACTCTTTCTGACTCAAGCATCCAAGATGCTTTTTAAAAACACGATTCGATACCATGCTGTTTCGATTTCTATAGTCTTTAGTATGATTTGATGTCAGATCGCATGATACCTTCTACTTTGTTCTTATTTCTCAAGATTGCTGTGGCTATTTGGGGTCTTTTATGATTCCATATAAATTTTAGGATTATATGTTCTAGTTGTGTGAAAAAAGTCATTGGTAATTTGATAGGGATTGTGTTGAATTTATACATTGCCTTAGGTAATATGGACATTTTAACTATATTAATTCTTCCTATCCATGAGCATGGTATGTGTTTCCTTTTATTTGTATCTTCTGTAATTTCTCTCTTCAATGTCTTATAATTTTCTGAGTACAGGTCTTTTACTTCCTTGGTTAAATTTATTCCTAAGTATTTTATTGTTTTTCAAGCAATTGTAAATGGGATTGTTTTCTTAACTTCTGATAGTTTGTTATTGGTATATACAAAGGAACTGATTTCTGAATATTAATTTTGTATCCTGCTACTTTACTAAATTCATTTATCAGTTCTAACAGTTTTTTTTTTTTTGGTGGAATTTTTGGGGTTCTCTCTATATAGTATTATGTCATTTGCATATAATGACAATTTTATTTCCTCCTTTCCAATTTGTATGTCTTTTATTTCTTTTTCTTGCCTGATTGCTGTGACTAGAACTTCCAGAGCCATGTTGAATAAAAATGGTGAAAGTGGGCAAACGTCCTGTTCCTGATTTTAAGGGCAATGCTTTTAGCATTTCCCCATTGGCTATGATGTTAGCTGTGGGTTTATCACATATGTCCTTTATTATGTTGAGATATTATCCCTCTATTCTCACTTTCCTAAGAGTTTTTTAAATAAATGAATGCTGGATTTTGTCAAATGCTTTTTCTGCATCTATTGATATGACCATATGATTTTTATTTTTCATTTTGTTAATGTGGTGTGTCATGTTAATTGATTTGAGGATATTGAACCAAACTGGCATACCAGGAATGAATACCACTTAGTTGTGGTTTATGGTCTTTTTAATGTATTGTTGAATTCGGTTTGCTAATATTTTGTTGAGGATTTTTGCATCTATATTCATTAGGCATATCGGCCTATAGTTTTCTTTTTTTTAATGTCTTCTGGTTTTGGGATCAGAGTGATAGTGGATCATAACATGAGCCTGAGAGGCTTCCTTCCTTCTGAATTTTTTGGACTACTTTGAGAAGAATAGATTATAATTATTTTTTGAATGTTTGGTAAAATTCACCTGTGAAACCATCTGGTCCAGGGTTTTTGTTTGTTGGGAGCTTGTTGATTACCGATTCAACTTTGTTGGTAATAATTGGCCTTTTCAGATTTTCTGTTTCTTCTTGATTCAGCCTCAAAGATTGTATGCTTCAAGAAATTTATCCATTTCTTCCAGATTGTCTAATTCGTTGGCATATATTTTTGTTTTTGTTTTTTATATTTTTGTGGTGTCTGTTGTCATTTTCTTTCATTTCTGATTTTATTAATTTGGGTCCTCTCTTTTTCTTGATGAATCTGGCTAAAGGTCTGTCAACTTTATTTATCTGTTCAAAAAACCAGCTTTTGGTTTCATTGATCTTTTGTGGGGTTTTTTTTTTTGGTCTTTTTTTCATTCATTTCCACTATGATCTTTATTATTTCCTTCCTTGTACACCCTTTGGGCTTATTTTGCTGTTCTTTTTACAGTTCTCTTACGTGTAAAGATAGACTTTTGATTTGAGATTTTTCTTGTTTCTTTAGGTATGCGGCCTGCATTGCTAGGAATTTCCCTCTTAGGACTGCTTTTGGTGCATCCCATAGAATTTGGGTAGTTGTTCTTTCATTTTTGTTTGTCTCAAAGTATCTTTTGATTTCTTCCTTGATCTCATGTTGACCCATTCATTATTTAGTATGATGTTAGTTAGCTTCCATGTATTTGTGTGTTTCTCAGTTTTTTTCTTGTAATTGATTTCTAGTTTCATAGAACTTTGGTCAGAGAAAAGGCTTGATATAATTTCAATTTTAAATTTTATTGAGATTTGTTTTGTACCTACCATGTGGTCTATCTTGGAAAATGTTCCATGTGCACTTGAGAAGAATGTGTATTCTGCTGCTTTGGGCTGCAATGCTCTAAAAATATCAATTAAATCCAACTGATCTAATATGTCATTTAAGGTCTCTGTTTCCATTTTGATTTTCTGTCTGGAGGATCTGTCAATTGGTGTCAGTGGGGTGTTGAAGTCCCCTACTATGATAATGTTACTGTTGATCTCTGTCTTTATGTTGGTCAATGTCTGTTTTATATATTTAGGTGCTCCTATGTTGGGTGCATAGATGTTTACTAGGGTTATGGCCTCTTGTTGGATCGATGCCTTTATTATTATGTAGTGTCCTTCTTTGGCTATGGTAATCAAAATGGCATGGTACTGGCATGAAAACAAACACATAGATCAATGAAACAGACAGAGAGCCCAGAAATAAATCCATGCCTATATGGTTATTTAATCTATGACAGTGGAAGCAAGAATTAACACTGAGGTAAAGACAGTCTATTTAATAAATGGTGCTCGGAATACTGGACAGACACATGCAAAAAATGAAGCTGGACTACCTTCTTACACCAAAATAAATTCAAAATGGATTAAATATTTAAATGCAAGACCCAGAACCATGAAACTCCTAGAAGAAAATGTAGGAAGTAAATTTGCAGACATTACCCTTAGTAATACTTTACTTTTATATGCCCCCCAGGCAAGGGAAGCAAAATGAAAAATAAACATGTGGAATAACATCAAAATACAAATTTTTTTCACAGCAAAGGAAACCATCAATAAAACAAAAAGACATCCGACTGAATAGGGAAGATATTTGCCATTGACACATCTGATAAAGGGTTAATATCCAAAATTTATATATATAAAAAAAAGTATACAACTCAACACCAAAAAAACAACCCAGTTAAAAAATGGACAGAGGACATGAAGAGACATTCTCTAAAGAGGACATATAGATGGCCAACAAACACAAGAAAAAATGCTCAACCTCACTAATCAATACAGATGAACATAAACACCACAGTGATATACCACCTCACCCTGGTCAGAATGGCTATCATCAATAAATCAACAAACAACAAGTGGCGGCGAGAGTGTGGAGAAAAGGGAACCCTCATATACTGTTGGGATTGCAGATTGGTGCAGCCATTATGGAAAACAGAACCTCAGAAAATAGAAAATTTAACTACCTTATGACTCAGCAATTCCACTCCTGGGTATCTATCTAAAGAAACACAAAACACTATTTCAAAATAATATATGCGTTCCTATATTTATTGCAGTTCTATTCACAGTAGCCACGACATGGAAACAACCGAAAAGTCCATCAATAGATGATTACATAAAGAAACTGTGGTACGATTATTCAATGGAGTATTACTTGAACGTAAAGAAGAATGAAATATTACCATTTGTAACGACATGGATAGATCTAGAGAATATTATGCTAAGTGAAATAAGTCAGATAAAGAAAGACAAATACCATACGATCTCACTTATATGTGTAATCTAAAGAACAGAATAAATGAACAAACAAAACAGAAATAGACTCAGAGATATAGGGAGAAAAAAACTGATGGTTGCTAGACTGTGAGGGGGAGAAGGTAAAGGGATTAGAAAGTACAAATCAGTAGTCACAATATTGTCATGGGAAGATGAAATACAGTTAGAGGAATATAATCAATAATGGTGTAAAGATTATGTAGAGTGCCAGATGGGCACTAGACTTAGTAGGGAGACCACTTCATACACTGGCCACTGTGCTATACACTTGAAGCTGAAGTTGAATAATATTGAATGTCAACTATAATTATATACATACATACACACACACACACACACACACTCAGTCGCATAGATAGTCACAGGATATGGAGTACAGCATTGGGAATATAGTCAATGGAATTGTAACAGCTATATATGATGTCAGACAGTTAGTAGATTGGAGGAGGTTATCACTTTGTGAGGGGTGTAAATGTCTAACTATTACATTGTTTTGTACATCTGAAACTAATTAAAAAAAAGTACTACTTAAAATTCTCCGGTACCTTCCCATTGAGAATAAAATCCAAAATTCTTTCCAAAGTTATATGTGCACACATATAATTTTATGTGTGTCCACATTTCCAATCTTACCATATTAACTTTGCTCATATCCTGCAGCCACAGTGGCCTTTTTCTCTTCTCTTCTCTTCTCTTCTCTTCTCTTCTCTTCTCTTCTCTTCTCTTCTCTTCTCTCCTCTCCTCTCCTCTCCTCTCCTCTCCTCTCCTCTCCTCTCCTCTCCTCTCCTCTCCTCTCCTCTCCTCTCCTCTCCTCTCCTCTCCTCTCCTCTCCTCTCCTCTCCTCTCCTCTCCTCTCCTCTCCTCTCTTCTCTTCTCTTTTTTACCTCAACAAGATCTTGGGTCTTCTTTTATTTTCATGCTAATAATTATTGATTGTTTATATTCTTCACTGAATATAAAGTTCCTGAGAGCAGGAATCATGTTTGTTTTATTCCCTGCTACACTATAAGTACCTGTGACAGTGTCCGGCACACAGTAGATATTAATAAAAAAACATTAAATGAACCTGCTTTCTGTACACACATTGGTTTCTCTCACAAATGGAAAAACAAATGAACAAAAAAACAGCTCAAGTATTTTTAAAATTTATATATTAATCTCAATTTAAATTCTACAATTTTGAAAAGCCCAAAATATGTTTGATGGGTGCAATCCTGGTATTGTGCTAGATTGAGTTAATGGTCCCTGTTGCAGTGATTTGTAACAGGCAATGTGATACATAAATTTGCTTTGGTGCTCTTAGCTCATCTATGTGTAAATTGTAACCCTTAAATAGCAGTAGAATAATACACAGAAGAAAAGTTACAGAAGAGATCTAGCCCCTAAGTATAAATGGGAAATATCGCATCTTAAGGCCTCCATGAGAATGCTCTAGATCTTTGGATGAAGACAATGAAAAGTTAGCATGAGCGGGACTCTGAGGAACATTTTATTTGGATGTGTCTGGAGTTTATTCAACGATATGTAATTATTATTTCTTATTAACATTTTCTATTAAGTTTTCATAGTTTTAATCTTCTTAAAAACTTGGCGCTATAATTATATCATGAACTTGGATAAGGCTGTTAGTGTTCTCCTAAGAAACATCGTGACGTATCTCTGGTGGCGAGTGCTACTCAGATTTCACATTGACTTTTCAAGCTGGCGTAGAGCTCAGACAGGGAAAGAGAGTAGCTGTGATAAGAAAATTAGGTGTCATTTTTCCATACACAGGAAAATAATTCTACAACATTTCTACCGTGGGAGATTTTGGATATTGAGTAACAAAGATGTATAAACAAATCATTTGAAGTGGTCTACCACTGATAAGAGTATAGGTATGTTCTTAAGAAACAGATAGAGGTGATCATACTTACCTTAGATTCACAATCCAAGTTGCCCAAATCTTATACCTTTCTTACCTCATTTCCATAGTTCGTGAGAATATCAAAAAGCATATCTCTATCTCTGTGAGTATGTGTGCATGTGTATGTATATATGTATTTATATGTGGGTACGGGGCTGTATGTATGTACACATATACACACATATATATGCATGTATAAATATATAAGAACGTCGTTTGTAATCATGTTGGGCCATATGACTAGTCCTGGCCAAAGGGCTGATATGGAATTACTATGCATCATTTCTGGATCAAGCAAACAAGAGTAGATTTGAATTCTTTATTTTTTTACCTTCCCTTCCCGCAGTGATGTAGCAGCCAAATACTCCAAATGGCATAGTTAAAAATGAAAGCCACCTGGACCCGTGACTCACCACTTGGAAAGTGGCTGCTCTGTATCAGTACAGTATGAGTAAGAAACACAATTTTATGTGTTAAGCTGCTGAGATTTTGGAACTTGTTGATTATTGCAGCATAATTTTACCAATCAAGAACTTGTCAGATACTGTTCAGCTTGTTCAAATTCAGTGCATTTAATATACGAGAGTTGTTGCACGGATGAGGTGAGAGAAGACACAGCAAACTGAAAGCAGTAGGATAGCTCAGAGATTCGCTATAGTAAGCTGATTCCCTTGGAACAGAAGGACAATGGGAGAAGACGGTATTAACCCGGAAGATAAGGCCATACAATGAAGTTTAGATCCAAGGGAAGTCCTGTCTGATAGAAATTGGAACAATAGAGGGAGGGGCTATCTGGTGGGAACTAGAAAGAGATACTACAGAGATCAACAACGATAGGATATCCACCATTCTTCCTTCTTCTCTTCCCCTATTCTGCTGTCTGGGTTTCGCATTGGCTGCTATCAAAAATCCAGAGGTAAAGGGAGCTGAGGACTGTAGTTCCTGTAATATATAGCAAAGCCAGGGAGAGGTGGTATGAAACTTAAAGCACATTGACTGCTGATTGGCTCAATAGCCTGGCCTATTCTAGTTAGTAGACTGACTGGGAGAGAGCACAGAGAAAGCGTGCGCTCGTCAGGTCTGAAAGATTCAACCTTCTCTGCCAGAAGAGAGCTGTGTCAGTAACCAATCAACTGTTTCCCCTTGATTTTGAAAAATTCCTGAAGGAGAGGGGAAAAAGAATGTTGGCATGAGGAGGAAGTGGAATAATGCTTCAACTTCTCCTAGAGGTGAATATGTTCCTCAGCTTTTGTTTCTCTTTTAACCCAGTGGGCTTCATAGCAATGCTTTAGCGAACTAGGAATGTTCATATTGCCTGAACACGATTTAATTCAGATTGACACTGCACCTAGTTAGAAGACCCATTTTTCAGCAGCAAGTTGAGGCTGTGTGACTTCTCACTAGTAAAATTAGGAAAAGTACTCAAAGGAAACTGATAGCTGGAAGATGGGCATTTTTAGTCTTCCATTTTTCCTCTTTCTTGTTATTTTAAATGCTGAACTGATGCTTGGAGCTGCAGTGGCCCTTTTCAACTGTAAAGTAAATCTCAAGTATGGGTGTCATATTGTTGGATAATAGATCAGAAAGAGAGAAGAGACCTGAGTGCCTGATGGACAAGGAGCCACCTAACCTGCCCTAGACTATGTTTCTCTGGAAGTCTGTCACATGAGCAATACATATAAATGTTTCAACACTTCCTACTTTGGTTTTATTTATTAAATACAGTCTAAATTAATCATTACTCACCTCCACCTTGCCAGAGCTTCAATCCATATTCCTAGTCCAAGAAGAAGAAGCATATTTCAAGTGATGAAATCTTTTACGCAGTGTGGCTGAACCCACAAAAGAAGGGTCTGAGATCTGCTACCAAACTGAGGGATTATTGAATGTATTGTATGGATCTCTAACAGAAAAGAATGAAGCAGGGTTGGATTCGGATATTCTGTGGTCAAGTCATGCATAGTAACAAACTGCTTTCCTTTCACATCTCTCTCTGACCTTCCCCTGTAAGACTTCAGAAATGAAGGTTTATCTAGTGGACTGACCAAGGATGGAATGGATGCTTCAGAGATGTTTCCAGCAGGCTACAAGAATCCCCTACATTAGTCCCACCGCAAATCCATCGTCCATCCTGCATGCAGGCTACAGCTGGCAAAGGAAAGGAAATACAGAGTTCAAAGTAAGGTGAGGAGGCTCATGGCCAAAAAATCCCATATGCGGAGACTACTTATGGCCTACCCCAGCCCATATGGAAGTTCACTGCTTTTACCATTTAGAGTTCCCAGGAGAGCCTGTCTGGAAGGAGAAATAAATCCCTATCCCTACTAACACCAGAGCCTGCTTGCTGCATGTGGGATATTACTCAGCAGGCGCAGCTGCCCTTGCTGTTTTATATAAACATCTGAGGCCTTTCCTAAAGCATGAGTCTCACTCTTTCTTTTGGAGCACTTCCCTCTTAATTTCAAGTTCGCTGCACGTAAATGATCTCCAGAAACTGATCCAAATGTAAATCATGTTAAAGCGTGAAAAGAGATGGTATTTGGGCCAGGACCCAGGATACCAACCCCTTGAATCCTTCCTTCAACCCACACTGCGCATATGCAATATGCCTGAGAGATATGTGCACAGAGGGCAAGGCCAAGCTAAGGCATATTATTCATCATGATGTGGCTTTTGCTCTGAATCCCAATGTAATATCACCTCCTCAGGCAGTTACCAAATAAAACTGGCCCCCGACTGGTCTCACCTGCCAAATGTGTGGGAGCAGATCCCACCACTACTGACTCAGGATTTAACTTTGCACCAAAAACTCTCCGTCCATTAGGACTGAGGCCAAGTAACATTTCCTGCCTTTGACAATGACCCATTCTTGATGAAAGAAGGAGGAGTGAGGAGGAGGCAGGAGCTGGTCCCATTTGGTTGGTAGATGTGCAAGGAAAGGACAGGAGTGTTAGCTTCCTGTAAGAGGCTGAGGCTA
The DNA here is from genome assembly GCF_964194185.1 of Rhinolophus hipposideros. NCBI lineage: Eukaryota > Metazoa > Chordata > Mammalia > Chiroptera > Rhinolophidae > Rhinolophus > Rhinolophus hipposideros. The sequence goes on along the minus strand of NC_138050.1, from coordinate 76,678,561 downwards.
AGATGCTGTCTTCATGTTATTTCTATTCTCTTGTTGAGATAGAACAAGAAAATCCATGCACACTTCAGCCGAAAAATCTTTTTGCTCGCATAACATCCATTCTCTCTTTTATTAGCAACAGTTCCCTGATTTTCCTTACTCGTTCTGATTTTATATTAACCCTACCACTTTGCATCCATCCAGAGGGATGACGCGTTCCAGGCCCAGACAATCAGAGTATTCCATCCCTCCAACCACAGCAATTCAGAGATGGCAGTGAGAATTGATGAACATCAAGGAGTCTCAATGTCAAAATGCTCACCAGAGACCTTTAGAAAAAAAAGTCATACTTTAAACTAGAAGTTTCTGAAACTACGGGCAGCCATTTTGTCATTGTAAAAATCTGCCTGAGAATGGAGCCAAGGCAGAGAAAAAATATATTATTCAGGCCGGCCCGGTGGCGCAGGCGGTTAAGAGCTCCATACTCCTAACTCCGAAGGCTGCCGGTTTGATTCCCACATGGGCCAGTGGGCTCTCAACAACCAAAAAAATAAAATAAAATAAATAACTTAAAAAAAAATAAAAATAAATAAATTGTTAAAAAAAAATATATATATATTATTCCTAGATTTTTCAATTTAATGAGGGAACCACTTCTTTTCTTCCTTTAGTTCCTTCTTTACTCTCCCTTCTCTCTTTCCTTCCTTTACCTCCTTTTTTTTTTTTTTTTTTTTTTTTTGCTAAAGGACATTTAGGTTACATTTTTGTCACTCTTGTCTCATAGAGATTTGCTACACATCATGTTTTCCAGATGAGTTGCCTATTCCACTTATGTGTTAATTGCATTTATAAGGAAAATGCCTCCATGTTTTATTCGTATATACTATTGTGAAGGATCTACTGGGCATGCTGAGCACACGATCCTGAGTCCAGTCACAGTAATCAACACCGTGAAGAGCTGTCATAAATAGGTTACTGCATCTCTAGGGCAGCATTAGTCCATTTCAGGAAATTTACCCTGGATCTATCATGCATTTGTCATTTCTGTCATTCCTATAAGAATAATGTTACTTTTGTTAGCTACTCTGTACTCTTTGAGACCTTTCCTTCTATTAGACAGCAGAACTATCTAAATGTCAGTTTCACGCATTAACTGACTTTGTTCAGAATAGCTCAGAGGATTGGTTTGTTGCCATTAGTGGTACAATCTTTAGGAAATGTTCCAGGTTATTTTTGTCCTCCCCATCGGGCCATTAAATGCAATTCTCTGATTGATTACAGTTTATGTTATGCTTTCTGTAGGAAGCTTGGGACCCATGAAGAAAGAATCAAGTATCTATATTGTTTTCCTCAGGCCATTGAACTTAAGAGTTGGCAGGACATCTAACCATAACTTACTAGAATGTATGCTAGTGAGATGCTGTATATCCATGGTGAAAGAGTGAGCTTTTAATATGTGCTTGAAGCTTTTCGTGAGTTGAAACCAAGAGTTGTAGATGCATTAAGTCTTATTATTTGTGAGCCTCAAGCTGGCCAGTTGAAGGGTTTCAGGCAGGCATTGTTTTCTAAGTAGAACACTCCCTAGGCTAAACATGAAGCCTCTGTAGCAGCTTAAATTGGTCCCTTAGTTACAAGGACAAAGTAATAGCATGAGTGAGGTAGTTATCTTAAGCTCTGAAGGCTTTCTTTTACCCCCAAAACATTCTATTTGCCAGGGGGTTTGCTGCAGTCTGCTCTCTTTGTCTGGGCTGCCTTCTCTTCCTGGGTCCTGGCACTAACGGTCCCTACAGGTCTTCTAACTAGGGGTCATTTTATAGAAAAGCTTCCCCTGCAGACTATCCTAAATTTGCAGTAGAAAATGAGTCCAGGCCATATTATTTGCTCTATGGTGAACAAATGGGCATGTACTGAGTTTCAGGGTTAGGCCAGTGCCCTCACTCTTCAATACCCTGAGAGAGTCGGGCTATAGGTTTCTCTAAACTCTCTATGAAGTATGGATTTGTGATAGGCTAAATAATCAGTTTCCAGTCTTTCTACTCCCCAGATACTTGTTGGCAAATTTTAGAATTCATCAACTTAGGAAAATCACACAGAGCTGCATGTGATTTTTCCATCTTTCCACATATTTGTTCATATTTTATACATAAGGTGTCAACACAGTCCCTCATCACTGTCTAAAGGACTTGTTGTCCTTGTGGATGTTTGAATCCCCTATGTACACCAGTCCTCTAACAATTTAGATTCTATGTTGATATATTATGTCCTATTACCACCCATATGGAGAACATTAAAGCTGGAATCACACATTATTTTAAAACTAGTAAGATATGCTTGTTCAATATTATCTTTTGTGAAACAACACAAATATTTAACACTTCCAGGACAAGTTTTTCTCATGCCTGTGTAGGTTAGTAATGTAATTTTTTCATGTATTTCTCCAGGTAATTTGTATCATAAACTAGGTAGGGTTTGCGTATTTTTCTTTTCCAGCAAAATGTGACATTTGGGACCCATTCTCTTATTTCAGAGTTTTATTATTAAGATTACATAGAATCTTTCAGTTTTTCAGTTTGACTCTGGACAACTGTTTGTCTCCAAGCTACCAAATTTCGGAGCCTATGACTATTTGCTCAGTAGTTTATCCTGACTAATGACTGGATGATATACCCAAGGAGATGGGCAAGTCTTTCAGGCTCTTTCTTCAATTTTCACCAACTAATCATCTGCTGTGGTGTCATTTCTTAATATTTACTGTCAATTTGCTAGAATCCAGCTGCTTCAAACGCTGTGGGCTTCCACTGCATACTCAGATTCTGGAGCTTAACTCAGAATTTCCCTTGGGTACAAGGGAACTAAATCTCACTAGGATATATCTTTAGTTGTTTTGTTGTTGTTGTTGTTTTTTCATAAGTCTATTTCTCCTACCTGTTTTTTCTCTCCAACAAATTCAGAGACTGTTTCTTCCGTGGTAATAAAATCAGTGCAGGTCCACAATAGTTCCATTTACAGTTACATCTGGAACATTATCCTGTTGTTTCCTCTGTATCACTGTAGCCAGCCCCAAAGAGACAACGTTATGGCGAGGAAAATTAATGTCATTTAAAACAATAGTCTCAGGTTAGCACGAGTCCAAATTTATTTTATGATTTTGATCCTCACACCTGAATGAAATAAAAAGATACATATACTGCTCAACAGCATCAAGTAAGTACGTTGGATTGTGTGTCTAAGATATAATATAAAAGTATCTTTTTGGAACCAGAGCCACCACTTAATTTAGTGCTTATTAAGTGCTTGGAGATTGACATAAATTAGCTAAAGCAGTCCTTATAAGAACTTGGTGAACAGTTTGCTGATGAAGGAGATTCAGAGAGGTTGACATAGCCACTGCACTACTACACTGCACAGTTTGTCAAATTCTATTCGTTCATCAAAACTGCAGATTTAGGAGTAAAGTTGTATTCATTGAGACAGGGGGTCTTAGACTTTGTTTTCCCTTTAACTTTGCTTTTATTCATTTGTTCTCATTCATTTATCCACCCATTCAAAGATATTCATGGAGTGCCTTTTGCCTGGTAGATTATACTTGGATAAATGTATAGAAAATGGTCCTTAAATTTTGAAGAAGATGGGATACATGTTAAAGATGCAAACCTCAGGCTATAGACCTACTACTATATTAGACGTTTTGGGGGAGGGTATGTATTGGTGAGTTCGTTAGCTTATAGCCTTGGTATGTCAATAAAGCCCTCTAAAAATCTAAATGCAGGAAGACAAAAGCCATGTTACCTCTAATTTAATAAGAATCAGAATGGCATCCAACTGAAAAACACTTTAATTCTTGTGTCATCAAAAGTTCTTGGGCAAGAATAAATTTCTTTGGGAAAAATATTTTGATCCAAAGTTTTATATTCAGCTCAGCTAAACCAGCTTTCAAGTGTAAAAGCATATTTCAAACACATTCAGATATGCAAGGTAGACATACTTCCTATTACCCTTTCTGAAAATGTTTCTTGTGCAGGTACAGTATAAATATCAAAAATAAATTCTAAAATAAAAAACATTACCACAACAGGTGGCCATGCAAAGAGCTCCTAAGAAGCTACCTGAGGAGTACAAGTACATAACGTGTGGTTACATCTCAAGTCCTTTTTTCAGGGGATCCAGCCTCCCTCTAAATTAAGGCACACGGGATCTATAAACTGGCTTATGCTCAGGAATTGAGTGTGAAGCCATGAATTTCCATCATGGTCACTTTTCCACTCACCAGACCTGTAGTTTTCTTTGCTTATTTATTTTTATCATATTTGTCATAACATACTTTATGTGTTTTCTCATGTTATTCATTCTTAGGATCACAATGATTAATTAGCTACGATCACAGATCCTTGTAGATCAGAAACTCAGTTTCTTCTTTTATAATAATTGTTCCCATCTCATCTTCGAAAGTAAAAGGCGACTCTCTGGTCTCTGCCTCTGTGAAATTCTCTTGCTCCTACTGCAATCAGTGAGCCGCATTCTATGGCAGTATCTCCAGCCTGCAGATGACAGCCACCACGGAGCTTCACAAGGAGCTCCACAGAACCACACCCATGTGTTTCCTGATGTCTTCATTAAGGAAGTGTCCCCTGAAGTGGATGATGGCTGCTGAATATGTTGCACATATTTGATTTTCTTCAACATTCCCATCTCCCTGAGCCTTTGGGTTCTCTCTTCTACAGTATTCCAGAGAATTACAGTATCTCAGGCATATTGAATAGAGGCTGCTATTGAGACTAGGCTTTGATTAAGTAACCAAACTGTCACTACTTACTACTCAAAATTTACACATTGAATCTACAATCACAATGAGAGCACATACAGTTTAATTAAAACAAATTTAACCTTATGTTCCATTACATTTGACTATCATCATCAGAAGGCATTCATACATGTATTCCTCAGATTTTTGTTGATATATGCAGTAAGATTTTACAAAAGCTCTTTGGCAGATTCACTATCTTTTTCTTGGATAGTGTATGTGCCAAATCATTTCTCCCTGGGACATTCTGACATCTGATGTTTTTTATAAACCTGGAGGCAGTGAAGAGTGGTAGAACCTGAATAAGAAGTAAAAATAAGAAACCTTCCTTGGGGCATAATTTATGAAAGGTTTAATGAAAGGGAAGCAGTTTACTTCCACACGTGAGGTGGCTGCTTCTGGCAAGGGTGGCTTATAGGTTTAGGAGAAAATGTTTCTCAGACTTGTCTATGTCTGCCCAAATTTTCCCATTCCATGTCTAAGGGTCAAATTCCTTGCCAACCAATGCCTATCCTTGGTATGGAAGACTTGGTGAGTCAGTCATTTAACTAGTCTCGTAATGTTTGCACAGTACATAATTATATTTTGGGCTTTATTCTTAGTCATTCTGATGGGCAGAAAAATGGCCCCCAAAGATGTTCATGTCCTAATGCCCTGAATTTGTAAATTTGTTACCTTATGTGGCAAAAAGGACTTTGCATATATCAAGTTAACAATCTTGAGAGGTAGAAATTATCCTGAATTATCCAGGTAGGCTCATTGCTATTACAAAAATCCTTATCAGTGAAAGAAGGAAGCATGAGATTCAAAGTCAGAACCAGAAAGAGAGATTTCAAAAGGAAAGAAGTAGCCATAAACCAGAAATGTAGGTGGTCTTTAGAATCTGGAAAAGGCAAGGAAATGTATTCTCCTCTAGAATTTCCAGAAAGAACATAGCCCTGCTGACACACCTTGATTTTAGCACACTAAGACCCACTTCAGACTTCCAATTTCCAGATCCATAAGATAAAACAAAACAACAAACAAATGTGTTGTTTCAAGCCATTACATTTGTGGCAATTTGTGGGGCGGCCAGATGGCTCAGTTGGTTGGAGCGCGAGCTTTCAACAAGGCTTGATTCTCCCATGGGCCAGTGAACTGTGCCCTCCACAACTAGACTGAACACAATGGCTTGAGCTTGGAGCTGAGCCTCCCAGTGGGTGGCTGGTTTGCTCAGTGGTTAGAGCACGGTGCTCATAACATCAACGTCACCAGTTCGAGTCCCACATGGGCCAGTGAGCTGTGCCTTCTACAACTAGAATGAAAACGACGACTTGACATGGAACTGATAGGTCCTGGAAAAACACACTCTTCCTCAATATTCCCCAATTTAAAAAAAAAAAAATTCTGGCAATTTGTTACAACAGCAAAAGGAAACTAATACCACTATGCTTTCTCCTCAGGGATTATTTCAAAACTATCATAGAAGCTTTTCTGTCTTCCCATATGTACCTTGAGTAAATAGGTGAAGCCTCTCAGATCATCTCTTTCATTATGCCATTTGTACAGTCCAGTAAAGGTTAACTATTTCCTCTCCCCTCCCAATCTTTGTCACCACCATTTTTGCCCCAGTGATCACAGTATCAGCCACCAGATCACCCAAAGCCCTGTTCTCCACTGTACTTCATCCTACGCCACTATTGAGATTTTCTAAGCAATCACAATTCCCACATGCCAGGGATTTCTTGTGACCCATTTCTGCTGGGCAATAAATCACTCCTATGTTCATCAAGTAACACACTTATCCTTTAATCCCATTTTGAAGATTTTTCTCCCCCTAGGGATTTTTTTCCCATGCCAAATACTATGCCATTCCAGAGCCAGGAAGAAAATACAATTTACTCTAGATATTTTACATGGGTGGTGTTAAGGTATAAAGCACTAAGAGAATTGACATATCGGAAAGCTGTGGATGGATGCAGGAAGGGACTGGGGAGAGAAAATAGTCAATGGAGTTTAATTTTTAATTTTTTGAGGAACCTCCACACTGCCTTCCATAACGGCTGCACCAGTCTGCATTTCCACCAACAGTGTATGAGGGTTCCTTTTTCTCTATAGCCTCTCCAACACTTGTTATTATTGCTGACATTTTGATGTATTATTTCATTCTCTTCTTTGCTTGTGTATGTGTACCTGTGTGTGTACGTACATATATATATATGATATATTTATGTATATACATATATAAGGGTAGGTGATGCTTTATGAATTTAACATACTTTTACACAATTTAAAATTAAAATGACCACTTATTTTTCCATGGTATATATACACCCATATATATACCATACAGATACATGTATATAATATGTATTTCATATATCATATACGTATATAGACATACAGATTACTTCAAAATGTTCACTATTATAAATAATGCTTGTACATGAATATTCATGTATATTTCACTGTTTTCTCAGGTTTAATCCCCATATTTATTTTCAATTTCCAAGTCTTCAATTCCTTGTGATCATTAATCACTGACTTAAAGTAGCAGGTGTTCTCTTCTTCTCCTGCTCTGCCAGCTCCCAGTTCACAAAGCTGTCTTTTCTATTTGCACCTCCTACCCATGTGCTCCCAGGACCTCACAGTCAGTGTCTTCTCTGAACAACCTCATCTCACTCTTCTTCCTGGCCTTTTCACAGCACTGAGTAGGGTCCACCATCTGGTCTGGTCTGATTGTATGGCGTGTACTAGCTCTGCTTGCCCTGACTGTCCTGTCTCTCACATCTTCTCTCAGGAAAATTGATCCCTTTAGAGCTTTTTATACAGACTGTCTTTCAAAGGGGGCTGAAAAAATGTCCGGGCATGGTGCCAGTCAGAAGAGTGTCACATGGACAAACCAGACCTTCCCATCCCCACCTCCTTCCAACTCTAATTTTCCCCTTGCAGAAACTGCTTCCTGCTTTTCCATAGTTATGAGACAAGGGACAAAACAGTCCTGTTTGATATGCAGGAGCTACTTCACAATCAGAGGGCTGTTTCCCTAGTAAAGTCGTTTTTTTTCTCACCCCCTTTCCTCTCAAACTCATTTAACTCTTTCTTGCCATCAATATTGAAGTTAAAACAACAGGGGAAGAAAAAGGAGCTATATAATACCCCAAAGTATTTCAGAGCAGAGCTCATATTTCAGATGATAAAAGAAATTGAAGACAGTGGCAATTCTATTATATTCTAGACCTTGAATTCCAACTGCATTCAAAGTCCAGTTTTTCAAAATTTCTACTGTTCTCTTTCATGTAATCAAGTATGAGAAGTGATGTTAATTTAATTTCTACGGCCTGAACAATTAACGATCTCCTGGTATGTTCTACGATTCGATGGTAACAGAAAGCTCACTTATATTAACAGATCATCATTCCTTCGGTCCCACAAAGTCACTGTGTACATGGAGGTTACCCTGGGAGAGAGAGGACCTGCCCTCAGTTAACCTTGGGGCCTTGTCTGATAAGTGGTGCAGTGACCTCTGGTGGAGCAAAGGGCCAAAGAGCCATCATGCTCCATAAGGGACAGCTGGGCCCAAACTGTCAAAGACTTTTTTGCAAATTCCTCAAGATGCACACCCTGTAATAAAATTTACAAATGCTACTGAGAATGTATCCTATTGTGTATAGCTACTTCAAATTTATACGCCTAACCCTGACCTCCTGTTTTTCTGACTTATGGCAACAATTTGTTTTTCCACGTCTGGAGGAATTTGTATGTTTTTGAATTCTGGCAAATGCTAATTAATTTTGTTTACCTTTTATATTTCCATTTGCAAAGAAATAGAAATTGGCTGTATGAAGGGTACATATTGTTATGGGTTTAAATTAATAATATCAATATGAGTGTGTAAAATAATGAATGACTAATAAACTTTCCAATTCCAGTCACTATTGAAGCATTTACTAGATATGTGAAATTTGGCTGGTTACTTTTTGTTTCCTCATTTGTAAAATTGGAGTAATAAATAGTCACTTGCCTTATAGGATTGCTGTAATTATTCAAGAGTTAATGCTTTAAAATCTTAGTTCATTTGCTGGCACATAGTAATCCTCGGTAAATATTACTACGATTATTTCTTCTTTATTATACTTTTACAATTATATTGTGACCTGACTTATGTGTACGAATGTGTTGATCAGCATCTCTACTCTACCTACACTGGGTTGTATACTTTTTTTCATTAATGTGTTTACTTTATTACTTTCCTGATTTCCAAGAATAATAACTCATATAGATTGTTTTCAGCTCATATAGAATTTCCATATTTTATCTCATCCTTCATTACGACAAATAAGCAGGTATAAGTTCTGGTTCCCTGTAATAAATAAGTATATGTGGCTCAAAAAATGCATTCATATATTTTAAAACTTCTGTTATTAATATATTTTCTATTAGTTTATGACCATGCCAAATATTACAAGCAAGGAAAGTAGCAACACTAATATTTTAACTCTGTTAGTCTGGTTCCAAATCACATACATTCCATTGTTTGTTTTATAACAGTTTGGCCACCCAAAAACTTGTCAACCATCCATATTATGGTCATCTGAAGTAATCACAACTAATTTACCAACTTTAAGCTAGATTGCTCAAAAACACTCCGTACAGGTGAGATCCTAACATTTTAAAATAATCTCTCAATATTGTATCACAGTTTCCCTAGGTTCTGTGCTTTTATAAAATGCTTCCCAACTCTCTTGATGACAAAAATTGTAATTAGATTTAACTAAGTCCTTCACATTTCAGTTTCAGTGAATATATGATTTGCCAGATATACAGTCAAAGCATGTAGGGTAGGAAAGGTTGGGTTGTGGAAAGAGCTGCTATTTTGGACCTGAAGAAAGTGAGGGAGAGGACCATGCAGAAATTTAAGAAAAGAGCATTCCTGGGAGATGGATCAGCAAGTAAGTGAAAAGCCTGTGAGGATTTTTGAAGGACAGTGAGAAGAGCAGTGTGCTAGAAGCAGAATGGGTGAGGGAGATTTCTAGATTGGCTCATAGTGTCAAGAAGAAGGAAGTTTCGTAGGGTCATGAGACATGGGGAAGATTTTGTCTTTCATTTACACATGTGAAGCCTTGGGAGGTCTGGGGACAAGAGTGGTATGATCTGACTTAAGCTTTAAAGTGGCTATCTTCAATAAATCAACAAACAACAAGTGATGGCGAGGATGTAGAGAAAAGGGAACCCTCATGCACTGCTGGTGGGATTGCAGATTGGTGCAGCCACTATGGAAATAAGTCTGGAGGTATCTCAAAAAACTGGAAATGGAACTACCTTATGACCCAGCAATTCCACTCTTAGGTATCTATCCAGAGAAATCCAAAAAGCTAATTAAAAAAAAAATATTCACCCTTATGATTACTGCAGTGCTATTCACAATAGCCAAGACATGGACACAACCGGAATGCCCATCGGTAGATGACTGGATTAAGAAACTGTGGTACATTTATACAATGGAGTATTACTCGGCCATAAAGAAGAATGAAATCTTATCCTTTCCAATGATATGGATGGGCCTAGAGAACATTATGCTGAGTGAAATAAGTCAGACGGAGAAAGACAAATACCATATGATCTCACTTATATGTGGAATCTAAAGAATAGAATAAATGAACAGGCTAATAAGAAATAGTCTCAGAGATATAGAGAAAAAAACTGAGGGTTGCTAGGTGGGAGGGGGATAGGGATGAGAGAGAAGGTGAGGGGATTAGAAAACACAATCAGTAACCACAAGATTGCCATGGAGATATGAAAGACAATTTGGGGAATATAATCAATAATGTTGTAAAGATTTTGTAGGGTATATGATGGACACTTGTCTTATTAGGGAGACCACTTCATGTATGGCGTACGTGCCTAACCACTGAAGTGTATACCTGAAGTTGAAGCTGAATAATAATGAATACCAAATATATATATGTTGATTGGGGGAGGGGGGTTATCACTTTGTGAGGGGTATAAATGTCTATTACATTGTTTTGTATATCTGAAACTAAAAAAGAAAGGTAAGAGCAAGGGTAAAAAGTGGGAGGCTGCTAGCAGGAGGAGGTGACTTTCTCCACACCTTTCACGCTTTTACATAGATCTTATTTTCTAACAATTTTATGAAACAACTGAAACAAAATAGTTGGTGAACTACCAAAAGCTGGCCTTAGTGACCTTTTAGAAAAGCTTTTGGATCAACTCTATTTTACCTTGTAGATCACTTGGATCTGCAAAACAGGACTCACCCTACTTACTAAATTAATGATTCCCTGTATTCTTAAATATTTTACTCCTTATTATTCTTTGCTTGATCTACTGAGACCATTTTTAGCAAATAAACACATATACCTATGTGTGCATTATATATACACTTGAAAAGCAAATAATTATTTTACTTTTTAAGTTAGTATATATTTGTTTTGTACCATGAGTACATGATATTCTCATAGCAGATGGTGATGTAATTAGAGAAACTCTTCAGTATCGGCAAACATCCAATTGTAAGTGCTTTGAGAGTAGGAACCATATCTACCTAATCTTTATATTCTTCTATCTACAGGAAAGTTCCTTGTTGAAGAGGTCCTTTCAAAATAGTTACGAAAATTCTTTCATTTATGTGCTTATAATATCTGATCATTATTAATATAATAATGAGTGAATTTTTATTGGGTGCCTCCCCAGTTCATCATGATTCTCCTTTTTCCAAAAACTGCCTCCAATCCAAAGGGACACTCAATCCTATATCATACTGCCCCGTTATGTCTGGGCAAAATGTGACCTTGGCCTTTCTTTATAAATAGGACCATGAAGTAATATCAAAAGGTCAATAGCCTCTCTCTCTTGTTTAGAATCAAGACCAAGGTCAGACCTATAATATGGCAGATTATGATCTACCTACCCTTTGGATGAGAAAAGCAAAGGAAGTTAGTCTACTTAGAGGAAAACATTGAAGCAATGTCATCTAGGAGATGTGCAGGGGCATGAGGAGTTTGGACACTTAACCATTTTCTGTTTCTAGCAACTTCAGAGGCATTGACTTATTCCAAGAGAATTTTGTGTCCACATATTGAATTATCATTTTCCCTTTGTTACTTATCCTAGTGAACATAACTATCCATTTTTTTAATAACCCATTTAAACATTATTAGGTCTAACAATACTGCTTTAATGACAGATACAGCACACAGGATTAAACCAAATTTTACTAAAAGCCAAAGAGATCTGATTTTTAACACCCCCCCCTTTTTTTTCTTTAAAGAAGCAATTTCAAATGTATCGGGGCAATTAATTATAATAATAGTAGTGATAAGACATCTTGGTTATTGCCTAACACTCTCTCCTCATTTTTCTATAGATTGCTTTTTAAAGTAAATAACCTGACCTTATGAAAAGCATTTCAAAAAGTAGGCATTTCTATGTAATAGGTGCCCTATTTAAATGTTAATAAAATCTGTTTGCATGTAGGTAAGAAAAACAAAACATGGAAACATCATAATGTTAATTTATAATACAGTGTTACAAGTGGATTAAAGTATAAAATGAAGTAATAATACCAAAGCTTTTTTTTTTTTTTTTACTAGTTTATGAAACCTCCAGTTTAGTGAGGTTTAAATAAAGACCTAAATATATTTGGAATTGTAACTAAGTTACAAACAAATAAACGGTCTACTTCTAGAGATCAGGAGTCTAATTGGAATTATTGACTCTCCATGGAGAGTCATTCTGCACACACTCATTCTATAGTTACAGGGTTGCGAGCAGTTCTTGTGTAGGTTTTTGTCTAGACTTATAAAAACTTTCAATAAAGCCATGGAGACATTCAATTGCTTCCTGTCTCATGGAAAAAGTTGTAGAACCCAAGTCATACTGCCTGCTATAAAGTGATTTCTGAGTTTGTGGTCTTTCTGTTAGTGCTTCATCTGAATCAAAAAAAAAACAAAAACCAGGAACTATTGCTATTAATGCTACGGGGAAAGAATTGCCAAGAAAACGTGTGTTAAACAAGATTTTTATCAACTAGGAAAGTGAGCAAAGTAATTGTTTTATGATAAGAAGCATCATTGTGGAGCCCAGGCAGAATTTGTATGTACTCATTCATTTTTGTAGCACTACCTTCCTAACTACACAAAGTAAAATTTTCATTGCAATAATGTTGAAGAAACCATGCCAACAATTCTTCTGTCATCTCAAAAAGCCTGTCCTCCATAATTTTCTTATTACAACTTTTTCTGTGATATATATTTAAAGTAGTATATTCTTGGAATTTAGAAACTATTATACCACTGAAACATTTAGAGGAATTTACATACACAAGAAAATTATTTCAGTATCTTAGAAGCGTATTCACTTTACCTGTTTCACTTAAAGTTTTTATTTTGCTGGAATGGTTACAGTAGTTATAAAATGCTCTCCTTAATAGTTAAGAAGATGAGTTAATATGCTAATTTTAAAATGCCGAGATGGATGGAGATCAAAGTTTAGAACAGTTGGCTCTGCTTCCTCTTTGATCACCAGTCAAAACAATGTTGGGAGCGAGGACGTACCAGAGGTTACAGAAGAACACCTTAAAGTGGCTGTATGGAAGGGATGAAACCATAAGGATCTGTTTCAAAAGGAGGAAAAAAAAAATCTCAAACCCGAAAGCTGTAAGAGTTTATGAAGAATTTGCAGGTAAAGTACAATGGAAGGTACAGAATCAGAAAATTTAGAAGAAAAATTGTTAGGAAAGCAAACCTAGTCCAGCATGCAATGTAAAATTAATAAAGCTGGATTCATCATCCAAATGCTAGATCAGGGTAAGACTTTTTAGATGGGTGGATGTAGAAGTAATAATTGAAAGAATATCTTAATACAAAGTCTATTTGCTAAACAAGTGCCTAAGGACATTTAAGCAGGATAAATTGTAGGAATCTCAACACTACAATATCTCAGACAGATTACTGCTGCCATCACAAAGATGTGTAGACAAATTCTAATGTGTCTGAGCAGCTGATCCCTTCTGAGCAGTTGAGTCCTCCTCTCATTGGTCTGGCGGGTACAAAAAAATTGGCAGGACAACCCTTGACGATCAGCTCTGTACCATATAAAAATGACTTCTTTTATCCTTTGCACTCCACAATCTATGAAAAAGCATATATTTTATACATATTAGGTTGGTGCAAAAGTATTACAGTTTTTCCAATTATTTCCAACCTTTGAAACCACAATTATTTTTGCACCAACCTAATAGTAATATAAAATTATACACAAACACACAGACACACACTCACATATACTGTCAAAAATGTATACACATTTTAAGAAAGGAAAAAAACTGTATTAAAATTGTAATAATATATACCGATAACAAAAGATGAATACAAGTCACGTTTGACTTCTGCAATTACAAGAGGTGCTCAAAGTGGTTACCATCAGCGTCCAGACACATCTGATTATGGCAAACTACCGCTTGAGCAACGTTGACCAAAGTGTCCACTTAAATACATTTTTTTTTGGCATTCCCAGTATATCTATTTCTCTCTCTCTCTCTCTCTCTCTCTCTCTCTCTCTCTGTCTCTCTCTATCTCTCTCTCTCTGCTTCTCTCTCTCTCTCTCTCTCTCTCTAGTAAAAATAAATGATTTTGGAAAATATTTCCTGAGTGACTAATATGTATAAGGCATTGTGCTAGGTATATTAGGACCCAAGGAAATCCACCATGTTCGATGATGTAGATGGTAGAGAATCAAACAGATATTTATTTATACAAGTAACATAATGTACTTGATTAATGAAGAGGTAGAAAAATAGAAATCAATCAATAGATTTCTGTTGAAAATAGAAAAATCAATAGAAAAATCCAAGAAGCTAGCCTCTAAGTACCAAGTAAGAATACTAGGATTTCATGATGAAGAGATCTTGTTTAAAGTGACTGGATGGTATGGCCCATGCCAGTTCTACTGACAGAGCTTCTAAGTTTGTTACCAGTTGTCACCCTTAGTTTATATCTGTAAAATCAATCGTTTGTCTTATTAGCACATTCAATCTGTTTCCAACTATTAAAGTGCCTGAAAATGGTACGTAATCAATGATCTGATGAAATGGCCCCTCCTTTATATTGTTTAGACTTAACAAAGCCACTGCTAGGAGTAATCTTAGATATTCACACGTTTTACAGATACATCAGATTATAAAATTTAAGGAGGATTTTTTCTGATATTTTCATTTTTGTGATTCAGAAAATAATAATAAGAAAGAAAAACCTTTTCATATGATACATATTACTGAAAAGTTTAATTGAAATTATAATAGAAAAATCATTACTAAGACCAAAGTTATTAACTGATTTAGAGCAATCAGTTTTTATATCATCACCACCTCTGGAAATTTGTATTCCTACAACATTAAGTGACTAATTCAAATAAAAGTTTTTCTATACAGTATTTTTCAAATACAACATAAAATAAAAACATCATCTTATATAATTTTTGATAATTATTTTTAATGTAGAAAATACAAAGTTAGGTATACATTTCTTACACTGATAGCAGTGATATAACTAAAAATTAAAAACTAAGTGAAACACAATTCTGAAAACAGTGAAATGAAATTATGAATATTAATTTGGTGTAACTGCTGATGACGGTGATGTGCTTTATATAAATTACAGTGTACAGTTGAATAAAATGCTGATGGCTCCTATGTGTTTTCTTTAATTTAACATAACTAAAATAGCATGTGATTCGTAATGAGCAAATTCTCATACTTTCCCCTCTTCAAATTTCTTTTCAATTTGTGAAATATGTTTTAGTACTCTAATGTCATTAGTGTAAAAATATGTAGTTTGTGTGTTAGGTTCTTGTCTATTCTTTTATTGTTAGTACCACTTGTCAACAGCTCAATAATAAATCAAAAACACAAAAGTGTACATTAAAATCCCACGGAAGCAAGGTTAAGGGGATAGATAATGTCAGAAAAGGAGGCTCAAAGGAGCAGCCAGTAAAGTAGAATCCTGAGAGAGTATGATAATCCAGAGGACAATACTATTTCAAGAAGGAGAGAGAGAATATGGAAGCCAAATACTGCCAAGAAGCTACAAAAGAGGAGGAATGAGGAATGAGAACTGACCATTGCATTTGTAATGCGGAGGTAATATGGAAAAGTCACAGAAATCTAGTCAGATCTTTGACCTAAACAATAGCCATGATGGTTAATGCAGGCTCATCTACTCTTTTTTAGTATATCCTCTTAGCTTCTCAAAAGTGTGGAGTCTCTAATCTCAGTTCTCAGAATCATCTTTCCTGGCAACCTGTCTCCTTATAGAAAGGAATCCAAACCTCATTCTCCTTTGGGCACATTTTCTCCTCTCCCTAATGTTTAATGATTATGCTTCATTTCTTTTGGACTACACTGCTTCCAATCCTAACAGACTCAAGTTGTTAGTCATTCATTATGGATGGTATGATGAGATAAGGCGTCATTCTAGATCCTGTGTGTGGAGCATATGCAAAGCAAGAAAATGTATATTCTTCTAAGATGGGTCTCCTTTTAGCATATTTGCTTTTACCATATATGCTATGATCAAAGTGTCTCTGTATTTTCCCTGAGCCCTGTTACTTAAGCAATCCCTTTTACATTGTTGCCTTAGTTTGTTCAAACTCCTGGATGTGTGGTGGTGGTAACAGTACTTTGATGTATTCCAAGATTTGGGAAGGGAAAAACTGCATGCAAAATACAAAACACACAAAGCTCAGAATTTAAAAAGTTTTCATGGTCATTATCCCATTTTATCCTCATCATAATCCTTTACTGTAGGTGTAACATATATGCATTTAAAAAAATGTGGAATATGAGGCAAGAATCAATTAAATATAAACTATGTTCCAGACCTTTGAGAGGCATATATGTTTAAAGCAAACAGAGACAAAAGCTCATATATTTATCAAAATATGTGGAGGTTCAGTGGCAAAAATATGCACAGATATTAACTATAGGTTATAATAGTTGTTCAAGATGTAGTGGAGCTTTTAAGAGTTTAAAACACGTTTCTAGTTTATTATAAAGGATACAAATAAATAGCCAGATGAAGAGGTACATAGGGCCAGGGCCAGATGCACCTGTTCTCATGGAACTGGGGTGTGCCACCCTCCAGGCATGTGGATATGTTTGCTTGTCTAAAGTATAGTCAAGTTGAGATAAACATTTTAAGTTCAGCAGCATGAATAAGACCCCTCCATGTCCCACACTAGTGGGACAATCAATGACAGAAAAGGAGGAGGAGCTGAGTTACATTGGACAGATATGCTTCATCACAGTAACCTGTGTTTGATGGATAACCCAGGTCGCTACTATTGGTCTCTTCTTACCCTACATACTTTAGAATTTTCAGTCTTCACCATAGCTTCCGTTTCCATAAGTGTATCTCTAACACAGATCCTTCCATAAATTTCAGACAATTATTTTATATCTTCATGGTCTATCAACATCTCATATTCAACATTTTCAAGATTTAAATTTGTCTTCTCCCATCCACCTATTCTTGCTTCTCTCTTCTGGATTTCAGTGAATATCAAGACTTGTTGGAACTACAAGGTTATGATCATGCTTGACAACTCCAACTCTTTCAACCATAAATCTGATCAATCCACTCATACTCCTGGCAGAACCTTTTATTCAAGTCCTCTGCTATTCTTAGGCATGCTGCTTTTGACTATGACAAGCTATATGAATGAAATGGCTCCAAGAAGAGGCTCATCAAATATGTAATTAAGTAATTTTTAATTAATCCAACAGGTAATAATTGAGTGCCTACCTATGGTAGGCATTGTGCTATAATCTTAACTACTAATTGATTTTTAATTTAATTTAATTTTTTTCTTGACTATTAATTTAAAAGTACATATATGTAAAATTATACTACCAAGTTAATTTCCAATACATTGAAGGAGTTCAATAAACATTATGGATTTTAATTGTAAAATTTAAACTGTTAATATTATAATGCAAGTATTAATTAAAACTTATTTGTAATGCTAGATAGATTTTTTTTTTTTAATCAGACACTGGTTGTAACCTATAATATTCACTTAATGGAAGATGTTACTGCTTCTTCAGAGAGGAGGGCCTTAGCCATTTGTGAATATCTGCTGATTCTGGTCAGCAAAGAGAAACAAAGAAATTCCAACATATAACTTCTCTTATAAAATGAAGCTATGTAGGAATCAAGATGGCAGAATAGGTAAACACTACATTTGCCTCCTTCCATGACCACATCAAAATTATAACTAAACCAAAGAACATTATTGACAACTGTCTTAAGTCTAGCAGAACAGAAGTCCTATAAGTAAGGACATACAGAAAAAGCCACATTGAGACTGGTAGGAGGGGTGGAGAGGCAGAATGGGCTGGTCCCACAAACATCTGTGGTGGTTAAAAATTGGGAGGAATATATTGGCTATGGAGTTTCCCCCCGGGGAGTGAAGTTTCCCCCCACACCAGGCTCCCCAGCCCAGGGTTCCAGTGCCAGGAAGAGAAGTCCCCATAAATTCTGGCTATGAAAACCAGTGGAGATTGTGGCTGAGTGAGGCAGAAGGATGCTGGAGTCCCAGGCGTCCCTCTTAAAGGATGTGTGCATGGACTTATTTGTTAGTGGACGCACTTGCTCTGAGCTTCAGCACTGGTGCAGCAGATTGAAAGGTACCAGGGACTTATGGAGAGGAATTGAATTGTCTGGTGAGGGCAGGAGGGGCAGCTTCCTCTCAGTTGTGCTGGCAGAAGCCATAGTTCCTTTGTTGAGCCCTCCCTCTTACCAGTGTGCAGACTCCAGTGTCTATCATATCTGAGTCTCCATCAACCTCAGTAATACCATTTACCCCGCCCTGGTGATTCCCTGAAACCCTGCACTACCCAACTTGTGGGCCCACCCAAGCAAATTCCAGGAGAATTTTCATCCAAATAACCTGTCTTAACTCATGTTGAGAAATTTCCTAAAATCTCTTAATGGTTCATAAACCTCAAAGAAGCAGGATCTGGCCTCAATATGCTTCACATCTCCTGCTGATCAACCCCAAGCCCAGCACTAGTGGCAGCCAGCCTCAGTACACAATTTGGTGTCTCCCAGGCACCTCTAAGCCGTCACAAATGGCAACCATCTGCAGATCACTTTATAGTTCACAACAAGTGGCCCCAGGAAGAGAGTAGGCAGTGGCTGACCTTGGCCTGCAACAAAGCCTCTCCCAAGAGGTCCAACTACCAACACACCTGGTGGCCAGCTTCAGACCATATCAGAGTACCACCCAACTGCCTCCACAGAAAGACACACCCAAAAGGCAGACTAGGCAGGCACCAGAGCCCTACTAAAGGGAATCTGCCCATTGAGTCAGCTCCTACACAACAGCTGCTCCACTCTAGTCATGGCCAGTCCTCACAAAAATTCAGCTAGAGGGTCAGTCCCTCCCACTGCCAGCAAACAGCACCAAAGCTGAGGCGCATACAACCCATACAAGAGACACACGTGGAGCACCTGGCTCAGGTGACCAGGGAGAATGCATCATAGGGCCCCACAGGACACCTACTACATAAGACCATTCTACCAAGGCCAGAAACATAGCAGCTCCATCAAATACATAGAAACAAACACAGGAAGCAGCCAAAATGAGGAGACAAAGAAATATGTCCCAAAAGAGAGAACAGAACAAAGCTCAAGAAAAAGAACAAAACAAAATGGAGATGAGCAATCTACCAGATTCAGAGTTCAAAATACCGGTTATAAAGATGCTCAGTGATCTCAGTGATAACTTCAACAAGGAGGTAGGGAACTTAAAAAGGGAGGTAGAAGACATAAAAAAAAGAACCCGTCAGAAATGAAGAAAACAATAACTGAAATGAAGAATAGTAGAGGGAATCAACAGTAGACTAGATGAAGCTGAGGGCTGAATCAGTGATTTGGAAGATAAGGTAGCAGAAAACACCCATTCAGAATAGCAAAAAGAAAAAGAATCCAAAAAAATGAGGAGAGTTTAAGCAGCCTCTGGGACAACATCAAGAGTACCAACATTTGCCTCATAAGGGTACCAGAAGGAAAATAGAGAGCAAAGACTTGATAACCTATTTGAGGTAATAATGACAGAAAACCTTCCTAACCTGGTGAACGAAATGGATATTCAAGCCCAGGGAGCACAGAGAGTCCCAAACAAGATGAACCTAAACAAGTCCACACCAAAAAAAAAAAAAAAACATAATTAAAATGTCAAAGATTAAAGACAAGATTATAATCTTATATGTCACAAGAGAAAAGCAGTTAGTTATCTACAAGGGAGCGCCCATAAGGCTGTCCGTTGATTTGTCAACAGCAGCTTTGCATGCCAGAAGGGATTGGCATGGAATATTCCAAGTGATGAAAGTCAAGGACCTACAACCAAGATAATTCTACCCAGCCAAACTATCATTTAGAATCAAAGAACAGATAAGGAGCTAAATGAGTTCATCACCACCAAACCACTACTACAAGAAATGTTAAAAGGACTTCTTTAAGAAGAAAAAAGGATTTAAAAATACAAATAATAAAATGGCAATAACTACATATTTATCAACAGTTATTTTAAATGTAAATGGATTAAATACTCCATTCCAAAGACATGGAGTGGATGAATGGATAAGAGACAAAACACTTACATATGCTGCCTACAAGAGACTCATTTAAGATTAAAAGATGCCCACAGACCAAAAGTATAGGGATGGAAAAAATATATATCTCATGAAAATGGAAACAAACAAAAAATCTGATGTAGCTATACTTATAACAGACAGAACAAACTTTACAGCAAATGCTACGTCAAGAGACAAAGAAAGGCCCAGTAATCCCACTTCTGGGTATTTATCCAAAGAAACCCAAAATACTACTTTGAGGGGACATGTGCATCCATATGTTCATTGCAGCTTTCTTTACAGTGGCCAAGATGTGGAAGCATCCTGGGTGTCCACTGAGGAATAAATGGATAAAGAAGAGGTGGTACATATACTGGGCCTGACAATTAAGTCTGCGAGTTTGTTGCAATGATGTTGCTAACCTTTTTTGATATCAGAGGGATTATTCATTACAAATTTGTACCAACTGGACAAATAGTTAACCAAGTTTACTATTTGCAAGTGTTCAAAAGCCTGCATGAAAAAGTTAGACGACCTGAACTTTTTGCCAACAGTTCATGGCTCTTGCATCATGAAAATGTACCAGCTCACACGGCACTGTCTATGAGGGAGTTTTTAGCCAGGAAAAAAAAAAAAAAAACTGTACTAGAACACCCACCCTACTCACATGTGGTCCCAAAATGACTTCTATATTTACCAAAATATAAAGGAAATATTGAAAGGAAGACATTTTGATGACATTCAGGACACCAAGGACAATACAATGACAGCTCTGATGGCCATTCCAGAAAAAGAGTTCCAAAATTGCTTTTGAAGTGTGGACTAGGTGCTGGTGTCAGTGCATAGCTTCCCAAGGGGAGTACTTCAAAGATGACCATCATGACATTCAGCGATGAGGTATACAGCACTTTTTCTAGGATGAGTTCACAAACTTAATTGTTTGACCTTGTATACAATGGAATATATTTCAGACATAAAAAATAATGAAATACTGACATCTGCAAATGCAACAACATGGAAGAACCTGGAAAGTATTTTGGTGAGTGGATCATATGAGACAGAGAAAGACAAAAGTTATATGATTTCACTTATATGTGGAATCTATAGAACAGAATAAATGAAAAAACAAAACAGAAATGAGCTCATAGATTCAGAGAACATTTTGATGTTTGCTGGATTGGGGAGTGGAGAATGGTGATGGGGGTATTAAGAGGTACAAATTTGTAGTTACAAAATAGTTATGAGGATGTAGAGTATATCACGGTGTCAGTAGTATTATAATAACTATGTATGGTATCAGATAGGTATTGGATTTATCAGGGTGATCATGTCATAAGTCATATAAATGTCTAATTGCTGTGCTGTACACCTGAAACTAATAAACTATTTATGCCAACTATAGTTGAAAAATTAAAAACTAAAAATTGAATAATCATGTATTAATTTTGCAATACAATGTATCTTAAAATTTACTGTTTAGAACTACGTATAAAGCAACAAAAAATAAAACTTTGTAGGGCTGACTAAACTAAGCAGAATCATGGAAGCTAAAACCAGGATTCAGACCAATTAACTAATACAAAGTAGAAGAATGTTTTATGAGATATATAATATAGATGTATATAAGAATATCATTTAAAAGAGAACTGACATTCTTTAAAGGTTTGTCTAAACACCATCTCCACCCAGAAGCCTTTCCTGAGGCCATCTGAATTTAATTTCTTTCTTAGTGGTTTATCATAACTCTGGTATGACAATGATTACTTTTTATCATGCCCCATCTCCCACACTGGACTGTCTTATTTATTGTTATTATTTTTAAGTACTCTACAAAGCACTCAGAACTGTACCTTATGTCATGGAAGCATTTAAGTACTCCTTTATAACTGAAAAAAATGCATAGAAATTTATTAGGTACATACTACTATTGTAAATAAGATGATAAAAAAATTCTTGCAAAAAAGTTTCTTTTCATTTAGAAGCACAAATTTTGAATTTATTTTGCACAAGTGTTCTCAGCTTTCATTTTCACATGGTGAGCAATAAAATACTTCATCAATAAATTCTATTTTATCATTATGGACTTAATATAGTCAAATATATAATAAATGATATGAATATAAAATAGTTTCTCATAAATATACAGTGATCAATGACAAATATAAATCAAAACAACGATGGATACAATTATGAAAATCAAAACACATACTGTGTTTCCCCGAAAATAAGACCTAGTTAGCTCTAATGCACCTTTTGGAGCAAAAATTAATGTAAGACCTGGTATATTATATTATGTTTATTATATTATATTATATTATATTATATTATATTATATTATATTATATTATATTATATTATATTATATTATATTATATTATTATATTATTATATTAAAGACCCGGTCTTATATTAAAATAAGACCAAGTCTTATATTAATTTTTGTTCCCAAAGATGCATTAGAGCTGGTGGTCCGGCTAGGTCTTATTTTCAGGGAAACATGGTATATTTTTGATCTCTAGATATTCATTGTGGACAATCTACACCAGAATTATTTCCCTGGACTTTGTCAGCTTAATGAAGTCATAAAGGTCCAGGGTGTGGCTGTCACATGAAGGTTCTGACACAGGTGAAAGATATATTTTTTTTACCACACTACTATTTATGATGTAAATACTCCGAATTATATGTAATATAGAATCCCAGTAAATTAATTTGCAATAATAAGTTGCAACCATGCCTACTTGCTTAGGTGGGCCTTCCCAACCTCAATTTTTCTGATTTTCCCTTAAATAGAATATGTACTTGTTATCTTTCTAGAACCCCAATATTCCATTGGCTTATTTTAAACATACAAAGTCAGAGGATATGCTTAAGAGTGGTCAAGTTCATCTTTCCTTCATATTATGTAGATTTCTTGACTTCTCATGAAATCCTACATGACAATAAAGATTTTTAGGAAAAGACAAACAGAGAGTTTGTCTCTGTTTGAGTAGAAACAGAGAGTAGAAAAGTGGTTGCCAGGAGCTGGGGGGATGGAAGAAGTAGGTTAGTAAAAGGGATAAATTCTCAATTATAAAATAAAGATCTAAGGTAAAACATGGTGTATAGCTGATAAAATTATGTAATTGAAATTTGCAAAGAGTAGAATTTAAATGTTTCTATACCCCCACCCCACCCCCATCAAATAGTTATGTGAGATGATGGATAGGTTAATTAACTCAATTTGGGAATCCTTTCAGAATGTATACATATATCATATCATCACATTGCATACCTTAAATATCTTACAATTTTGTCAATTTACTTCACTAAGTCTGATTTAAAAAACAGACTATAGTTTTAAAAATATAAAAACAATAAAGTGTGAATGGAGAACAGAATAAATGGAGATTACTTTTTATTTTACAAATAATTATCTTTTTTTTCTCTATTGAGAATGAGAATTAATTCTGGTGTTTAAATCAGTCATGAGGTATGCTACCTCCCCTAAAGGTATATTTTAATGTTCAAAAGTAACTTAATCTGGACTAATATTTTGTATTTTTATGTACTTTATTTAAAAGTAGGAGTAGGGAAGATTTACATTGAAAGTTGAGAGTTGGCTGTGCAACTAATAATCTTGCATTAATGTAATAATAATTTTCTCACTGATAACTGTGTGATGGTGTCAATTTATTCATGCCAAATACCCATTATAAGTAATAAACTATTATTTTTTGTAAGTGAAATAAATGAGATCAGAAATATAAAAGATTATTGACTAGATAATCTAAGTATAAAAGATTATTGAATCAACTAGATCCTATGTGTTGTGAAATGTCTATTTGGTAGTTACTTCATTTTTAATATTCCTTTCTATATTTGTGGAGTATAACCTGGGTTCTGGAGCTCAATGGACTAGATTCATATCCAGATCACTCCACTGAAAAGACGGCTGACCTTGATAAAGACACACAATCCCTCTTTGTCCCTATATTCTCATATGTAGAATAGGAAAATAATAGTACTCACCTCACTGGGTTATTGTGATATAAAGGGATGAAGTAAAACATAAATTATTTAGTACAATACCCATTATAATAAATAATGAATGCTATAAATTGTTATTATCATTTTTACATATTTTGCATTTCATTTATCCACAGAAGATAATAATCTGCATTTTACAGGT
Organism: Rhinolophus hipposideros; assembly: GCF_964194185.1. Taxonomy (NCBI): domain Eukaryota; kingdom Metazoa; phylum Chordata; class Mammalia; order Chiroptera; family Rhinolophidae; genus Rhinolophus; species Rhinolophus hipposideros. The sequence continues at coordinate 76,653,976 of NC_138050.1, read as the reverse complement.
GATAAAAATGAGACTCAGAGAAGTTAAGTAAGCTTCTGAATCTGTCTAACCCCAGTATTGATTCCAAAATCCATCTTTTCTCCCACTATACCACACTGCTGTTCAACGGAATTTTATTCAGCTCTCTTCCTGAATCTATTTTACATCAGCTTCAATGATACATTTAACTTCAAGGACACAGAATTCTATTTCTTGCACCAAGTAAGTTATTTTAAGAAAACGCCTTAATTTTCTCTTGCTGACACTTCTTACCAATGGTTACAGACATTAAACCAGGATTCGTCTCGAGTAATTTAAAAATGTTATTATGAACCAAATCCTCTAGTTTTTACACAGTTCTCTACTTCTTATTTGTAAGCTAAAAATAATGGAAGCTGAAATAACTGTCCTATTGAAGTAGTCTTTACACAGAGGATGTTTTAGCAGAGTTCATCTATATTTCTCCTTCAATGTGATAAAAATTATTTGGGCATTCTAGTAAAAGCATTCCTACAATCATTCCATTCTTCATTCATTATTTATTGATATAAATCATATTGAATTGACTATATGTAATCTCACACCAATAAATCTACTTTGAGAATGTAAAACTTCAGTCATCTCACTTTTTAAACATTTTAACCTTTGCTTATTTTAAGCTAATTCTCAATCAATTCTTTGTTAGGACATAGCAAGTAGAGATACAAAGACAATTACTCTCCTATGATGGTACCATATTTTTGTCATACCCTTTGGTTAATCTGACAGCAGATGTTGGTCTTCTCTATTGAGTTTTTTGTCTTTATTTAAAAATTGCTTAAGTAAAACCATTAGGCAATGCCAGTAAAATTATTAAATTGTTTGCTTTAGTTTGGCAAGCTAAAAATCTTCATGAGTCTGCTGGGTGTCCTTATTGTTTTTCTCATTTTTCTAAGCTAACCTTTAGAGTTTATCTAAAATAATATGTTTTATTTTTGTCAGTTTTTATTTAGCTAGTAAAATGCCCAGCAAAGTAACAAAGTGGTGTGGTTACAATGGCATGGAAATAAAACAAGAATAGTTATCATTTATTAAGAATAAAATGCTAAGCACTTTGCATTGACTCATGAAATTTCCACAACAACCCTAGCCATTTTACAGTTGAAGAAACCGTAGTTCAAGGAATTTAACCTATGATCACACAAGAAAGTGACTGAGCAGGGGACTGGCCTGGCTTTAAATGACTATTAAGATTCCTTCCCCAATTACTACATCAGTGATGTTCAAATTTGAGAAAAGAGTAAAATCATGATTTCTGGGTAATGGACAGAAACCTCCACAGTTTTGCAATTATAGTTACATAGGTGGCCTCTACATATGTGTCACTGAGGATCATTGCCAGTGTCTACATTAAGAGATCAGGACTGCATCATGAATGTAAACCAAATTTGGTCCCAACATAGTCTAGTGTGCTCTGGATTAAATTTAGTAGTACTTGTAGCAATTCTCATCTCTCAATCACTAGAAAAGGAGAACAAAGAAAGAAAAGGTGTGAAGGGTAAAACCAGAGGTGACTAAGTAACAGGAAGGAAATTCAAGACTGGATATATCCCCCTGGCACATTGTCTTCCTCTGTCCATCTATTTTCGGTAAGATATGACAATATATTTACATAATTATTCAGATTGTTGTATTTCTAGAATTTATTTAGATGCAGGATTTACACCGCATAAGCTTCTCTGGTAAAAGTTGATGTATACCCAATTTTCTTAGAGTAAAAGAACTGTTGTTGCAAATTTATAAGGGCAGGTTGGCCACTCAGAAATGAATAGAACATGCTCTTTTCTTAGGCAACAAATTCATCCCAGGCATCAGCAGATGATAGCACAAGAACTGCCACTTTTATAGCAATAATCCATGCTAAGTGAACATAATGGAGGCAGAGACTAGAATGGTGGTTGCCAGGAGAAATGGGGGAGATGTTTGCCAAAGGGTACAAAGTTTCAGTTATAAAAGACAAATAATTCTTAGAGATTTACTGTACAACATAGTGCCTATAATGAACAATAATGTATTGTATACTTAAAAGTTTGCTAGGAGGGTAAATCTTACATTAAGTATTCTTGTCACACACACACACACACACACACAATATATATATATAATAAAGACGGTGGGAGGATGCTTTTAGAGGTGAATGATATGTTTAAGGCATAGATTGTGGTTATAATTTCACAGGTTTATAATTACCTCCAAACCCATTGTATACATTAAATATGTACAGCTTTTAGTATATCAGTTATATCTCAATAAAGTGGGTAAACTATTTTTTTTAAATATATGAACAATCCCAAACTCAAATCTCTGAGACTGGAAATAAGTCCTGTTTAGGATAAGCAGAGACCTACGTGGTACTCCTGTGTCTCTGCAGGATGCAGGAATGCTTGCAAAGAGTACTCAATGTGAGAGCCATTACTTTGAGGGCCCAGATGAGGTCATGCTTCTCCAGACGAGAAATGTGCAGAGGTTCTCTCTGCAGCTGAGCAGTTGCTTAGCTGTGCCTGGTGCCCTTACCACCTCTTGCTCCATTGTGTTCTGTCAGTCAGGCTTCTAGTCTCATGCCCTCACCAGTTTACAATTCATTTTACAATCCATTTACAATCTTGGACATTCACTAGAAAAGATTTGGGTATTGTGGAGAGGATTATGGGTACGTGAGAAGGCAGAATTTGAGAGTCAGATTTGGCAATGTCCACGACGTAAGTGTTTTATATTTTATAGTCTTATTTATTTACATTTTTAAAAATTTTATCTCAGGACTACTTGTCCCTCCCATAACAACCTCCAGGTAATATCTTCTGACAGAGTTGGTGGCCTTTACAAACACAGCCAAACTGGTATAATCTGAAGTTGCATTATTCATTAATGATTTAATCCTCCAAATAGCAGCATAATTTACTAAAGAAGATTTTTGGTGGGGCAGTCTATAAATGGAATGCTAAATCAGAAACTGTGACAGGAGACATTTATTCATCTACATAAATATTGACCTATTTTTATATTTTTATGCTTTCCTTGAATTGAGAAGTAGGAAAAGTAGAAGAAGTTACATACGTATTTCAAACTGTTCATATTTGAGTTGGGAATTGCAACATTTAACAACAAATTAACAAACTGATTTAATTGGTTATGCATTTTATATGTACATGTGAAGAATATGTAAAATATTATCTTACATGTACATATGTGGGTGATGCAGGAGTTATCTTTTTTAAAGGATTATAACACTGTTTAGAATTCTGTGAAGCTAGAATAGGTATTGTCTAATGTAAATAAAGATACTTAAAGCTAAGAACTTAATGAGCAGATTTATTTGACTTGTGTAACTGAATATTGGAGAACATGATCTATGTGATTAAAGTTTATGACTTAAAAATATAAATTGTAACTTTCAACTTTTCATAAATGATGTTGAAATGAGATGGGGTAAATTAGCAAGCTAAATAGTATTCTGTGGCATTTATATATTATAAACATGTAGATAAGGCTACATTGAAGATCTATTACATTTTACACAAACCTCTATTAAAAATAAAATATTAAGATCCAAGATGGTGGAATAGATAAACATTGTGCCTGCTTCCTTTGTGAACAAATTAAAATTACAACTAAATTATAGAATAATCAATCTGGAGAACCATCTGAAATCTTCTACAAATCTAGAAGTTTTGTAACTAAGGATAAAGAAGAAGCCATGTCAAAACTGGTAGGAAGGGCGGAGACACAGAACTGGTAATCTCAAACTTCCCTGTGGTGGTTGAGAATAGGGAGGGATATCTTGGCCATGAAGGTTCCCAGCAAAGGAGCGAGGGACCCGAGCCCCATGTAGCCTCCTGAGCCCAGAGTACTGGTGACATGAAAAAGAGCCCTCCCACATCTGGCTGTGAAAAGCAGTGGGGATTCTGACCATTCAGGTGGGATGGAAGGTGGCAGGAACCCAGTTGTCTTCTTAAATGGCCCTCGCACAGACTCACACTCCTGGGCACTCACTTTGGGCTCCAGTGGAGGTACAGTAACTTGGTAGGGTGTCAAAGACATACAGGGGCTAGTCTGAGTTGTGTTGCTTGGGGTTGAGGGCTGGAGGACTGTTGCTATTTCCCTGTGAGGAGGTCTTCCTCTGAAGAAACTGGAAGGTGGGTGCCATATTTCCTGTGTTGGCCCGTCCCCACATGGCCAAATCTGAATCTGATTGGTCTGGTGAGCTCCATAGCTCCACCATGTTGACTCACTTGGGACCCTGACGCACCCAACTATCCCAATGCCAGAGGCACTTTCTCCGTGATCGGCCAGCCCCATTGGCATAGTACTCTTTCTTGGAAAACTATCAAAGTCCGACAGATCCCAGGCAGGTGGCAACTGGCCTTGGTATGCTCTGAGACTTTTGCTGAGTAGCTTTAGGTTCGGCACTGGCACCAAACCAGAATTTACATTAACCTGCTGAGCATAATTTTTCTCACTCTAATGAATCCCTGAGACCCTGCCTCACTCTTCTTGTGTACCATATGAGACTTTATCAACAGCTGAACCTTAAGAAAGCCGGCAGGTGGCAGCAGGCCTCAGTGTGTCTTGGCATTTTGTGGAGCTGCCCTAGGCCCAGTATTGGTGGCAGACATCCTCGGTTCACAGTGTGGCCTTTTCAACACGCCTCCAGGGTTAGCAGAGGCAGCAAAAAACTATGGATTGCTTTGTAGCTCTTACCAGGTAGTCCTTGGCTGGTCACAGGCAGTGGGTCACCTGGGCCTGCATCTGAGCCCCTCCCAAGAGGCGCCAGAACCAAAATTCTTGAAGTTTGGCTTCAGACCACAGCAGAGCACTGCAAAATTAGCCCCACAAGGGGCACACCCACAGGGAGGTCACAACAGGCACTAGAACCTGCTGGGGCAAATCCCACTCAAGGAGTGAGCCTCCTTCATGGTAGCCCATAAGCTGTGGACGTTGTTAAACCCCAGAGCCAATTAACATGAGGGTCAATCCCACCCATTGATGTACCAATAGCAACCAAAGCTCAACTATAATAGGAGGGCACATACAATCCACACAAGAAAGACTCCTGGAGCATACAGGGCAGGTGACCAGGGAGACTGAGCCACTGGGCCCCACAGGGTACCTACTACATAAGGCCACCCAGACAAGACTGGGGGGTGGGGTGGGGTGTAGCAGATCTACCTAATAAATAGAAACAAATTTATCTGTTTCTATTTACAGAGAAGCTGCCAAAATGAGGAAACAAAGAAATACATCGCAAATGAAAGAACAGGAAAAAACTCCAGAAAAATAACTAAACAAAATGGAGGCAAACAACCTACCAGATACAGAATTCAAAACAATGGTTATAAGGATGCTCAAGAAACTTAGTGAGAATTTCAACAAAGAAATAGCAAGAATAAAAAAGGACATAGAAACCAAAATAGACTTTAAAACAAAAAAGAACCAGTCAGAAGTGAAGAATATAATAACTGAAATGAAGAATATACTAGAAGGAATCACCAGCAGACTAGATGAAGTAGAGGATCCAGCAATTTGGAAGACAGGGTAGCAAAAACAAAACAAAACAAAACAAAAAAAGGAATCCAAAAAAAAAATGAGGAGAGTTTGAGAGACCTCTGGGACATCAAGCATGTCAGCGTTCACATCATAGAAGAACCAGAAGGTGAAGAGAGAAGAGACTGAGAGCCTATTTGAAGAAATGACTGAAATATTTCCTAACTTGGTGAAGGAAATAGACATATGAGTGCAAGGAGCACAGAGAACCCCAAACAAGATGAACCCAAACAGGCTCATACCAAGACACATTATAATTGAATGGCAAAGATTAAAGACAAAGAAAGAATCCTAAAAGTAGGAAGAGAAAGGCAACTAGTAACTTATAGGGAAGCTCCCATTAGATTGTCAACTGATTTCTCAACAGAAACTTTACAGGGCACAAGAGATTGACACAACATATTCAATGTAATTAAAATCAGGGACCTATAACTAAGACTACTCTACCCAGCAAGACTATCATTTAAAACTGAAGGACAGATAAAGAGCATCGCAGACAAGACAAAGCTAAAGGAGTTCATCACCACCAAACCAGTATGACAAGGAATGATAGAGGGACTTCCTTAAGATGTAAAAAAGAAAAAAAAGCAAAATAATGAATAATAAAATGCCAATAGCTACATATCTATCAACAATTATTGTCAATGTAAATGGATCAAATATCCACTCAAAAGCCACAGGAGGGCTGAACAGATAAGAAAACAAGACCCTTACATATGTTGCCTACGAGAGACTCACTTCAGATTGAAAGACACACAAATGGAATGTAAAGGGATAGAAAAATTATTTCATGAAAATAGAAATGAAGAAAACAAGCAAAGAAGCTGGGGTAGCAATACTTATACCAGACAAAATAGACTTTAAAACAAAGGCTATAGCAAGAGACTAAGAAGGACTCGGTAATTCCACTTCATGGTGTTCATCTGAAGACACCTAAACATTACTTTGATGGGACATGTGCATCCATATGTTCACTGCAGCGTGGTTAACAAGGGCCAAGATGTGAAACCAGCCTGGGTGTCCATACATGGATAAACGGAGAAAGAGCAGGTTATACATATATAGAAAGGAATATTGCTCGGCCATGGAAGGGAATGGGTTCTTGCCATCTGTGGCAGCATGGATGGACCTGGAGGGTGTTGTGCTGAGTGGAGTATGTCAGAGAAAGACAGATGCAATGTGATTTTGCTTATATGTGGAATCTAAGGAACAAAAGAAACAAGTAAAACAGAACAAATTCATAGATACAGAGAACATATTGATGGCTGCCAGATGGGAGGGGGGTTGGGGAGTGAGTGAAAAAGGGGAAGGGATTAAAAAGTACAAATTCGTTGTTACACAGTAGTCATGGGGATGGAGGGTATAGCGTAAGGAATATAGTCAATAATATTGTAATAGCTACGTGTGGTGAAGTTTTTTTCTTTCTCTGTTTAATAATTCATGCTATTCACTCCTTGGATTATTTTGTCTCACTACTTATATTTGTTGAAATCCTACGTAGATTTGTTGGGATGAGAGATGAATGGGAGTTGCAGGGCAGGGTGAAAAAGGTGAAGGGATTAAGAAGTACAAACTGATAGTTACAAAATAGTCATCAGGATGTGAAGAAAAGCATAGGGAAAGTAATCAGTAATATTGTGAGAACATGGTACAGTGTCAGATGGTTGCTGGACTTATGGTGATCATTTCTTTAGGTATATAAATGTTGAATAACTATGGTGTACACCTGAAACTAATATAATATTGTATGTTAGCTGCATTTTAATAAAATGTTTTAAAAATAAAATATTAATATTCTGTTACCACCTTGGGTCACATTTACATTTTATTTTCTTACTTCCAGTCTTCAGTTCCCCATTCATTAAACCCTTGGAGAAAACAGAGAAAGGCACAGTTTTTGTTCACCAACTATAGCCCAGATACTCTGTTAAGACGCACTGCATGCATTACCTAAATAAATCCTCACAGGGATCCTAATAGAAAAGCAATTATTCCTAATTTTTCTGGGTAAGGAAACTGAGGCACAAGAAAAAGAAGAAACATATTCAGATAACTAACAAGTTTAAGATTTGGAAATAGAAATTAGCTCTACATGACTCCAACAAGGTAAATCTTGTCTACTGTACAATTTTATTTTTAAAATCTCTAGTCAAAATTTATTCTCTTCATTAAAACAAATCTGATGAGTCCCAACTTCTTATTGCAATAAAGTTACAATTTCTTAGCATGGCATTCAACATCCTCCTTAATCCAGTTCCTTCCATATTTTTCTACTTAAGTCTCACCACTTTTCTTCACTTGTCTTATTATCAGTTCAATATGGACAACTTGACATTTCCTTAAGAGGCCCAGTTTGTTTCTTTCTCTGTTTAATAATTCATGCTATTCACTCCTCCTTGGATTATTTTGTCTCACTACTTATATTTGTTGAAATCCTATACATCATTCAAGTCCTAGGATGAATGCCACCTTATCCCTGAAGTTCACCTTCATCTTTCTTAGCCAAGCCCTCAGAAACCATTGCTTAGCCCTCTGGTTTGGAGCTTGGGCAATCTGATCCTATGCTGTAGTTATCTCTCTTAGCTCCTATATCAGACTCGTAGAGGGAAGTTCATCTCTATATTTTCTGCAGTGCTTGTCATAATTCTTAGTACATAGTAGAGGTCCAATAATTACCTCTTGAATGAGTGAATTAAAGTGATGGGCAGCTGAAAAGAATTTTAGATTTTGCGCCTTATGAGTGAAGTCCTTTTGTTGTTGATTTTTATAGAACTGTTAAAATGAAACTTGTTCACAATAGAATTTCCAAATGTTATCCCCCCGATAGGTTCTGAAATAGTAATATATAAAATCCACTTACAAGCATTCCAAAATGTCAAACATTCTGGATTTAAAAACAATGATGATGACATTAATATGGAAAACACATGCAGTAATTAAGGATATATATGTATGTGTGCATGCAATGTTAGATTTTTTTTGGGGGGTGGGGGATTGCCATACCTACTTCCCAAAGAAGAGAACCCATTTGTGACACAGAATGTTAAGATAATTTGTCAGTAACACATACATTGCTATAAGTTATAATAACAAAAGAACCAAATACTATAAATTAAAGCACCCATGGGTCATTCAACTCAGCTGGCAATACACCTGAATAAAAAAGGAAAGCTGAACTTAATCTCCAAGCCTGTCATTTATTTCTTTCACACAAAAAGTATGGGACACAGGTGGCCAGAAGTCAAAGATCATACTCTGCCTGAATGCTTCATAAGGTACAATACAAATGTATGGGACCTGCTGGGTGAAATCAAAAAGTCTCTAGAATGGAGTACCATTTTAGTGACCCAGGTCAAAGGCCATACTGCTTTTGGTGTTTTACAAATGTTTGACAGATTAAATACCCACCTCCTAGGGATAACGAATAGGTCATGGAGCTAAAAGTATTCACAAGCATTAAAGCTTCATTCAGAAATCTCTTCATGAAGGATGTAGATCACATAAGATTAGTTACACGGTTACAATAATTTTTCCCCATTGTCAAAAAATTATACTCTAGACAATATTCCTGAGTGTAATTGCAGGTCACCTAATATGAAGACTAGAAAAACAAAAAAGAACAGAGCAGACAAAAAGCAACAGTGATACCTAGATTGTCCTTTTCTCAAATTTAGCATTAACTTTTTAGCATTTTTCATATTTCGCTATATATTTTTTCTTGAATGTAATGTCATTTTATTTTTAATCTGTGCAAACTATTTCCTAATATTCAGCACTTTTTATGGTTTAATATCTCTAGAAATTAAATTGACCTGTTATAAAGCTATATTTTGACAAATAATCTAGGGGTGCTATCAGGTCAATGAAATAGGTGATATATGGAAGAGTGCCTTATACATATTGTAAAAACAATGTTCTGAAATTAAGGCTGAGTTATCATTTAACATCTCTTCATTCTTTAGCATCTCTTCATTCTTATTAAACTCTTTGGGAAAATATGCCCACAAATTAGTTTGTGTTGTAATGTGCCTCCCTCTTTTTAGTGTTTTTTATAATTTGAAAATAATAATTTAGTTTCCTTTGTGGCTTTATATATATCAGTGCTTTAAATTATTGTGTCACAATCACCTAGAAGGCTTGTTAAAATACAAATTGCTGGACCCCACTGTAGAAGTTTTGTTCAGCAGTTCTGGGTGGGGTGTAAGAACTGCAATTTTCTTACAAATGCCCAAAGTCTGGAGATCACACTTTGGGAACCACTGTTCTTAATAATATGCCATCATTAGAATATAAAAAGTGAAAGAATTCTCTTACTAATTTGGCTATGTTCAAATATGCCAATAATTTATATCTTGTAGATTTAATAATAATACTTTCTTTAGTTTCCACTTTCATCTGTATGTTTTATTAAGAAATTTGTCTTTCTTACTCAGCTAGGTATCACCATCCACATTGTTTTCCTTAATAGTGATATAAAAACTACTTTAAAGTAATTTTTGTTAATTTTCCTGAATCCTGCTAAGCTTATCAATATCGTTGTTATTGTTCTTTGACATCAGAGATAATTTTATTATTTTTATACCAGGAAGAACATGACTGAAAACCCGAGCCAGTCATTTTCTAAATTAAATAATGTTTACCTGCTCTTACTCTTACAGATTAATTAGTGTTTCCAGGATTTTACTATGTGTAACTTTTTGTGTTTTTTTTTTTTTTTCATCAGAAGTGGTAAAAGCCACCTTTGCCTCTAATACCTTGACTTTATATTGGTATTGTCTGCTTTTTCTTTTCCAAGAATGCAAAGCAGTTGCCACATAGATTTTATATCTCTTTACAGCAATTCTAGGTTACTCTAGTTTTAACATATAATATGGGAAAGTCTTGGATAAACTGTGCCCAAATCACTTAACTCTCAGATTCACTTTAGCAGAGGTGAGATATTTTGAGTGGATTGCCAATCTCAGACATTCTATGCCAGAATAGATTAATTTCGTTCTATCCAAAGAAAGCAGCAGAAAGATGGATACAGGATATGAAAGGACCACTTAGCCCTTAGCATCATATCAAAATGCTGCAGTGGATATTGCTATTAGTTTGCTAGTGTGGCGTTTTATCCTCTGTTCACCCTCTGATTATGTAGTTTTCTAAGTCTACTGATATTTTTAGGTCAAGATAGAAAAAAATAACCAATGGTTTTGGTGACCATAATTTTCTAATTTATAGTCATTAATTCTAATTGTAATTCTCACCATACGTCATTGTAGATAAAAAGTTTTAGTTATTAGCTATGATTTCAATAATTATTCACATATAGGATATTGGTTTGTTAACTTCTTTCAGATTTCTATGATTGCACATAGACAAATACCACACAGAGAGTTTTCAGTCTTAAGAAAAATTGGAAAGGATTAGTAGTATGCAAATAAAGGGATATGGTCAATATAAAAATATGTGTTGATAATACAGTGTTTAACTTATTTAACAACCTTAGAAAAATGGATGTGACTGTGACATCTGTTTTTAGACTTTTCAAATTGATTTTTTTATTTTTAGCTCAATTATTATATATATATATAGTATGTGTATATATATATATATATATATTACATTACATATGTATGTTATATAATAATTAGGCTAAATATATATGTGGTATCTCTGTGTGTGTGTATCCCCAGGGGGTGGAGAGGAGAGAGACAATATAGAGAAAGTATTATAGAGAGCAAAGGTGTGAGTATGAGAAGTTGTAAAAACAAAATAAAAAGAAATTACAGAACCATTATAAATTTGTTCTTTTCCTTATTTTCTTCTGAAAATGTTGTCAAAATGAGTAACTCAAGAGAAGGATATACTCAGAGAATATGTCTTAGTTTGCTCAGTTTCACTTTCCTTCTCTCATTCAGATTCTTATCAATTCTATCAACGAATTGTAGGTAAAGTCCTGCTGTAATTTATAACAGAGTATAAAAAAAAACCAACTGACATTTCTTTAAGATTACAAATATTTTTTCCATAAATCTTAAAATTTCATGTTCACTACTACTAGGACTGTGAATTTTTATATTAATTTCCTCTCTCAAGTGATTTATATTTTAAGCTTAACTAGTGTATTCAAAAAGTTCTCTTGCTAAAAGAAGCAGTTCAAAACATGGTTTATCTTTTTCATGTTGATCGAGTCTTTTCCTTCATTATTCTACAAAGCTTGATTCTTTTTCTTCTGAAAAAATAATACATTTAGTATTAATAAATGAAATGTTTGCCTATGATCACACCATGAAATTTCTCTTGCTTCACTCACCTACCTGCTTCCAGACGTCTAATCAGATTGAGACATTTTTTCAAAACTTGAAAGTTAATGTTAAAAACAGATATAAAAATAAAGCAATAGTTTTCAAGTTGAATATTTCTACGACAAAAATAGGGAATTCTTTTTATCCAACACATGACTTGATATAGTATATTCTAATAAGGAAGTTTCCTGTAAATGAGTAGAAGAGATTTGGAACTTAAATATCCTTTCATAAATCAGCTCTCCAAACATGGGATTTTACTTTTAAAAATTAAGCTAAGAAAGTAAAATCTGCCTAAGTAGGAAACATATTGATTATTGTTGTTCCTATGTAATATTCTGAGGTTTGAATATCTATCTCTTCAGTTACCTTTTTCTTTGTTCTCCTTTGTGGGTTGTTGTGAAATTACACGTGCTTTGAACAGTAGAGGAAAACTGAGAAAATTACAGTGACACCAAGCAAGGGCCAAGATTTGGTCAACACTTTGAATTAAGCCCCCCTGCATTTGCCTAGATCCAAGTGAATTGTTGTTTCCTAAATGTATTTTAAAAAGCCAGTTCTCTCCTGTTTCTTTTCAGAAAAGCAAAATCCAGCTTTTTTCAGAAAGATACGAGTTGATAACTCTTATTTATTTGTTTTTCCAAAAACATAAAGCTGGAAACAATGTCTACTTATAAAATATGAAAATTGGAACCTGGAATTAATACACTGAAAGAGGAAAGGAATTTGCACTGGAGCTGCAGTGGAGCTGTAGTGACACAGGCACAGAGGGAGAAAAGAGATGAATCACAGAGAACCTGGCATGGGTAGAACACCAACAAATCCCCTTGGCAGCAAGCAAAGTTCTCCAGCTAAGTGAAGACACCTTAAATCCTGATTTAAACCTTCTATACTCTTTTCCCCATGTGTCCTGGTTATGTAGCTTTGGGTTTCTGTGAGATATGGTCCCATGCGATGATTATCTTCCTTTTATCCATGCAGATTCTGATGAAAAAAATCCATTATTTGAACTAACGTAATGGAGATTATTAATTGCAACTGTAACGATGCCATTGTTTATTTCTTTTGTTGCCAGTTGCTGCTGTGAAAATGGTGTCAGTACACTGTTTAGCTACACAGTTTTACCCAAAATGGTGGAATATACTAATAGGTTAGTGTACCAAAGATAAATCCAAATCTTTTTAAAAATTCTAGTTATAAATATGTTTTTAAAATGTTTCTAAATTTAAAATAAAATAATTGCTGATTACAACATTGGACCAGACCTGTGACTATTCTCCAATGTGTCTACATGAACTTTTAAGGGCTTGATCGAAATATCTTATTATCAAAGATTAAATTGTTTACACTGACTATGATGTGGTAAATCACTGCAAGCGAGCAACTAACAAACCACAAAGAAAGTAAAAGCCTCTTAACATTGAAGAGAAAATATTAAACTGGGTAGTTATTGCATGGGGTGCGTAAACCCACAGTTGGGCAACTTGAACCTAGAGAGCTTGGCTGAGCAACTCTAACGAAAAGGTACAGTTTTCTTCTGTCTCAATCTTAGAGCTACAGCTTGTTAATGATAAATCTATTGAGCTCCTGGGCACTGTAGGGACACAACCATAGGTATTCTTCTGGTCAGAAGGGAGAAAAGGTCCTTCTTGCCCCTTTCATAGTCCTTAATGTGATTGGATTTAGATTCATACTCTGAACCCTTTCACCCAATGAAAGCTGCCTTTCAGAGCAGTTAAGAGCATGGGCTTTTGGCCTCTGCTTGAATGGGTTGATCAGTTTTGCCATGCAGTGACTGTGTGACTTTGAAACTGTGTTTCCATTTCCATGTCAAAAAATAGGTGGTCAAGAAAGGAGCCTACTTTATAGAGATGTAAAGTATCCGATACATAGTAAATGCCTACTAAATGTTAACTTATATAATTATGAGAGAAAAGATATTCCATCTTCTATCTATCTATCATCTATCTAATCTATCATCATCTATTCTTTATCCATCTACCGTCTACCTTGTTACAAAAGGCATTCAATGTGGACAAAGCCATTTTACCAAAAGAGAACATATTTGTCTTCCTAGGCATTATTAGGGTACTCAGGAAGATGTAACTGTCCTGCATTTCATCCTGAAATGGTCTGTACGTGCCTTCATGTGAAGGCCACAGTGAGATAGAAACACCTCTTCATGAACTGAGTAAATTACAATTTCCTCTCCCTGTGCAAAGGCTGTGGTTTTCTCCTCAGTGGAGTTTAGTATGTTTATTGAGTACCATCACCTGGATTTGTAAGATATCAAGCAAATTGTTTTATTAGGTCTGCCCTTTTCATTATAGTTTTGGGGAGGTCTGATATGACATGCAACAATAAGGCAGGAAAGTGAAATCAGAAAATACAAAAGCGGCCACATTAAAGTGTAGCTTAAGAAAGAGATACGGGCCCAATATACTTTGAAGTTAATAATAAGTGGGCAGAAGACTCTGCCTGGTGGGAATCATGATTAACTGCAATTCCACACAAGCACTGTGCCATTGTATCTAGATGGATGACTTCAGATTTTGAGTGAGGACATAAAATACTGAAAGAAGAAACAAAATTCCAAAAGAACTTTCGTGGTTGTAATGTACTCTTATTTTTGTGAGTTTTCTCATGGTTTGCAAATTATTAGCAACCCCAGATGGGTAGATTTGCCTCAGAGCCATGCTATAAATCATCATCAGAATCGTTGTGATCGTCACTATTAATGCTTGTGTTCCATCCTGAAATGCTTACTTTCTCTTCTTCCTTTGCACTCCACTGATCATCAATCACAAAGGCAGCTTGGCCATTTCTCTCTGTCTTGCCTCAGTGAACTCTGACTTTCCTTGACCGTTAACCCCTCGCTGGAATGCACACGGCCTGTATGCCTCTCTGGGCCCCTATTCACCTCTTCCAATAAGCTTCCCTTCCTGGCACTGAGCTGCAAGGCAATATTTTCCATCTGTTGAATGAAGAGCATGACACAGGCAGTTTGATACGGTTTCAGAGACCACAGTAAACCAACGATGCACAACTCACTTTTATTCCACGAACCTATGGGAGCCCAAAGAGATAAGGGGCCTTTCTGCTAGGCTGAATACAGAGCCTGGCTTACAGAAACAAAGATTCCTTCCCAAAACACTCAATATGTTTTATATTCAAGCCAGAAATGTTGAGGGTTGGAATAATCTAAGGATGAATCTAATCGGAAGTTGTCTTGAAATGTGTGAGCAAGCTTCTCTTTCATGTACCAGCTGTTTTCTTTCGTCAAATGTTTACTGGATGAGGGATCAGCCTGTGCTTGTTATATAGTAGAAGCAAGGAAGTTTTGTCTTTCCTAAAAGAACCTACGAGGTCTTTCTCAGGAGAAGAGAGGAAGAATGGTTCATCATGTGTTCAGGAAAATGTTGGTGGCTCTGATAATACCACATCCTCAAATTAGGGAACATTTTTTTTCTTTTCTTTTTTTTCCCTTTTTTTATTAGTTTTAGGTGTACAAAACAATGTAAGAGTTAGACATTTATACCCCTCACAAAGTGATAACCCTTCTCCCCCAAGCTACTACCTCTGGAACATTGTATATAGCTGTTACAATTCTACTGACGCTATTCCCTATACTGCACTGCACATCCTCTGATGGAGAAGACGAGGGGATTAGAAAGGGAACATTTTTCTTTATAAAGCATTTAAAGATTGTTTCATGACTGCTTCATTATCAGAATGTTTGTGACAAAATTGTTAAAGTAGCATTGTTAAGCATTGTTAAAATAATTCTCACAAGCACTTTGTAACATATTGCAGGACTTGTGATAAATAACATGCAGAGGGTGCCAAAAAATGCATACTCGTTTTAAGAAAGGAAAAATCTGTATTAAAATTGTAATACTCAATTAGACCAATAACAATGGATGAATGCAAGTCACATTTGACTTCTGCAATTACAAGAGGTTACTATCAATGTAATTTAATACAGTTTTTCCCTTTCTTAAAATGTGTATACATTGTTTTGACAGCCTCTGTATATGGCTTCTAAATTTACACATTTGAACAATAAATTGAGTTGTTAGGTATTATTAACAGGATCATTAGCTTTAAAAATCAAAATACAGAGAAATAATCCTGGTAAAGGAAAAAGTGTTACTTAATGGTATTTACTTGTTCAAAACATGTCAATTGCTCTTCAGTGTTTCAAGCATCAAATTATACAGCTTGGTGTGATTGTCAAGACTCTTTATGGATAAACCCAAGCCGATTGCAAACAATACCACGTGTCCATATTATACTATGAAAATATTCCAGAATGTTTTTCTACTTTTATCTCTGCATGAAATCCCCCTTCCCATCAATTTTGCATATTAAAATTCTAACCACCTAGAGAGGACATTTTTATTAGTTAATTTTTCCAAATCTTCCTTCTTTCATTAATTATTTATAATCTTATCCTCCAGAAATAATCACATTTTAACTATTTTGTGTTCTGGATAGAATCAGTATCTCTTTTTTTCTTGACAATTCTCTTTTCACTATGTGATACCTGCCTTTTCTTGCACATGTACTGTGTTTAGATTCTGTGCTGAAAGTAATATATGAAGTCATTACCTCATTCTACCACTGCAACAATTTTTTGAGGTTAATATTATTATCTTCATTTATAAATAGGAAAGCAGTTCAAGAAAGGTTAAGAAACTAACCTAATGCTAAATGGTCAACTGGAATTAGAACCTGACTATATCTGGTTGAAAAGCCCAATTTTCTTTTCCTCAGCTTTCGTTTTGTGGATATTTCTATGGACATGCACCTATTGCAGGGCCTGATCTTAATCTTTCTAGACTCCAATGCATCTAATTTGGTGCTATTTGCCAATTAATTTTACTCGACTAAATCAAATCTGAAAAACCTTGGACAAACTTATTGAAAAATGAATATAAAACTACCGTTGGCACTGTTTAGGTATTTGTCTCAGATTCCACAACTGTTATGTATGAAATAATAATTCCAATATAAACACATAAAATACTCAGGCATATATGGTTTATGTGTGCATATTTATAGGTGTGTGGTATCGTCATCCACTGATTTTCAGGTAAAAGACAATTTACTATTTTAATACCTGTCACAGTTTCTCTCATTTACAGAATTTTTATGCTAATTTTGGTAATTAAAACAAATCTGAATTTTTACCTGTTTAATGCCTAGTATTTTGCTATTAGTGGGTTAGGAAAATACTTTTGCTTAAATTTTTCACCTTTAAGGTGTTTCATGAATTATTTAATAGAATTTAGATGAGATTTATTTGTAATAAGCATTGAAACATGTTCTGTGTAAGCAAAAAAAATTAAGATCTTTGAGAACCCAAATGTAGCCATGAAGAATATTGGGGGAAAGCAATTTAGGGATGATGCCAACTTTAGCTTTTAAATCAAAGAAAAATTTTCTCTATTCAAAGTCTATATCAGAACGTGTTGCCTTCTGGGCAATAAACAATTACAATTATGGTTACATAGATACTTAATAAATTTATTTGTCTTTTTAAAATTTTATTAACAAAAACATGCCTTTGCTAATTTCAGTGTAACAGGTGTGTGTGTGTGTGTGTGTGTGTGTGTGTGTTTAAGAAGGAAAGTTATTGAATTAATTGTTGAAAGGCCCATAACCTTTTGTTCCTCTCCACTTTAAATTGTAATGAAATTTTACATAAGCCATTAAAGTTTAGTATCCTTACAATTATAAATTGTTGATAGTGTAACTTGGTAATGAAATCTTTATGTATAAGATGTACTCTATACCATCAAAAAACTATAGTCTATTTTGTATATACATGTAATTACTGAAAGAGATAATTTCCCCCAGCTTCAGTCTTTCTTGCTTCCAATCCCTCCTTTATTTTCAGTTAAAGGGATTTTTCTAAAGAGAAAATAAGAATATAATATGTTCTTGCTTAAAGGCCTTCATGAACTCCATGACTTTCATGATAAAATTCAAATTAGTTGGATTAGCCATCCAAATTGTTTTTTCCCCCCACGGCTCCTGTCTACATCTCTAGGCTTGACATTAGCCTAAATACTCTAAATTTCAAGACATACATCTTTTTGTTTCCTGAATTCATTGTGTGTTTTGGGGAAATCTGGATTTATTTAATGAAGGAAGTGATGTTTAAAATGACTCTTAAAGGAGAGGTGGATACTGATAATAGAGGAAGGAGTGGGTGCAAATGTGCTGGGTATGAGGTGTCGGGGCTAGGAATGAGCAGAGAGAGAGACATGGATTGTAAAGTGAAGAGGACGCATTTATGATGAGAGCAAAGGGGACCAGAATCTGGATGAATATGGGTTGTTGTTCTCTAACTCACGGATCACTCCTAGATCTTTAGAGTTAGAAGCAGCCTCAGAAATTGAAGAAAGGAGACTAAGAAGAATAAAAGGAGAAAAGCGAAGGATAAAGAGGAAAAAAAAGTAACCTTAACACTTTAATAGAACTCATCTTTACAATTTCATTCTACATTAATTGCATTTCAGCAAAAATATTTTTCTATTAGTATTAAGTCCATCTAAATGTATTACATGCTTTGCTACTAGGTTATTATACACAAAGGCATACAAATCAATTCATAGTCAACATTGTGAAAAAATAATTATTTTACATTGAATACTAAATAGTTAATGAGTAGATCGGGGTTTTTGTACCCTTAATTCTTATGCTTAAAACCACAACAACAGAAAATCACAAACCAATATAATTTTAATTGCTGAACAGTGATTTAGGTCATGGTTTTCTTTTACTGGTTATTATTTAGTACTGATGATAGGACATAATGTAAATATTGTTTAAAAATATAGTGATATATTTCTTTCCCAAATGTCATTTTTGGGATTACAGAATGCCTAAAATTTCCTCAATACATTTACAAAGAGACTTAAGAGAGAACAGAAGGAAAAGCTGATTCTCATTATTCTTTTGAAGTTGAGACTAAAAACAAAGATAAGAGTAGGAAATTACTTATATCCGAGCCAGCTTCCTATCATCATTAATGAAGTTATCTTTATCTTCATGAGTTGTTTATTGTTCTGATTTAATATTAAAAAGTTGATGTTTCTTAAAGACAGTGTTTTCTTTTGAGGTTAGTAAAAACTAGGTAATAAACTATCCAAAAACCACAAGAATGTATATATAAATCTACTGTGTACTTTTTATTACGCTTCAAGGTTTTTATCTTCCTCATGTATTAGTCATGAATCACATGTTCATTTAAATATTTTTTCTGGGCTTTGAAATTAAATTAAGATTGTAAAAGAAGCTAATTGTTACTGTTTTTAATTTGAAGTGAATCTATTTTATACATTTTTATTGAGAAAGATATTGTTAAATGCATCAATTTACCAAAAAAAAAGACAATTACTTTGGTGAAGTTCATTGAAAAGCATAATTTTTTATCATTAACGTCATTACTTAGATTTCATTTACAAAATACCTCTCTGTAAAATGTAAATGAAGTGTTCCTATGTGGAGCAAAAGTGCTCACTCCCCTTTTCTTACCTTTTCAAGATAGTTGGGTTTATGCAGAATCTCCATAGCTGCTTGCTCTTTTTTGCTGTCTTTTGGAACCACCACACAGCCATAATCACTATATCCACAGTTTGACTTCACACTATACTTCCTCATTCTAATGTTGTAGACTCAATTTCATTCATTGGATTGGGCAGAAAAAAACTGAGTGCAAAATGACAATCTATTATTCCCATGAATTTGAAAGGATGACGTTATCTATCCAGTAATCCAACCAAAATAGTACAACAGGAAGAGCTTTCAATCTATATTGTCATTATTGTATGCTTTTTAGGCTCTGTTCTTTTTTATTGTACATATGTGTACATTTTCCAAGCTTTCTGAAAATCAGGTGCAGAGTATCTGACCCTTGTTTTCAAGTAAGATACATCCAGCGCCTCCAGTGAAATGGCATGGAAAGCCCAGAAGCCCCTTGATCAACCCCTTACTAAGTGTTTTACGCAGGAAACTTCTCCCATGGTAGAGTGCACTAAAAAGACAGTTTCACCCGAGACTAGGAATTTTGTATTTATAGTATTTCTTACAGTGCCTGTGGTGTATAAATACACAGTTGTTCCTTTTATTTTATAACCTCATTACAACTTGTACAGGCCATGATTAGTTATTGGAAAAGTATGATTTTTTAGAGGAAATTTTCCTTGGAATTGTAGAAATTAAACACAGCAAGCATTTATTTTTTTATATCCATATTTTGTAATGATATATACATATCATACAGTCAATACTCTAGTCAATAGATATTTTAGAGCAATTCCGATATAGCACTAAAATCACAAGATACTGATTGGACCTCAGAGAACGGATCCTTAAACTTACAAAAATAGTTTGGTTTTATTTTAGAAATTCTACCCTCATAAACCTAACTAGAAGAGTTATTATTGCATATTGAATTATCTGCTAACATTACCAAGACAGAATATAAAGCTAAGATAACAGCTTAACTCAGTCATCCAGGTGTTTAATCCTATGCTATCTACTCCAAGCAACATGAAAAGTTGCAATCTCATTGAGGAATGAAGTTTTATGCAGAGCCAATAAACAGAATAATATCTGACAGTATATTATCAGTTGCTAAATTTTATGTAAAGGGTTGTCACTTCTAAAATAATTTAGCTGAGAGAATGTGATAAAAACTGATAGTTAGTAAAATTAATCGGTTATCTAAGATTTCTCAGTAAATAACTACTAGAGTTAGAATCAAATTTCATCAAGTTCCTTCATTTTCAGTCTTGCCATTATGCCAAATTGCTTGTATTTATTTATTTAAGAATATAAATTCAAACAGGAGTATGCATATTGTGTGGAGGGTCTCTGGGTGACTTCATAGAACAGATCACTTATACAGCACTGCAAGGATAGGAATGATGGACTTACTAGCCTAATTAACTTTCTAAATAAGGTTAATTCTTGTTCACTTACATATTCTCCTTTGAGAGTCAACGAAGGCCATAAATGGACTATAGATTGATCCATGTCTTTGGTGTAATTCATCTTATAGATACAAAATGACCTTTATTACTTCTAAATCAGATTCCATATAATGTATGTGTATATTTTTCAAAGTATCCTAATCACCTTTTTTAAATTAAATTTATGGGGGTAACGATGGTTACCTAACCTCTGTTGTTATGTGATTCACTTATGACTATAGTCTTTGTTTTACAACTGTTTATGCATAGATTTCCCTTTAGCTAGTCATTAGGAAATGACTAATGACTAGAACACACCCTATTATTATTGAGCATTTACCATGTCCATCACATGTAAGCAGCTCAATTTCTCTCTCCAGACACTGCAAAGCTATGACAACATACCTTCAAGAGATACAAGGACAGAATCCTTCCATTCACAGGAATCAGGATCTATCAGAAGCTGTAACCATTTGTACCAATACTTAGATATGCTTTTCTCCCATAGAAAAGATACAGATGAAGTTGTGGTATCTCGCTGAGACTCGAACAAAGGTCATTGATGTGTTTAGATGCATTTCCTTCTCTCTCCTGGGTCAGGTGTGAAGCAGGAGCAGAAGGACAACATGCCCCCTCTCTCCCCCTCCCCAGAAACCAAAGCCAGATACCATTAAGATTTTTCTACTTGTCTACAGGCAGAGCAGGTACCTCCGGACTTTTGAGACAGCACTGATTGTTGCAAATTAATT
This sequence comes from Rhinolophus hipposideros, assembly GCF_964194185.1. NCBI lineage: Eukaryota > Metazoa > Chordata > Mammalia > Chiroptera > Rhinolophidae > Rhinolophus > Rhinolophus hipposideros. The sequence continues at coordinate 76,632,394 of NC_138050.1, read as the reverse complement.
ACACTGTGTTCTATTTCTGACCCTGAAAAGAGCTAGCAGCTATCTCATATAATGTCATTCAACATCCTTTTGATTTAGTTTCTTCATCTGTTGAGTAAAGATAAGAACACTTGCTCATAAAGGGCAGAAAAAGAAACATACAGGTATGAAGATAAGTGTGAAGATAAAATATTAAGCTACTCCCATAGGTTTGAAACTTTGGCTGAATAGTTTTATTACTATCTCTATTTATATTAAATATGTCAAAATTAACAATATCTTAGTTATGGGTATGAGTTCACATTCCTTAATCCATTCAGCATAAAGTCCTGCTGCCAAGGGAGTGTCTGAAAACATAAAACTTACCATGTCATGTCTATGTTACAAATGCTTTAATGGCTCTCCTTAGCATAAAAGTCTAAACTCCTACTCAGGATGTGTAAGATCCTTCTAAAATAGGACTCTAACTGCATTTATAATTTTATTTTCTATCACACATCCAGGTACGTGCCATATTCTACCCACACTGACATATTTGTAGTTCATAGCCCAACAAACTTATTCCTTCATTTACATTTATGAATCCCGATAGATCAAGATCACATTGTCACCATTTTGTTTCCTCCAGCAGCCCAAGCAATGCCTAGATGTAGAAGACTTGGAGACCTTGTGGGTTGAATGAGCTCATAACTTACATAGTGCTTAGAGTTCACAGAGTAGTATCACATACCTCTTTTCATTTAATTTTCATTACAACACTGTTAGCTAGAGGGCAGATATTATCACATTCTTCAGGAAACAGGTTGCTAGAGAGTAACTCATTCACTTGAGGTCTCAAAGCTCTTTCTGGGTCTCAAGCCTGCCTACTTGTGGACTGGAACTACATCACTGGTTCTTCTGTGTCTCCAGCATGCTGACTACAGATCTTGGGAATTCTCAGACTCCCTAATTATATGAGCCAATTCCTTATAATAGTTATAATAAATATGGATGACATATTTATATCCCATACATAGTATGTAATGTTATAATAATACACACACACACACACACACACACACACACACACACACACACACATAAACGAGGTCTGGAAAATAAGTTTGCAAACTTGTTGTAACAATGTTGCTAATCTTTTTTGATATCAGAGGGATTATTCATTATGAATTTGTACCAACTGGACAAACAGTTAATCACATTTATTATTGGGAAGTGCTGGAAAGGCTGCGTGATCTGAATTTTTCGCCGACAACTCATGGCTTTTGCATCATGACAGTACACCAGCTCACACAGCACTGTCTATGAGGGAAGTTTTAGCCAGGAAACAAATAACTATTGGAACACCCTCCCTACTCCCTTGATGTGGCCCCCAATGACTTCTTTCTTACCCAAAGATAAAGGAAATACCAAAAGGAAGACATTTTGATGACATTCAGGACATCAAGGGTAATCCCACGACAGATCTACTGGCTGTTCCAGAAGAGGAGTTCCAAAATTGCTTTGAAGGGTGGACTAGGCACTGGCATCAGTGCATAGCTTCCCAAGGGGAGTACTTCGAAGGTGACTGTAGTGATATTCAGCAACGAGGTATGTAGCACTTTTACCAGGATGAGTTTGCTACCTTAATTTTCTGACCTCGTGTGTGTGTGTGTGTGTGTGTGTGTGTGTGTGTGTACTGTTGGTAAAGTTTCTTTAAAAAATCGTTGGTCTTCCTTGGTTTGCAGCTGTAGTCTCTTCTCAGTCTGTGCCTTCATCATCCCATGGCAAACTTCCTGAGTGTCTCTACACATGGCTTTGTTAGTATGGCACCAGTCATACGGGAATAGAGGACCACCTTACTCCAGTATAACCTCATTTTAACTTAACTATTTATACCTTCAATGATCTTATTTTCAAATAAAGTCACATTCTGAGATATTGGAGGTTAGGATTGGCACATAAAGTCTTAAGTGAATTTTTTTCTTTTTTTTTTAGGATAAAGGAGATTTCATTGTATTTGTAGACTTTGGAGAGGGAAAGCAAAAATAGAATAGGTTGCGGTTATAGTAGTGACTGAAGAAAATTGATGAAGTCAAGTAATGGAGTAGATTGGAAAGTGTAAGATGGACAGGTTAGTTTTAAACAAAAAAAGTGATATATCATTCTCTAAGATTGTAAAATAAAATGTATGATAAATGTAAGTGTTAATATATCTGTAGAATTGGGGTACAAATTTGAAATAGTTCAAATACTCATCATCTAAGTTTTCTCCAAGATAATTTTCTTTGAATAGGGTAGAGGAAGAGATTTGAATAGACTTCTGGGAAAATTTTAAGGTTTGAAATAATTTTTGAGAAACTAGAAAAGAAAATCGCTTAAGGGAAACCCAAGATTATTGAGAAGCACTAAGTCCCCACGTGAGTTGACAGCTACACATTTACTTTCAGACAAATCTGTATACTTGTGAGAATTTCTCAAGAAGTGTTCATGAGATGAGTCATAGTAGCATTAAAATTCTAAGATTAGCAGATCATAATATACATAATTATTATATAGTCCCAGTTATTTAAAATTCCTGGTAATCAGTGGTTTTTATTGGTGTTGATGTTAGTATAAAGTGGAAATTCAAATAGTTTTTTCACTTGCTTCTTCTCCAATCACTTAAAATTCATTCATCCAGTTGGAGAGTCTCAAAGGAACATCACTTTTGACATGCCAGGGGCTTTTTCAGTCATTGTTCAAATAACATCCATCATCACTATATACAATACCCCTTGGAAATCTCTTATATCTAAATCTCTCTACTCTTGCCCCAGTCTTTTATTGAAAATATGCTAATGATAAAATTTCTATCAATGTCTTATGAGTATAAAATAAGATAAGCAAAGGGCCCTTCAGCTCAGTGAAACCTCTGCCAATTGGCATTGTAGTTAATAAAATTATGTTAATAGATCCATATTTTTTATCCTTTTTTACAATTCAAATGCAGGGGGAAAGGATTATAAGTAAATGTTTAATGTTTGTACTACTGTACAAACAGTACAGTAGTTGTTTATCTATGTATTTGTTTATTTTCAGAACTTCCCCCCAAGAACATGTTTACAATGAACAAAGGAGAGCATGATAAACCAGAGTGAAGCACCTAGTTATGTATCGGGAATTGGGAGACAAGTACAAAAGTGAATGAAAGTAGAGAAAGGATTGGAAGCCTGTTTTGATTTTGCTTTCAGTATAACCACCAAAGCCATATTCTGTCACTTCTCCTGACAGCCACGTCTCCTCTATTCTCTAGTTGGTGGCTGTCAGATAAAGTAAAAATATTCAATTTGAAATCTGTGGTATAAATTTTGTTTGGAGTCTGAATTTGTTTGAAGAAAGGTGAAGCATTTGAGAGTAAATGAAGGTGATGACAATATGAATATAAATGGGTATCAATGCTGTCAGAGCATTTTTAGGCATTGGGAACTAAAAATTATCTGGTTAGGAAGGTGCTAAACTTTGAAGACAAATTTGCAAATCATTCACATAGAAATGATCTCTGTCATTCAGGTGATGGATTCATGTGTTATTTATTCCTGGAATGGGCAGGATGCTAAAAATAAAAATGTAGTTCAATGTAGTGATTGAGAGCTCAATTCTTGGACTCTGAGAGTTTGATGTCAAATTATTGCTCCAGGAATTTCTATGTCACTTTGGGCAATATACTCAAAATAGCTTAGCCTCAGTGAGAATACTGGTAAAAAGGAGATAATTATTTCAGAGTTTCAGTTGAGAATTAAACGGGATAATGCATGAAAAACGCTGAGCAGATTTTCTCAGAAAAATGCTGAGCCTGATATTTACTATGCTCAAATAAAAGTTAGTTAATATCATTATTAACGTCATTATTTATGTATAAAAGTTATCAGGCTTGCCTTTCACCAGTTGTTTGTTTCCTAAACAACTATCAATCACAATGTTCTTCATTGTGTACATAGAGTACTTGATAAGCACATAAGGGGGCTATGTAATGGCTTTTTAAAAATTACTAGTTAGAGCCAGGAAAAGGCACCTGGTCAATGTTAGTATATTCACAGTCTACAGGAAATTCAATTCAATGGAAAAAGGAAACCCAACATCAGTCTGGAACAACTGTCAGTCTCCAAAATTGATTTTTGTGTGTGAGTGTGGAGTGATAATCTTTTACCAAAGTCTCTTAGAGTAAGAATATTACAAGGGGGTTGTCTGATAGTTAGGTCTGTTTTAAAAGATATTTCTATAAACATGCTAAAGTGCTTCCTGTCTCAGACTAGTTCTTGCTGAATGACATGGCATTGTATAGTGTGAGTGCCTTGAGTTTAAAATGCAGGAAGCTATAGATCATTTTTAATGAATAAATCATGTGTGTTCCTGCTGTCAATTCTGCTAACGCTTTTGTAAAAGCCAAGGCTAGTGCTGTGGTAACCTATCAATAATTAGAACAACTAAGTCAGCTATTTAGTATCTTGACCCAGCAGTAATATCTATCTTTCTGTATATTTCTTTCCTTTAAAGCACTGAAACACAACTTTGAAAATAATTAGTTCCTAGAATGTATCTTTTTTTTTTTACCCAGGGTTTTTTTTTTTTTTTTTCATGTGAAGCAATAAAACATCTATAAAGTAAACTATTTTTTTAAAATGTAAGAGCTTATTTGAGAAAACATTGATTCAAATCAGGCAGTGCTAAACCAGAAATGGTTAGGAGCACCCCACCACCAGGAGATAGGAGCAAAGCTTTTATAGAGAAGATTCAGAGGCAAAGCAAGGAAATTGTTTGATTGGTTAAAGTATTTTATTTTATCTTATTAATTTAACAGCTTTTTCTTTTACATGACCCACTCCTAATACTTGTTGTTGTTTTTTTAAGTTCCCATCTCCCATCCCTCTCCCCTTTAGCAACCTTCAGGTTGTTCTTTATATCTATGGGTTTATTTCTCTTTTGTTTGTCTATTCATTTGTTTTGATTTTTAGATTCCAACTATAAATGAAATGATATGATATTTGTCTTCTCTGACTTATTTCATTTAGCATGATACCCTCAAAATTGATCCAATTCTTTGATCCTCAAAATTGATCCAAAATTGTTGATAAAGGTAGGATTCCATTCTTTTTTATTGGTGATTAATTTATATTGTGTATATATATATACCACAACTTCTTTATCCATACTTCTATAATGGACATCTAGATTGTTTCCATATTTCGGCTATTACTAGTAATGTTGCAATGAACATATATCTTTTGAAATTAGTGTTTTTGTTTTCTTTGGATAAACTTTTTGAAAAATAAAAACAACTCTTTTGTTTGAGGCACTGAATTCCCTAGTTATTTATTAAAATAAGATTGAATACCTTATAATTAAAACTTCATTACTTGTCATAACAATCTTGTCAATGTATCTACCTAGTGGTAAGGAAAGAAGAAACGAGCTCAGAAAAACAATTTGAAAGAAAAATATTTTAGGTGCTTTATCTTTTCAAAATGAATCTAAATTGACAATTCTATTTTGGAAAGAAAATAGGTTATTGTTAAGAAATATATAAATGTATTAGTAATAGTATCCTTTTAAAGTCAGAGACGTAAAATAGTAACTAAATACAAAATAGGTGTCATTTCATTTTAAATAATTTTGAATGCTTACTCTTATTCTCTTCAAAATCATAAGTTTAGCCATTGTTTGTTTAGTTCTTAACTGAATCAGATAATTTTTCTTTATTTAGCAAGTATCTGTACATTTTTGGAAATTTTGGCTTTAATATAAACTTTTTCATACAAAAGCATTCTTTTAATAAACATAAACGTGAAGAAAGCACTATACTTTTTATGAGCATACTTGGTCAAATAATCATGTGATACTTTCCTAAGGAAACTTTTATTAGACTAGATAAAACTGTTAAGTGAATATATTTTTACATACAATATAGTGTGGGATTGCTATGATAAAGGCATTTACAGGATATTATGTGAGCATAGAACAGGAGTAGTTAATTCCTGTAGACTGGCAATAAAAGTATAATTAGAATAGAAAGTTCAGGTAGGAGAGTAACAGAATATTAAATTAGAATGTTAGGTAGGGTCCTGATCTCCAGTGGCCTCGTGGATTAAATTAAAGCACTTGAAATTTTACTAGAAAGCTAAAGGAGGCAGTAAAGAATTTTAATTAGGAGTAATGTGTGATCAGATATGCACTTTTAGAAAGTTTACTCTCAGTCCAGGATAGAGGGTAGATATCAGAGTGGTAAGACTAGAAGACAGGAGGCCAGGCAGCAGGTTGTTGTTATAGTTAAACAATGAAATATGGATTTCTGGGTTAATATGGTAGCTTATACTGATAGCATATTTGTGGAGAAGTTGACGTATTTGGGAGTTCCTTAAAGTAAAAACACACAAATGTTTGGTAATGTGGGTGGCAAGGAAGAGGGAGAGGTATTTCCCTTGTATTTCTCAAAGTAATTTTTCTATTAAAATAGAGACACACAACATTGGCAAGAATTATTGAATATTTACTGTATGCGTTAGTATAAATAAAATTTAATGTATTAAATTTTAATACAGTGTAAATAAAATTTAATATTTAAATATGTATTTATTTATATGACTTTCAGTATAAAAATTATAAGTAGTTAAGAATCCTGTATTAGATTTCTGTGGCTGCTGTAACAAATTGCCACAAACTTTGTGACTTAAAGTAATTTAAATTTATTTTCTTCTAGTTCTCTTCTGAAATTCTGAAATAAGTATTACTGGACTGAAATCATGCTCTCTTGGGAGGATCTAGGAAAAATACTGTTTTTTTATTTCTAGTTTCTGGTGGCTCATGGCATTTCTTGGCCTGTGTCCACATCATTCCAAATTTCAAAGCCACCATCTCTTTCTCTCTCTCTCTCTCTCTCTCTGTCTCTCTGTCTCTCTCTCTCTCTCTCTCTCTCTCTGTCTCTCTCTCTCTCTCTCTCTCTCCCTCTCTCCCCCCACCCCTCCTTCCCTCTCTGTTCTCTGTTCTACTTTCCATCACCTTCTCCTCTGTGTAGCTATGGAATCTCCTTCTGCCTCTCTCTTGTGATTGAATTTAGAGCCCACCCAATAATCGAAAATACGTGTAGTTTCCCCATCTCAAGATTCCAGTGATTAGAATGTAATACTTTTGGAGGCCATTATTCAGTCAACTAAAATTCCACTGTTATATAGTCAAAACATTAGTAAATATAGTAAAATATTAAGATTAGCTATACTTCTCACCTTGAACAACAGGTAACAATAAGATTTGAAAAAAGAGCTTACATTTTTGTGGATTAGTGCCTGATTCCACCTATATGAAATCCCTAAAATAGGCAAATTCATAGAGACAGAAAGTAGAATAGAGGTTATCATTAGGGGCTGGAAGAGGGGACATGGAGAGTAATAGTTTAAAGGATACAGAGTTTCCATTTGGGTTGATGAAAATTTTCTGGAAATAGATAGTGTTGATGGTTACACAACATTGTGAATATACTTAATCATACTGAATTATACACTCAAAATGAATAAAATGGTAAATTTCATGGGATTTATAGTTCACCACAATAGAATAAAATGTGTTTTGCTTTATAAAAATATCTGCTGACCCAGGGAGGTCAGAGAACTGATACAGACTTGTGATTAGATGCCATTCAACTTTCCCACTACCCCCTTGACTGAATCTATATAGTACCAACATTACCCCAAATGAGTGTTTTGAAAGTTGATTCCCTGCAAAAGACCATGGCACAATGTGGAGGTAACTGCAAAACTGTGAGCCAAAAAAAGGAGAAACTAAAAACACAAAAAAAGAACAAAAACCTTCCCCAATCCACATACGACTACAAATTTCAAAAACATGGGAAAAATGTGATGCTTAGAAAAGAAAGTCAATCAATTGAGTGAAATTCAGAATGCAGAACAAAGTAGGGGAAAGATTTAAAATAAATATGGTTAGAGGATTTATACTTCTGATCACTATGTAGTAACAAGTACTGGGTTTACATTTTCTCTTTAAAGAATAAGAAGAGGGAATAAAAAACATGATACAGTGATTTTCAGACATTGGAAAACAAGCAGCAAAAGAGAGTAATCCTTGAAAGAAGGGAAATAATTGACATAGATGACCATAACAAATATCCCAGAATTGTGCCTAGGACAGTTTTCAGGATTCAGTGAAGGTAAGGAAAAATTTAATACAGCTTGGTGTCTCACAGAGGTAAAGATCAGATTTTGGGGAGATCAAATTGCTAGAATTTCTGGGGCAGCGTAATGGAGAGAAAGGAACATCAACAAGTAAGTGACTGAATCTCTTAAAGTTTTGGATAATTATTGAAGTACAAATATGAAAGACAGCTATTTAAGGCCAAAGTGAGGTGAGGGGGAGAAACCAAAAATGTGTAAAACAGAAGGCTAAACAATTCCTTTCATACCATTTTGGTAGAAGGTAGAGTCCTCAAAAGTGTATTGCCTTTGTTGCTCAAAAAACTAAGCGAGAGACAATGGAACAATATCCTTGAAATACAGAAAGGTTGAAAAACATGTCAGTCTAGAATGATATACCTAGTAAAATATCTTTAAAAATTGAATATAAAATAAAAATTTTTCACACCACCAAAAGGAAGAATATTTATTACAGCAGAAACACACACATACACACAGACACACACACACACACACACACACACATACACACACAAGGTCAGACAATTAAGATTGTGAACTCATCCTAGAAAAAGTGCTACATAACGTATTGCTGAATATCACTATGGTCACCTTCAAAGTACTCCCCTTGGGAAGCTATGCACTGATACCAGAACCTAGTCCACCCTTCAAAGCCATTTTGGAACTGTTTCTGGAATGACCATCAGAGCTGCCTTCGTATTACCCTTGATGTCCTGAATGTCATCAAAATATCTTCCTTTCAATATTTCCTCTATCTTCAGGTAAAGAAAGAAGTCACTGGGGGCCAGATCAGGGGAGTAGGGTGGGTGTTCCAATACAGTTATTTGTTTACTGGCTAAAAATCCCTCACAGAGAGTGCCACTTGAGCTGGTGTATTGTCATGATGCAAGAGCCATGAATGGTTGGCAAAATGTTCAGTTCATTTTTGTCTTTTTCATGCAGCTTTTTCAGCACTTCCAAATAGTAAAGTTGGTTAACTGTTTGTCCAGTTGGTACAAATTCATAATGAATAATCCCTCTGATATTAAAAAAAGGTTAGCAAAATTGTTGCAACAGTTTCGTGAACTTAATTGTCATGAACTTCACATAGATACATACACACACACACACACACACACACACACACACACACACACATATATATTCAGTAAGCATGAAGAAAATGATGCCATATGAAAATATGGAGCTACAAAATAGAATGAAGGTCCACAAATACAGGTAAATATTTAGGTATGAGACAAGAAAAATAATAGTAATTATAATGTAAGCAGAAGTCAGGAAAATATAAAAATAAAAGGAAGGATCAATGAAAATTCCTGAAAAACATTAGAGAAAAATCAATGAAAATTAAATCTTGTTCTCATACTCAGAATGTACTCAGAATGATTGAGAAGAAAGAAGATACAAATTATCAAGGTCAGGAATGAAAGAAGTCACGTAACTAGAGACTGACTGTACAGATAATAAGAGAATATTAAGGGTACATTACAACAAGTTTAAGTCAATAAATTTTGCTACTGGATAAATCCCTTAAAAGTAGTAATCTGCCAAATGTCACTCACTTAAATAATAAAAATATAATAAATAAGTATATGAAGTAAATAATATTAATGGCCTCTTTTGCGGGGTAAATTGTGTCATCATCTTTTCCCTCCACCCTTCAAATTTGTGCCCTAACACCCAGTGATACAGAATGTGACTTTATTTTGAGATAGGACCTTTAAAAAGGTAACTAAGTTAAAATAAGGCTGTGAATGTAGGTGCTAATCCAACCTATCTGACATCAGCACAAAAAGAGTCGATTTAGACACACAAAGACATACCAGGGAATTGGACACACAGAGAAAAGACCATGTGAGGACACAGGGAGAAAGTGGCCACCTGCAAGCAAAGGAGAAAGGCCTTAGGAGAAACCAAACCTGTCAACATCTTGATCTTGGACTTCTAGCCTCTAGAAGTGTGAGAAAATTCTGTTGTTTAAGGCATTCACTCCGTGGTATTCTGCTATGGCAGCTGTAGAAAACTAATATAGCCTCATATCTATTAAATAAATTATATTCATAATTAAATCCTTCTAACCAAAAATACTTCAGGAGGATCAGGTGGCTTCACTTGTGAATTCTTTTAAATATTTAAAGATTAATTGAAACTTATTCTACACAAATTCTTCCAGAAAGCAAAAAAAAAAACAAACAAAAAAAAACAAAATGCGAAAATATTTGTAATGTATTTTACAAGGCCAGCATTATTCTGATAACAATACCAGACAAAATAATTCTGCAAAAAGAAAATTCAGTCCAATATCTATAATGAATATAAACACAAAAATCCTTAAAAACATATTTTACAAAATCACATCTACAGATAAATTAAAGGATTTTGTGATAGGCAGAATAATGGCTCTCCAAAATGTCCACATCCTAATTCTAGGAAACTATGAATATGTTACATTACATGGAAAAAGAGACTTTGCAAATGTGATTAAGTTAAGGACCCTAAAACGGGGTGACTATTTTGCTACATCCAGGTCAGTCTAACATAATCAGCAGGGTCATTAAAAATGGAAGAGGGAGACAGACGACTGAGAGGAGATGTGATTACACAGGAATGGTCAGAGAAATGCAAAGTTTCTGCCTTTGAAGATAGAGATTGGGGACAAAAGCTAAGAAATGTGGATGGCCTATAAAGCTGAAAGAGGCAAAAAAACAGATGCAATCCCCATCAATATCCCAATGGCATTTTTTAAAGAAATAGAACAGAAAATCATCAGATTTGTTTGGAACCACAAAAGACCCCGAATAGCCACAGCAATATTGAAAAAAAAGAACAATACTGGAGGTATCACACTCCCTGACTTTAGCTTGTACTACAGGGCAACAATAATCAAAACAGCATGGTATTGGCAGAAAAACAGACATATAGACCAATGGAATAGAATTGAGAACCCAGAAATAAAACCACATAAATATGGACAGATAATTTTTGACAAAGAAGCTAGAAACATACAATGAAGGAAAGACAGCCTCTTCAATAAATGGTGCTGGGAGAATTGGAAAGCCACGTGCAAAAGAATGAAACTGGACAGCTATCTGTCACCATGTACCAAAATTAATTCAAAATGGATCAAAGACTTAAGCATAAGACCTGACACAATAAACTGCATGGAAGAAAACATAGGTACTAAACTTATGGACCTTGGGTTCAAAGAGCATTTTATGAATTTGACTCCAAAGGCAATGGAAGTAAAAGCTAAAATAAACAAATGGGATTATATGAAACTGAAAAGCTTCTGCACAGCAAAAGAAACTATTGACAAAATAATGAGGCAACCACCTGAATGGGAGAAGATTTTTGCAAAGAGTGCCTCCGATAAGGGGCTAATATCCAAAATATACAAGGAACTCATGAAACTCAACAACGAAAAAAACAAACAACCCAATTGAAAAATGGACAGAGGACCTGAAGAGACATTTCTCCAAAGAGGACATACAAATGGCAAATAGACATATGAAAAAATGCTGAACATTGCTAATCATCAGAGAAATGCAAATGAAAACCACAATGAGATATCACCTCACCCCAGTCAATGGCTGGGTGAGGTGAATGAATGGCTATCATCAATAAGACAAATAGTAACAAGTGTTGGAGAGGCTGTGGAGAAAAAGGAAGACTCATACACTGTTGGTGGGAATGCAGACTGGTGCAGCCCTTATGGAAGGCAGTGTGGAGGTTCCTCAAAAAGTTGTGAATAGAATTACCATATGACCCAGAAATCGCTCTCCTGGGTATCTACCCAAAAAATCTGAAAACATTTATCCATAAAGACACGTGTACTCCAATGTTCATTGCAGCTTTGTTTACGGTGGCCAAGACATGGAAACAACCAAAATGTCCTTCGATAGATGAATGGATAAAGAAGTTGTGGTATATATACACAATGGAATACTATTCGGCATTAAGGAAAGATGATATAGGAGCATTTGTGACAACATGGATGAACAATTGGAAATTAAAATTTAAAAAATGAAATGACACTGAAAAAATGAAAAAAAATTAAATAAATATTAAAGATAGTAAAAAATTGGAAATAAAGAGACATAATCAATAAAAGTTTTTATTTGAAAAGATATATTCTATATTTATGGAATAGAATAGATATCTCAGGAAAAAGAAGATCATTTACATGAGAAAAGACACCATAAAAGTTAAAAGGCAAGAAATGAATTAAAAATGTTTTTTTTTTCATGGCAGGATAAATACCTAGAACACACACAGCTGCACACACACGCACATGCACACACACATATACAGCTACACACAAAGCAATACAACAAAAGCAACAAGAAAATTCCACACAAAGTTGAGAAAATGATATAAACAGGCTCTTCATAGAAAATAAAATAAGATCAATAAAAAAGAATAAAATATAAAACTTGTAAACAGGTAATGCAAATCAAAACAGTGTGATACCTTATCATACTCATAAATCTGGCATGTATATGAAGCCATTGTAGCTCTTCTGAATAGTTGATTCAGAGCGATTATCAATATCTTGTTGAAGTTATTTATGTTATATATGTTAGCTTTCTACTTTTAGATATAAAACCTAGATAATAAGCTGTAGCATATATGCAAAAAAAGCACGATTATTCATTGAAATTTTGGTTTGATTTTTTAATAGTGAAAATTTGTAATAACCTAGATGTCCATCAATAACAGAAAAGATAACTGATGTGAAAAATATTACTGCAATAAATTAGCACACAGCATTTAAAATGAACTAGCAATATAAATACATATGTATATATATCAATATGGACAAATCTTAGCAGTATAATTTTTAGTGCCAAAAAGCAAGATGAAAAGAATATATAAAATGGGACATTATTTACATGAGTTTTAAAATATTCAAAATAAAATGCAATATTGTTTATGGCTACACAGATATATGGTAAAAGTACAAAATTTTAAATCAAAATGAAAGCCACCAAATTTAGGTTACTGAATACCTCAGCAGAGATGGAGGGAAGTAAATCAGAGAGGTAAACAATTAAAAGATTATAAAAAACCCCAAACAAATAGGGCAAAATGTTAAGGTTTCCTGAACTCGAGTGAGTTTGTAAAATAAAGTTTATAATATTTTTCTTTTATATTTCATCGTGTTTGAACTATTTTATGATAAAATATACCACATTGAAGAAAAACTGCTATTATCTTTATCAACTAGCTTAAGGGTTAATTTTGCATGGCAGTTAAACCTATTCTTACCCAATCTATTATTTTACTATTGATTATATTAAATTTAAGTCATACTTTGTGTGAATAACCTTTGGCCAGCTGCCTATTTACATTTGTGTTGAGTTTATCACCCCCTTTAGACAATTCTAAATCTTTCTTTAGCCCATAAACTACTTTTTTCATGTCCCATAAGGCAAGGGAAACTGTTTACATGTTTGATAACTCCGATGCTGAGACAGAAGGACAGTAATATTGTAAAACCACTTTCATATAAATGTTATCCTCACCATAAAAACAGTTCTTGGGAAGTTTTTGTTTCAGAAACCAAAAACTAATAAGTCTATGTGGAATATGTATGTTTATTTACTTGTGAAATGGATTACAGGTAACCCCAGTATAACACAGTTCTTAGGTTCCTTAAAAATGCCGTGTTTTGCGAATCTGTGATATACGAAACACATAACTAGTATAAAAAAGGGGGTTATGTTCCAAAAATTAAAAAAAACACACACATACTATTACATTTTTATAATTAAGAGAAATGTCTTTATTAAAGCAATTTTCAACAAAAGTATAACATATTAATATGCATTAAATGTTTTCTTCGTTAACATTACTAGTAAGCACCATTAACGGAGGGCGTTTTCTTTTTGACACTATATCTTCATCCTCTGAACTTAATACTCCACAAACAAAATGGATTTAAAATTCTAATAAATTTTAAAATTCTGCAGTCAAATCTGATATGACATCCACACTCGAATGAAAAATTTCAAATGAAATAGGTTTTGTTTTTAAAAGCTTTTATTACGTTCCGTGTTATTTGGTGATTTCCCTAATTTCGAATGAGATACCTTTTGCTCTTAAAAGCTCTTATTACACTCCGTGTTGTTCAAGGATTTCTCTAATTCTCAAACAGTGTTAGAGTGAAACTGTGTTCTAGGATGCCCTGTTGTATGAGGGTTCCCCCAATTCTCGAAATGTGTTAGAGTGAAACCATGTTGTAGAAGTGCAGTATCATATGGGGGTTACCTGTACTAAGGTAAACCAGTTGAGGAATGTAACATTGATTTTTAACAAAATGTAAGATCCTTATACTTGTTTCATTTTATACCCAGTAGATGTATTGTGTTCTTTAAAACTTTGGACACCTGGGTTTTAATATTCTATTTCCTTATTCTGGGGCTTTTCATCTCTAAGTTGTGGACAATAATGTTTACCTAATTTCAGAAAGCTTTATAGTATTTGACGTCTCTGATTCTAACTCTAACAATAATAATCTTCCTTTTTAAAAGGAGAAATAAAGCAGAAATGTGAAAGTACTATCCAGGCACTCATTGAAGAATTCAGCTCTCTTGCCTTTTCATTTCATTGTAACATGTACACCTAAAATTAGTCTCATTTGAACAAATTTTAACAGGTTTTAAACCATTAGTCGAGACCCTCTCTTTATTAAAGAAAAGAAGATTTTGAAATTTATTGGCAATAGGTTTAACAATAGAGAAATTCTATATAGTATATACTTAAAACTCTTGAAAACTGATATGCCATTTCATTCACAAAGACTCATTCCTGGAAAAAATAATTTTAATCATCTGGGACTGTATTTCAGGGAGGTGTAAATATCTCTATATAAAACATAGTGACATAACATTCTGTCACTGTGGAGAAAGGAAACTAATCTACAGTTTCATGAACAAAAAGATCAAGTGGTCTCCCACTGTAAAACCACCATTTAAGGTAGGGTTTTCAGGGTGGCAAAAACTCAAAGCTTGAGCCAGATGTTTCAATAACCTAGATTGATTTTGGATGTTTGTAATGAAAAAAAAAATCAGGTAAATTTTTCATGACTTGAGGTTTCATTACAATTTTTGCTGCATCCAATTACAGACAGCTGTTACTCAATCACACATCATGTTATAAATTCATACCTTCTGTTCCAAAATCAAAATCAGTACCATAAGAGAGGAAATGAAAGAAAATCTATTTTACATCTCACTCCTTTGTCAATCAGGGCCTCATGCTACCAAATGCATATCAATTTCTCATCAAATAAAAGTGATACTCAGTGAGCTAACACTCATGAGAGAAGCCATAATTTGGAAATTAGTTATAACTCTAAAACCTTGCAAATGATGAATAATACCCTTTCCAATGTCACAAAGAAATTAATTTCATTAAGCTTTTCAAATTGCAAATAGCGGGAAAAACAATCAATTATATGTGAATGATACAGATATATACACACATTATGTAAATGTGTGTTTGTGGATATATACATACTCTGAAGATAAAGCAATAATCCACCCACTTAAGAAAGACAATTTTGGTAGAGAGAAAAATATTCAAATATGGTAGAGAAATAGAGGTAGGAAGTATACTTTTCCTACTTGTTACTTTCTTCCTGAGTCATGCTTTTCAGAGAAATTCTATGGTTGTTCTGAAGATGCCATCATGGGGATTAGACTAACTATTGAGAATACTTATTTATACATCGAGTCACTGTAATATTTCATTTGATTTTTGTTACTAAAAGTATTTACAGTTTTGAAGAACTTGATGTGGGAATTTAATTGCCTTTGTAGCATCAACACACACATACACACATGCACACACACACATACACACACACACACACACACACACACACACCACTAGCTATGGCTCACTTTTATCTATTAATGCCCAGAGTTATGTGAAGTCCTGTGCTGGGAGTAGAAGCAGCAATCATGTTAAACAATGTACATTCAAATAAATCATATTTCAAATAGATTTATCTGGTTTTACAGTTTTCTAGGCTTATTTTCATGTCAAAGCATAGGCTAAAGGCCTTCTACCCGATATTTGAACAAATCCTCTGACTGTAATCCTAGGTGATAAAACACAGGAGTAGCAGATCTCAAGAAGTTAGGTAAGCCACCCCACAAATTCCAAGGTATAGGGTAAGTATTACCCCAAAGACTCTTCAACACACTAAGGGAATATTGCCCCCTGATGACGTATGTCCTTGCTGGAGTTAGACAAAATCTGTCTCTGGAACCCTCAGTTTTAGGGAAAGAGCTACTGTAATAGGGAGGGCCATGCTGTTTTAAAATAAAAAAATATTTCTTTGCTTTAGTCCAGGGCTGTTGTCAAAGTTATAAGCTTCTCTCAGAACCACTGATGACCTGGGCCTGTGAGTAGGAGTTCCATACTGCTGCCTGTGTTACTAGCGAAAGTATACATGTGGGCCTCATCTGTCTCCTATTTGCCCACTCAGTTAAAACTCAGACGGTGTCCTGTGGAAGGAAACAGCCCTCTAGGTTACCCAAAATTTGATCCCTGATTTTATGACCAAAACATTGACTATGTCAAATATCCCAGTTCTTTTAAAACGCTGAAGTTCTAAGAAGAAAGCTAAACAAAGGCATGAATTCCATCTTTATGTACTGCACTGAGATTTCCCAGAACATCACTCTGGGTAAATCAAACTTAAAAAAGATTTTTGTTCTTGTTATTGGAAATATATATATATATATATATGATTTAAATCACATTCACTTAGTGTCGTAGACCATTGAGAAGATTTATTTAGCTTTGAGCAAAATTATTTTCTTGGGATGAAGTCACTTTCCATGTTTATTTCTGTGATATGCAATTCTTCCCAATCCATCTAAGAAAGAAAGCATCAGCAATGTCGTCTATGCCCTTTCTTGAGGAAACATTTCCCCAGAGAACTCATAGTCAGATAGAAATAGGGTTTCTATGAAGAAATCAGATTTCAGGTGTAATCCGCAATTACCAGAGTACAAACGTGTGAAATAACCAAACACCATTAAAAGGCAAACAGACAATTTTTGGAAGAAGGAATCACTTGAATGTGGGGCATAAGAAGCTGTCATGTAGGAAAGGGCCTATTTGTAAAAGATAATTGACTTTTAGACCTGTGTTTTTGACACTTGGCTCCTATTATATAGTAAAATTATATAAAACGTTTCAAAAAATTCACTGAATAGAAGCACCACCCCAGATTTACAGAATTTGAATCTCTAAAGTTGAGAGGCAGGAATTTATGTTTAAAGCACTCCTCCAGCAATTCTGATACACAGCCAAACTTGGAAACCCACTTCAGGGGTGACAAAACTGCGGCCCGGCCAACTGTGGTCCGCAATCCATTGTTAATTGGCCCGCAGCAAATTCCAAAAATATATATTGAAAAATATATTTTGTTTACTTAAATGAACCAGGTGAAGCAATATGTACTTCACCTCGAGTGAGTGGCCTGGCTTTTTGTGTATTTTACCGCATATGGCCCTTGGTAAAAAACGTTGAAAAAAGTTTGGACACCCCTGGTCTAAATAGTGAATGCGGAAGATAATCTTATTTTCATCAAAACCAGCGGAGTGCAAAACAATTCTCATCATAATCCTAGGATGCATTCCTACAAGTCATTTGCAGAAACGTCTGTGTCAAATGCATTTTGTATTAGAGCAGTTATACCTTCTGGGTTTCTAATACAGTCATGAACTTAAGTTAGGATAATTAAAAGAATAACTGCATATTTGTATTAAGATATTTTTCTTCAATTACAAAAAATAAAAATGTATCAGAAATAAATATAGCAGTTCAAATAACAATAAAAAAAAACTATCACTTGTTGATAATACCTTGTGCTGATAATACACTAAAAGAAGGTCAGAGTTGGCCAGACAGGAGGTCCAGAAATAACAAAAGAGAATGTGGATTAGTCCACATAAAAACTGTTAATTTAGCTATCCCTGGTTATGCACTTAATTTTTTCTTTAGTCTATTGAGATGTTAGTTAACAATAGAACTATGCTGTAGAATTCTGTTATATCATTTACAGTTTCTGTATCTTTACCTTAGTTTTAAGCAATGGTTTTCTCATGCTTGATTAGCTTAACTTCCTTGTATGAATTACCAAGAACCCAACAGGTCATTATTAGAGAGTTATCTAAGTCTAGTGAACTTCTCTGGCATTTTAATCATGTACAGATATAGAAAAACATAAGAGTGTTTCTTACAAAAAGGTTTGAACAGTGCCCACTACAAATTCAGTGTGCTGCATTTTATATGGTTAAAGAGACATTAATGTTCCCCCAAGGAGCAGTTGCATTTCCACATGTCCCCTTCCATCCCTCGGAAATCCCAAATATTTTGAAGTGGTTCTTGTTTGGGTTCATGCATGGTTCCAATAGGATGACTAAAGATCACAATCTATATGTCTTACGTTTTAAACTATAGGTAGATGCATTTGTCATTATGTCATTTGTTATCACAATAGTCCAAAGAAGTAATGACAAAAAGGATGATCAAAATGTTGAGAATAGCAATGATGACAATGATTGCAAAAGGGGTAGGGAGAGAGGGAGGGAGAAGAAAAGGGTGGAGAAATAAAGGAAAAGAAGAAGAGCATGGCTTCAGAATTTTTATTGGATTCATTATTATAAGCCAGATTCAAAGCGAAGCAGTTTTTGTAACCTATCAAGTAGGTACTGCATTACTCCCATTGCCATATGCAAAAGCAGCTATGTGATTTGTTCTAATAGCAAAATAAAAAGAGTGATACTAGATCTCAAATCCAGATCTGCCTAATTCTCTAGAATAAGTTTATGAAAACTACATGGTTTTGGGAAAACTGATGAACAGAAGCAGAAAGCCTAGTTTGGAAAAAACATAGCAATAAATTCAGGTTTCTGCACAAAGAAATCCTAGATATCTGCAAATATGTTCTCCTTCCATGACATTTAATGACAAAGTAAATTGATGGCAATACTTGATAAACACTCAGTTAAGTGCATTTTTGGAAAAGTGAGTGTATGGGTCATTCACTGAAATTTTTATCATATGCATGAAAACAAATTATATTGTATGTTTTTATATCAGGTAATATTGAAAGTGTTAACAGTACAAACAAGATTATGAGACCAACATCTCATCATGTTGTATAAAAAGGTATTGAGTTATGAGTGAGAATATTTCAATATTACAACCTACTGTGTGATGATCTTATTTAAAAAAAATAATACTGGTAATTAAGTTTTAAAAATACTATAGAGTAAGTCATTATAAAATTTTATGTTTGCTTATACCCAAAGAGTTAGATATACTTATTAGGTATTCATTTAACGTATATTTTTTAAAAAGAGATCTAAGAACCCTTTAAGAAATCTATTCTTTCAAAGAGTATGTTCTTAAGACAGAGAGGCTTTTTGCTCCCTTCAAATAGTTCTAGTATGGTATCGTTAAAAAGGAAATGGTTTTTATACTCAGACTTTTTATTTCTTCCATTGAAGAAACTCAATGATATTGTCCTTCCTTAGTGTCCACAGATACACATTTGGGATGTGCTGCCTGGAGATGGTGCAAGTGCGGTCAAGTTTCCTATTTTATTTCCTTCAGGATGAGAAATAGAAGCGCATAACTTGGCAGAGAGAAAAATGATGAATCTGTTGCCTGAGAGGCAAATGTTTTAGTGATGTTCAAAATAAAAATCAGTACAGATTCCAAGTGATATGTGATGCTTTTCTAAGTGTGGGAGGTAAGAATGTCTGGGGAACAGAAAATTGTTTGTGGAAGATGGGTGGATCTGAATGAGTGGGAGTTTGTTCCAGAAAACTAAGATGGACAGATGGAGTTTGGGTTTGGAGCATGACTTAGGTTGCAATCTGCATCTAGAAATACCCACTGTTGCTCTATTTTTCATTTTCCTGATTCAGCCCCTAACTATGTTTTCTGTGTGCCTTCTTTTTTCTGTGTTTCACTCCTGACCTTTCCTTTGCACTGTTTTTTTTTTTAATAACAATTATGCCTTGAATACCTTATTATTTGACTTCTTTTTTTAAAATACAAGTACAAAATGAAGTTCTTTGTATACATAGCGAAGTGCTGTTGGACTTTAAAGATCCAAATGGCAGAATACTGCAGCCTGGACTAGCTGGAGAGCCTCATCCTGCACTACGCCTCACTCAAAGTTGGCAGATGTTAGGGTCAACCTGATAGATAAGTTTGTTTTGACCAGTACATCCAAAGTGGCATATGTAACTTCAAAAATCCAAAAGAGACATACCTAGGGTGGAGTTTTCAAGTGCAGTGCTTTTTTGAAAAAAAAAAAAAAATCTTGAAGTAACTAACCTACATTTCTGAACTATTAGAATACTGGAAACGTTACAGAGGTAACAGGCTCCAGGATTTATCTCCTAATCCATAAATAGAATTTACAAAGTCTTCCATGATAACTGGTAATTCTAGGTTTCCAGGTATTATTAGAATATTATTGCTTCAGTGTTTCAAAGATCCATAAATACATCCTAGGTCCTGGGATCTGTGTTGATTTTTCAATTTGAATAAACAGCTGATTAAGCTTATAATAACTCTTAAATATTGAAGAATAATCATCACCTACACTGCCAACAGGCAGCTTAAATGAGAATGCAATAGGAATCCCAACCTTGTATCTTGTAAAATTTTGATGGTAGCATAAATTATTGATATTCCTAAGAGTATAATACAGCTTTTAGCTTACAATTTTGAAAGGTAGGGCAAATTCCAGGACCTTTCAATGGTCAGAATTGTTCTTACTCCAGGAACTAGAAAGGTAAAATGAGGATTGTGCCAGTTTTTAGAATACCTGTTTTAGAGAAGTTTTTGCTTCTGGCCAATATACAACAAAGACTGGATTTATCCTTCTACCTAAGAGAAATAAATAACTGGACAAAAATAAATGAAGACATGCTTTTCAAGATATTACACATGAGGCAACAGAGGGTAGTGACTCTTGAAAGAGAAAAAAACAATGAGATGAGCCCTATAATTGACTAAGTTTACTAACTTGGGGAAGTTTCCAGGTCACAGAGCAAAGAGAAGAAACCCAGGCAGAGCTTGGAAGACTTCCTCAGTTGAGCAGACAGATCTGATAGTCCAGGGAGAACAGGTATCTAGAGTTTATAAGTATTGAGATAACAGCTACACAGAGAGAGAACCCTAGAGATCTGTAGAGGAATCCCTCGAGTGTTTGTCAGAGTACCAATCACTGCAAGCATGTGAAAAACTACCTGAGACTTGGAAACAAATCATCTAGAAGGATTAGACAGAGTAACTTGAGCTCTTCTAGGGCTTGGAATAAACCACTATTTCCATCAGCCAAACTGTAAACCCGTATAGTTCATTGAACATTTGGTAGTGTATTCAGAAGAATCTTGTCTCAGTAGTGGGGAATAATTAGCCATAGACTGAGCACTGTTCCAGACCCACTTAACAAATCTTAAATGTAAGACTCAAAAGTCTCAAACTACTTGTCAGTAGCATAAATGTGTCCCAGAACAAAGGTTGAGAATATATGATTAAAAATATATCTAGCCCCAACAAGGTAAAATTAACAATGTCTGATATTCAATAAAAGATTATAAGGCATACAAACAAGCAGGAAAATTCAACCTATAATGAGGAGAAAATTAAATCAATTGAAACTAACACAGATGTTAGAATTGGCAGACGAGGACATTAAAACAGTTATTACAACTGTATCCCATATGTTCAAAAAGCTAAAGGAAAAATTGAATATGTTAAGTAGTGATGGAAAAGATATTAAAATATAGCCAAACTTCTGGAGGTGAAAACTAAGTGTCTGAGATGAAAAATGCATTGGATGTCATTAACAGCAGACTATACATCACAGGATAAATTATTAGTGAGCTTGAAGACATAGCAACAGAAATTATGCAAAATCAAACATACAGAGAAAATACATATATAATTTAAAAAATAAACAGAACATCAGTGAGCTTTGGAACAACTTCAAAAAATCTAATTATAATTGCAATTGGAAACATGAAGGTTGGCTGAGGCAGGGGAGTAGCAGAAAAAAATATTTGAAAAAAGAATGACATGAAAATTTCCAAATTGATTAAACTATAAACCCGTAGTTCCAAAACTCTCAGCATAACTCCAAACACAACATGTCTCTCAACATTTATATATATATATATATATATATATATATATATATATATATATATATATATATAATATATATATTATATATGTGTGTGTGTGTGTGTGTGTGTGTGTGTGTGTATATATATATATATATATATATATATATATATATATATATATACACATTTACATATAATCAAGGTAGATCGTAATTAAAATTGGCCCACGCATCATATTTAGGAGAACAGAGATAATTTCTTGCTGGAAACAGAGTAAGCATTAAACAGTTGAACATCTTTAAATAACTGAAAATGAACACAAAATAAGTAAATTTCTTAGTTCAGATTCAATGCAATCTCTATCAAAATTCTAACAGCACAGGAATAGAAAAAAATAGTCCTAAAATTTGTAATGGAACTACAAAAGACTCCAAAAGACCACAGAATCCTGACAAAAAAGAACAAAACTAGAGGAATCATACTTTCTAATATTAAACTATACTAAAAAGCTATGGTAATCAAAATAGCATAGTACTGGCATAAAAATGGACATTTATACAAATGAAACAGAATAGAGAACCTAGAAACCCATGCAAATACAGTCAATTAATATTTGATAAGGGAGACATGAATACTCAATGGGGAAAGGACAGTCTCTTCAGTAAACAGTGTTGGGAAAACTGGATACCACATGCAGAAAAAATGAAATTGAACTATTACCTCACACAACTCACAACAAATTAATTCAAAATGGATGAAATCATCTCAGCAACAATGTTTTGGACTTGACACCAAAAGCACAAGCAACAAAGGTAAAAATAAAGGAGTGAAACTTCATTAAACCAGAAAACTTCTGCACAGCCAAAGAGACAACACAATGAAAGACAACTTACAGAATGGGAGAAAATATTTGCAAATCATATCTGATAAGAGTTTAATATCTAAAATGTATATAAATAACTCATACAACTCAATAAGAAGAAAGAAATCCATTAAAAAAATTGGCAGAGGTTGTGAATAGACATTTTCCAAAGAAGACATACAAATGGCCAACAGATACTTGAAAAAGAGTTCAACATCATTGAATCATTAAGGAAAGCTAATCAAAACCGGAATATCACACCATACCCGTTAGAAAGGCTATCATCAAAAAGACAAGAAGTCGGTGCTGACTAAGTTGTGGAGAAAGGGAACCTTTGGCACTGTTTGTGGGAGTGTAAATTCGTATGACCACTATGGAAAACAGTATGAAGGTAGTTCATTTTAAAGATGTTGAATAAGTAATGTAAACACAATAACGATCTATTGTGGAGGTTATGAAACATGCAGAAGTAAATGCATTGAAGTTTCCTCAAAATATTAGAAATAAGACTACCAAAGTTACCAGGATCCCACTTCTGGGTATGTAGCCAAAGGAAATACAAATAAGATACTGAGGAGCTATTTGCACTTGCATGCTTATCGCAGCATTGCTCACAATAGCCAAAATATGAAAACAACCTGTGTCTGTCAAAGGATAAATACATAAAGATATTTTATATATATGTATACTAACTCTCTCTCTCTCTCTCTCTCTCTCTCTCTCTCTCTCTCTCTCTCTCTCTCTCACACACACACACACACACACACACACACACAGAGGAATATTATTCACAGAAAAGAAAGAAGGAAATCCCGACTTTAATGACAACATGGTGTCATTGAGGGTATTATGCTAAATTAAATAGAAAGGCAAATACTATAGAATATTACTAATATGTGGAGTCCAAAAAGTCAAACTCATAGAAATAGAGAATAGAATGGTGGTTACCAGCGGGGTAAAAGGTTGGGGAAAAAGGTGCAGACTTCTAGTTATAAGATGAATACATTCTGAGTATTTAAGGCACACTATAGTGACTACAGTTGACGGTATTGTACTGCATGCTTAAAACTTCTAAAAGAGGGGCGACAAGATGACTCAGTTGGTTAGAGCTCGAGCTCTGAATAACAGGGTTGCCGGTTCAATTTCCACATGGGCCAGTGAGCTGCGCCTTCAACTATATTGAAGGACAACTCCTTGAAGCTGATGGGCCCTGGAGAAACACACTGTCCCCCAATGTTCCCCAATAAAATTTAAAAAACACACAAAACCAAAAACAAAGAAACCCACAACAACTTCTAAAAGAGTAGATCTTAAATGTTTTTTACCACTGAAAATAAATAATAATTATGTGAGCTGGTGGAGGTTTTAGGAATGCTAGGGTGGTATTCATATTATAATATGTACGAGATGTATGTTCAAACTATATGGTGAATATTTAAATTTAAGGGGGGATAGGGGTGGAAGATGAGGGTAAGGGGGATCAAATATATGGTGATGGAAGGAGAACTGATTCTGGATGGTGAACACACAATGGGATTTATAGATATAATACATACAGATGTAATACGTATAAATTTACAGATGTAATACAGAATTGTACACCTGAAATCTATGTAATTTTACTAACAAATGTCACCCCAATAAATAAAAAAAATGATTGTGTGACAGTAAAAGACACATTGCTATTAACCCCCCTCAAAATACTCCCTCTTGCTTCATACACACTTATCCCATCGTTCTTCCACTTTCTGAAGCAGTTCTGGAAGTCCTTTTTCGTGAGTGTCTTTAGTTATGCTGTTGTGGCTGCTCGATGTCTTGAATCATTTTGACTTTGGGGAAGGGACAGACCCAGTGAATAAGGTAGATGAGGACACACCATAATGTTTTTACTTGACAGAAATTGCCGTATACTAGAAGCAATGTGTGACACGGAGTGTTGTCATGATGGAGGATGATTCATGGCACACTTTGAAATACACCTTCTCTCAACCGTAGCTCACACCTGACTGACTGCACTGAACAAATTGTCACTTGTCACACACTGTTACTAAGGTTCAATGCACTGCTTCCCATATTGAAGTTTCCTGCCTTTCCGTTGGATGGTATTCGGCAGCAGCATTCATTGTATATTTTGATCACAGTGGAAAGACTCTGTCACACATTGCTTCTGGTACAGCAATTTCTGTCAAATAAAAACATTATGGTGTGTCCTCATCCACCTTATTCACCGTTTCTGGCACCAGGTGACTACTGGCTCTTCTGGTCAAAATGACCATGAAAGCAAAACGTTTTGAATTGATTTAGGACATTGAAGCAGCAATGACAGTGCAAATAAAGACACAGAAGAAAACTTGCAGAACTGCTTCAGAAAGTGGCAAGAATGGGGATAAGTGTATTCAACGTGAGAGGGAGTATTTTGAGGGGGATTAATGGCAATGTGTTTTTTGCTGTAATTTCTTTTAAACTTAAACCTTCACCGTATTGTTTGATCACACCTTGTAAGTATATCCAGATCAACACGTTGTACACCTTAAACTTCAACAATGTTATATGTCAATTATACCTCAGTAAAGTTGGAGAAAAATAAACAAAAATGCAAATGGGGTCTTTTTAGTCCTTCTCTTAAAAGTCTCAATGACTTTTAAGTCTCAAAAGACTTCCTTTGCCTTTTAGGATAAATTGCCAAAGTTTAACATAGCTTAAACATTCTCTGTAATGGATGGAGATCATACTTCAGCTTACTTCCTTTTAAACCATTCTCTCTCAGTTATCCAGGTCCCCATGCTTATGCTCATACTAGGGAACTCATACATACATTTTTCTCTGCCTGTATTTTTCATCTTCCTCTGTTTTCCTACTATGCATAATTCTTCCTTTATGTAACTTCCAGTGACCCCTTTCCACTAGCTTTCCAGAGTAATTAAGTTTCATTGCTATATAAATTTTCATTGCATCTTGTACTCTCCCTTTCTGATATTGATAAAAATTGCAATTAATTGCTCAATATGTACCTTCATATTAGACTGTATATGAAGATTCTCAGAATTCAGGAACCACTCTTTCCCGCTCATTGCTCTGTACCAAGATTTATCACAGGGTAGGGATCAATAAATATTTGTTGCTGATTTAATATCTTTACTATTTCAAGCTTAGGTGATTTAAATATAAAATAATTATTGAATAGAAATAAGGAACTCAGAGTCATGTTTCCATGAAAGAAGATATATTTCTGGTTTTATGCTCAATTTTAATTTAGATAGAACTTTCAGGTATAGATATTTAGTGGTAATTAGAACTATGAAGCTTAAAAAGTGGGAAAAGAGACATTGAGGTGAATACCAAACTGAAAATACTTACAACTAGTTTTATATTGGTAAACAAATAAACAAACAAAAATGTTGCAGAGAACACTAAATTGTTTAAGTAAAAGCATCCACTATGAGAATTTAATCATTCAAGTTATAAGAATTAATCATATTTCTCAAAGAAAATACAGGAATAAAGTCAAGGACTAAACATTGGGGAATGGTTAAATTTTAACAATAGAAGGAATAATAATAGCAAGTAAAGAATATACAGAAAGAAGAAGAGAATGAGCTTTGTATAATGTTATAACAACCAAAGAAAGGAGTGGGCCAGTTAGAACAAGAGCTACAAGACAGTTTGAGGATGGAGACTGAGCAAATGAAGTTGGATGACAATAAATTATATATATATATATACTTTTTCAAGGGACCGTTTCAGTAGGGCGGAAAAGTTATATTAAAAGGTTTCAAGAACTATTTGGAAAAGACAAAAAGGCAGCTAGAGTAGAAAAGTTTCCCAAGGATACTGGCCAAAATTTGGGGCAATGGGATTTTAGCTTGAGAAGAAAGCAGGCTTTTTATTTTTCTTTTAAAGAAAAGGGAAGACTTGACTAGATGTAAGGAAGAAAAATGTCCAATGAACTGGATTAAGTTAAACAATTAAGAAAGAAATATCACTGAGGAAGTAACATACTGGGAAAGACATGAAGATTGTTTATCTTTATCATCTTCACTATCATCATCGTCATAATTATCATTTTCATCCTTACTAGGACAGAGAGGCTCAAGAATTCAGGTTTAGAGCTTTGGCTTTTCAAATAATAATAATAGCTGTAATTTGTTAAATGTTTATTATCTGCCCAAATCTCTTACTTATCCTTTACTACCCTATTAGGTAGAAATTATCACCTCCACTTTAGAGATGATGACATTGAGCCTAAAAAATTGGAAACCTTGTCAACGTAGTACCATGTCAACACTAAATATCTAATTTAGTCTGCCTGACTGGAAACTCGAAGCACTCCACCAGAGTGTGATCTGTTTTCCTGCAAAGGAAACCATTTCCTCAAGTCATTGCAAAAGCAAATTGATGCACAGATTTTTGGAGTGGAAGAAGAGGGCAATTGTGTAAACTTAGGTTGGGATGGTTTCAATTTTCTCAGTAGGAGGTGAGGTTATGTGCTAAGAGGGGCGGGAGGAGAGCTGGGATTAGGGACTTGAGCAGAGCGGAAACTTTTGGAACAGCTGCAGCAAGGAATGCAGTAGGGAGTCAACAAGTGATAAATAAAAGAATTGCTGAGATTCAATGAGAGCCCAGCTGAGGTCAGTTGACTCGGTCACTATTGTTTAGTGACTTGCTTCAGTTTACAAATATGGGAAGAAAAATTGAGCAACAGGGCCTATTGAAATGTGGGGATTGCTAAAGTGGAAATAGAGGAACAAAGAGGAGGGAAACATAGGCAAGTTGTAAGTACATTATTGACCTGATTAATTGCGTGGGTTTTGGCAGGCTGGAAAGGAAAGGTGTGGCTTATAGCCAAGAAAAAGAACGGAATAAGAAGCTACTAGACAGCATGATGAATATGAAGACAGGAGAAAAGACATGAGGTAGAATGACAGGCATCTGCCTGCCGTTTAATAATAATAAAATTATCTTTTATAAAATTATTGCTAACATTTAATGATAGCTTGTCTTGGACCAGAACTTATACCTGCATTACCTTGTTGAATACTCATAATAACACCATTAGTTGTATCATTAATATCTCCACTTTATATATGAGGAAACCAAAAGTTAGATAAATTAAGCAACTTCAAGAGGTTTTCAGTCCTCCTGGTAATGGAAGAAAAGAGATTCAGGGATAGC
The DNA here is from genome assembly GCF_964194185.1 of Rhinolophus hipposideros. NCBI lineage: Eukaryota > Metazoa > Chordata > Mammalia > Chiroptera > Rhinolophidae > Rhinolophus > Rhinolophus hipposideros. The sequence goes on along the minus strand of NC_138050.1, from coordinate 76,604,030 downwards.
AGAGCCCGTGACCTTATTAAAGAGCACAGTCTTTGACGACGGCTGAAGCTCACCCTTTAATAACATACATTTACATAGTTTCATGTACATGACTGAATAACTCCAATTCTTTGAGATCCATTAGTAAAAACAGATACATATTTGCTTATATGTAATCCTTATGAAATCCAAGTATACTACTTTATACATTTCAAGTCATATGAAAGCTTTCTGGGGAAGGTACACACCTGTTAATTGTTACTAACACCCTCAGACATATTTTATTGGTCAGGCTATAGTGCTCTAGAAGAGTTTTAGTTCTTGCAGCTGGACGAAGCTGCACATTTTGAATGCCTGAAATTTGACCTAAATGGTGTTGACATTATGGTGACTGTGAGTGATGGAAAAGGAAACAAAAAATCCTGAATTTTTTTTCTCTACAGAGACCTCTTCTCCTCAAATTAATAACAACAACAGACTTAGAAAATATCTCTTCAACTACAGACTTCAGCCAGCAGTACAGCTGCATAGTTCTGAGAGGCCCACAGAGATTCCTGCCTTTCAGGCTAAATCCTTCCACTCATAAAACCCTCTTGTTATTTTGTTAAAGTGTCCTCTGCATTTTTTATTTTATTTTGCTTTATTTTATTTAGTTTAAGTGTCAGTGGAAAAGGTCTCCAACGCTTGACATAGATAACTTCGGGAATATACATTTATTGTGCTGCGGTTTAAAGGAAACAGAAAGGGAAAATATAATTTAATTCAACGAATATATATTGACAGATACATTAATGAGGGAAGTCCTAGGTTCCTAGGGAGATTCCGAGGGGAGTGAAGCATGGTTTCTATCCTCAGAAATGACATGGTTTAGAGAGACAGGCATATAAAATAATGATTATCATGTGAATCGTGAGGTTACTTTATTTTGAAAGGTTTTTGAAAAATGTTTTGGTAATATAGATGAGGGAGATATTACATATGACGACTGATCTGAAAAGTTATTGACGCATCAAGGATAAGTAAGATTTTGATAGGCGGATGTAAGAATAAAAACCAATCCAGGTAGGTAGTTATCTCAGTATCACAAGCAACAAGGCAAGAAAGTGAAAATAGTTTTCATGAAGTAATTAGTACTGTTCTGGGTTATAGACCACACTGTACACAAAGAAACATGAATAGAGGAAATGGTTTGCAGAACTATAGAACGGTCAACTGGGGCCACTTTTGAGATTCTTTCCATGTACAGTTAAGGAGTAGGAGCAGCATTCTGTGTTCAATGGTGAGCAGTGAAAGATTTATGAACAACTAAGTCATCAGGTATATTTCTCAGGCAATAGATTCCCTTAAAATATGAATGAAGCAATTACCTGGAAAATTACACTTACACTTTTTATTGTCTACTGCATATTTTGGTAAAAGTAAGGTGTGAAATTTAATTATATATATATGTGTATATATAATTATATATATGTGTGTATATATATATATGAATATATATATATGTATATATATATATATATATATATTTACGATTTGATCCTATTTAATGATAGAGATTCTGAGTGAGGGAGCAGGAGGAGAGATGATGGCTATGTCCTCTCTTTATGGCAATAAAATAGACCTGATTGATACCTTAATTGACTTTCCCCACTTGAAATAGCAAAAAAGCGAGTGTGTGTGTGTGTGTGTGTGTGTGTGTGTGTGTGTAGTGGGAAGACTAAATATGTTTATACCTGCATTACTGACATAGCAAGACAGGAATAATCCACAGAGAACAAAAATGAGATGAAGAATATCTGGAAGGGAAACAGCCATAAAAGCCTGCTTTACCTTAGTCATTACTGACAAAAAATAAAAAGGGAAACCAGACACCTTGAATTTCTGCTATGACAGTTGTATGGGAATGAGACTGAGGGGATAATATCTTGCTTAGGGTAGGAGCCCAAATAAAAGACACGTCCTACAAAGCGGGGAACACAATTTCACTGGCATCATGAGGATTAAAAGGAAAAAAAAAAAAAACACTGCTAAGCAGACAATGACAGCCAAACAAAACCGACAACAAAACAACTAAAACCTGTCTTAAACGTGGTAAGTGGAGGAGAGGAAAAACGGTCAGCCTTCACATCAGTGTGTTCATACAGATTATCTGCATGGTCAGAAAAAGCAACTAATGTCATTTTAGATTCGTAGTACATCCATGAAGGAAAGAGATCCAGCTTCAAGGAAACAAGTCTAACATACTCATATATATAGAAGAGGATTTTAAAAACAAACGGTTTCACTCTCAAATTATTTTTTTTTGAAACTGGCATAACTTTGATACTAAAACAGATTAGGACAGTATAAGAAAGGAATCTTATAGCCCAACTTTTTCGTACGAAAAAAAGTCTTAAACCAAATAGCAGCAAAGCAAATCAGCACTGTTTTAAAAAAGTGATGATTCAGCATCAGCTAACTGCATGTATCCCAGATATGCAAGCTTGGGCTAATGTCAGAAAATTGATTTGTATAATTCACCACATGTGCCACAGCTATTTATTGTCCTGATATTTATTACTACCTTTTTCCATATAAATACAATTTTTGCCTAGAGATATGCCTTCCCAGAAATACAGTCTTTTAAAAAATTATTATTGTTATTTTAATGTGAATATGTGTTTTCCAGTACAGCCCTCTATTTTCCCAAGCTTCTTTGCAAATATATGCTGTGATGGGACTAAATTCTGGCCAAAAGGATGTGAGATGGTGTGATGTGTTTAAGCTCCAGTCAGTTCTCTTAAATGAAAAAAAGTAAACCTGATTTCACCCCTTTTCTGTGTGCACAAATGTTGATATCAATACAATACCCTTAAGAGCAATATAAGGATGGATACACAATAAGGAGCAAAGCATCAGGAACAAATTCTATACAAGAGTTGCACTTTTAATGCTGGTCTATTTAATGAAAAAGAAATAAATTTCTGTCTTCTTTAAGCTTTTCTTATTCGAGACTATTTTGCAGTTACTAAATCTATATAATATGTACTATACAGCATTAATTTCATAAAGAAGAAAAGCCAGGTGATCACAGCAGCAGATGAGGAAAAAAGCATTTTAAAATGTTTGACAATTCTTTTAAAAATTATAAAATTAGGAATGAAAGGAAATTTCATTAAGCTAGTAAAAGGCATAAAGGCATCTACAACATCTACAGTTAATATTATAATTAAGATGAAATGATGTTAGCATTCTCATGAAGAATGTGGTGGATTAAAGAGGGTCCTAAACTGACCCCCTTCCCATCAAGAGTTGGGTTCTCTGTCACCGTTCCGTGAATCTTGGGAGGCTCTGTGAAGGCTATGGGATAGGTGATGCTATACCAGTTTCTGGGCACAGGACTTAAGCAGCTTCCACTTCTTAAATCATGCAACACACTCTCTGGGAGCCCTGGTCACCATATAAAACATTGAACTACATTGACAACAACTTGCTGGGAAGGCCATGTGTGGGCTCTCAGATCATTAATTCCAGCTAAGTCCAGCTGCTCATTCATTCCTGCCAAGACTCCAGACATGTGAGTGAAGCCTTTTTGGACATTCCAGACCAGCCCATCTGCCAGCAGAACATTAATGAGTAGCCACAGTTAAAATAAATGAAGCAAGGAATTGCCCAGTCAAGTCCTTAATATTCTCTTAAGAATAACAGAAAAAAATGGTTTTACTCCCTAGTTAACTTTTAAAAAAATTAATAGACTTTAGATTCTAGAACAGTTTTCAATTCAGAAAAAACATGAATGGATAGTATAGTATGGAGAGTTTCCAAATATCCTTTGCTGATATAGTTTCCTCTTTATTAACATGATGCTTTAGTGTGGTGCATATTAAAAATTAATGAACCCCTTATAACTAAAGTTCTTAGTTTACATTACGACTCACTCTTTGTGTTTTACAGTTATGTAGGTTTTGACAAATGCATAATGTCATGTATCAACCATTACAATTTCATGCAGAATGGTTTCACTGCTCTAAAAATCCCCTGTGATTTTTCTATTCATTCCTTCACTACCCAATCCCTGGCAACCAGTAATCTTTTTCCTGCCTCTATAGTTTTGTCTTTTCCAGAATGTTATATCATTGGAATAATGCAGCATGTGGCGTTTTCAGACTGGCTTCTTTCACTTAGCTATACGCATTTAGTTTTTCTCCATGTAGTTTCATGATTTATAGTTCGTTTCTTTTAATCACTGAAAAATATTCCAATGTATGGATGCACCACAGTTTTTTTTATCCATTCACTTACTGAAGGACATTTTCATTGATTCTAGATTTGGGTCATATAAATACAGATACAAACATTATTTAATGATTTTTGTGTGGACATAGTTTTCAACTTGATTAGATGAGCATATGGTAACATTATATTTAGCTTAGAAAGAAACTGTTAAAGTATCTTGCAAAGACTGAAACATTTAGAATTCCCATGAGAAATGAATGTTGCTCTGTATCTTCACCAAAATTGGGCATTGTTGTTGTTATTATTATTTTGTATTTTAGCTGTTGTCAGTGTTTTGTATTGCAGCCATTCTAATAGGTGTGTAATTGTACGTCATTGATATTTTCATTTGAAATTTTCTAGTGATATAGGATGTTAAGTATCTTTTCATACATTTCTTTGCCATTTGTGTATCTTCTTTGGTGAGATGTTTATTCAGATCTTTTTTTGCATATTTAAATTGCGTTGTTTGTTTTATTTTCATTTTTTAATATTTTTTTTACTTTTAATTACATTTGACATACAATATTATATTAATTTCAGGTGTACAACAGAGTAATTAGACATTTGTATAACTTACAAAGTGATCACCCTGATAAATCCAGTACCTATCTGACACCATACATAGTTATTACAATACTATATTCACCATGCTATACTCTATAGGGTTGCTTGTTTTCTCATTGTTAATTGCAAGAATTATTTGCATATTTTGGATGCATGGCTTTTATTAGATATGTTTCACAAGAATTTTTCCCCATCTATAGTTTGCCTTTTTATTCTCTTAATAGCGTCTTTCCCCACAAAAAAATAATTTAATAAATTCCAACTTGTCAATTTACATGTTAATTTGTGGTCAATTTTGAATTTATTTTTGTGAAAGGTTTAAAGTCTATGTCTAGATTCTTTTTTTTTTTTTAAAGTTTTTGCATGTAGCTGTCCAATTGTTCCAGCACTATTTGCTAAAAAGACAACCTTTTCTTCATTAATTACCTTTACTTGTTTGTCAAAGTCAGTTGACTACATTTGTGTGGGTATATTTCTGGGATTTATATCCTATTACATTGATTTGTTTATTCTTTCACCAATACCATGCTGTCTTGATCACTATACTTTTATATATCTTGAAGTTGGATAGTGTCAGTTCTCTGACACTGTTTCTTCTTCAATATTGTGTTGGCTATTTTTGATCTTTTGCTTTTCCATGTAAACTTTAGAAATAGCTCATCAGTATTCACAAAATAACTTCCTGGGACTGTGTTGAATCTATAGATCATTTTAGGAAGAACTGACATCTTAACAGTATTGGATCTTACTATCCATGAACATAGACTATCTCTCCATTTATTTAGATCTTTGATTTCTTTGATCAGAGTCTTATAGTTTTTCTGTAGAAAAGTAAAGGTCCTGTAGATAATTTTAAAATTTATTCCTTAACATTTCAAGCAAAATAAGTCAGATCGAGAAAGTTCAGAATTGTATGACATCACTCATATGTGGGAGATAAAACTGAAAGCAACAAACGGACAAGACAAACAAAAACTCAGACACAGACAACAGTTTAGTGATACCTGAGGGTAAGGGGGGAGATGAGGTGGTAGAAGAGGGAAAAGAGGGTCAAGTATGTGGTGATGGATGGAGAGCTGACTCTGGGTGGTGAGCCTAAAATAAATATATAGATGATGCGTTATAGAAATGTACACTTGAAACCTATATATTTTACTAAACAATGCCACCCCAATAAATTTAATAAAAATTAAAGAAAAATCTTTGGTGGAGAAAAAAAAATCCTAAGTGTTTCTTTTTTGTGTGTGCTAATGCAAATAGTATTGTGTTTCTAATTTCAAATTCCAGTTGCTCCCTGATGGAATATGAAAGCAATTTTTTTTTATGTAATAACTGCATACTTTAATTGTGCTATCATTACTTACTAGTTCCAGGACTTTGTTGTTGTTGATTGTTTAGAATTTTTTACATACACAATTATGTCATTTGTGAACAAAGGCAGTTTTATCCCCCCTCTTTTTAATTTGTATGCTTTTTATTTCCTTTTCTTGTCTTAGTGCACTAACAAGAATTCCTGTACAATACTGAATAGGAGTATTGATAGACTGTTTTTCTCAATCATGTTGAGGAAGTTCTCCTTTATTTTTAGCTTGCTAAGATTTTTTTTTTTCCATCGTGAATGGGTGCTAGAGTTTGTCAAATGCTATGCTTTTTCTGCAACTATAAATATAATCATATAATTTCTCTTCTAAAAGCCTGTTAAGTACACAATTACATGAATTTATTTTCAAATGTCAAACCAAACCTGCAGACCTAGAATAAATCCAACTTGTTCATGATATATAATATCTCTTTTTTTGTACATTGTGGAATTCAGTTTGCTAATATTTTCTTGAGGATTCTATTGTATATATTCATGACAGATATTGGTTCTTAGTATTTCTTTTTCTTTTAACACTTTAATCTGTTTTTGGTATTAAAGTAATCCTCCTGTAGGGAAATCATTCCCTGAATTTTCCTAGCTTCTGATGGTTTGCCAGCAATCTTCAGTTTTCATTGGCTTCTAACTGCATAATTCCAATCTTTGTCTTCATCATTGCACGGCAGTCTCTCCATCTCTGTATTCACTTGCCTATTTTCTTATAAGGACGTTAGTCATATTGGGTTGGGAACCCACCCACTCTAATATGACCTCATTATGATTATGTAATACCTCTCTTTATATCTAATAATGTTTCAGTTCTAAAGTCTGCTTTCCCTGAAAATAATATAGGTACTCCATTTTTCTATTAGTGTTAGCTGGTATGTCATTCTTAATCTTTTTACTTTTAATTTATCAGCTCTTTAAAGCTATAGAGAGTTTCTTACAGATGATATGTAAGTGGATCTTATTATTCTGACTTTTAATTGATATATTTAGATCATTCATGTTTAAGGTGCTTATATAATTGGGTTAATACCTATCATGTTTGTAACTGTTTTCTATTAATTGCACTTGTTCTTTTGTTTTTATCTTCTCGTTTTTTGCCTTTTATTTTTTAGATAGACTATTTTTAGAGCAGTTTTATGTTCATAGAACAGAAGGTATAGAGATTCCCCATATGTCCCCTATCCCCACTTATACATAACTCCCCCACTACAACATCCCCCACCAGAGTGGTACCTTTTTTGTAATTGATGGACCTACAATTATCACCCAGAGTCCATAGTTTACATTAGGATCCACTCTTGGTATACATTCTATGGGTTTGGATGAATGTATAATGGCATATGCAGTATGATTATAATATACAATGAATGTTTAAATAAAAATATTATTACGGTAAAAGACACATTGCCATTAATCCCCCTCAAACTACTCCTCTTCACTTTGAACACACTTATCTCATTGTTCTTGCTATTTTCAGAAGCCGTTCTGGAAGTCCTCTTTCATGAGTGTCTTTACTTCATCCTCCATCATGATAACACTATGTCACACACCATTTCTGGTATACAGCAATTTCTGTCCAATAAAAACATTATGGCGTGTCCTCATCCACCTTATTCACTGGATCTGGCACCATGCAACATCTGGCTCTTCCCCAAAGTCAAAATGACCATGAATGTTTTGAATTGACTCAGACCATCGAGGCAGCCATGACAGTGCAACTAAAGACACTCATGAAAGAGGATTTCCAGAACTGCTTCAGAAAGTGACAAGAACAATGCAGTAAGTGTATTCAAAGTGAAGGAAAATATTTTGAGGGGGATTAATGGTAATGTGTCTTTTACTGTAGTTTTTTTTTTTTTTAATTTAAACATTCATCATACTTTTTGATCACACCTCGTATTTACACCTCTTTCTCCATATCTTGAGGCGGTAGCTTGCCATGTGATTTCAATTCTCTGATGAACATATGAAAAACCATTAATTATGAGTTTGTTCATCTTTTGTCTTGTAGACAAGGGAGTTGTGACAATGAAGTTATGACTTCCAAGCTCTTTACAAGTTGGGGTCTTAAACTAGCAATCTCCCAATGAGCTTTTCTGAGGTCATGATAATTTTGACATCAAAACAGACTAACACAGTGAAAGGAGCTTATAAGCCAATGTGGTCCACAAAATTGTAAAGTATAATAAAATTATTGTTGTTTTGGGCTACCATGTTTTGGAGTAGTTTGCTATGCAGCAAAAAACAACCAAAATTACAATACATAAATTTATGTTATTAGAATTAGAAAGAGACTTTGGTAAAATTGCTTGATACAAATCAATACAGAAAATCAATTGAATTCTATGTATCATCTGAAATAAGAAAATATAACCAGAAAATATTCTTTAAAATTGTAACAAAACATAAAGAACATTGGGATAAATCTAACAAAGATTTGTATAAGATTTTCATGAAAAAAATTAAAAGTTTACAGAGTTAGTAATAAACACTTAATTGATGGAGAAATACATCATATTATTAACTCCGAAAACTCTGTATTCTAAAGATACGAAATCTCTTCAAATGGTCTATAGGGGGCCAGTAAGTTATATAATGGTATAAAAGAACAGCAAGAAAAAAAAGACTAACTCATTCCTTTAAAAGGAGGAAAAGTTTCAGAGGTCTTTCTCACTTGCCCTGGCAGAGGTGGTGAGTTTTTATAAGGCCAATAAATGTAAAAGGAATAGTAGAATTCAGGAAGGAAGATCTAGGACACAGTTGACAGAGTACACTTAAAAAGACATTTGCCTTCAGTGTTCAGTTCAGCCGCTAAATCTTTTCTTGCCATTCACTCACCGTACACTACCATCTTAGTTTCTGGTAGACACCTGCATTTCTGTTGTTTTTCAAAACAAGAATTTTTTTTGGCTACCAATTTACTGAAGTGAGTACCCAAGGGCATTAAGAGGTTAACATAGCTATTATTAACAAGGTGGGAGGAAAACATTTTTTTTCACTTTGACCTTGTGAGGTTACATTAGTGTGCATTTCCAAGTTGAAGTAGAGATCTTGGCTCTTGCCCCAATGCCACAATGTTATAACTTTATAGAAATCTTCATATTGGAACACTGGGAGAGAAGAACCACTGCCGTCCTGTTTTCAGTTTTATTTTACTGTCTTATTTCTAAAAGAAGGATACTTGGAAGCACAGCTATATTTCATATAACACTGAATTAAGCGGGTTTGAGGTGATAAAAGGTGGGAAAGAGGTTTGATTTTTCCTAAAGTATTTTAGTACTGAGCTGTCATTTCCCCATTAAGTCATATCGGTTCAATTTTACAGAGATAAGCCACTGTTAATGGATGGATATAAGTCAGAATTCAAGGCTATATTAAGAGAAAAAATATTCAGAAAATAGTATAAATACTATTTGTTCACATTTTTAAAGTTTGAAGACAATAAGATGAAGAATCTGAATGCTCACATCTAAAAACCTCACATTTTGAAATCACTTCAAAGATATTTGACTATAAAAAAGGCCAATAAAATTCCAAACCCTCATTTTTCTCTGTGAGATAATTACAGGAATCAGTTGATGTGCAGAAAGGAAACTAGAGGCCGTGCAACGTACATAGTTTTCTCAGTAGATTATATGGTTCTTGTTAATTGCCTTGTTGTTTTGAAATGAACTTCAGCTACTCGTAGGCATTGTCTAAAACTCCCGTGCACCTAATGTTTGGCAGATCATCATACCCACACTTGTAGAAACCTGCTATGTTCTTGGTATTTATCAATTTAGCACACATCAAGTGCTTTCACTGTCCCACAGTGGAACTGAAGTTGAATTCAGTACATTTTACTTAAAATACTTTCAAATATTTATTTTTCATAATTTGGTACTTGCATAATTTCAAAACTTACAAATACTTGGCAAATATATTTACATTTGTTAAAATTGCCCCATCCCCATGCAAGACAGAACAAATATTTCAAGTGTCTTCATAGCAGGTCATAGGGGTCATTCCAATTGGAAAACAAGACTTCAGATGCTATTTTCTTTACCTAAGCTAATTGCAAACAAATGTTCCTTTTGTCAGAAAGGAAGAAAAAATGTTTAAGCCCAGTGGAAAATCTCTTTCTGTGTTTGGTGTTAGTTTCTGGCAGCCTAGGTAGTCCAAAGTTCTCATTTTTCGTTTTGGTTCTCCTCAGTCAGGATTGTCTGGGCATAATTATTTCACTCCTAATTCAACTTCTTTTCTTGAACTGATTTTAAGGATATCTAATAATTAGAATTTACTTTGGGTTTAGGGATTATTAAACTCCTCATTATAGTATTCTCATGTCTGTTGGCCAAGAGGAAGTAAATAAGGCAGCCCCAGGACTCAAACTGCCAGCCTCCCAGGCTTCCAGAAGAACAACCAATGAGATGCAAAAGTGAGAGAGAGGAAAATGTCAAGTTTCCTGATAGAACTGATCACACTGAAAAGAAGCCATTCTGAAAAAGTTGATTTGAGCCCTTAAGCTGCGCAAGGGAAAAGATTCGACCCACTACAGAAAGCAAGCCCCCACATACAAAGAACAAGCCGCTTTATTCTTTATTTCGTATTTGCACTACCAAGTGCCCATTCTGAGCTTGTTTTCTGTTTGAAAGGCCTTGAGGGTTAGAGAACTATTCACCACTGGATTAATTGGTAAAGTTAAATCACTTGCCCGCTGCATTTGCTATAACACCCACATTCTCAGCATAACCATTGGCCACCTGTACTCAGCATGTTCTCACACATGGTCATTAACTCTGAAAACTAATGCAAGCCAAACAAAGCCTGAAGAATAAATGGGTTGCCATAAGAAAACAATTAAAAAGTCACCTGTTGTGAAAAGACATATTTAATCAAACCTGGGCAAAGAGACCACCCAAGATTAAACAGAAGTTTTTCTACAAGTCTGGCATTTACAATACAGGTGCATTTTTGTGAATGAGTGATTGTGATGAAAATATAGTTAGTTGATATGTATGAGTACTAAGAATAAAAGTTCCTGATATAATAAACATTCAATTAGTGTTTTTTTATTGATAAATACTAAAGGTCTATTTTTTTCTTAAAAAAACTAAAATTACATTTAACACAAATTTAATCATTAATGATATTGTGAATTATCTGAGATTGCTGATTAGATTGCTCATTGTATTCATCAAAAATCTGGGCTATTAACTATATTAAAATTTGAAAGATGGATTCTTTTTCTACTTTGAAATCAATAATCATGGAGATACCTATATATTAGTTCCAAATCTTACAACAATTATTTCTTTCTTTAAGATAGATTCTTTCAAGCACAGTCTTTTAGATTTCCAACATAGATGTTTTTAAACATTTTAAATCCACTAAAACTATTGCATCATACATTTTCTGTTACTAAATTTTTAATTTCTAAAATTAATGGAGGAAAGCATTTGTCACGCTGTTTTATAGCAAAGACTAAGTCCACACTAGAAGACATGATTTGTATTGAATGCTTTGAGGAGAAAATGATCACACACATGTCCTCATACATGAAACACACATTAAAAAAACAGAATGTACATTTGTTGTTAAAAGAAGGGTAATTTAATATTAAGGAATATAATTATTAAGTTGTAATAGTAAATCAAATATTATCATCAATGTTAGTCAATTTCTCACTTAAAAACAGCAAGAGTAAAATTGTATGATGGAAATGGTAAATCATTATTGCCCCGTTCTAATAATTTTATTAAAAACTGTTTTTTAAATACCATTTGCTTTGCAAATTGTATGCAGAATTTGAATGTTTTGCCTAAAATTCATAGAAAAGAAACTGAAAAAACTTATTTAGATCTGAGTTTCCAAATCTGTTAAATGGGACAAATATTCTTTTTTTAGAGTCACTAAAGTATGCAAATTGGTTAAGAGCAAGCTGTGTGACTCAAGACAAGTTTCTTAAACTATTTGGGCCAGTATGCTCATCTGTAAAATGTGTATAATATCACCAGCTACCTGATAAATTTAGGATATTAAATTATTTAACAGAAGTGAAGGGCTAGCATACATCAAATGCCATTTGTTAGTTATCAATGATGTGGCTGTTGTTTTATATTTCATGGATTTCTGATGATTTCAGGAGATAAAATATATAAAATCTCCTTGTATATTCTAAAGCATTTCTTTATATAACTCATGAGTAGATATTAAAAATGTTTTAGTGACTTTGATTTTTAATTAGTCTTCAAAGGCAAAATGTAATCATAAACATAATGCTGGATGAATTATACCAATTAACTAATTAATACATATGCCATAGCAAGACGTGGTGAATGTTTGTTTGTGTTTCAGAATATCAAAAAAATGCAAGTGTACACAGAGTGATGTTGAATCTTTCTACCTCTTTTATAGAGCCTTTGTAAGCTGCTCAAGAGCTTTGTTATTTTTTTTCACTTCATCTATGTAAGAAATATATTAGCATAGTAATAAATTGTAGATATTATGTAGAACTTAAACTCAGTATGTCCAAAACCCTCTTATAAAATTTCCTCTTTAAAGTATATTTCCTGGCATTGCTAGATATAACTAATTAAACAAAAAAGTCTTCAATAATTACTATTATCTTTTATCTGAGAGAGTTTCATTCTTCCATTTACTTTTTACTCTTTCCTTCCAGATGCCTTGGTTCAAGTTCCTCATCATATTTTGTACTGAACTATTACAATAGTTTTGTACTTATTCTCTCAAACTTTGGCCTTGTCCTCTTAAATCTGTCCTCCAGACTGTCAGTATGACCTCTCTGACGTGCAAATTTGCCATATGTCAGCATCTCCATTGGCTACAGATGGAAGTTTAAATTCCTTGGTATATTCTTAGGGGTCTTTAACCTCATCTTGGCTTTCCTCTGTCCCCTTTCCTCCCCTTTCCACCAACCCCTTCCTCCTGCCGTCCCTCTGATCTCCTTGGCCCTCTGATCTCATCTCCTCTTCTGGCTATACTCTTGCCATGTCATACTACTAGCCATTCTTGAAAGTGGCCATGACCTTCTGTAGCTTCATACTTTTTTTTTTATTGTTCCCTCTGCCTGGCGTCTTCTTCTTTTCCTTAAACAATGAATTCCACTCATTTTTCATGAACCAGATTGGTGCCATTGCTTTTTCAAATTCCCCCTTGACACCGCAAAATAAATGACTTCTTCTTTCCTTATGCCAACAGTGTTATATACTCACTTTCTATTGTAGGATTTACCATACTTTATTGAAATTGTTTGTTTTCATTTTTCTATGATTGAACTAGAAGCTGCATTAGGCAGGATTTTTGTCTAATTTTTAATATATTTTTTTCTTTTAAATTTACCAAATTTTTTTTTCTGGAAATGAATTTATTTTAAGTTCTACCATTTATTATCACCATATGTTATAAAATAAAGTATGCTTTACACAAAACATTGGAAGAATATACCCTCAGGAATCAGTCCAGAAGTGAGTTTTTCCAAGAAACTTCGCTGAAACCAAATAATGGGATGCATTTTTCTTTTAGAGGGTCTATATAATCATTTTCTAGAAAGTATAGTTATTTGTATTCATGTTTTTATATGAAGAACATAGTGTTTTTGTGGTTTTGAAGATACTTGTGAAATGAAATTGTTTCACCGGCTAAAAAAAATGCAGTTATAACATGTATGGAAATTTAACTGAAGTTCTTTTGTGTTTTTGTTTGTTTGATTTTTTTTTTTTTTTAATGTGGACATGTGCAAACCCTGTCTTGCACGAGTGCAGGTTCAGGAACTCCCTACTGGGAACCACTAATTTAATATACTAATTTAGTTGAACTCAGGTTCAAGAATAATTGAAAGGGACTCCAAGAGTTTACTTGTGTGGTTATTTTTTGCAATGCATTACATTTAGCATAGAGTCAGGGACTGAATACCTTTGATAAATATCCATTGAATAAATGAACATGTTAAGAATAACCACTTACTTAATTCATGTAATTTGTGGAACGATGCGTCTCTACATCAAGATCAAGTTACAGGTAATAATTTTTAAGTCTATCTTTTTCTTCTACCCTGCCTACCCTTTGCTTTCATTACCCTATTTCATGTTTTTCATGTTTTTCCATTTTCCCGTTACATTTAATGAACTTTCACACTGAAAAACTCTTTTTATTTCTCTTTAAGCTAAAAATGTTTATGCTAACAATACTGCAGAATTTTTGTCCTATGTAAATTTTATACCAAATCAGCAGAGACATTGTTTCATATTTATTCATGAGTAATCTTATTTTGTAATGTACCGTCATAAAACTCAGATTTTTACTCTTGTGATACCTTTAGATATGTAGCTACATCATATTTGTTCGTTAATAGTTGTAAGAAAGGAACAGGTAGAAACTTCCGACTTCCAAAAGAGAAAGAAAAATGCATTTGAACCTTAAACAGCAGCTGTAATTCTTATCCTGCTTTGGAATGCCTAGATTCCTATCTGGGCTATAACAAAGAGCAAAGAAAGTTGTGTGATCTCAAGTTTATTCATCCCTAAATAGGGGGAAATAGGGTTTCTTTCAATCTTTTTTTAAGGATAAGTCGTATAAGCAAATGCATCAAAAGCATTCTGTACTCAGAGAATCCATAATGATAAGAATATTAATGTTGATAATGTCATTACCATAATATAGTGAGATATTTTACCAGGACTTGGTTTAACTGAAATCCATGTATGGATGAAAGAATAATTTTACACTATTATCTGGTTATTATTAGTTGCAAATCATGCCAAACAACAGCCTGGCTGAATAAGGAATTTAATCTGGATCAGCTATGGGTTTGCTCAAAAGTGCCTTCTTGACAGAAGGAATGTATTTTATTAGTGTTTTTTTTTATAATGTTTTTTCTTGAATTATAATTTTAAGATAGCAAAGTCCACTACATAATTCAAAATAAAAGAGGAAAAAAAGTTGTTGCCATGTTTCTTTTTTGACTCTGTGAAAATGCAGAGGGATCAGGAGTAACAGAAGGGACCACCAGGGAAGAACAGCTGTCTTATGAAACAGCAGGAAAGAACGCTCCAGGAAGGACAAGCGGAACACCAAATAGAGGTCTGTAACATGAAAGGGTGTGTGTCTGCGGGGCAAAAGTCAGGATGACTGGGAACTTCTGAAACTGGTAAATAAAAGAGCCCAGCAATCTAAAATGAGCAAACACTCCAGATATTATGTAAACCAAACACAGAAATGTCCAAAAGAAATGCAACTCAAATTTAGGATATTCTTTAACATGACTCTTCTTAACTAAACTTAAAATGTAAAATGTTCTTTAAGTGAATGTTAAAAGTCACCAGTCACCCAACAGGATGGACCTAGAGGGTGTTATGCTAAGTGAAATAAATCAGACTGGGAAAAACATATACCATATGATCTCACTTATACGTGGAGTTTAAAGAACAGAATTAACAACAAACAACAACAAAAAAGTCACCAGTCACGAGTATTTCCTTTAGATGTTTTCACGAACGTTGGTAGGCCACAAAATGAATTAAATGTATTAATTTCTCATTTCTCATGATTATGACTGGTGAAGTGGACCATCTATATTATACATTAGGCAAAACATTTGTCTCCGCCTACACCATGTTCATCACTTAACATTTTTTCTATCCCTTCTTAAAATGCTGCTCCAGAGCATCTTCTTTCTGATATCTTCCATGATCACACTCATTCTGTGATGGACAACCCCATCACTTATGTTTTGTAATTCTGTCCAGCTGCTTCCGGTTCTGGTTATATGCCCAATACTTATATTCCTGTCCCACATATTTTTATGTGTGTTTGGGGTGTGTTTGATTACCTTCACTGAATTCCACTTTTTCATTGGATCAAATGGTTTCATGTGATCGTTTTCTTTGAGAAAACACTGCATGTTTTTCTTTGTTTAGTGTGTGGTTATATAGTCTTCCTGAGGCTTCTAATGCTTTTTTAACTGTAGTCCACATTTTCAGGAGTTTGATTTAAGATATGGCAGAAACAAAACTTCTGTAGGCTAAGTCTTCTCACTGCTTTCTCCTTAAAACACACACACACACACACACACACACACACACATACACACATACACACACAGGCATTCATATCCATGTTTCATTACTTTCTCGTATTAAATAGCAAACATTTATGAATTTTTTTCAATAATAATTCACATTTTGTCTCTCAGGTATAGCCTCCCTTGGCTATTGTATACAACACTAATGTCTCCCTTCACTTAGCCACTCTGGGGTATATGCTATAATACTCAGCAATAAGATCCCTTAATTGTGTAAAGGCAGAAAGGTCTCAGCTCAGAGAAGCCAGAGAAGTTTCCCAGGCTGAGTGTCATTTAATGAGATGATGTATACACAGCAGTTAGTTAACGTAAGTGCTCTGGAGTTAGATATTATTATAGGTAACGGTGGTAATTAGTTCTTACTTAATGATTCCTTTAAGATAGTTTTATCTCCCTAATTAGACTCTATGTCCCTTTAAAGCACTTACTGACTTTTTACAGTCCTGTGTAGCATTTGCAGCTTAGCCAAGTGGGCTAAGTATTTGCTAATTGTTTGATTGATGGCAGGAAGGCAGAAGATAGGCAAAAGAGTTAGAGGAAAAACTAAGAACAACAACAAAAAATCCTACCAAGATATGTAAAGTCTGCAAGATTCAGATGGTTATAAGCAAAAACTGGGTGGGAGATGGAGGTTACTGGAAAAAGCTTCCCAGAGATAATATTCTAAGAGAAAACTAAAAAATATATTCTTCTGACAGTTTCTGACCCACATGACAGTTTCATAAAACTGAAAAAACAAACAAACAAAAAAAAGAAACATTGTTTAGTCCCAAGACTGTGATGGTCTGATCTTTTGTGTCCTTTATATTTTTCTATTATTCTATTACATACAAAAGGATGCACGATTATAACATAAAAGATTAAGTATAATCATTTTTTTAAAGGCATAGAATTCATTAACAGAAAACAATATTAATGGAAACTGCAACGCACAGTTATAGCCAAAAAAAAAAAAGATCTACAAAATAGATTCCAGGAACATTACAATAAAATGTTAGACAAAGTGGGAACCAAGAAGGGAAATGAGTTTTAACAGAAAGAAAAGTAGTTTACAACCTCCTCTGGCTCAAGGGAGAAAAAGCTCACCCACATTGCTCCCTTTAAGAGTTTTTCCAGGTTTAACTAGCTGTGTGGAGGTTCCCATATGGCTATTAAAGAATTATATTATCAAATAGAAAAATAATAAGTATATTAAAAACAGTATATAATCATGCTATTAGAAGGGAGGGCCATGTCATGAGTGCATTATATTTGAGAGTTGAGAAGAGTAGGTACTCAATAAACGCTGTGCACAGAACAGGCTGTGAGAGCTCACTTTCTAAATCCAATATATAACTAAATAAATAATGCAGTCTTGATAACCCTCAAAATAGAAAGTAAATGGTCCATTAAGAGAACACATTAAGAAGTCTTATTGACTCATGCAAGTGCCCATTATTAGCCAAAAGTTCCCATCAATAGTATTCCCCACACAGAAAACACTCTTCTTAAATACACCTTCAGGCCATAAATTCCCATTCTTAGTTAGCTATTGACCAATGTTTCTAATTTGAAATTTTATAATTTTATAAAAATGTTACAATTTTAGCCTTAAAGTTGCATTTTTAAGTAGGATGGCTTAGTTTTAGAAAGCAATAACAGTCAACATTTTTATTTTTATTTTTTTTATTAGAGCTAGTGTCCAACAGAAAGATAATTAGGCAAGCTACTGATCTCATTCATGCTGTCACCATGAAAGGGATAAAGCAATAGGCTTCTTCTTCAATCACACTATAATCATAGACAAATCAGCTCTAAAAGAAATCATTCAAGTCATTTTCCATCAAATGCCAAGGGTACAAAATAGACTTGATGTAAACTGTATGAGGATGTTCTCTTTGCTTTTTGAATAGAGAACCTATTTCATACAGACCTGCAAGGCACACTAACAAATCCAAAAGTATTGGTCTTCAATTGGATTCACCTATGCTGCCTAAGTTACATTTCTCTCAACTTCAGAACATTTAAGCACGCAAGGTTCTTCAGTCTGGGTTACAGACAAATCTCAAAGGTTAGAGTTAAAACTGTTTACTTAATTGCCATCCTGTCTAGGAAATCAAAGCTGCTCTGACTAGTCTGGTTCATGAACTCAGATTTTTTGACAGAGTTGCCTCAATTTCCAGCCTAGAACTCTTTCCAAACTTGTTCTTCTTCAGCTCTTGCTGATTGAATATTATCTTTACCTTTATGATCTGTATATCCTTGAGTTTATTACCTGCTAAATATCTTTGCCACCTTTCCCTTTGGTATCATTTCTCCCTACTTCCCGCAAGCTAGACTTTTTGTCATCTGGATTCTTTCTCTTAGTCATAAATTCCTTTTATTCTCACCTACCATTGCTTCTCTGGTGTGGACTAATGGTTACTATTATTACAGCTCAGACAACTTCTGGCATGGTTCTACATTAGCATTCACCCATTTCATTTTGTATCAGTAGATAAATGGTGGCTTGTTTTTCTGCAGAAAGGAGATAAATGTAATACACATTTAATTTGAGAAGGGTTCAGTCATCACATAAGTCTTTATTCAGTTATAGCTACACAGCAATTTATATATCTGCAAATGAATTAAGTATGTGTCATGTGGAATCTGTTTGGCACAAATTTTAATCTCTAAAATATTTATAAGGAGGGAGTTGATGATATCCTTTCCCTTTGCTGAAAGGGCAAAGTTAAATAAAGTTTGTGTGAGTGAGGTGGTGAAAATATCTGAAAGTAATATCCAGAGAAAGAGGAAACATGAAAAAGGAGGAAATAAAGGAGAATGGAAGGAAATAACAGAGAGAAGATAGCAGTGAAAAGGAGGGGAGAAGACAAGAGAGAAGAGAAAGGAAGATGGGAGAGGAAAGGAGGGAAGGGGAAGGAAAATGGGAATAGCATTGGCTTCACAAATAATAATGTTAGAGTCAAATATTCATGGTATGTAGGTTATATACCAAACAAATTGAAATCCTTATTCTCTAGCTGCAGAACTAGAAAAGAGCTTGGATGGAAGACACAGAAGATACATCTCCTTTCTCCTTTTTGTGGCATATTTTTTGGTAGTTGCTCTTCAGATACACCTTACCTCCCTTTGTTTATAAAGCCATTCTTTTAACTCAGAAGGCTTTCTTTTCCCACCACAGAGAAAAGAATATCTACTTCTATACTAAAAACCAAAGAGAAAGAAACATAGGCAATGATATAAAATAAAAATATTATTATTGAATTAAATATTTAATTTAACCAAATCAATTTAGTTAACATAACTTATTAATGAAGTTATTTATTTATTTTTTTGAGTGTTTTATTTTTTTATTTTATTTATTTATTTATTTATTTATTTATTTATTTATTTATTAGTTTTAGATCAAAAGGTTACTGTTTTATTTTAGTCATGTTCTTAGAGGCAAAATAAATGAATAATCATTACTAGGAAAATGGTCATGTGAAAATAGTCCATTTGTATAGTGAACTTTTTGCAGCCACTAAAAGCATAGTTTACCTGATTTAGGAGTATTTCTATGATTTAATAGTAAATGAGGAAAGAAAATAAAGAAATGCACATACAGTGAGAATCAATTTTTATAAATTAGTGACAAAACATCCTTCACACATTTATGTGTTTATAGGTATAAGGCTATGTATACTTACATATACATGCCTGTACAGTGTTACATGTGCACAGAGGAAAATAGAGAATAACATCTACTATGTTGTTAATATAGATTTCGTGGATGGGGGTGAGTGAGGGATGTGATGGAAAAGAATAATAGAGAGAGAACAAGAACTAGGTTGGTAGTTGCGGAAAAGGACAATGGACAAGAATATGTACGTATATGTTAGTATAATTTGGCAGTTATTCTCTATAGAATTTATTGTATAGAAATAATTTCACATGTGTCTCTGCATGTTTTTTCAAGTACTGGAAGAGGATTTAAGCTATTCATTGACTTAGCCGTCTCTCCATCCCACTCAACATCCACTAAAACCACAATTACATATTTAGAGTTCTACAAACAGACCTGCACATACTCCTTCACATAATTCATCTCATCTCCTCTCCCTGCAACTTTCACAGAGTGGTGTAAACCGACACTTTAGGATGCAAATCATAAAGGGGCATGAGTAAGTCTAGAAGGTCAGAACTCTACAATGGTAATTCAAACTTCTATGTCTAGTTACCAAGAAATATCTTGGTAACTAGACATAGGTTTGGTGGTGACAACACATGATGCAAAAATTAAATTAGCAAGAAAAACAAAGATGAACAAAAAAAACCTGAAGCAAGAAAATTTTATTAGGTTAATAATTGAAACTTTTTGTTGTTTTAAAAAGCATTTGATAATCATTAATAGAGTTTGTAATTTTTCAAATGCATATTTGCCACTTTGGTTTTAATTTTCTCTATTTTTAAATGAAAGTATATGTCTTTTTCTCTTGTACGTTACTTTTAAATTGAAGTTTTATTTTTGTCAAGTTAATATGTGCCCAGTTTGAATATTTAAATAATTCAATAAATTTTAGAATAAACAATAGCACTCTCTTATGCTATTTTAGGATTTACCTCTGTATGTCTAAATATATTAAAACTGCTATATTTTATTGTACACCTGAAATTATGTAATTTCATTAACAACTGTCACCCCAATAAATAAATTAAAAACAAAACAAAACAAAACAAAACAAAAAAAACTGCTACATTTTGTGTTCACTTTATACATTATCTGTTGAATTCCTATTATGGAAGTTGTATATTTACTGCACTTTATTTCTCCCGCTAACACATAACCCAATATCAATTCTCTCAATATTGTCATGTAACAATTTTAGTTTCATCAATTTTTATTCTTTATATTAAAAAAAAAACAAACAAACTGTTATCTGATTTAAAAGGAAGTCTTGTAAATGTTTCCCTGACTTGTGCACAACCGTTTGTTTTTTCTGGCTAAGTAATTCATTTTTATTATTTTTTTTCCTGTTTGATTTTCCCTGTACCTAATTTTTCAACAAACTCTTCATCACAGGTATAAAATGTAGTTCTACATCAAGTAATTATTTAGTTCATATTTTTTCTTGAGAGATCTTTTTTGTGTTTCCTTGTCTGCTCATCTGATGAAACTGGTCTCTCTGTGAGCATTACTACACAGCTCTCCTCTTGTAGCTTCCCTTACCAGAAATCACTGTCTCGCTCTTATAGTATTGGATCTCCTATTTCCTGAAAGCCATGACTTCTCTTTTCTTGCTACGCTTCTCTTGGGAGCATATCCTTTATTAGCTTCCTTTAAAAGAGTGCAAGGAGATGTTTTTGTTAAATTGGCATGTCTAAACTTGATCTATGCTTATAACTGATTAATAGCTTGATGGAGTATTGAAACAGAGATTGGAGATTGTTTTTCTTCGAATTGTTGAAAAAATCTAACATCATGCTCAATTTCATTTTTTTCTGTGTTAACTGTTTTCCTCCATTTTGGAAGCCTTTGGGATCTGTTCTTTTCCCTTGGGGTTCTATAACTTCATGATGGTTTGCCTTGGTATAGCTTTTATTTTTAATTTATTATTCTGAGCATTTAGTGACCTCTTTCAATTTGAAAATGGATGTGCTCAGTTTTGGAAAATTTTCTTGATTATTTCTTTGATAATTTCCTATTATTTCTTTTTCCTGTTTCTTATGTCTGAATTTCCTCATAGTTCGATTTTGCATGTCATGTATTGTGTCTTTAATTTTCTTATATTTTCTCTCTTAGTTTATATTTCTTTATCGTATTACCTAGTTTCTGAATACTTCTTTTATTTAATCTTTGAACTATTCTAGTTTTTAAAATCCAGTTTTCTTTGTTCTCTGAATTTTTGTTGCATACTGCTGTTTTTCCATGTAACTCAATATTTTCCTAAGAATATTAGTAATGATTTTTGTTTGCTCCTAGAATTATTTCTCTTTCCTCTAATTCCCACTTTTTTTCTATTTATTGTCATTGATACCTGTCTTTCATGTATTTGCATGTCTATTGATCCCTGTGCTTCCATTCACTTTTAAGAATGAGGTGCTAAAATGTTAATTGGAATATTTGTTTGGAGTGGGGCAAGGCATTTCAGCAGGTGGTCTTCATGTCTATACAGCAGAATGAGCAAATATAGATGTGATATGTTACTGTAAAATGCACACATATTAGTATCTGTAAGTCATCTTTCCAGGGACAGATTCCCTAAGGAACTCTCTTCACTCTTGCTTGAGGCTTACTGGAGTGAAAGCTATGCCTGGGCTAATAGCATTCACAGAGCCCAGAGGAGACAGGGGTGGAACACTGATGATAACTGAATTTGGAGATTTTTTCCATTTTAATCACCACCACCCTTCACCAACCTCAGGTTTAAATGGTGACTGACTCCATATCTTCTCTCTTTCAATCTTATGAAAGTAAACATCCTATCTTTTGACAGAAAGGGAGTGAGACAGATGCCTGTCTGTACATAGCCTAAGAGAGACTCTGGGGTCGTAACTGTTCTTTATGTAATCTTTCAAAAATTTAGATTAAGTTATAGTAGTGTTTTATATAATAAATATATTAAGTGTTTGTGAAATATGTTACAAGTGTTTTTCTCATGTTATTTCACACTTTAATTTATTTTTGGTTCAAGCAGAACCTCTAAAACTCAAGTTATACAATAGCGTAAGGAATATCTGCTCTGAGCTATATATTGTATTAACTACTTTCACACAAATTATCTCATATATCATATTTAAGTTAAGTTGCTAGTTTTTCCCTTTTATACACAATGAAACCAATGTTCAGGGAACTGAGTAAACCCCACTGTCAGTATGCTTGATATGATCCATGGAGTTGAACATTGAGAATAAGGACTTTAGTTTTGGTTGTTATCTTTGCTCATATCTTTGCCATTATGTCCAATAATTCTAAATAAATTCATGAACCC
The DNA here is from genome assembly GCF_964194185.1 of Rhinolophus hipposideros. Lineage (NCBI taxonomy): Eukaryota > Metazoa > Chordata > Mammalia > Chiroptera > Rhinolophidae > Rhinolophus > Rhinolophus hipposideros. Next base: position 76,580,827 of record NC_138050.1, on the reverse strand, counting down.
CGGTGTGGTTACCAATAATACATACAGAGGACGTGGCCGTATTTTGTATGTAAATATTAAAACATATTAAATAGAAAAGAGAAAGCTATTTTTACCTTTTTTAGAGTCTCATTTAATCAGATCACACTCTTTAATGCAAATTGGTTGATTTAACTGTAGAGTAGCAACCTAAGAGGATATGAACTGCCATGATATTGAAAAGCTACATCATTAAAATACCTCAATTCAAACATGTGCTTATTTAGTGCTTCCTTCAGTGTTTCAGCCAGATAAGCCTGAGGCTTCTCTTTCTTCCTGGAACACTGTCAATTCTGTCAGGATTCTATGGGATTTGTGGGGCCCCATTGCACTACTGGGACTTCAATCAACCTGACTCTTGTAACTGTAATGACTCTAGGCTACTGAACTCTGAAATTTGGCTAGTCCATTGCTGTATAAGCTGTTCCGGAAATTTGAAAATGAATGTACACTTTCTAATTGTTTTTCAAAGGCAAATATATCAATGATATCTAAATTTGCCAAAAGTATTACAAGCAAGGAAGAATGCAGACCAATGTAACTTACTAATAATGATGCAAAATACTAAATATAATATTAGCAAACATAATTCAAAGTCACATTAAGAAAATAATACACTATGACAAATTGGAATATATTCCAGAAATTCAAAATTAGCTTAATTAGGAAATACATTTAGATCTCTAATAATAATAAAATATGTAAAAATTATCTCCTTAGATCCTAAAAATGCTTAAAGAAATTTAACATTTATTCCTGATTTGAAACAGACTCAAGAAAACAGGAATTTCTACAGACTTTCTTAAAATGACACAATGCATGTACTTTAATCCTAAAGTCAGTTCTGTACCTAATGTGGAATCAATAGACACATTTCTACCAAACTAAGAAAGAAGGTAAGGATGCTCACAATCTCCAATAAGGATATAACATTAATATACGCAAATCAATGGCTTTGACACACACACACACACACACACACACACACACACACAGCAGTTTGATGACATAATGGTAAGTAAAACTCCATTTACATTAGCAAGAAACAAGATTAAAAATTTAGGAAAACTAAATAAGAACTGTGTAAATCTATACAAAAGAAACTTTAAAATACTCATGAAAGGTGGACTTTCACTCTCATTTGGGAGTAATGAAGCACCCTTCCCTCTACCTGCTGTGGTGGTATCAGAGGAGGTTTCACCAACTCCCAGCAGGAATGAGGCCACTCCTCATGGCATCTCTGGAGGCCAAGTAGGAAACAGTGACGAGTAGCTTCTTCTGCACCAAGGCTAAGAGGTATCAGTGAAGACCCAGTTGGGAGCCAGAATGTTTACTTATACCCAGTAATAACAAGGAGCCCCTCATCAGCTCAGGAGTCAATGAAGACATTGGGGAATCTAGACTTTAAACTAGTAAAAAGGCAGCATCTCTCCTTCTCCTGTTGGAGCAGTGTCAAAGGCAGCCATCTAAAATAGTTTAAATAAGATCCAGAGACTCACAAAATAACACCCAAAATAGCTGATTTAATTGAAAATCACCCATCGTATTAAGAACCAGGAAGATAGAGAACTGAATAATCAAGGACACTCACTGTATGCCAACACCAAGAAGACAGAAATGTTAGAATTATTTATGAAGATATTAAAGTAATTGCCACAAAATTCTTCAATAGCAATTACAAACACACATGAAATAAATGAAGTGATAGAAAATCTAAACAATAAATTGGAAGTTATGAAGGAGAACAAAATAAATAAAATAAAAATAAAATAAAATAAAAATTTTAGAAATAAAAAATACAACAAACAAAATAATAATACTAAAAAACACCTCCATAGATGGAATCTATGTAGAATCTAAGTAGAATGGAGAAGACAAAAGAAAGAATCAATGAATTTGGAGATAGATTAGAATTGACCCAATCTGAACAACAAAGAGAAGGAAATAGACTGAAAAAAGATTGAACGGAGCCTAAGGGGCTTGTGGGATTGTAACAAAAGATCTCAGATTCCCAGGAGAGAAGAAAGAAAAAGTATTCAAAGTGACAATGGTAGAAAACTTTCCAAATTTGCCAAAAGATACAAATGCACATATTTTAAAAGCTGAGGGAATTCCAAACAGGATAAACCCAAACAAACCCACACAAAGAAATATCACAATCACACTTCTGAAAACTAAAGACAAAGAAACACACACACGTACACACAGACACACAATCCTGAAAGCAGTGATCTTACCTATAGAGGAAAAGTTACCATGCCTATAGAGGAAAAACAATGTAAATGACAGTGGTCTTCTCATTAAAAACCACTGAGGCCAGAAAGAAATGTGTGATCATTTCTCAAGTGCTAAGAAAAGAACTCCAAAGCTTGTATCCTGGGGAAATATTTTTCAAGAACTATGGAAAAATGAAGACAGTTTCAGGTGCAGGAAAACTAAGAAAACTTGTTATCAGCAGATTAAAAGAATGACTAAAGGAAGTTATCTAAACTGAAAGGAAATGATAACAGATAGAATTTTGAACCTTCTAGAGGGAAGAACAATGGAAAGGGGAAAAACATGCATGAATACATTTTTCTCCTTCTATTGCATTTCTTAAATTATATTTCACTGTTGAAGAAAAGATTATGACACATTTGATATGGCTGTAAATGTACAGAGAGGAAATATTTAAGACAATTGTAATGGGGAGGATAAAGGGATGTTAGAGGAGGTCAAACTGGTAAATACATTGTGGTTAACGAAAGCCAGGTTTCCCACTGTCAGAGACAGGAATTAAAAAACAGGAAAGGGACATGGTGAGGATGAACTTCATGGCAAATCATGCTTTTAAAAAGTTAAATGCGTACAGATAGTTAGATGTTGACATACTCGTAGATGTGTGTGGATATGTGTACTTGCATACATTTCTTAGCTCAGATTACTCTAAAGTAATCACATTCTAATAACAGCAATGAGCAAATCTAGTGAATTTTGATATCTATTTATAAATACCATTTTCCAATAATTGAAGTGGATGCTTCTATGTCTGAGGCAGAGAAAGTACAAGATAAACTTGAAATATCAGTCTTTTGAATGCAGAAAGTGAGAAAGTGCTCAAAAAGGATAATGCCATGTCAAAAGAACTCAGGAGCCAACTTCAAAAAGCTACTAGTGGCCAAATCTGGGACATTTTTAGACAAAAAATATTAATACTAGTAATGTATTAGATCCCATAATCTAAATATCCCTGTGTTTACACTGATTAAATAAATAAATAAATAAATAAACAAACAAACAAATAAATAAATAAATAAATAAATAATAGATAGATAGCTAGACCAAAAAGAGACAGCTTTTCCATATAGCAGAATTTAATATATAAATAAAAAATCCTAGACACAGAACATTACCATTTTGTAGACACACTCTAATATTTGTCCTAGGCAAGTACCTTCAATGTATGCTAAAATTAGTTGGGAAAGTATTATGGTAAACAGGATATTTGCAAAATTTCAAATACATATTAATTAAAAGCGAAAAATGGTTATTTTATGGGTAGAAATCTTGGCAGATGCCACCTTAATAAAGTCATCGAAGTTAATATCACTACTAATGAGACATACTGTCATCATTACCTGGTATGACATGATGCACTGAGAAGAGTGCAACTAATTTCTGTGTTATTCTTGCCAAGAAATGTATGACTCAGACTCAAGCAGAAATTTAAACTAAATGAAATGTGGAATCCTGGCTTGGACATTCGAACAGTAGAAAGGAATTAGTGGAACAACTGGTAAATTTGAATAAGGTATCTAATTAGTCAATAGTATTGCATCAATATTAATTCCTTCATTTTTAAAATTGTACTATGGTTACATAACATTTTAGCATTTGAGAAGCTGGTAAAGAAATTTCAGGAACTCTGTACTATATTCAAAACTTTTCATAAGTCTGAAATTATTGCTAAATAATTTTGTTATTTCTAACAAAAGTAAAAATAAATCACTAGCATGACTTCTCTCTCCTGATTACAACCTAACTGGTGACCAGCTATAGTTTCACATTTGTTGGTATAAATATACTAAAATATTTGGAGTTTTATATAAAGAACATGGAGTTCACTGTATAAAACAAATTCAATATTCTATGTTTGTATTTGGCCATAAAGGATTTTAAGTTAAAATGTCCTAAGGAAATTTATTACCACAGTTAAATTACTAATTTTTAAGTTCAGATTTAGATTTATTTCTGGCTTATAATTTGAAAATCTGTTACTTCTTGCTGTTTTTTATGTAAACTTTTCATAGTTGAATACAAATTAGGGCAGATTAGGAAGTGATAAACTAGAACAAGCCCTTTACATCAGATCTTTTCCAAATAAAGTTATCCTAGTATATAATCTCTACAGGCAAGCTTTTTTTTTCTGGCAGAGAAACTATGTATAAATGTTTGTGCTTCAAACATAGAGAAAATTATAAACAGTGTAGCAATTTCTCTGATTGGCAAAGAATGGAGCATGCTGGGGATTTGAACATTCCACATAATTTTATTCACATTTATCTTCAATTAGGCATTTGGTACATGTGAAGGCAATATTATAATTGAGATAAAATATTTACACTTAATGTTTTGTGTAAGGCTAAAAAAAGATAACATCTATTTGATAGTTTGAACTCATTGGAACTTGACCAGTTAGAATGAATAGCTTTGCTTGAAAATATCTAGACGATCAGGATTTAGATGGGTAAGCTGCCTGATTAATTCCAGATTTCAAATATTTTCATTCCAAATTTTCTTCCTGCCAAGTTAATTATAAGGAACAATATAGATCAGTGCAAGTGGTTTTGAAAAATGTTATGTTGTTTAGGGTCAAAAATAAGTTCATGATATTTAAACTTCAGTTTTACTGGGTAAATATATCCTTTGTCAAATTCTAATTTTTAAACATTTTTGGAAGTAATCCTTGCAAGGTTTGTCACACTCAGTGTTATTTGGAAGATGAATTCCATTTGGCTGTATTTCATAGCACCTGCACCTTTCGGAAATAACTAAAATTTTCAGTTGACATGTCCTAGATTTCAATTTATGTTGCAAGTTAAAATTTGTATGCTTGTGAGGGAGGTGCCCTTATTAAGAAGAATATCTAATGATGAAGGGCAAATAAAGTCATCCAGTAATTTAAATCTCTACTCAGGAGGGAAAAATATATAAAAGTAATGCTTGAAATTTGACTTCAGCTGCTAAAAGAAAAATGAATTAGAAAAATATGTAGAAGTATGTATCTACCTTTTTTCAATGTTGATGTTTCATAAGCTAAATAAATTATTACTATTTTTAATATTGTATGGTATGTGCAAATAAAACAGTATATTACTAAATGAATGCTCCACAAATAAATTTTGTAACATATAGTAGGCCACCATTATTTGATGAGTTATCTTTTAGAGAGTTAAAATAAACAATGAAAGAATAAAAAAGGGATACAAATTGACGTTAGTTTGGGCCCAAATTCTACACTTTCATTGAGAGAAGGATTTCTGTTGAGGTCAGATACAGGAACTTTACTGATTAATTTCAGTTTTGAGTCAAAGTCCCTGGAAAAAGAATGATCCAGCAAGGAGCTGGTAAATTTGGAGCAACCAAATGGATAAAAGATTAAGTAACCGAATTATAAACCAATCAGAATATTTTGTATACAGCCAAATACCTGGGTCTCAACTAAATTTAGTTCTTATTTGGAATTTCAAGAATATTGGGGGCTGACCTGAAAATTCAATATGCATGTTCAACATTGAGGATTTGTAATGGCATAAGAATATATGAAAAGATATTTGGGGATTTCATCAAGTATATAAAGTTATCTGAGTTTAAATACTTTTCTGAAATAACAATTGACTGTCCACAATTAGATTTGGGGCAGGAGGTACATTTTAAAGTTGTAGACATCTTTGATCCTAGATTGGCCTTAGAATAGAGAAAAAGACAGCCAAAGGGGAGATTTCAGGTGAGAAATTCTGAGATTTTTCTGGCTTGTTTTCCTAGTGCAAAACTAGAAAGATACAAAAGAATCTTGCTGGAAAAGATGGGTAGAAGTATAGATGACACTGAAGTTTAATGTGTCCATGGAAAAAGAAACATTAATCTCCAGAATGTTTCAGTGATGAGAGAGGCCTTGAAAAACACTGAAGAATACTTGAGGGAGGTTTAAAAGTACTTTCTTCCAGGGAGACATGGACTATTTATGTCTTGGTCATCATTATGTTTCCAGGCCATAATGGATTACTTGACACGTACAAGGCACTTCGCAAAAATTTAAGAACAAGAAATTTAGCCACTTTCTCTGTTTTTCCTTTACATTTTCAATCTAACTTCAACCACCGTCCTTATTACAGTATGTTGAGTTATCATATAGCATGTTGTATGTTGAGAAAGGACAGAATTTCAAGTACTAGGACACAAATCACTTTGAATCAAATTCTACCCATTACTAGTTTAAGAATTTAAGAGATTCACTTAACTCCATTGGGCTTCAGTTTCTTCAACTGTGAATTGAGATAAATTAAACCAAAATCATATACAAGTAAAGCACAATGTTTAATATAAAGTGGAATGAGTAGATTGAACAAGACGGATGATAAATGCAGAATAGAGACTATAGAATAGAATAATTACAAATTTGTGGTAAAACATCTGATGAAGAAACTGACCTAAATGAAGAAGTTGTCTTCTAAATGCAGCAAATAGCAAATTCACTCATGATCTAGGCAACAGTTCTAGGGTTTCCAATTCATGAGAAGGGCAGACTATTATATCCCCTAATTGTGGTGACTATTTAGGAGTTATTTGGGCAATGCACTACCACAGTAACAAAGCAGAACATTTTTGTCATTGTCTGGTTCTTAATACTCCATTCCTGAAGCATTGCTGGACTGTTAAAAACATGGAAACTGGGTTGTACAGTGACCTAAAAAGAATCTCTGTCCTACTGGTTCTACAGAGAGTAAGAAGAGGAAAACTGGTAGGGGCAAGTTTGGAGTCCAGTGTATACCTGCAGGGACCTCAACTTAAAAAACTGATGGCTAGAGAATTAGAGAGCAGTGGGAGAGTTTCGTAGTCATTATACAAATAGAAGTTGGCGTAAGGCCTCTACCCACTAAGTAGAGGACAAGGACCATGGGAGGTGGGCTGTTTGTTGATGTGAATCCTTCCTGGGTCATTTTGGGCTCTCTCTGTCAGGGACAAAAATGAGAATAAGTGTGTGGTGACAGGAAGAAGAATTAGACATACGATGTAATTCAAATTCCAGGGGAAACTAGAAAAGAAAAACAAATGTCTAAACACATATATAATGTCTTAAAATTTAGGTTTGTGTTTCTAACACATTTGGCAGAGAGTTTCAAGAAGACAAATCCTAAAGATATACAAAACAAGGGAAGACAATTTAGCATTCAAAGAGATATTTTAAAATATGGCTGGCCTTAAACCGTGAGAGGCACATTGAACAGAATTTGACCTTCTTGTGGCAATTTGTAACACAAAAATATAAATACTTTCACAAAAATAGATTTCATGTTTGTCTAAATTAAATGATAAACATTATTCTTTCTGAAGCCTGCATAATCCTAGATCTTCAGTTTTCAACAATGAAAGATGTATTCAGATATTTTTATCCAAAGCTTTTCCTTTATTCTTCTGAATACCCATTTTCTCCTTCGTACTCTAAGACAAATGAATGGAATGGGACCTGACTCACTTTGTAAAGCAGCTCAATCATAGTTGGATATATGTTTGTATAATCTAACTTCATTGTAATCTTATGACTTAGATATATTTATCTCATAACTCACAGAAGATTTAATTTTTATTTTTCTTGCTGTATCTTTTTTTGATGATGAACAAAACTGTGTTCCAAATTATGAAATTAAAATTGTGTTTGTACATAAAAAAACTATTCTGGGGTAAGCTTAGTCTTCCCATCACCTGGCAACATTTTTCATACTAACATATGAATCTTATGTTAAGGCTCATTAATAAATTAATGCTGAATTCCAAGTTCCTAGAAATTCTCCAAAAGACATTCATTTTATATATATGTACATATGTTTTATAGCACTAGTTGTAGTAGGTCTGGGGATGTAGTCAGTAATTCTACTCTTTCTTAAGAAGGCTCTGTAGCTTGATGAATCATTTGGAATCCTATGTCTAGAAGGAGCATAAGAGTAAACCAAGAACACAGCACTGTGACATGTTACATAACAAAGAATGATATCCTGGGATTCTCATAACCTATTCCTATCAGCTTGTAGATTTTTTTCAATGTAGATTTTTAAAAGAAACCTAATGGTGAATTTTAGCCAAAATTTAAAAAGGAGATAGGTAAGTGGTAAATTTCTACTTCCCAACCAAGGCTTACGCTGTTTGCCTTCCTTTTTAGTAAGCTCCTCCGGAAGCCTGCTGTTGTAAGGTATTGTGGATTCTCTTAATGAAAGAAGTGTGGCCTAAAGTCAAATAGCTCTTAAGTATAAGAACTAAGATATGAATCCAGGTCTCCTGACTCCAATTCCATAGCCAAAATATATACTAAAGGGCTTAAATAACTAATCCTTTTCAGGAGAGTTAAGTAAATTTGGGTTTGATTCAATAATCAAGAAATCACCTGAGTGTGGTTTCCTTACAGAAGTAGAACTCCTTTTGACGTCAGTAGAAATAAGACTCTATATTGAATCCAGGGTAGGGCTCTAAATGGACATTCTTACTGCCTGATCACATTTCTTAGTAATCTCTTAATATTTATAGACAGAATGCCAAAAAAGTCAAGTATGTGTTAATCAGTTCCTAAAAGGATTAGACCTTAACTTTAAGTATTAAACCTTTGCTTATCTTGTCAAAGTTTCAGTCTTGGAATCCTAATTACTAACCTATCTCCCAGTGCATGCAGATGGTCATGGGGAGGAAGTTCCTCCTTCCTTGACCTAAGTAATTTATTAGTTTGTTGAAGGATTACACAAGGCTGAGCTCTCTGCTTATCACTGAAATATGCTTGAGGAGTGTGTATTTTGTACTTGTAAGGTCATTGTGTTACCACAAGCTCTAGACTGTTTGTTTGAACAAGGGCAAGAACATACACATGGATCATTCAGTAAACTTATTAATTAGATGTATGGCGGTTAACGAAGATAAACACTCTATCTACACAGTACCTGAGGGAAAAGCCTCAAAATTCCTAGCCTGTCTTCACATTTTGATGCCAACACAAATTTTACATAAACATATTTTTATCCTTAGTTTGATATACATGCTGATAGTTTACTTTATTTCCATATTAATGCATCTATATCACAATAGATTCAATTCATGCATGGTGATTTGTTAGAATTAAGAAATTAAAAGATATCTGGGACTATCACATCTACCACTCATGAAATGTCTCTAAATTTTTCTTAACATTATGTATAATATTTTAACACAAAATTATAAATTGAGTGTCTTAAATTTGCTACCTATTAGAAAAGGAGAATCGCTTTTATATGTTTCCAATTGTTAATATTTCTGAGATCTTTCATGTAATTATAACATTTGAGATTCAATTTCAGACTAGTCACACATCTTCTCATAAAATTAAAAAAGTAAAATGGGTGAAAAATTATTTCTGATTGTCAAATGGAGTCAGATCAAAATTAAATTATTGCTTAATGTAGTTCTAAAAAAACATCAATAAAGCAATCATTGTGGGTCCACAATTTAAATTAAATTTTAAATTAAATTAAATTAAATTAAAATTGTGGGTCCACAATTTAAGAACATTCGACTTGTGGAGACATGGTATAAACAAATGAAAAACGACAATTTTATTGAGGAAACATTTTAAGATGAAAGTACTAAGTACCCTGTTTCACTTTTATTCCCAAATGTAAATATTACAATTCACTGTTAGCCAAAGCTTGTTGAAGAATGGCAAGATATAAGGTGCCAGTGACCAAAGTAGGAGAAGAAATCCCCTTGCCCTTTGGTTGAAAAATTGCCTACTTTTAAAAATACTATTTGGTCTACAAGGCACCAGCGAGACTAACTTAGTGACAAGAGTAAAAGGGCTTCTTATGGTGCTGCCTTGGGATTCCTCATCTTGAGTGAGTATATTCCAGAACTCATGTCACCTGCTCTTCCTTTTTTTGTGTCCTATTTTTTCTTCATATTTATCAAGAACAAGTATCACTTTGTAGTTTAGTATTTTAAAATTATTTCAATTCATTGTCATAAAGAATGTTATTTGTTGTTTATTTTTTGATATTATTTTTTAAACATCAAAGCATTTGAATGTCTTGATTCTTTTTTTAATTTTTATTAAATTTATTGGGGGACATTGGTTAGTAAAATTATATAGGATTCAAGTATACATTTCTATAATACATCATCTATATACTGCACCCAGAGTCAGTTCTCTTTCCATCACCATATATTTGACCCACTTTGCCCTCTTCTACCACCCTCCTTCCCCCCATCCCCTCTGGTAACCACTAAACTGTTGTCTATGTCTATGAGTTTTTATCTGTTTGTTTGTGTTGTTCGTTTGTTGCTTTCAGTTTTACAGCCCACATATGGATGAGGTCATATGATTCTTAAATTTTTTGTTCTGACTTAATTTGCTCAATATGATGATCTCAAGATCCATCCATGTTGTTGCAAATGGCAGTATTTCATTTTTTTCTATGGCTGAGTAATGTTCGATTGCATATTTGTACCATATCTTCTTTTTCCAATCATCTATTGAAGGACATTTTGGTTGTTTCCATGTCTTGGCCACCATAAATAAGCTGCAATGAACATAGGGGTATATATATCTTTACAGATAAATGTTTTCAGATCTTTTGAGTAGATACCCAAAAGAGAGCTTGCTGCGTCATATGATAAATATAGTCTTAATTTTGTCTCCTTTATCATTATGAAATGTCCATCTTTATCTCCTGTTACCTTTTTTTATCCTGAAGTCTGTTTCATCCGATATAAGTATGACTCCATCTGCTTTTCTCTGGATGTCATTTGCTTGAAGCATCATTTTCCACCTTTTCACTTTGAGTCTATATTTGACCTTGTAACTGAGATGTGTTTCTTGGTGGCATCATATGGTTCGGTTTTGTTTTTTGATCCAATCTGCTACTCTGCTTTTTTATTTGTAAGTTCAGTCCATTTACATTTATGGTAACTATTGATATATGAGGATTTCCTATAGCCATTTCATCTTTTGTCTTCTGGTAGTTCATTATCTCCATTGTTTCTTTGCATTTGTGTTTCTGTCTTTTATTTTTGTTTAGTGGTAATATAGGATTTTTTCCTTGTTTCCTCTTTTTTAATGTTATGTGTCTCCATTCTGGATATTTCTTTGAGTGGTTACCATTAAGTTTATGTAAAAGAATGTTTCATATATACAGCAGTCCTTTTTCTTCAGCATGGACCTTATCTCCATTCCCCTTTGCAAATTCAGACCTTTCTCCCTCCCCTTTTTGTTTTTGTTTTCACAAATTATCCCTATTCATTCTGTGAGTTAATTTTTGAGTTGCATTAGAAAATTGACTTCTTCTTTATGTTTTTTTCATCTTTACCTTTTATGTTATGTTTAAGTATATAGTGCCCCATTCTGTGTAAGTTTGCCATTTCCTGCTACTTTCTGTCTGTTGGTGATCTTACTCATAGTTTTGTGTCCTTTTGTCTTTTTGTTTCAGGTACAATAACCTCCTTTAGTATTTCCTGTAATGCAGGCTTTGTGGTGGAAAATTCTCTAAGCTTCTATATATTTAGAAAGGTCTTTATTCCTCCTTCATATTTAAAGGATAATTTTGCAGGATATATTATTCTTAGCTGGTAATTTTTCTCTTCCAATCATTTGAATCTTTGATTCCACTTCCTCATGGCTTGTAGAGTTTCTGCTGAAAATCTGCTGATAATCTAATGGGCTTTCCTTTGTAGATTACCATCTTCTTTTCCCTGGCTGCCTTGAGGATTCTTTCTTTATCATTAATTTGTGACAGCTTCAATATAATATGCCTTGGAGAAGCCCCGTTAGGATTGAGGTAATTAGGTTTTCTGTTTGCTTCTTGGATTCGAGGATCCAATTCTTTCCATAGGTTTGGGAAGTTCTTGTTGACTGTTTGAATAGACTCTCTGTGCCCTTCTCCTTTTCTTTTCCTTCTGGTATACCCATTATTCTTATATTGCTCTTTCTGATGGAGTCAGATAGTTCTTGAAGAGTTCTTTCATTTCTTTTAACTCTCTAGTCTCTCTCTTCCATCTGTTTCATTTCTAGATTTCTATTTTTGATATCACTAATTCTTTCCTCCATCTGTTCAGCTGTATTTCCTAAGCTCACTATTTCATTCTTCATCTTTTTCATTGAGTTTTTCAGCTCTAGAATTTCTGTTTTGTTTATTTTTAAAATTTAAATCTCTTTGGCAAAAATATTCACTTTATTTGTTGATTTAATTCCTAAGTTCAATAAAGTGCCTATCTAAGTTTTCTTGCATCTCGTTGAGTTTTTTCGGAATTGCAATCTTGCACTCTCTGACATTTAACACACATATTTCCATGTCTTTAAGTTTATTTTCTGGAGATTTTTCATTTTCTTTCTGAGCTGCCTTATTACCTAGGTTATTCATGGCAATTAATGGATTATTTCTATTCCTGGGCATCTATTGGAATGAATTCTACAGCAGCTTAATGTGAAGAGATCTTTCTTTTGCCTTTCAGTAGGTCACATGGAAGCATTTTATTTTTTCTTGCCCTATTCCAGCTTCTCATGCTGGACTATTTCCTGGGGAGGTGGGAGTCTCCTCTGTGACCAGGTTGCCATGGTCTCAGGTCACCACTGCCATGGGAAGAAGTGGTGGGAGACGAGGTTCTGAACCCCTGAAATTCCATTGCTGCCCCTGCAGTCCCATGCAGAGCTGTATGCCTTAGTAGCCCTGCGTGCCCCCCTGAAATCAGTAGCAAAAGGTGTGGTCATTGGGAGAGGCCACTGGTGTGTTTCTGTCTTTGTTCTCCTCTGAGTAATAGCTACTGCCAGACCAGAACTGCCTCACCCCTAAAGCTCCTCCCTTGTCACTAGAATTAGCCACAGTGTGAATCTGCCACTTAGAACTGTCTCTCTAGTACTCATAGCTGTAGATATTCTGCTCTTTAATTTGTCACTGCTACTGATTTTTTCTGGGGCCCTCTGCTAACACTGGAAAGGTGTGCAGGAGGTGAGTTCTGGGATGTTCAGGGGAGGCAGTCAGGCTCTTTGGCTTTGTTTTCTGCCTGGCCATGAAGGCTGTTAGACTGTAGTTGTTGCACTTCTGTATTTGGTCTTTGACCCAAGGTCTCTGCCCTGGTCACTGGATTCAGCTGTAATGTATGCTGATCCCTCAGGTAGGATTGCTGGGGCTGCAGTGAGTGCAACTACAATCTCAACCTACTTTCTCCCTGGACCGCAGTGAGATCTGGGCAGCCTCATTCTCTGTACTTCTTTCTTCTCTGTTCACCCCAATTCACCCCCTTCAGATGTTTTGATGTGCAGATCTCTCAGACGTGTTTGTGTGTTGCATAGAAAATCCTTTGAGTTATACCTATTCAACTTGTAACTTCAAGGGGAGAGATCAATGAGCACCCTTCATATTGCCATGATTCTGACATCACTTGAAATTTTTGATTCTCTATGTCTTGTGTTTTATACCTTAAATCTTTTATTAGAAAAAATTACATATATACACACATATATACATATATAAATAATTTTATATATATTTTACTTTTTATAACTTTATCTTGTTATATTTATTCTACATTACCATTTGTTCAATTAGCTCTTTGTCCACTTATTATTTATGTTTCTTTTTACATTTTATTTCTTCAAAACACTTACCCATTTTGATTACTTTTATTTTAATTTCTCAATTTCTATTTTATTTTAATTTCTCAATTTTTATGTTATTTAGTTTTGTTGCCTCTTTTTATAATGGCCATAAACAAGGTAGCAACAACAGAAGAAAAAAGTAGTACAGAACATTTGTTTATTCAATGAGAAAGAAATGTATTACATGACAGCAAGTTATTAGGCACAATGTTCAGGAGAAATATTAATTAGTGAAGAATCATTTACTCAGTCTTTGGAGCTTACATCATCATCATCATAATGGATTTGGTGCAGTTTCTCTCAGCCATTTCTTTGAGATTGATTGTCCCCATAGTACCAAAGGTAAAATTGTTCTCTCAGAACCAACTGAGTGCTATTGATACACATAGAGTTTCAGGAAGTGCACTGCCCTGATTCTTTCCTGACGAGAGAACAGATGTTCAAGAGTGCCAGGTCGGGGTATAGATAAGCCTGCTGATGAGCATGCATTTGCCAACTTTCGTTGTATTCATTCTATAAAGACCCCCATGACAAATCTCTCTCAAGGTGTCCTGCCTGCAAATAGCTATTCTGAGTAATTCTTGTATGTGCATTGTGGATGACAAAGCGGACCATATTTCCCTCTTTGCCTTGACTGTTGGGATACTCATAGTCAGATCTGTGGCTCACCTCTTGCAATTTTGTAGCAGGAATTTATAGGATAAACTTGGTTTATTAAAATTCACCCTTGGCTGCCTCTTTGTTTTTCTTATCTTTATATTCAATGTTCCCTGATTTCTTTAGTGATTAGTATCCTTTTTGTTGCTTTCCTCTTCTATGCATTTTGAAAGGTGCTTTCAATTAGCTTTTAGAGAGACAGGCCTCATATTTTTTTCGTTACTATAAAGTTTTTTAACAGATTGCATATTTTTGGGCGGAAACTATGCTCTGTCTGCCTCCACTGGCACTGAATAGCATACTACCTGATAAAAAAAAAAAAAAAAGTTGTGAATTCTAGTTTAATTGATTCCAGAGCAGTTCTGTGTTTTTATTGTCATGCAGAAACCAAGTATTTAGGATCCATACATTCCCTCATTTCAAATTTTTAAAAATAATTCCATGAACATTGTTTCCAAGGTTCATCCTAACTGAGGTGATAGGTTTAAGCTACTAGGACAGTAGCTTAAAATGGCTTTGGGTTCCTATTCCTCTACCTCCACTAATAGTTCCAGATCCACTAATCCAAGGCATTTCACCCCAAAGAGTTTTTTCACAAGTTAATTGACATCCACAGACTTTTTGCCCACTTAGTATTGTGAGGTTTGTCTACAGCTTTCTCTGTTACCCTGGTAATGCTGAGTATTTTACCTATGACTAACCATCTCTTAGTGATATGTATAGTAAAGAGCAGACTGCTGTAAAGTTATGGGGAGGGATAAAAAGAGAAAAGTCTTTTGGGGAATCTCCATCAAACCATATAAATAGAAATGAACGTGAACTATTCATATAGAGTAAAATTATATCTATTTACCTGCGTATCTCTAGTTGTAGTGCTACATCTGGGGAAAGATTAGGCTAAAGGCAAAATTCTCCAGGGAAATGTCTGGAGTATAACCTCTGGATTTCAATTCACATCAGTTTAAATGTCTCTCACCCTGAGGATATAAGGAAATTATTGACATATACTCAGTATAATGAGAATATTCCTTCCTTCTTCCCGTGGACAGCAAAATGAAAATTGCCAATTGAGGGCACACACCAGAGATCTCTTGAGAATAAGCAGATTACTACTTCTCTACTTCCTAAGGAAAGAGTTAGGTACACATCTATATTCTATAAAAAACATTTTAAATTTAGGTTTAAATGCATCTGTGTTGACTGTTGTGTGGAGAGTTGTGTAAATTTTTTCTGGAAACTCTCAGAATTTCAGGTAGGCAGAGAGGTAAATTATTGCATTGTATTTCTTTACATGAAGCTGGATACTATATCCTAGAAAGAAATGTTACAGGCCTACAGATACTCCCTTTAATTCTGTATTGAATATAACACTTGCCACAAACCAAGAAACAAATTTTCAATAAAGATTGTCATTTATCAAAGGTTACACACATAATAATTTAAAAATATTATTTTAGGGAAATTCAAATAATCTTAAAGACTGTTTAATTTAAGAACTTTTTAAACGTAAGACATTTTGTTCTGGATTTCAATTAACATTAGTTTAAATGTAGCCACTATAAATCACTTCATCCTCAAATCATTTTTTTTCAGCAATACACATGACATATTCCATCACAACCAAATATTTCATTGGGATCAAATTAAATGTTCTAAAACGTAATACTACCAAGCTTAAGTATACAAATTATCTATTTTTGAATATCTGGTCTGTTTAGCCACATTTGGCATTTATTATAGATTTTCTATGGAATTATTAATTTAATTCCATTCGATAAACATAATTTGAGTGCTATCCACCAGATATTTACATTTATTTATGCTAATGTAAGACACCCATCTTCCCATCCTCTTTATCATTCTTACACACGTTGAAAACCAAACTTAACAGCTCTACACGGTGGATTCTGGCTAGAGGCCCACTTCTCCCTTTCACACCCACACTGACAGTCTGTTTCATTATGGTAATCTGCAGTTCAATCTATCAGGGCGGGCCTTTATCTTCGAGCATATCAAATACCAAAAGAAGAAAATGTCTTAGTCATCCTTGTTTTGTGGGTTTCCATCTACAATCTCTCTCTTTCTTTCTCTCTCGATATATATACAGAGGGTGTCAAAAAATGTATACACATTTTAGGAAAGGAAAATACTGTATAAAAATTACACTGATGGTAACCACTTTGAGCACATCTTGTAATTGCAGAAGTCAAACATGACTTGTATTCATATTTTGTTAAGGGTATATATTGAGTATTTCCTTTCTTAAAATGTGTATATATTTTTTGGCACCCTCTGCATACGGTGTTTCCCTGAAAATAAGACCTTTTCAAACAATCAGCTCTAATGAGTCTTTTGGAACAAAAATTAATATAAGACCCAGTTTTTTATTATATCATATAAGACAAAGTCTTATATAAGATCTGGTTTTATTCTGATTTTATATTACGTTGCATAAGACCCGGTCTTTTATTATAATACAATAAGACCAGGTCTTACATTAATTTTTGCTCTATAAAGACCACAATTAGATATCACCTCACCCCAGTTAGAATGGCTATGATCAACAAGACACATAGGAACAAATGTTGGAGAGGCTGTGGAGAAAAAGGAACTCTCACACACTGTTAGTGGGAATGCAGACTGGTGCAGCCGCTACGGAAGGCAGTGTGGAGGTTCCTCAAAAAATTACAAATAGAATTACCATATGACCCAGCAATACCTCTCCTGGGTATCCACACAAAAAATCTGAAAACATTTATCCATAAAGACACGTGTGCTCAAATGTTCATTGCTGCTTTATTAATGGTGGCCAAGACATGGAAACAATGAAAATGTCCTTCGATAGATGAATGGATAAAGAAGTTGTGGTATATATACACAATGGAATACTAATCAGTGGTAAGAAAAGATGAAATAGGACCATTTGTGACAACATGGATGGATCTTGAGATTATAATGTTAAGCGAAATAAGTCAGACAGAAAAAGCAGAGAACCATATGATTTCACTGATATGTGGTATATAAACCAAAAACAACAAAAGAGCAAGACAAACAAATGAGAAACAAAAACTCATAGACACAAACAATAGTTTAGTCATTACCAGAGGGTAAAGGGGTGGGGGGTGGCAGATGAGGGTAAAGGGGATCAAATATGGTCATGGAAGGAGAACTGACTCTGGGTGGTGAACACACAATGGGATTTATAGGTGATGTAAGACAGAATTGTACACCTGAAATCTATGTAACTTTACTAACAATTGTCACCCCAATAAACTTTAATTTGAAAGAAGAAAAAGACAAAATTAGATCCATATCTCACAACAAGTAGAAGAATAAACTCCAAATGTGTTCAGAATCTAAATGTAAAAAATAAAACCTTACAATTTCTGCTCCAAAAGATGCATTAGATCTGATTGTCTGGTTAGGTCTTATTTTTGGGGAAACACGGTATATATATATTTCCAGTGACATGTATATTTATGTAAATTTATGTATTATGTCTTATAATGCATAAATTTATATAAATATATAATATGTAAAATATATATTTATATACACATACATACATAATTTTACTTATAATAACGATTAATTGAAAAAGTCACTATATGGCAATGGCCAACTATGGGAGAGATTTTTAAGCCAAAATACCAATATAGTGATTCTAAGAAAAATATATTGGAAAACATTCCAATAGCTTTTTAACCATTGGCTTGTAAATACTAAGACCAGGTACCAATAAAAATTGTTATTTTTATACAACCCATTTTTATGGCCTTGAGGAGATATTCCTACTCCTAGGATGCTTTTTCAGGGTAAATTTGAAACTGAGATAACATAATTAGAATATATATTATAGAATCCCAAACATGAGTTTAAATAATTTTACAGGTAAATTTTGTATATCTACAACCTATATTAAACTAAAATAGAAGAAATATTTCTCTTTTTTAACAGGCCATTTTAGAAATTTATTATATATTTTCCTTTAGTGACACTGTATTCTTTTTCCCTAAAAACTTTTCTTTTAAGTAAATGAATGATTCTTAGCTGTGTGGAATAAAGGAAAAATGATTTTTCCACATATGCATAAGATTGTAACCATATGTACCCAATAGTCCAATTTCTACTATAGGTTAAATTACATCAAAATAAATTACAAAATCTGTGCCTGGGAAGCCAATATTATAGGGGAATAAGTGATGTAATAAAAATAACCAGAGTGTTGTCTGTTAACTTCAATTGGAATGCACTTTCACTGAAGTTTCCAGAATAAGCATGTTTAATATATATTAAGCAAATAAGAAAAAATAAAAAAATAATAATAAGTTCAGTAATTAAAAATATGTGCTATTTGCATTTTAAGAACTTTCTGCTTACATCTTTTTTATTATAAGCATTATTTTAAGAGAAATGAAGTGCGAACTATGATTGATTAACTAGTATTGATTAATGAGATATGTGACCAAGAGTAAACTTCAAGGCTCTCCTCTCTTCCTTAATCATTCATTTAAGTAGTTTTATGTATTGAGATTTACTTTAAAATTATTTTTTTAATTGGGGAATATTGGGGAATAGTGTGTTTTTCCAGGATGTCAATTCGTTGGTTTTCAATCTAGTTGTGGAGGGCGTGGCTCACTGGCCCATGTGGGACTTCAACCGGCAACTTTGTTAAGAGCTCTCGCTCTAAACCAACTGAGCCATCTGGCTGCCCCCCCAAAAAAAGAGTTTACATGAAGCTGGATACTATATCTTAGAAAGAAATGTTACAGGCCTACAGATACTCCCTTTAATTCTGTATTGAATATAACACTTGCCACAAACCAAGAAACAAATTTTCAATAAAGATTGTCATTTATCAAAGGTTACACACAAACACAACAAAGTCTTCTAGATGCTTATGTATTCATGTAAAACATGTTGATTTATAATTTCAGTTCAGACAAATCAAGTTATAAGAACTCAACGTTACAAGAAGTTTCATTTACTACTCCTATTTGTCTTGCAAAGTTTTCATGTTATTTAAAAGGATACCTAAAGATTTCCTTTGCTTCAGGAACAGATGGGCATCATAACATGAGACCTACCCACACCAGATTTTATAGTCAATGGGGTCTTGGAAGAAACCATCATTCTAATTCCCAGATAGTATTAACGAGAACATCCTGAGGTGCTGGCTTAGTGGCTCAGGTGGTTAGAGCTCCATGCTCCTAACTTCGAAGGCTGCCAGTTCGATGCCCACATGGGCCAGTGGGCTCTTAACCACAAGGTTGCCGGTTGGATTCCTCGAGTTTAACTCGCTCAAGGGATGATGGGCTGAACCCCCTGAAACTAGCAACGGCAACTGGACCAGGAGCTGAGCTGCGCCCTCCACAACTAAGACTGAAAGGACAACAACTTGAAGCTGAACGGCACCCTCCACAATTAAGATTGAAAGGACAACAATTTGACTTGGAAAAGAGTCCTGCAAGTTCCTCAATAGAAAGTCCTTCCCCAATCAAATCTTTAAAAAAAATAAAGAAAACCTGAACAATTCTATAAATCCCATTAGATAATCATTCTACTATTTGGCTGTCTAACTCTTCTCTTTAAGTTCTTTTGTAACTATCATACATTTTTTTTCAGGTATACCCATAAAAAAGTATGAGTGTGTCTATAGATAGTTTATGAAATTCTGATTTAATGAAAGAACAAGAGTAAAGACTAAAGAAACCCATGAAAAGAATACAAATGATACCTTATCAACAGAAGAAATGACACAATGGGATGTTGCACAATGTTTCTATTGGTATGAATTTACTGCTATTGCTATAAACTGTAAGACATCAACCGGAAAACTTGCCACAAAATGCATTGACCTTCAAGGGACTTCTCCCCTATGAAAAGAAAAGAAAATTTGCTACTAACTAGTGATTGATTACTTGGTGCCGTGCTCTATTTTATATGATTGTCACATACCATGTCTTTTAAGTCCTCTATAATCTAATATGGTTGATACTCTTATGCTCATTTTACTGATGGGAAAATTGAGACACAAAGACGTTAGGTTACTCGCCAAAGGACATAATTGATAAGTGGCAGAGCCACAACTCAAATTCAGTTCTGACTCATTTTAAAGACTAAATATATATATATATATATATATATATATATATATATGTATATATACATATGTGTATATATATATGTGTATATATATATATGCACACACATATATATGATGTATAAAGTGAAAAACATGATGTAAACTGACATGATTAATTTCACACCTGATTTTTTTAATTAAATGAAATTAGTACTATTAAAAAAAACACACATAAGTGCTCATAGAATTATCATCTTTTGTTTGATCCCAGCTTTCAATATCCCATCTCTGATTAGTCCAGTGCTGATAGGTTGTTATCTCCTCAGAGATTTTCTTCTTGCACTTATAAAACATGTACACACGTAGATAATATATTTATATTTATTTATATTTTAATATTTATAAATTTAAATATAAATATAATATAATTTATAAATTATATTTATAAATATACATTCATAAATATAAATTACATTTAATTTAAATATATATATTTAATTATATTTAATCAATATTTAATATAACTTTATAAATATAAATTATATTTAATTTAAATATAAATTAAATATAAATTATATTTAATTTAAATATAAATTAAATATAAATATAAATTTATATTTATAATATATTTATATTACATTTATATTTATATATAAATATATATTTATATATAATATATATTTATATATATTATATATTCATGATCATACTTTACTAATTATTATAACAATTTGTTTTCCACTAACTATATATCATACAACACATTCAATTTTTAAATTTATTTTTGCACATTTATTTACGCATATTTATGCACATTTATTATTTTCCATGGAATAGATTCTGTCATACATGGTCCACTATTTTTAGTTTTATTTTCTCTCTAGTTTACTTCCCTCTTTCCCTTCTTCATTCTAAATCATAAATGATACTTGGAATGTGGTATTTTGAAGAGGAAAATTTATAGTTAGAGAAGTTCTCATGTGGTTATTGATCCTCCTTAGAAACGCTGACTAGCGATGAAAAGCACAGTAAACGTTATTAATATGGCTTTTATTGTTTTATGGCACCTAATTATCTGACTGACCCAGACTGAGCACCAATATCTTATTGGAGAAAACAAAGAGACATAGGTATTTTTTAAAGCTCGATACAAATTTTAAAAAGAAATCACAGTTAATCATTAGAAATAAATTTAGCACATTATTTAAATGCAAACTAATGCAGATAACAAGGAGATTAGAAAATTCAGACCAGATAAAGAACAGTGACAACACTCAAGGCACTAAACAGGTCAAGCCAAAGGAAGCAGGAAACCAGTGTAAAAACACAATTCCTCAGACAATTTATGGAAACCTTACCTAGGGCTTTGGATATTCCAGAACAATTGCTGTGAGGATTTGAGCCAACTTGATCTAAGTCTCAAAGTGCAAGGTAACCTCGGCTGTTATCTCGCTAAATTTTGACTAATTAATTTACTTAAATTGGAATTGGCGTGGTTATTTGCCTGAAACTCTCCTAGGAGATCTGACTGCAAAATACTATTGTTAAATTTGACAATTTATAGGATGAACATTTTAAAAATGGGTGAGCTATTATACAAAATGGGGCATCTGTCTTAAGAGCTTTCAACAGGTCAATGACCCTTTCAGAACATGTTTGTATTACAAGTTCCTTTTGTTCCTATTCTTAAATGCCAAAATCATATCTCACCTAATCTCATTTCAAAGCAGGACTGAAAAGAAGACTATGTTCCACATCTTATTTAAAAGCTGCTATAATAAAGATATAAAAAGTTGAAATCCTCTTCTTGGGTGTTTGGGGAAAACAAAAAAATTCCTAGAAAAAAATTAATTGTGAATAAAATACTTTCCTCTCAGAAGTATATGTATTTTAGATTTTACATTATACTAAAGTATAATGTGTATGTAGAAATATATTCAAATCTTATGAGTAGAGCTTGATGAATTTTCAGTGAACACACAAAACAAGCCAGTCAGTTTCCACACACACAAATCAGCTGTGATTACATTAATTTCATGGAACAATGTAGGAGTAACTGACATTCATCACGGAATCCTCCAATTCATGAACATTGTACATCTCTTTATTTAACTCTTCTTTCACTTTTCCAACAAACTTGATTTTAATTTTCCATGGAGGGATCTGGGATATTGCTCATTAGATAGTAATTTTGTACCTGGTGTCTAGGTATTTATGATTTTAAATGATATTTTCAAAACAGTTTCCTAACTTTTGGCAGATACAGAAAACTACAATTGTCTTATACTGATTCACCTTGTCAATTTTAACAGGTTATCTATAGAGTCACTTAAATTTCCCATGGACAACCAGAATGAGTTTTTATTTTGTTTCTTTTTCTCTTGCTACGTCACACTGGAAAGATATCCCATACAGTGTTTTTGCCAATCTCAGAGTAGAAACGATCGCAATACTTCACATTAAGTGTAATGTTGGTTGTGGGCTTTTTGTTTTTACCCTTTATTGTAATAATGGTGTTCCCTTCCATTCCATTGTTATCCTCACCAGGATCTTTTTAAGGTTAAGTAGAAATTTTCTAATTTTGTGAGTAAGAGGAAAGCATTTTTAAAAATGGAGCAGCCTTATGTAAAATTATAGGGGTTAAAATACTTTGAGAAAGTGTAAATAGTGTGTTGTTACTAGTCTGTTGCATGCAGTTTGGGGAAGGGGAAAAAAGAGGAGGCTAAGCTACGTAAGAGCGTTACGTAGGCAAAACATCATGAAGAACCTGCAGTTCATGCTTGGAGTTCTAAAGAATGGGGATGATACCGAGAAGTTGAACTAACAGAGTAGCATTTCCTTTATTTTCTTTGAGATGGTTTTGAGTGATAGAAACAAGTAATGATATATGGTGATGGAAAGAGAACTGACTCTGGGTGGTGAACACACACTGTGATATAGATAATGTATCACAGAATTGTACACCTGACATCTATGTAAGTTTACTAACAATTGTTGCCCCAATAGACTTTAATTTAAAGAAAAAAAAAAGATTCCTTTGTAAGTGCAGGATAATTTGTTTATACTATATCTACTTGGAGTCCACCTTTGGTTTTCATAGCTCCACCACCTTTGCAAACTATAAGAATACAGATACCCTAAAAAAAGGAAGCCTCAATAAACACATAACTTCATTAAGGGCATGGTATGTATTTCACATCCTTCATTGCTGTATCTCCAGTTTCTAGCACAGTGCTTGACACAATATTGGTGCTGAACATTTATAAATGACTGATGAATGATGTTAAAGGAGAAAATAAAGGAGAACTTTCTTTTCTCTTTTCCTAAACCCAATATATATTTTTTCCAGGCAAATAGTCAAAGTTATACAGATAGCCTCTCTTCCTAAGCTTTTACTTCATTAAATTTGATGTCTCCACTTATTTTATTTCTCTAAGTATTTCTCATGTTTTTCATATCCCTAATGTTTAGTTCACCAATGTCATTATTCAAAGCTCATATCCCACATTTATTGACATCTGCAAGCTAATGTCCAAACACTTTTTGCATTTTAATATACACCAACATATATGAAATCAAATTTATATTATGATTGGTCTAACCTCATCCAGAGGAAGATGTTCAGATCCTTTTATGATTTTGGACAGAGTGAATTTTTTTGTTATACAACCCACATAATCTTTTGTTTCTTAGTGGTATTCAGACCTTTTTATTCTATGATTCCTGTTACTTTTAAATTTAGCAAAAATAGTTCGGGTGTGAGAAAAAGGACTTCTCACACAATAGTCTTTCTTAACTGCTTCATGTAATTCGATCTATTCTAACCACTGCAGCTCTGTGAGATATTTATTCAATTATTAGTTTAATTCAATTACAATATTAAACGTAATCTCAGATATCTACAAATTCTAGGAAACCCATACAACTATTATGCATGTAATTTCAATATATGTATTTATTAGTCTTCTCCATTAGCCACATGACACCACAGATATAAATTATAGCATTTTAGATCTGGGAGAAATGTGTTCATTGTACTGAGGGGAAAACTGAGATACATAGAAGTTAGGTGCTTTACCCCTGGATACAGCAGCTTATTCCTAGAATCAACATCAGTTTTGTCCAAGATTCTGTCTTGGCTTGTAAGAGGCCAGGGGTATATTCACCAATGATGTGAAATGGGTAGGAAGCTTAAACTCCATTATCTGATAATCTAGAATATAAAATATCTTTCAGAAGAAGCTAAATGCATTAACCAGTCTCATGAATTATTAATCTATAAAGAACATTAGAAAGGAACACTGATGGATTTTTAAAAGGATTTAGAATTAGTTTGTGCCTGAAAAAAAGTTTTCAGCTCTTTAGATTCATCTATCCACTTTAATTTCTATTAAGCTCTGGGTAGTTGGATGCTCATTCATCTACACCTATGTTTGGAATTAGAATTATAGATAAGCTTATTTTTTGTTCCTTGAGTGTTTTTAAGTTAATTAGGTAAAAGAGATATGCACACAAATAACAAAAAAATGTAAGCTGAGCCATTTTAAATGCTTGGAAGTGGCACACATAAAGAGAAAATGAAATTCAAAGACAAATTAAAAAAAAAACAAACAAATCAAGAATGGCTTCATGGAAGAGAAAGCTTTTGTATTAGTCCTTGAAAAAAGACCAAACTCAAACATAGAGCAAAAGGGTAATAAGATGTAATTATAGAGAACCTAGTGAATACAATCATGCTGGTACAAATGTAAACAGCATGGGTAGATTGCTGAGGCTCACACCACAGTTCTTGTTTCAATATGTCTGGAGTGGAGTGTCAGCACTTGCTTATATCACAAGTATTCATTTCAATATGATACTGCTGACCCCAGGAGTGCACTTAGAGGGTCACTCCTCCATTTTAAGGTAGGATGTCTCTTGGTGCAGACAGAAGGCTACCAGCAATCCTGGGATTACTCTAATTGATGTTGTCTGGGTCTCATGCCCAGCCTGAACTAATCATTGGAGTTTGAGTGTCCAAATTGGCCAGGCCTGGATCATATGCCCACCCTTGTATCTGGGAGCAAGGTCAAATAGACTGAGGGAATTAAGGATTCACAAAGGATATTGTTGTACTGTGCCCAAAGCTAAGGGTTACTAGGCACACACAAATATTCACCAATGTGCTCCAACTCAGAGCTCCTTAATTCACTGAATTATTAGTAAAAATATACAAATACTTATACTCCCCATTAATAATAACTTTAAATGATTGGACAGGTTCACTGGAATGTCACATTTGGACTTTAAAATGTAATACTATTAACTATAACTTAGAAGAGTATACACATTTTCAAAACGTTTCAATATATAAAGCACAATGGTTGTGAAGAAACTGCTATTTGCAACTTCCTAAAAATTACATTAGTTCAGTATCAACAAGTTGCACAACTCAAGGGGGTCAGCATTTACTTTTTATGCATCTGTAAGTGAAAACCACGCAGCTGTGCAACAGGGTTGATTCTTTCTTAACTACATTCAAAATTTTCCAAAAGGTATAGGTCATAAGGTTAGATACCATTTTCATGGATTTGGATTTGACACTGTATTGGTCAATGTTACAACAAAGGTTTCTTAAAGAAAGTATTTTTTATTAATCTAAAAACTATTTCTTAGAGCAGATCCTTCTAGACTAGCAGGTAAGGTTTTTGCTAGTCTACATGGAGACTGCTCTAAGAACCCTGAATATGGATCTTGATTTTTTCACATGCATTTCTTTGGGTTTTCTTTTGCCCTAGAAATACATTGACAGAATGTCTGCATTGTCCATGAATCCACAATCTCCTTATGGGACTGTGAGAAAGTTACTCACTTTATAGCATTATCTTAAGGAGTTATAGGGTAGCAGATTTTTTTTATTTCTTTGGACACACAGCTATAACACACCAACAACAGATAGAAACCCTTCTAGCAAATGTCCCACCCGCAAAAATGACTTACGGAGAAAGTTTTAAAAGCCCACTTGAAGTTTCAGCTTGTGAAAACTCAGTGTCTAAACACAGATAAAGTGATTTCCAAATAAACTGACCATACGAAGGACATTTTCACACATTTTGACTCTATGGTAAATTGATAATTCAAGAACAAATAGAGAAAGCAACGGAATAATTTTCTAAGCAGACATGCTAGCCTGTAGACCTGCTCTTGTCAAAACCGCCCACAAGCGTATTTAAGGGCTTTATTGTTCTGTTTTCTGTGTATATGAGGTTTGATCATACATCTGGGGAATGAGTTATGAAATGGAAAATGTTCCCTAGCCTGAGACTGCAGACAGAGTTGTTCCGGCATTGCTTTGGCGTGGTGACAACATTTTAAAATTCTTAGTGCAGCCAGAGTTGAGAGTCTCAGTTTCTCTCAAATCATAAGGTAAAAAAAAAATACTAATTTTGCACACCCTGCTTGTTTGATTTTATAATTTTGACCAACAATAATAAAAAAAATCAGAACAGCACTTTGTGTTCTATTACACAATAATTTTGAAGCATCCTTTCTTATTTTTTATTTGCTTTCAAAAGTTATTTAATATCTAGCTACCCTGTTTCCCTGAAAATAAGACCTAGCCAGACAATCAGCTCTAATGCGTCTTTTGGAGCAAAAATTAATATAAGACTTGGTATTATGTTATATTATATTATATTATATTATATTATATTATATTATATTATGTTATATTATATTATACAAGACCTAGTCTTATATTATAGTTAAATAAGACCGGGTCTTATATTAATTTTTACTCCAAAAGATGCATTAGAGCTGATTGTCTGGCTAAGTCTTATTTTCGGGAAAACATGGTAAACAAACAAGTGAAATGTGTGAATATTTGTATCACTGTCAGAAAATACATAGATGAGTAGCAATGAAATAAATACCATGACTTTTTCCTTGGCTTTAGATTTGTTGAGTATGGACAGAAGAAGTTAAAAATTACAATTTTATTATAATACTATGTCTCTATTGTTTGAAGATAATGTATTCATTTGTCAACATATTTAATGTAATTCGTAACATTTGGGGTAGTTTGTGCCTGGGCATGGGATTATGAGGGGATTTGAGCATAAATCTATTAATTGTATATTGTTATTAATTCATTAAGTTTATTAAAAAATCTGTATGTACTGAAACATTTATGGATATAGTACACTGTAATATCTCTTTTTTTATTTGAAAAGCATCTTTATTTTTATACAAAAACTGAAACAGGGATGACTATATCCAAAATAAGCCTTATTTCAGGGAATTTCCTACCTATTTATGATAATCTTATGGCCAACAAGCTGCTTAAATGAAATGCATTTGCCCTGGGACCACTCAGTGAAATTGTCTTATGCAATCACTTCAGTGGCTGTGCTGAATTGTTTTTTTTTTTTATGGGTTAAAGATGTAAAATGCTCATGAGGTTCTATTTTGTTTTATTTAGACATGCTTTTTAAAAATTACTTAAACAGGATATTAGCAAGATGGCAGAGTAGGAGGTCTCCTGCTCATATCCTCCCACAGCAACAATAATTTGGCAGCCATCCAGAGATAAAACTGCTTTGGTTGGAGATCTGGGATCCAGGTAGGAGGTTGTGAAACCTCATTGGAGTTCAGGACAAAGGAGGGTCATTTAAGAATGCTGGCCTGAACACAGATGGTGGGCTTGTGGACTGTGGTCCCAGCTACAGACCAGAAACAGCCATATCCCCAGTGAACCTGGGTACAGCCCCATTTGGTATTGGTCCTGCTACCAGCACCATCCACCAAGGGACGTGGGAGGAGTCACACCTGTGTGTGCCTCAGGTAACAAGCCCACCAATTTAGTCTCGGCTGTATTCTCCAAAGCAATCCATGGCTTGGCTCCAATCTTTCTGCAGACGAGATATGGAAATAACCTAAGTGTCTCTCAGAAGATGAATGCACAAATAAAATGTGGTAAATATACACAATGGAATATTGTTCATTAATAAAGAAGAAGGAAATCCTGCTATTTGCATCAACGTGGATGAACCTTGGGGACATTACGGTAAGTAAAATAAGCTGGACACAGATGGGCAAATAACTCATGATGTCACTTACACCTGGAAGCTAAAAAGTCAAACTCAAAAGGAGAGAGTAAAATGGTGTTTGCAGGTGGCTGGGGCCAGAGGGAAATGGGGAGATGTTGGTGAAAGCATATAAACATTCACTTATAAGATGAATTAGATCTAGGGATCTAATATGCAGTATGATGACTACAGTTAGCAATATGGTATTTATTGTATTCTTGAAATTTGCTAAAAGAGTATATCAGAAGTGTTCACACACACTCATACCCCCACATACAAATGGTAACTACGTGAGATGATGGATGTTTTAATTAGCATTGATTATGGTAATCATTTCACTATATATACATATACACATATAGTATATTCAAAAAAATCGTCATGTTGTGTGCCTTAAATATTTGCAATTTGTATTTGTAAATTATACCTCAATAAAGCTGGAAAATTGCTTAAACAAATTATTAAATTTATCAGTTTGGTAAAATGGCTCGTTTCCATTTTCTGCTCTTTGTTTGATTTTTAGAAAATGATTCAACATGAATATATAGCTTTCTTGAGACATGCTAATTTAACTGAAATTAAAAATCAAAAGCAAATTTAATTTTTAAAAATGGAGCTGATACCAATAATGGCAACTATTAGTAATTTTTTAAACTTGAGCAATTCAATATTTTGATATATGCTTCAATGTGATGAGTAATTTGGAATTGTATTCACTACCAAAATAACTGTAAATCCTAATTAAAAAAAATTAATGCATTGGATACTTTTGAGGGTTTTGAATTTTTCTTTCCTTGTAGCATACTTGAAATCACATAGATTTACTTATTCATATCTGTGTTTACCTAGAAAATTTCTATATAATATTGTTCTTAGTTCAGTATATTTTGCTTTTTTGGCTTTTTCTAAAGGATATTGAAAAACAGCATGTTGTTTTTTGTAAAGTGTGTTGGCTTTTCATGTATAAAGGCCTGAATATCTGTCTCTAACTTGCCCTTATAATTTGTGCTTCATCTAAACATACCTCTAGATTTCACATTATTCCTTTTTGTCCCATTCTGTCAGCTCAAACTTCTACTTCTTTCTTTAGTTTCAAACTATTATCCTGAGGAATACAGGTGGGGACATATAACTGTGGGGACAGCATCCTCCATTGAAGACAACATTGATTCTCATATGGATTCAAACCAAGGGGGATTTTAAATATTGGACAATAACTTTCAACATTATTGTGAATTAGAATATTTATTTTTCTTTGGCAAAATGAAAGCAACGACATATCCAAGACATAGGTTAATTCAACCACTTGAACATATACGTGCAGTAAGAATGATGTCTTTCCTGAAGAAATTAAAGCAAAATACGGTGGGTTTGAAAATATAAAGGTAAGTGAAATATTCTCTTCAGAAACAGAAAACACAGACTTATTGATATAAAATTTGTTCCCTCTCCTTTTCATTCCCCTCTCCTTTTGCTTAGTTGCACAAAATTGACAGAACCAGGGACCCAATTGAAGTAGCTGTGGAGTTGATGTCCACTATCAATTCTCTCTCCTCACGTTGATAAAAAAAATGAATCAAAGATAATTTCCTTCCTCTCTCTTTCCCTCCCTCCTTCTCTTTCTTCCTTTTTTTCCCTTTTTTTTTGGTTATTCTTTAATAAATCTTATGATACCCCTTTTTACCCAAAAAAGTCATTTATGGGAATCTGTTTGACTTCTGAAATCATAAATTTGCTCTGAAAGCCAATTCAGAAATGTAATTCTTCTAGTCCTCACTTTCCAAGAGCTTGAGACAGTCATATTTAAAATATCTACTTTGGCCTTCTGGCCTCCAGCATATTTATGAGAAACCTATCAAGGGCAAAGGAAATTGACTGATACTCTTTTCTAGGGTCTGTTCACCTTAATGAACCTAAAGCAGCACACAGGTTTGATTTTCCTAATTAGTGAAAAACATTTATTTATCTCGACCTGAAAGGGAAAAGCAGTAATCCAGGTGTTTTGGGTAAATTATAATCATAAAGTGACATACTTCTTATATGCTAAAGTTGGGATTAAAGACTAATAATTTAACTTAAGCAAAGGTAATAGATAGACTTTTGAAAATATTTTTGAAAAACACCCACTGAAAATTGAAGTTAAATAATTTGACTTGCTTTGGGAATCATTAATTTTGCAAAGGTTGTGAATCACACAAATGTGCATGCGTGTGGACACACACACACTTTCTATTCCAGTAAAGATGTAAAGACTGTATAATAGAAAGTTACAGAATATAAAAACACTTTTCTAGTACATAGAAAAGAGCCTGAAAGCTTTATAAGCATGGAGAATTAAGTTAAAACCCAAATGACTCTGGATAATACTGTAGGTAGGTCAATTATATATGCCAACACAGATTTTTTTTTTTTTTAAGCAGAACTTCTAAATGAACTTCTGTTTCTGACTGAGAAATAAATCTGTGTATCATTCAATACTGCAAAATCATGTGTGGTGGTATCATTTTTAATTCAGCCTACATCATTAGGTATTAAAAAAGTCTTTAACTTTTTTTAGTTTAATTACCTATTTTGTCAAAATATGTAGTGGCCTGTATAATTTTTTTGTAGTTTTGGTGCTGTCCACTTCCTACCTCACTCATTTTGTTTACAGTGAATGTACTGTTTGTGTACAGTGAAAGACCATCAAACTGTCTCTGCTTAATGGAGTTTAGTCTGGAATTGCTTGCCGTAAATAAAGATGAGAAAAGGACCCTTGCTTTACCCAGGAATGTGGTCTAATGTCTGAAGTTTTGGTTTTATGAGCTTAGTATCTTTTTTTCAAATGAATTTCAGTTTTGTATAACAAACTCTAGATATTTATATGAATGCTTTTTGTGTGTGTGACAGCTCATTGCTGCCTAAGATATAAATTTAATTTTGATTTCTCATAAATATATTTAATATTTTTTTAAGTAGTATTGGGGCAACTGACAAATACAAGTTGCTTCTTTTATTGAGAAACTGAATCCCAATCAATTGCATTATTTATCATGAGCTGATTATGGTCTAAGCACTGCCGTAAGTGATGTAAGGAATCTAACTGAACCACACAGTCGAGATTGTGGTGGTGATGAATGCAGAAGGGGTGGTGGCAGTTTTATTTACACCCACATCCAGTTTCAAAAGGAATTTTGTTGTCTGAAATGGAATAACAGTACATGGCATATCTCCTTGTAGGGGAAAGAAAAAGACCTACATATAGCAAATAATGTATAAACCCAAGCTGAAAGGTAGAGAGAATGCCAAATAAATGTCATGGACATATGAAGACCGTAGAGACTTAAAGAACAAGGAGCTTGAATCAGGGTGTTTTTATGCAAGTTGTGTGACTTGAGCTGGCAGCGTTCTATATGGAGTGAATAATAACAGGAATGCCCAGATACATGAATTTATTTGGAATTATAAAGACTCCAGAATCTACGGGACGTTTTTAGGAGTGTAACTAAGAATGAGTCCAAGTAACCTAGACTGAATAGGCATTCTGAGTAGTTTGAACTTTCTCCTAGAGCAATGGGAGAATACTGAATACTATTGATATTAATATCATTTACTGGAATTCCACAATGTTTTTCAAGCTTTGTGCTATGCATTTTACGTGTATTATCCTCATGTGAAAAACAAAACAAAACAACTTTTTAATGCTGTGGAAAGAATAGCTTCACTTTTAGGTAGTTATTCATTGTGTTAGATAAATAAAATGAAAGGCATAGATTCTGAAGTATGCCTGTGGGACATTAGTTAGATTAAATTATTTTCATTTCTATTGTTCCCTCTTTACTCACAGATTTACATGATGGTAAATATACTCAATGTTCTATATACTGAGTTGAAACTCAAGATAGTAGGTGGTTGATCTGAGTATTAAATGAATTTGTCCACTAGCACTGTATTCTGTCTTCTACATCAGGGAACTTTTTAGAGGCAGTAGGTTTGTCACCAAAAAGTTGCAATTTGAAAGCCCCCTTAAGTCACTGTACAAGATGTTTTTAAGAGAATAGAAACTGAGGAATTCAGACGCTGACTTGGCCAGAGTCACAGAGTTAGAAACGACCAATATTTAATTTTTTCTTTCCAAAATAACCTTTAACAACGTGTTGCTGTCAGTGTCTGTCAGATGACAAACCTCATGGTGAAAGTATGTTTGATATCACACTGCTTTCCTGGTGCTACCGTGCATTTTTTTCCATTTTTATGGACTTTCCTTGTTACTTGGTATAGAGAAAAAAAACTAAGCTTGGAAAGTCTCATAAACTATGAGGTCAGACAATTAAGTTTGTACACTCATACTAGAAAAAGTGCTATATACCTCATTGCTGAATATCACTACAGTCACCTTCGAAGTACTCCCCTTGGGAAGCTATGCAAAGATGCCAGTGCCTAGTCCACCCTTCAAAGTGCTTTTGGAACTCTTTTTCTGGAATGGCTATCAGAGCTGTTATCATATTACCCTTAATGTCCTGAATGTCATCAAAATGTCTTCCTTTCAATATTTCCTTTATCTCCGGGTAAAGAAAGAAGTCATTGGGCGCCAGATCAGGTGAGAAAGGAGGGTGTTCCAATACAGCTATTTACTGGCTAAAAACTCCCTCACAGACAGTGCCATGCGAGCTGGTGCATTGTCGTGATGCAAGAGCCATGAATTGTTGGCAAAAAGTTCAGGTCGTCTAACTTTTTCACACAGCACTTCTATAGTAGTATACTTCTATATAGTAAACTTGGTTAATTGTTTGTCCAGTTGGTACAAATGCATAATGAATAATCCCTCTGATATAAAAAAAGTTTAGCAACATCATTTCAACAAGTTCATGAACTTAATTGTCAGACCTCATAAACAAAAAGCATTACTGTTTCTACTTCCAACTTTCTTTAGAGACTGAAAATAGCTTAACTTCTGAAGTCAAACAGATAGTTCATTCATGTGTAACTACTTCTACTAGGAGCTGTTAAGATAAAAGATAGTTGGATAAATGACTAGACTATTAAACATGAAGTTATTTCTTCTCTTTCCATCAGAAAGTACATTGCTAAATAAATTAGGAAAACCACACAATTAATAAAAAGCCCTATATTTGTCGATTAGCATAAAATGAAGTACTTCACCTATCTCCTAAGTCATACATAACTCATTTTTAACACTCTTTTTTTTCTATATTTTCTTAGTAACTATATTTCAGACATCATCAGTAATGTATATTTGAAAGAAATAGGTATCTGGCTAAAATATTCTGAGAGGAGGATGATAAGTAGTAAAATTGGCTCAGTAGAGAGCTAATGCAAATGACAGCATTTTACCTCAGGGAATAATCTAATAATTTTAGGATCTAACATTCCAGTGCCTCCTTTGAGATCCAGGGTGAAGAGGGAATCACTGAATTTCTATGTTTTGAGCATTTGAATATGAAGTGGAGGTGATTTATGAGGTGAAGAGGAAGTAAACACATATGTTTTAAGGCAACTTACTGAATATGTTACCTAGGGAAAGTCAGTTAAGTTCTTAGTTTTCTCATTTGTAAAAAAGAAAAAAAAAAGTATGAAAACACATGTTGTATTTACTTCATTGGGTTGGTATGAGCTTAAATTGCAATGCTAGGAAAAGTTCTTTGAAAAATTTAAAGCTCGCTACAAATAAAAAGGGTTCTTACATTTTTATCAGTCATTATTATTAGCCTCACTTCCTACTCCTTTTGTCCCCAACTGTTATATTGTTTCTACTGAGTGCAACGTTACAAAGCTGAGGCTATTAGGTGAAAATGCAGAATGGAAAATTGTGTGGAATACTGAACACGTTATCACTGAGTGCCTAGCACTCGTCAGTCAGGTTGCACACAGTCCCTCAGGGGGAGCTGGCAGGATGACGGCATTTCAAACCACACTGTCTTAGTTCAGGAGAACTGTGGTCCAGTCACAACGCTCCCACTGCTCACAGCATTCACCACTTCTCTCCGGAAGGTTGAACTAGCTGATCAAAACTTCATTTTAGTTGCCTAATACCATATTACTATAAACCAGGTACAGATGGACTAGTGATGCTGAGAAAAGTAGTTTGGAACATAGGTAAAAATGTCAAGAGAAAAAGTTTTGTAGCACAAAATGAGGTGAGGAACTCATTACTTTATGCTGTAGATTTTCCATTTACAAACTGCTTTATAGTAAATTAATGTGAAGGATACTTTAATTCAAGTAGGTATATAGAAGATCATACCGAGGGAGCTTATTTTTTGAAACATATACAATAAGAAAACTTATTTTAAAACTTATTATACTAATACACACATATATCTATATGTATATGTACATGTACATGTATATGTATATATAGAGAGAGGGTGCCAAAAATGTATACACATTTCAAGAAAGGAAAAAATCTGTATTAAAATTATAGTATTCAATATATACCAATAACAAAAGATGAATACAAATCATGTTATACATTTTTTGACACCCCAGATATATGTATATACACATATATATGTATATACTACAATTTTCTCAGAGCATTAAGTCAAAATACATTTTTTTCTGTTGATACTTGAGAAAATAAAGAACAGTGACTGAGACCTTGAAATCCGGAATCAGAAAGACTTGAGTGAAATCTTGGCTCCAACTAGTTCTACCACTTACAGCTACATGAATTTGGTCAACTTTCCTAATGTTTTCACACTCAGTTTCAAATCTGTAAAAGAAAGTAGCACCTAATAATTAGGGTATCAAGATTAAATGAGAATATATATAAAGAGCTTAGGAAAGGGTCACAGAATATGTGAATAAAATATAACTATTAGTATAAACAGTGATAATTGAACAGGTATGAATATTAACAAATTTAAATGTAGTGAAATTTGGAATTTTCTCCCCCAAACATTCCAAAGTTATATAGCATACTAATAAAAAATATGATAATCTCTTATTTATCAGTTCTATCCCGATTTTTTGTATTGCTGTTTATAAAAAAAAAGTTTGATCACTTGCACTGACCATTCTTCAAAAGTTTTTTCATCACTTACCTGATTGTGGTAAGAACTGAAGAAAGACTGGAGAATGTACTAATACTGAAAATGAATGATTGTTTTGAGTCAGAAGAGGAAAAAAAGGAGACTCTGTGTGCTTTTCCCTGTAGTTCAGGTATCATTTTTGTTTGTTTTAATGGGTGAAACAGAAATGTAGTTGGGATTAAATAAAATGAATATTGAAAGCAATATTGAATTTAAACTACAAACGGGTAGAAAGGGCACTAAACTCAAGGTTTTATTTGTAAGGAAGAAAGGGATTAAATCTATTTTTCGATCCCCAACAATATCTGCTTCAGGCACCTAGCCCTCGCAAAGTTTTACGTTAAAATACAGGAAAAGAAGATAAAGAAGTTAGTAGGAAGCTCCCAATTCACGGAGATACATTTATATATAAATGATAAAATAATTGCCTAAATAAAGGACTGGATAATAATGTACTGCTGGACTAAAGTGATGGAAGTCCTGTATTCTCTTCTTGAAGGTAGAGAGGTAGACGTCACAAAAAGCTTCACTGAGGAGGAGACCTTGGTGCTTCCCAGATGTTGATGTTACAGAGGAGGATGGTACAGAGCAGAAAAGAGAAAACATGTGGAATTATATAGTTATATATGTGGAAATAGCATTTGAAGGGAGGTGGTTATGCAATAAAAATGCCTGAATATTTTTATATATTTTCACATATGAAAATTGCATTCACATCCATTACATTGTTTAATCCTCAAACGTCTTTATAAATTATTATATATTTAACAGATAATGTAACTGAGACTGAAAGCATGTCAGTGATGTATCCAAGCACATACATCTAAAAAATCCTTTTCTTTATTATTCTCAGTAAGTATTTTAAACATTCATGATTTTAAGAGTAAAACTGAGAGTGAATTATAGTAAATTTGGACACATTCATATAAGAAAGTTACTCACAAGGGGATGAAGGTAGGATTTATGGATTTTAACATAGTTTAAAAAATGTGTAACATATATGGAGTTCCTCTAAACTCACTAAATGGAGTCTTAAGTCTCAAAAAAAATTGCAGCAAAACATTTATTTAAGCTCAGTGTTGTTTTAAAATGTTATCATAAATGGCAGAGAGATTATTTATTCTCTTTTCCTGTTTTTCATCCATGTTTGTTTGGTTGACTGGATCGTCTCCAAAGAGAACTTAAACGCAGAGCCAAGAGTATTACATTCTAAAATACTGTCAGGAAGATACAAATTCAGAGACTCTATGTTAGAACTGCTGTTTTCTCCCCCCGCAGTTTGCATGTTGGGGAGAAGATCCAATAGTAAGCAAGCAGGTGGCATCATGACTGTTACACTAAATAAGAAAATTCAGTAGTTATTTTCAGTCCTACTTCTGCTATGAAAAAGCTATATAACCTTGAATAAATTATTTTCTCTCTCCACAACATTGTTCTCATCTGCAAAATAAAATCATTAGACTAGATACATTTTAAGATCCTTACTAGCTTTAACTTTATAGAAAGCTGCAGAGGGGTTTTCACATGTATTTAGAGGTAGTGGGATAAGTCACACACACACAAAAAATGTTAGGAAGAGGAAGATGAAAAAATGTATTAGTGAATCAACTGCAAAGCATTTTTGGGTAAGCAATTTCCAAGGATGTGAAAAACATATAATACTAAACAGTATTTAGGGGTCTTTTATGGTATTGAAGTGTAAGGAAAAATTATGTTAAACTTCAAAAGCTGAGAGAAACAGAGAAAGAGGCAGAAGCTACACAAATAAAGAAAGAATATCTTAGACAGTTAAACTATTTTATTGATCTATATGTAAAATTTGAAAAAAAAATGTAATTATTAAAGAAAATAAGGAGAGGATATAAAAAAATTACTTATCCATGTTTCAAGAGAGCATTTGGTAAACAGTGTCTTCATCTAGGGTTATAGGAAAAGTGTAAAGGGATAAAATATCCCTTCTTATTATATTTCAAGCAGTGTACAACTATAGCACTTAAATATTTATATTTTACTCTGCTATTTAAGTTAGGTTGCATGCATAAATATGGGGCCTGAGATATCTGATATTCATAAAACATATTTCAGTAATGAGGAAAAGTAGTTGTCTAATCATTTTAAATTTCAAAATGTCTACATAGACCTGGGAACAGGACGTAGAACCTGCTTAGGAGGATGAGAATTATGGTTTAGGAGAGGAGAGAGGAAGAACCCAGTCAGGAAGAAACTGCTGGGGGTTGGGTGGGAGCAGGCGGGAGATGAGAGGCTGTATTCACTCCCTTTTATTACTCCCTTATAACAGCAGCTTGCAGACTAAGATTTTGGAAGAAAGAAGTTGTAGATGTGAAAGTTAATAAAAGGAAACCTCATCTAAAATGGAGTCGGGAAGCTAGTAGAGAAGCCCTTATGCTCCACGGCTCCATGTCAATTACAGACCCCAAGAAAGATCGTCAATGACAGACCTCAAGAGGAAGAGACACAGCTTTCAAGTCCGTACTATCTCACTACTGCAGCAGGAGGAAGGAAGCTTTCCTTCTCTGCCTAGCAACTCAGCCTGTGAGAGAGCGTCACCACCCAGAATTCTCCCTTTCCTCCAATGGACTGTCATTCAAAACAACCCCTCAAAACTTCCTCCTTTTGCTCCATTAACTTCCTCTCCTTTGCTTGTTGGATTTGCCTATAATTGTTGCAATAGCATGCTTGTCGCGAATTGTAATTCTGTGCTATTCTCCCCCCCAAAAATCCAACCAAACAAAAAACCTTGCTGGTAAATTAACTGGCTGTTTTATTTTTTAGCACAACAAAATAATGTTGATTTCTGGATATCAAACCTTGTGGTAGATCACATATTTATCAAAGAGTAACAAGTGAAACTAATGAATTAAATCGTTTATAAGATAGATTTTATGTGTAGAATGAGATGTTCTGTGTCCTGCATAAAGTAGGGCTTCCCAGAATTGAGAAGTCGTCTGTCATGTCTTACCTTCTTCACATGTCCAAGTCTGGGTTTTGCACCTGCCTATGTCCTTGTACAATTACAGCCATAAGGTATTGTATCACAATTGCCTTTATACTTGCTTTTTTCCTCTACTGAGACAATAAATTTTGCACACTGGAAGTTTTTATACTGAGCTTTGTTTTGCATTGCACTTAGTAGCATTTTACCTCAGAGTAAGCCAACATAAATGAACTAATGGTCTGTGGTAGCAGAGATTAAGCTAGTTTGTGGAGAAATAAAATGTAACAAAACAAGTATAGCAAAAATTAGGCATGAAAACAGAAGTGAGGTGGTTAAGAGCTAGAGTTCCAGAAACTTTTCTTTTGTTTATTTGTTTGTTTTCAAATCTAAGATGCATCCCTGACTGCGCGATCAAGAACTACTATCTTCATATTTTTAAGCCTTAGTTTCCAAATGTGTGAAATGGACACAATGACAATGTCTCTTTTATAGGGTTTATGGGAGGTTGAAATCAAGTAAAACAAGTGCTGCTCACAAAGTATTAACTATTATTTTTATAAACTATAATTTCTGCTATAAATGTCATGAGGAATATAGAAAAAAATACGAAGGATATTCCCACAAAATTAAGTATATTAAAAATAATGTGAATTATATGTTGTCATGAAAAAAATATCTTTAGGGATAACAAAAAACTGTCACAACTCATTTTAAAAAGTATGGTATTAAATTAATAATTTTGTTATTTCAGCATTGCAATAGGACTACTGCATCTACAGTGACTGACACATAAGTATTTAATAAATATCTGTTGACTATATAAAGCCCCTCCCTTCATTGCTATATTAAAACTCAGAATATTGTAGTCCTATGTATTGCAAAGGAGTTTTTCATTCTTTCCCTTTTTCTTAACTAGTTAAATTTCACATCTTCTTTGAGAAGTAGATTATTTGATGAGTCATTGGTGGGAAGAAAATCTACTTAAAAAACAGTATTCTCTCTTTTGGCCCATAAATGCAAGTTTCTACAAGGTGCATTTCCCTTTACGATTATGATAATCCCTCTGTTTGGAATCTAAAGAATATTTCCAACTTGTGTGTGTGTTTGTGCATGTGCATGCTGTAAGGAAGCAAATTCAAGAAGATTATGTAATTTGGAAGAAGAATAGATGTTTTGCTTTTTTTTTTCCCTTTTATAAGAAATAGGGTGTTGCCTTTTCTAATACTAGGTTGAGAAATCTTCCTGCAGCTATATGGGATATACATCATATAATCACAGGACACATAATGACAATGTGAAAATATGCTTCCAGCAAGAACCACAGAAGACACATTTAACTGCCAGCAGAAATTGGTTCTTTTGCGTATTTAGCATAGTGAAAGTGTCTAAAAAGTACAATTTATTGTTTTATACCACCATATAAGTCTATATTTGTGTTTTTATATTATCCTAAATTTTCAAGATCATCTAGTTCAATGGTTCATAATATACTGATGACTGTATGCTTGAGTAATTAATATGTTTTGAAAAGGAAAATGCCATCTAGAACAATAATTCTAAATATCATTGAGTGTGTGTATGTGCACATACTATGAAAAATTATTCCATATGATTGTGATTCCCACTCACAGAGGTTCTTGACTCCTTCTCATTTACCATTCACTGCAGTGGTTTGCGGCAGTTACCACTAATTGTTCACTTAGTATCTATTGTGTTTCCCCGAAAATAAGACCTAGCCAGACAATCAGCTCTAATGTGTCTTTTGGAACAAAAATTAACATAAAACCCAGTATTATATTATATTATATTATATTATGTTTTTATATTATATTATATTATGTTATGTTATGTTATGTTATGTTATGTTATGTTATGTTATATTATATTATTTATATATTATATAAGACCTGGTCTTATATTAAGCAAAATAAGACCGGGTCTTATGTTAATTTTTGCTCCAAAAGACACATTAGAGCTGATTGTCCAGCTAGGTCTTATTTTTGGGGAAACATGGTAGTCCCCCCCACCCCTTTCTCAATATGTGAACTCCAGCTAAAATTACCACATTTTCTAGTTTCTCTTATTGCTATGAGTAGTCAAGTCTTGTGCTCTTAGTAAATGAGATTTATCAAAGTTCCGTGGATATTTCTGAAAGAGTTCTGCCTTTCTTGATTTGGGCCATACATTTCTTTCTTTTTCTCTTGTCTGGAATTCACTATGAGATTGGGATGGGAGTGAACTTCTTAAAACCATGAGGATGAATGTTGCATGATAAGGATATCTTTTGTGAGGCAAGAAGGAGTCTGGGTTCTTAAAATTTTCTCAAGCAACCAAATCTGCACTGGAATGCCCTATCTGGAGACTTGCTGCTATTTAAAATGCATAAATTGTTTTTTGACCACAGTAGAATGTTTTCTACATCATGCAGATGAAGACACTCCTGCTACATAATTCACTACTATAGGTTAATAGATGTAAAGACCTATTCCCAAACTATTTCATTATTTGTACCAAATGAACTGTGTACTAATGACTCCTACATTTATATTTTTATCTTGAAACTTTTAACTAAATCCCATGCTGATATATTCAACTGCCTATTTGCCACGATCATGTGATTGTCTGTCTATAAGCATTATAAATTAACAAGCTCAACATGAAACTTCATAGTTCCAATTACTAATCAGCAGAAGCTGCTCATCCAGTAGGGTTCCCCATTTCTAGTTATTGGCTATTCCATCTGTGTTAATTGTGCAGGCTCAAAACCTTGGGATTATCCTTCACTACATTTTCTGAAAACACATCCATCAACTCACCTGTTGAATTTTCCTGTAAAGCATACTCTGACACAACAACTTTTTATGA
Organism: Rhinolophus hipposideros; assembly: GCF_964194185.1. Classification (NCBI taxonomy): domain Eukaryota; kingdom Metazoa; phylum Chordata; class Mammalia; order Chiroptera; family Rhinolophidae; genus Rhinolophus; species Rhinolophus hipposideros. Next base: position 76,539,282 of record NC_138050.1, on the reverse strand, counting down.
CTTCCATTGCTATAACCTGATTCAAAAAACTACTATCTCTTTCATGAATTAATTAAAACGTCTTGTAACTAATTTCCTTACTTCCAACCTTTCCCTTCTATGTATTGCAACAGAGCTACATGAGGGATTTATATTAAATAGTAAATCAGTAATGCCATTTCTCTGCTCACAACCATCTTATTCAGAGTAAAAGTGAAAATATTAGCAATCACAAGGACTGTAAGATATTGTCATCCTGTTACCTCTGCCACATAATTTCCTAACATTCTCCACCTTTCTTACTCCATTCCAGATACATTTATTGTTGAGTGCCTCCAAAGGGCTAAAAAATTGTGTTACTTCCAGTCTCTTGAATATTCAAAGATGCCCTCATTGCAATTACTTCACTCTTTCTCAGTCAAGGCTGTAATTTAGTAGGCTATAAATTGAACAAGCATTGTAATATGTCAACCCATATGATGATATGCAGATTTCCTTTTATTTTCATCAATCCTAGTTCTGTACTACAAGACTTAAGAGACCTTTTAGCATATTCATAGATATTATCTGACTGTCTGTCTGTGTTCTTAGGGACTTGTCTATCTCTGCTTCAAGTTCTTCACCTTCATCTACTATCAATCGGTACCTTATCTTGTGGTTCTCTGAGACCTGGTATTCTTTACAACTTTCCATGGTGGCAGAAATTTGCAGCTCCAATAAATAATAATTATTTCACCACTGTGCTTTATGCTATTACTTTCTATTCTAGAAAAGAAAAACACTAATTTGAAAAAATATATACACCCCTATGGTTATTGCAACACTGTTCACAATAGCCAAGATATGGAAACAATTGAAATGCTCATCAATACACTATTGGATAAAGAAACTACGGTATATTTATACAATTAAGTATTACTCATCCATAAAAAAAGGATGAAATCTTACGAAATGCATCAACATGGATGGGCCTAGAGAATATTATTGTAAGTGAAATAAGTCAGACTGAGAAAGACAAATACCATATGATCTCACGTATACGTGGAATCTAAAGAACAGAATAAATGGGCAAACAAAACAGAAATAAACTCAAAGATTTAGGGAAAATACTGATGGTTGCTAGATGGGAGGGAGTGGGGATGGGGGAGAAGGTGAAGGGATTAGAAAGTACAAATTGGTAGTCACAGTATAGTCACAGGGATGTGAAATACAGTATGGGGAATATAATCTATAATATTGTAAAGATAATGTAGGGTGCCAGATGTGGACTGGATTTATCATAGATTGTATATTATATATATATATATTTATATATATATTTATATATATTATATATATTATATATATATTGTATATATATATATTTCCTCCCCCCACAGGATGTGAAGTACAGCATAGGGAATATAGTCAATGGAGTCAATGGTATTGTAACAGTTGTATTGGATGTCAGATGGGTAGTATATTGTAGGGGTTATCACTTTGTGAAGGGTGTAAATACCTAACTATTAGATTGCTTTGTACACCTGAAACTAATAAAAAAAAAGAAGAAAGAAAAGGAATGAAACATAATTTCTTTCACCCATTGTTGAACAGATAATTCCAAATACTGCATAGTCTCTGAGAATCTGCTGCTAATATTCCATTCCCTCACACACATTTCTGATTCTTTGGTTGCAAGTTTAAGCTGGCTCTGGCTAACTTCTTGTGGCAGGGCAGCAGCGGGGGGGTGGGCTGTGTTTGGGGGGAGGAGGAAATTATCAGAGGTTTAAAAAAAATAATTTTTAAAAGACCGTAAAAACAGATTTAGAAATCAGCAAAATACAAGGCCTAAGTGAAACCTCTACCAAATGGTTTCATGACAGAAAAATTCTTGCAAGAGCTCCATGTTTATCTAAACATTATTTTGCGTGTCAATTGCTCCAAACATTATTTTGGGTGTCAATTGCTCAATATTCAAAGACCCAAAAGAGAGCAACAGTTTGCTGAAAATCATCATGCGATCTGCCTCTGGCTCTGTCCTACATGAAAGAAAGCATCTATTTGGCCCTTTGGCACCTATAATAGAGGATTTATCATGCCACATAAACGGAGGAGAGAGTTACACCAAAGGAAATATGCTTGGTGTTTGGAGGGGGTGAAATTAAACATGAGTGATCAAAAGATATCAAAGATCTACCTCTGAGATCTTGTTCAATATTGGTTCATCAAACAGCCCATGGCTTCTATTAAAATTATTATTATTTTATACTTGCTGGTTTAGAGTTTCCTCAACGTTAGATTTATTTATTAATACTTGAGATGTTACATAAGGGAGAGTGAAAAGATACCAATATTTTATAGAGACTGAAAGAAGAAAAGATAAAGAATGACATATGGTTTAAATGATCTATGAATTCTTAAGACAATCTTTCTGATAGCAAAGTTTACAAAGTGCCATATTGAGATGTCACAGTATGTTATGGTCTGTGCTATTATTTCCAGTAAGAGAAAATACTTAATGCCAAACAATTAGTTAATGAAAATATTACCATATATTAATACATGGAACTATTACTATGATGATGTCATATAAGCAAGCAAAATGATTTTTTTCTTTTGTTAACTTTTACTTAAAGGAAAGAGGAGAAAACATTATCTCTTCCAGAATGAATTTGATGAAATTATAAAATCTATGAAACTATTTATGAAATTATAATATAATATAAATTACCATCATGGTTCTTTCCTGTCTTCTTGTGGACCTTTAGTCTTTTGAAGTTCACAGATATTCCTTTCTTCAATTTTATCGCTATAAACATTTTGTTTATTTTGTATCCTATTTCTATAGGATAGAAATATAGGATTCCAAAATAAAGTAAAACCAATGATTTTTCAGTGTTTCATAAATGTAAGTATAGAATATTTAACTTGTCCACCTTTATAATAACTGGCATTGAATTCACTAATCTATCATATTTTAACAAATATATCATTGTCTTTTAAAGAGGTTAAATAAAGAGATAAAGAGAATTTTTAAAATTGGAAAATGGAGTTCTAATTATATAATGTTCAGCAAGTTTGGATAAGGAAGAACCTCAGTTAATACGTGCAGAGTCTAGCAAAAGTTACCTGTTTGAGATGAGCAAAGGAAAAATTTCAGTCATTTTAAAAAAAGGGGAAGTCAGGTGGAGGTAAAATTAGAAAGTGTAGTGGAAATCATAAGGGCTTGGTTGTATGGAAATTATTAACACTCCTTGAGTTCTAGTTTCCTTGTGGACAAAACGGGGTAATTTGACTCATAGTGTTTTTTATATGGATACAAGACAATATACTTAAATACCTGTGGTTGAAACAGGATATGGCTCTCTACTTCTTTCTAATGTGTGTTGTCTTGCAAAGGCTGCAAAGTTAAAACTGTATTTCTCAGTCACTCTGGAAATTCTGGATATGATGCATATTTGGCTAACCCAGATGCCCTTGCTTAATATTTGGCAAGCAGAAGTGACGCAGAGATCATACTTCTGCCGCTGGTGAAATTTTGGCTATCCGCTATACTGAGATGCTGGATTGTTCTGTGGCAGTATTAGCCGATGTGCAGAATAAAGTCACTGACTTTGTGTGTACCAAGAGGTAGAGCTGGAGCAGGTGACAAAGGTAGGCAAAGGTGTGCATGGTCTGGAGCTGGTGACACACAGCTAGTCATGGTGATTTTCACCTTGTATGGAATTCCTGATGTGGCAGTGGCCTTGTGTTTCTGCACCTGGCAGCTGAAGGAACAGCTTCCCAGTTGTTCCCTGTCTAGTTCTCAACTGTAGAAAAGGCAGTAGCTTCTTTAGTGGCTTGGTAGTCGTTAATGAACACTCAACCGAGAATCTATATCTGGTACGCTCAAATAAATCCCTAACTTTTAAAGAGGCTTAAGGGGATAATGTGCTCTGAAAAGAAATCTGGACCAACAGAGTGCTGAGCAAATACTGATGCACAGCTGGTAATTAATGGAAACACTGATCGTATTATAGCTGCAAAAAATACACATGCATACAAAAGAAAGCACATTTAAAATTTTGAGTGTAAGTAAAAGGACAAAATTCTTTACTGAATTCTGAATCAACTCAACATGCTGAAAACTCTCCAATTATTCTGTTTCTTTTAATCAAATTAAATATCATATACTAAAATAGAATTGACCAGTGAAAGTGACTTCTTCTATGAACATGGAATTGGGCTCCAGTTATTACATATTTGTAAGTAGGTATTTGCTTTAGAAAATCCAGATAAGGAAGTAATCTAGGTAATATGTGCAGAGTCTATTGAAAGTTCTCTTGAGAATGCTTTGATATGTTGCATGCTTGATATAAACACTTAAGTGACATGCTCTGAGAGGTATATGGAATGAGCTAAATTGTATCTAAATCCAAAAGCAATGTAGCAGTATAACGTTAATAAAAAACTGAAAGCAATTTATAGATTGAAACCAACTCTGTCCTTTTCTCTAAAGAAGTTTACATTAACTTATGACTACATGCATGTAGTGTACATTTGATTGCTCCCAAGTTATTGGAAAAGTCTCAAAGCAACACTGAATGCATTTAAAAACATGTGTTGCTGCTAATGTCTTTTGGGAAAACAAATATAGTAAGTCACCTTGTGGTCATCAAGAACCAAGTCAGTTTAAATAGCAATAACCAGCAGATGCATAATAATAAAGTCAGAAAACTGGAAGTCCTTGGCTTCTGCTTCCAGCAAAGTAACAGGAAATGAACAGTTCAGGACATATGGGGAGACTAAATATTCCTCTGTAATTCTCTGACTCAATCAAGATTTATTGCACAGGATACACTTCATGCAGTTCATTTAAAGCAGCTATGATCACCAACATTGCAATGTGTTGTTTCCATAAGCAATGTTTCTGTATCAAATTATTAAAGACAAATGGCTCCTATCGTTTTCCGTATTTTCACACTGCTATTTAAATTTCATACATTGTAAGATTCCTTAAAATAAAGCAGATTACTGCTTGTTTTCTTAAACTTATGATAAAACCTTGTAAGTTCCCACAAAAAGGCTGTATCCTGAATCATCGATGGAGATTTAAAATTGGAAATGATCTTGCAGCTTATCATATCCTCCCTTCCTTCTGACAACCTTAATGATTTTAAAATAAGGCATTAGCTAACGGAATTTAAAGTAAGGAATTAGCTAAGATCGCACCTATTATGTGTTAATTAGCAATTTTCTGAAGTATGCCATAATTATGGGAATACATCTAGAAATACATGTATTTTCTTTATCTCTGTCTCCATCCACTCTCTTACATATAAGTACATAGAAGATACTTTTGCATAGCAAGACTCTGGAACAGCGATGTATGAGTGATTTTTTTTACTTTCACTACAATAATTATACTTTTTGAGGTCAAGGTTGGAGTAATGAGATAGAATATCTTACAGACACACTTGAAACCTGAATGGATGGCCCCACTATCCTATTCAAGGGCCAGTATCTTATTCAAGGGCCAACTTGGACCACTAGGGTGACAAGAACGCTATCTTATTTCTGGATCTTTTGTCCTGAGCGAGAGAAAGGATAATCCAGGGAAAGATGTGGGTGGTCCATGTGAGGCAGTTAGAAGGGGATCAGGAGAATGTTGGACAAAAGACAAGTTCTCTTTTCGATGGACAATTTAGGGATAGCATGGGAGGCTCCGAGTGGACAACAAAAGGCAACACCAATGGGGCCTTGAGATCCCTCAACAGTGGACGGTGAGAGATGGTCGCACACTTCGGTCTGCATCCATCGGACTTCCCTGTCCTGGATGGGCAGAGGAAGTGCTCAGCAGTTCTTCATTCTGACCCTACTTCTGACTCCAGGACTTATCCAGGGCCAGCACTTTAATCCCATGTCCTCTAGAACCCTCTCAGGACATAGTTCATGCCCCTCGACCCTTCTAGGTGACCTTTACTTCATCTCATCAAGGAGCAGATACAGGTGGCCTTACTCCCAATTCTCTTTTTAATCTATTCTCAGCCTCTATACCCAGCACTCTCCAAGCATCCCTCTTTTTATTCTAAGAAGCATATTTATGAAATATAAAAGACTCTTGTTAGTGTGGTCACTTTTTGTGATATTATTTTTCATGCTTGTACTAATAATACTAATTCTTCTCCAGACTGTTGATGATGCTAAATGACTATGAGATGAGAATGAAAAAAAAAACAAAAACAGGCAGGATGATTAATATTTCAAGATACATTTTCCTGAACATACAAGTAGAGAGTTTTTCGTTGCCAGCCGAAAGCCACTCAGGATTATAAAATTCTCACATTAGATATGAAAGAGATTAAATTTTATTTGTACATATTTTGCAGCTGGGAATTTGGTGGAAGTCATCAGCAGTTCATCTTGGAGGAAATCTGGCCACAGATTTCTGAAGCTGCTCATAGAAATAGTAATACCCTGAGGATTTGAAATATATTTTTTGGAAAATTGTGCACTTTAATCACTATGTTTAGAATAATTCCTGACAAAGAGATTACAACTTCATGACAATTAAACTGGCAAAACACAAACAATGTTGAGCTTGACAACTGCTAGTGTGAGTAACGAAATCAGGTCAGAAGAGAATGTGGAAGAGATTAGTTTGTGTAAAGGACAGATGAGAACCAAGGCATGCACGTAATAACTATCGCTACCTGAACGATTCACCAATATCTTTATAGGCAAATATCAAGACCATGCTAAATCTCCCCCAACTGTTGTCCTCCTACAAACTGATTGCCTACTGTGCCAGATATTACAAGCTCTCCCATGCACCAATCCACGGGATCCTACAATAGTATTCTGCTTATGTAAAATTTCCTACTATGAGAATAGTGAATTGGAGAAAAAGGTAGTATCACATAGTATGTGAAAAACAAAATCTTCAACACATTCTCCGGATTCCAAGTGCAATGCCATTTGCATCACATTACTACTGTCTCTAGAATGCTAGTAACAGGAGAACCTGTGGGGCATGATGCCTGTACCTGATAAGAGGTTTGCTTCCAACAGTAATAATAGATGGCAGCTATTGACCATTTATCACGTACTCTTTCAAGCATTTTGCATGTATTATTTTCATTTAATCTGTTACGTAATCAAAACAAACAGTCACGGTTTTCTGCTGAAGGAAACTGAAGCTAAGAATGGCTCGTTAACTTCCTAAAGTCACACACTTATGCCCAAAGTCTTATCAGACACAGGTAGTCTGATTCCAGGGCAATAACATTAAACATTAACCTATACATCAAAAGATAATATCAAAAATGTCCACTGTCTTCCTTTCCAGTCTTTCAGAAAGCATTTGTATTCCTTTGTGCATGGTAATATGCATCTTATCTACAAATGTTTTTTCCCAACTCATGAATGAAATAATCGTCAATTTCATTAGAAAAAGTTACATTGGAGTTAATTAATTTACTGTAAGTGTGTAGGCATATGGACTCCAGAAGTAATTTTACTAAATTCTGATATTTTAGATTTATAGCTTTGCTTATATTGGTATTTATTATAAATTTACTTCTATATTTCCTTAATATCATAAGATGTAATGATTAATTAATGAAATGCAAACATACTCTGTGGCAGATTGGAAACCCCAGGAAGCGCACTCCCAATCAGAGATTACCCTGCGGGAAATTTATGAGGGAGTACTCTTGGTATCAACACCTGTGGAAATAGCTTTGGTGAGAGGGAGAATTTGGACTCTGATGCAGACACAACAAAGATCAGCCTGAATCAAGTGAAACTCTGAAGGTAGGATGGGTCATTTAGATGTGGCAGGGAGACTGACCGGACTTTGATTCTCCTACATCAACCAGTCCTTGGATACAGGCTTCCTCCAGAAGGAGGCATGGATGGAGGCAAGGCAGCAATCTACAGTGGAGGGACATTTTCAAGAGGACAGAGCTAATGGCCAGTAATACTCATGTAGCAGGAGCAGTAAGGCTACATTTCTTATTCTTTGAAACGGGAGTCATGAATAGGTAAAGAATAAAATCTAGAACAAATTGATAAATAAATGCGAAGAGGAGCACCTTCCTTAAAATAGTATGTCAACTAATGAATTTTGAAAGGATAATGTAATTAAAATCACCTATCCATCATCTATTAATTGTAATTAGAAAATGTGACAACTGTCATATAAATAATTAATTCAAATAACAACCATCAAAGGACTATAAAGCTAGCGTGTATGGTTTTGATAAGGACTGCAATATTCATAGTCTCAAATTAGGTCCTTCAAAATACTTAAAAATTACAAAGGTGAAAGAGTTAATTCACACTGGAGAAGAGTTGGCACCATTATTATTCAAGTGATCAGAGTTAAAATAACTTTGATGGACAAGTTGATATCATTCACTGCCTCACAGGAGTAAGGATATGGCATCATGATTGATATTTCTACCAGAAAATGCATAACCTAAAACAATATTTGAGGAAACATTAGGCTAATCCAAATTGAGAGAAATTCTACAAATTAATTGGGTTGTATTTTCAAAAATTAACGAAGATCAAGAAAGGTCAGAAGAATTATTCCAAAGTGAGGGATACTGAAGAAAAAAATCACAGCTGAGTAAAATGATAGAGAATTGAATTCTTTTGATGTAAAATACGTAATTGCACAGTTGGTAAAATTTCAGTGAGTCCTCTTGGTGAGATATATAAGTATTCCTTGCACTATGATTGCACCTTATCAGTAAGTTTGAAAATATTTCAAACAAAAGTAAAAATTTAAGTTAAATAAATTAAAAATAGATTTAGCCTTTGACTTTCTAGAATAATTAAAATGACAATTACAAAAGAAAGCAAAAATACTTTTTGCTTGAAAATTCTTTAGAAATTTGTTGATTATTTGCAGTGTACCTCATCAATGAAGTCATATTTAAACTTGACTCTAAAAAGAAAATAATGTATAATTTATAAGAAGTGGATAAACACTCAATTTCAATTCCATTGTCAGAATCATTCAGCTCTGACTCTTCTTCAATCTCATGGCATGTAGAAATACAAAATGTATATAGAAAAATTTTTTGTTGCAAACTTGTTCATGAGCATTTTTTTCTTTGAAATTTTATGACCTACTATATCGTGAATACAATCAGCACAAAGCTTTCAGTATTTGAAGTTATTAAAAAATTTATATAAGTTGAAATAGCTCCCTATTAGAGTAATGCAGGAAATAAGACCGTTATAAAACAAATGGTTGAATCAACAGAGAAATAAGAGGAATGACAAGCAAAAAAAGTCTCTATGTATGTATATGAACGTATTAAAAATATATATATTGTAATGAATAATATGCACGTGCACATATATAATATTCATAAAAATTCAACCTATGGGGGAAATATAATCTTTAACAGAATATGAGAGACATTAGAAAATAATATTTTCTGCAAAGTAAAATTTTATTTTTACAGAAAGTCTTAACAGTATTATCAGGCCTTTGTAGCACTAGGCTTTTGCAAAAACTGACATCTTTTTCAATTGTTAGTAATGGGCTACAAACTAATTTATTCACAACCTTGACTTTTATCATGCTTTGATGGGATTCCTTATCATTCTCCGGTTGAGCATATTGATGCCTTATCATATTCATCCTCAACAATTTTAAAGACTGTATACATTATTAGCTTTATTTTATTGAGGAGGATTAGAGCTAATAGTATTCATGTAGTCTGTCCAAGGCTATATAATAGTGGAGCCAAAAATTGGACAGAATTATTCCTGAACAGTTCCCTTATATCCCCATGGGGAAATATATGCTTATACTAATTTTAAATTGAAATTATATTACATTTTTATACTTTTGAATGGATCTTTGTGACTATTAGTCATTTTTCTTTTTATTGGCTTAATACCTACATGCTTTTAAACATTGTAAACATGAATTATACTCCTAGTACAAATATTAATTTCAAGAAATATAAGGTGATACAATATAAATAAAATAAAAATTCATTAAAAAAGAGTAAATGCAAGAATCATATATTTAGATATCTAGAATATATACTGACACATATTTAGATACATACATATTGAGATACATATTTAGATATACATAAATATTTCAATATATATATTTTATGTGTTATTTATAATAAACAGTAATATTTAATATATAGTTAAATAGTACATTATATGTCATATATTGTTTTTATTACATATAATTGTATAATAGCATTTGCATATACTACACAAATATTCAGATATATCAATATATAAAATTTAGTTATGTGTACATTTTATACTCGAGTGAGTTTTAAGGTAACTGCAACATCAGCAGCATTCTTACACAAATTTGGACTGCTGGAGGAATGGAGAGAAGCAAAGGGCATAGATAAAGCAGAAACAAGATAATCATTTTGTGACTGATCAAGGTTTGGCTATGGATTTTTTCCCCTTATTTAGTGAGTAATAAATATAATTCCATGGTTCCATAGGAAACTTAAAATTTAATGATGGGGAAGTAGCTTATTCTTTTCCTAAGAGAACAGAACACCTCTCAGCCCTCCTTCAGATCCATAACCGTCATTCTTCATGTGGTGTCCTACAATTCAAATTGACATTTGCTGGAAAGAATGCAGTCACACATACAATTTCTCTCATAGATTATGATCTATTGAAATAAGGTGGAGGAGGTATGGGGCAGGTAAATTCTAATCACAATACGACAAGGTTTCAGTCCATATCAAATTTGAAAATAGAAGGAACTATTCAAAAATCAGATTGTCCTCTTATAGTTAGGTCTATTGATTCCTAAATAAGTATTAGGGCCAACCATCACAAAGTAAAGTGAAGACTAGATAATAATAGAGGAAAAAAGTCACTTTTTTCATGTATCTTTTTAACTGAACTGAATTCTTATTTCTCCATATAATCTAGAAACAGTGTTGACTTAATGTTTGAATGTCCAAGATGAATTTACCAGACACTTTGGAATCCTAATGTTTAGACATCCACCTCTGCAGCTGACGTCACTTTTCACAGGTTATGGAAGACACGCTGCATTTGTGAAAGAGCCTCAGTACTTGAGTACTGAAAAGAGACTGAGAAATCAATTGTGAATGGACTGGGGCAGCTTTGTTTGTTCCATTTATAAACAATTTGAGAAGTTCTGAAACTTGCCCAGAACACTAGCTTAGAGACAGCTGTGTAAAACTGTATAAAAACAAGCTTAGTTTTTACATTGTACCTAACTGTTGCAGCATGACAAATATTTTCTTTTTGATAGTTTAAAAAAAATGTTTGTTGAGATATGTCATCAAATATCTCTGTTTCCTTTCATTAGACAAAAGTTACTTGCCGTATGAAAGTATTTTGTAAATTTTATCAAGACCAAAACACTTTTAAGGACTATAATTTGTATTATGTTCACTTGTGAGTACATTTTTATTTTTTTTTAGACTCTATTTTCTAGGACAGTTTTAGATTCACAGAAAAACTGAGAAGATAGCATAGAGAGAGTTCCCATAGATTATGTTAATAATATAGTTCCCTATATTATTAACATTGTACATTAGTATGGTAAATTTGCCAAAATTAATGAACCAATGTTGATTTATTATTATTAACTAAAGTCCATAGTTAATTCAGATTTCCCTCATTTTTACCTAATGTCCATTCATATTCCAGGACTGCATCCAAGATATTACATTATATTCAGATTTTATGTATCCTTAGCTTCTCTTGGCTGTGACAGTTTGTCAGACTTCCCTTATTTTTGATGATCATGAGAGTTTTGAAGAATATTAGTCAACTGCTTTTTGTAGAATGACCCTCAATGAGAATTTGTTTAATAGTTCTTTGATTATTAGACAGGTGTGTCACAGCGGTAATTATCATTTTCAACACATCATACCAACGGTATGTATTATCAACGTAATTTATCAAATGTGAATAATTATCTTTATCACCTGGTGGAGGTAGTGTTTGTCAAGTTTCTCCATGATAAGATTATTCTTTCTTCACCCCCTCTAACTTCCAAATTGAAATTTTTGGAAGAAAGTCACACCTTTAAGAAGGGGGGATTTACTCCTTGAGGATAAGAGTACTTACACAATTTATTTGGATTTTTCTCCAAGGGAGATCTGTCTCTTCTATACCATTTATTTATTTATTCAATAATTTATTTATATACCTACATATGAATTCATGGATGTTTCTTTTCTACAAAGGGTTTCAGTGTACTACTACTTTATTTGGTTATTAAAATTCTTCCAACTTTGTTGATTGAGAGATCTTTTAGTTGGTTCCTGTGTCCTTTTGACATTCGCACATCGATATAGAGGTACATTTTTTTGTAGTTTTAGCACTGCCTCTCTTCCTGTTATTACATGATGCTCCAGGATGATCTTGTATGTTTTCTGCCTAAGTCCTACAATCAGTTATTTCTCCCAAGACTGGAGCCTTTCACTGAGAATGGTATTAGAAATCAAGATCTGGGGGCTAGGTGTGCTTCTTGCTACTGGAGTGACATTGCTTCTAGGACCTCTTAGCTAATAAAGGAAATAAATTTATATGAGTGTGTGTGTGTATATATGTAGATATATACACACACACACTCATATACACACATATATATACACATATATACACATATATAAATATGTGTGCCACAGAGTGGGCAGACAGGAAATCAGATTCTTTCAGGCAAAAAAGGAGACACTTGAACTGAATCCAAAAGTATGACCTGATTATTTCCAGATAGAAAAAATGGGAAGTAAACAATGTTTGCAAAAATGTAGAACTGAAAAAGATCCCATGGCACATAGAGGGATTGTCATGTTACTCAAAAGGTCTAGCATGTCAGTTAAGACCAGAAAAAACCAGGGATGAAACTGAAGATCAAGGCCAGGTAAAGGTGGGTAGCGGTAAAATATATTATCTCTAAACTTTGGTTACTCTTTATAGGAAAAAAATTGGGTGGGGAGGGTGAAATTCCCACATTATAATTCTGTGTTGCTTGAAGGAGAGCTGCCCTACAAATTTAAACAGAAAATAATGAAAAAAATAAATTTGGAGTGAAGATTATTGTTTAAAAAGTTGAGTTTCACATTTCTGTCAGAAACATAGATTCTCTGAGGCAATAAAATAGAGGAACTGATATTATGAACAGGAGATAAGTGACCATCTACATAGCATATAGGTAGGTAGAAAAAACATAGTATTGGTAGAAGATTTAAAAAAACAAAAACAAACCAAAACTCTAACATTTTAAATACTTTGTGTGATAAAATGAACTGGGTGATTTATATTTTTTAAAATTTATTCTTCCAAAAACCATCTCTCCAAGCAGTGCATATATTAGAACACAGAAAAACTCTTCAATGAATAATCTAATCACCTATCTTAAGAACTCAAAAAAAGAAGAGCAAAATAAACCCAAAATAAACAAAAGAATGGTAATTATAAAGATAAGAGCCAAAAATTAATGGATTTGAAAACAGAAAAATAATAGAGAATATCAATAAAAATAAAAGCTGTTTCTTTGAAAAGATCAATGAAAACTCTAGCAAGTCTGACAAAGAAATGAGAAAAATATAAATTACTGATATCAGAAATGAAACAAGGTATATCACTACATACCTTGCAGAAATAAAAAGAATAATACAGAAAAAACTAGAGACAGATCTTCAAACATAAATTTGACAACCTAGATGAAATTTAGGAATCTTTAAAATAAGCACAGACTACCACACCGCAATATTATGAAATAGCATAAATATTCATGTATTTATTAAGAAAATTGAATTCATAATTTTAAAAACTCCCAATTGACATCAATGAACTCTCATAAAATGGGAACAGAAGAGAATTCTTCAACTTAATAAAGACGATCTACAAAAACCTACAGCTAACATTATACTTAATGATAAAAGGCTGAATGTTTTTTTAAAAATTTGTTGGGGTGACAACTGTTAGTAAAATTACATAGATTTCAGGTGTACAATTCTGTATTACATCATTATAAATCCCGTTGTGTGTTCCCCACCCAGAGTCAGTTCTCCTTCCATCACCATATATTTGACCCCCTTACCCTAATCTTCCACCCCCCCACCCCCCTTACCCTCTGGTAACCACTAAGCTATTGTCTGTGTCTGTGAGTTTTTGTTTCTCATTTGTTTGTCTTGTTCTTTTGTTGTTTTTGGTTTATATACCACATATCAGTGAAATCATATGTTTCTCTGCTTTTTCTGTCTGACTTATTTTGCTTAGCATCATACTCTCAAGATCCATCCATGTTGTCACAAATGTTCCTATATCATCTTTTCTTACTGCCGAATAGTTTTCCATTGTGTATATATACCACAACTTCTTTATCCATTCATCTATCGAAGGACATTTTGGTTGTTTCCATGTCTTGGCCACCGTAAACAAAGCTGCAATGAACATTGGAGCACACGTGTCTTTATGGATAAATTTTTCAGATTTTTTGGGTAGATACCCAGGAGAGGGATTGCTGGGTCATACGGTAATTCTATTCGTAATTTTTTGAGGAACCTCCACACTGCCTTCCATAATGTCTACACCAGTCTGCATTCCCACCAGCAGTGTATGAGGATTCCCTTTTCTCCACAGCCTCTCCAACACTTGTTACTATTTGTCTTGATGATGATAGCCATTCTGAGTGGGGTGAGGTGATATCTCATTGTGGTTTTTATTTGCATTTTTCTGATGATTAGTGATGTTGAGCATTTTTTCATATGTCTGTTTGCCATTTGTATGTCCTCTTTGGAGAAATGTCTCTTCAGCTCTTCTGCCCATTTTTCAATTGTGTTGTTTGTCTTTTTGTTGTTGAGTTTCATGAGTTCCTTGTATATTTTGGATATTAGCCCCTTATCGGAGGCACTGTTTGCAAAAATCTTCTCCCATTCAGTTGGTTGCCTCTTTATTTTGTTGATGGTGTTTTTTCTGTGGTGCAGACGCTTTTAAGTTTCATATAGTCCCATATGTTTATTTTAGTTTTTACTTCAATTGCCTTTGGAGTCAAATTCATAAAATGCTCTTTGAACCCAAGGTCCATAAGTTTAGTACCTATTTTCTTCTATGCAGTTTATTGTGTCAGGTCTTATGCTTAAGTCTTTGATCCATTTTAAATTAATTTTGGTACATGGTGACAGATAACAGTCCAGTTTCATTCTTTTGCACGTGGCTATCCAATTCTCCCAGCACCATTTATTGAAGAGGCTGTCTTTTCTCCATTGTATGTTTTTTGCTTCTTTCTCAAAAATTATCTGTCCATATTTATGTGGTTTTATTTCTGGGTTCTCAATTCTGTTCCATTGGTCTATGTGTCTGTTTTTCTGCCAATACTATGCTGTTTTGATTATTGTAGCCCTGTAGTACAAGCTAAAGTCAGGCTGTGTGATACCTCCAGTATTGTTCTTTTTTCTTAAGATTGCCTTGGCTATTCAGGGTCTCTTGTGGTTCCAAACAAATCTGATGACTTTTTTGTTCTATTTCTTTAAAAAAATGCCATTTGGATTTTGATGGGGATTGCATTAAATCTGTATATTGCTTTGGGTAATATGGCCATTTTAACTATGTTGATTCTTCCAATCCATGAGCACGGAATGTCTTTCCATTTCTTTGTGTCTTCTTTCATTTCTTTCAAAAATGTCTTATAGTTTTCAACATCTAGGTCCTTCGCATCCTTGGTTAAGTTTATTCCTAAGTATTTTATTCTTTTTGCTGCAACTGCAAAAGGAAATGTTTTTTTGTATTTCTTTTTCTGAGATTTCATTATTAGTATATAGGAAAGCAATGGACTTTTGTACGTTGATTTTGTAGCCAGAAACTTTACTGTATTCGTTGATTGTTTCTAATAGCTTTTTGGTGGAGTCTTTAGGGTTTTCTATATGTAGCATCTGCAAAGAGTGCTAATTTAACTTCTTCATTCCTAATTTGGATGCCTTTTATTTCTTTCTCTTGACTGATGGCTCTGGCAAGGACTTCCAACACTATGTTGAAAAGCAGAGGTGATAGGGGACAGCCCTGTCGTGTTCCTGAACGTAGAGCAAAGGGCTTCAGTTTTTCACCATTAATTATGAGATTAGCTGAGGGCTTGTCATAGATGTCCTTTATTATGTTAAGGTATCTTCCTTCTATACCTATTTTATTAAGTGTTATAATCATAAATGGATGTTGTATCTTGTCAAATGCTTTTTCTGCGTCAATTGATAGAATCATATGATTTTTGTCCTTTATTTTGTTTATGTGATGTATCACATTAATGGATTTGCAGATGTCAAACCATCCTTGTGCCCCGGGGATGAACCCCACTTGGTCGTGATTGAATGCTTTTAAAATTGGTAAAATGGCAAAAATGTTCTCTTTCACCACTCTTATTAATTATTGCTGGAAGTTCCAGTAATGTAAGAGAAGAAACGGAAATAAAATGTATGTAAATTGGAATATGAGAAATAAAATTCTTTCTATTTGCACATTACATGATTGCCTGTATAAAAAATCTCAATAAATTTAAAAAATAACCTACTAGAACTAAAAGTGAATTCAGCAAGGTCGCAGGATATAAGACAAATACATAAAAGTTAACTGTATTCTTGTATTCTAAAAATGTACATGAATACACTGAAATTAAATATCATTTAAAATGCATAGAAGTTGAATATTTAGATGTAAATCTAACAAAACTGTGTAGTCTCTGTATGTTAAAACTACACAATATTGAAAAAGAAATAAATCAGAGAACCAAATAAATGGAGGCACACATTGTGTTCATGGAGTGGAAGACTCAACAATGTAAAGATGTTAATTCTCCCCCAAATTGACATACATAGAATATAATTCTTATCAAAATTCCAGCAAGAATTTTTTTGTAGACAAGATTATTCTATAATGTATAGAATATGCAAAGAATATATAAAAGTGCAAAGAATATATAAAAGTGCAAAGAATAGTTAAAAGAATTTTGAAAAGAAGAATAGAGTTAGAGAAATGTTTACTTAATTTGAATACATTAAATAGTTCCGATAATCAAGTATATGCAGTATTGGTGGAGGAATAGACATAGAGATCAATGAAGTGGAAGAGAACATCTGGAAATAACCCAGACAAATATGCTCAATTGATTTTTAGCAAAAATGCAAAAGCAATTAAAAGAAGTAAAGATAGCTTTTGAAATGAATGGTGCTGAAGCCATTGGATATCCACTGTTTAAAAATAAATAAATAAACCTAAACCTAAATTTATTCAAAATCTCAAAATGGATTACAGACTTATGTGCAAAATGTAAAACTATAAAACAAACAAAAAGACAATGGAGATAGTCTTTATGATCTGGGTTAGACAAAGAGTTCTTTGACCTGGCACCATAAAAGGAAAAATTCACAAATTGGATTGCATCAGAATTAAAATTGTTTGCTTAACTGTATGAAAAAAAAGAGATACAGATTTTGAGAAAATATTTGCAAACCACATATTCAACCAATAAGTAGTTTCTAGAACATATAGACATCTCAAAGCTCAAAGGGGAAAAAAAATCCAGTTTAGAAAAAGGGCAAGAGATATGAACACACACTTCAACAAGCATATACAAATATAAAACCAGTACATGAAATGATGTTCAACATCATTAGCTATTAGTAAAATACAAATTAAAACCACATTTCACTGTCAAAAAATTGTTTGCATTACATGAATTTAATAAAAGCTTATTCATCTATGAAACTTCCTATTTACGTCATAGCAAATTGTCAATGTTTGTGTCATTTTTCCACTTCTTTTTCAGATTCCTCTTTTTCTTCTAGCTCCCTAAATCGAGTGTGTCCTTATTCACTACTAACTTACTCTTTTCTTCTTTTTCTAAAATATAAATAGATCTTATCTATGCTTATGACTTCAAATTTCAAATTTGCATTATGATTTCAACGTGAATAGTTTCTTTGGACTTCAACTGAATAAAATATATCGCCTATCCGAATGACTAAAACTGAAAAAAAAATGACATTATCAAATGTTGGTGAGGGTGGGGAGAAACTGAATCACTCATGCATTGCTAGTAGAAATGTAAAGAGGTATAGGCACTCTGGAAAACAGTTTGTTTGTTTCTTTAAAAAGCTAAACATGCAACAACCTATGACCCAACAAAAGCACTCCTGGGTATTTATCTCAGAAAAATGAAAACTTACATTATGCAAAAACCTACACAAAAATATTTTTAGTGGATTTATTTATAATAGCTGAAAAGTGGAAACAACCCAGATCACCTTCAAAAGATGAATGGCTAGAAAAAACAAACTGGATACATGCATATCATGGACGACTATTCATCATCAAAAAGGGAAGAAATTATCGGTACACAAAACAACCTGGATGAATCTCTAAGAAATTATATTAACTGAGAAAAGGCAATTCGAAAGGTTACATACTGTGTGATCTCATTTACATAACAGTTTTAAAATAAGAAAGACACAGAAATAGAAAGTAGGTTATTGGATGTCAATGGGTAAGGAGGCTGTGATGGTGGGAGAGAAGAGGGCATGACTATAAACAGGCAGCCAGTGGGAATCCTTGTGTTATTGATGGAAATGTTCTCTATTTTGACTGTATCGATCTCAAAATCCTGTTTAGGATATTGTATTACAGACATACAAGATGTTACCATTTAGAGAAACTGGGTAAAGGGCAATGGGGATCTCTGTTTATTTCTTACAACACTAAAATATACAATTATCTCAAAGGAAAAAGTTTTTTTTTTAAAACAGGTAATGGAGGGGCTGTCAGATGGCTCAGTTGATTAGAGCGTGAGCTCTCAACAACAAGGTTGCAGGTTCAATTCCCACCATGGGGTGGTGGGCAGTGCCCACTGCAACTAAAGATTGAAAACAGCAACTGGACTTGGAGCTGAGCTGAGCCCTCCACAACTAGATTGAAGGTCAACGACTTGGAGCTGATGGGCCCTGGAGACACTGTTCCCCAATATTCCCCAATAAAAAATACAATAAAATAAAAAGCAGTTAATGGATTCACAATGGTTTTGGGGAGGTTAATACATACATTCTTTATTTTGGATAGACCAAGTAGACAAAAATCTGATAAGCTGCTTATAATCTTCATTATAAGATTGAAAAAAAACGAACAAAATATTTAATAATTAAATAAATTCATCATAATTAAATATTAATCTGATTTTTGTAAGTATATTTTTATAAATGTGTATCAAACTTTCTACCTTACAAAGAGTGAGCATATGGCCTTTACAAGTGCCAATAAAACATTAAAAAATAAACATATAAAATGAAAAAATGATGTGATAAATCCATAATGTAACAATGACACTATGTTTTCCATCAATAATATTATGAAATTAGATATTAGCAAAGTTAAATCAGTTAGAAATGTTAACACATCCACAAATAGTTCTTGGAGTAAATGGGAATTAAGGAGTATAATTAGACTATGTAGGAAAGAAATATATTTATAAATAAGCATATATAGTTATAAATATTTATACTGTATATGATATATACAGGCAAGAGATACATAAGATACAATATAAAATAATCAGATATTTATATAACATATTGCAATACTTTCAGAATGCTGTCATATGTCTGTATTCATAGCCATAAATACTCCCTAACTAAGGAAGAGGCACTGAGAATATAAACTAAATATTCGATAGGAATGCCAAAAAATAACAGAAAAGCAATCCTAAATGGCAATAAAATAAATATGAAACATTAATAAACTAATACTTTGTACAAGCAGTTCTCAAATTTCTGCTGGATGCAAAGGTAAGTGCAAAGATATATTTACATAGGCATACAATAATTGGAATTTTTTTAATAAAGCATACTTTATTATGACTATATGTTGAATTTAATCAAATAGCATTTTGATATTTAGTAAAATGACAATTAAACTCTTCTTGCTTGGTCTAATAATGACTTATAATAGATTTCTCACTTTTGAGGTTTCATTTTCATGTTCACAAGACAAGCCTCATTTAGTCCATAGAATATTATTTTATTTATTACTAATTTGATTAGATTGTATTTTAATGTATTTTTTTTTTTATTTCTTAAAACTTTATCATGGAAAGAACACAACATGAAATCTAACTTCTTAAGAAAATTTTAAGTGTACAGTATTTTATCGTTGTTCTGGTACAAGGTTGCACAAAGATCTCTAGAGCTTATTCATCTTGCTTGACTGAAACTTTAAGCCCACTGATTAGTAACTCTCCATTTCCTCTCTCTCCAACCCCTATCAACCACCATTGCACTCTTTGATTTTATGAATTTGACTACTTTAGATAAGTGGATTCATGTTTGCCTTTCTGTGACCGGACTATTTCACTAAGCCTAACATTCTCAAAGTTCATCCATGTTGCAAAATTTCCTTTTTTAAGGCTGAATAGTATTCCATTGCATGTACATGCTACTCTTTCTTTAAATATTCATCTATTGGTGGATATTAAGAGTGTTTCCGCATTTTGGCTATTGTGAATAGTGCTGCAATGAACACAGATGGTTGAATGGTAGAGGTAGGCAAAGGACCCAAGATAACTGGCGGATTTTAAGTTTTCAATTGAGCGTCTTTTCTTATGTATGGATATCATTGAAAAGATGATAGCTTTTTGAAGTGTCACCTTATGTCCTTTTCCTGCTTGTTTCATTAAACCATCTCAATTCTGTTCTCATATACCCATATGCCAACCATTGTGCAATCTAGCTCTTTTCCACTTCCTACATTTAATACATAGGATACCTTTACTACATCAGGTTTGTATGCATTGAAAATAGACTAGATACAGTGAGCATGTCACTGCTAGCTTTGAAATCACCCTTAATCTGATGCTGAACTATTCTTTTTTTCTTTAATTAAAGTTTATTGGGGTGACAATTGTTAGTAAAGTTACATAGATTTCAGGTGTACAATTCTGTATTACATCATTTATAAATCACATTGTGTGTTCACCACTCAGAGTCAGTTCTCCTTCCATCACCATATATTTGATCCCCTTTACCCTCATCTACCACTCCCTCCCCCTTCACCCTCTGATAACCACTAAACTATTGTCTGTGTCTATGAATTTATTTCTCATTTGTTTGTCTTGTTCTTTTGCTGTTGTTGGTTTATATACCACATATCAGTGAAATCATACGGTTCTCTGATTTTTCTGTCTAACTTATTTCACTTAGCATTCTTCATTTGTACTTTGCCACCTCAAATTTTCTTGGCTTTTGACGAGTAATCACTTTAAAATTGACACATTTTTTTAGATTTATCCTTTTACATTTGTTATTCGCTTCTGGACAGAAGTACTTCTTCCTAGGATTCATTGTGTGTTTCAATAGGATTTATTTCTGAAATTTCTTTCCCTTGTTTTGAGTGAGCTAGACTCACTTAAAAACCATATCTGACCCACGTGGTCCATTCCAATCAATCTCTCTAAGGAAGCAAAATTAAACCATTGCTATGTTAACTGCCAGAAGTATGACAAGAAAAGGCCCCTGGACCAGCAGTCAAGAGCTCTGATTTAGTCTAAGTTTTACCAATTTGTGTAGCATAGGGCTTCTCTGAGACTTTATTTAGTAAACAGAGAAAGGTAGTATTCTTGTACTCAGAAATGTTTTTAAATGGTATTTTGGAAAACTTTAAAGCCCCCCAAATTTTGAAGACTTCAGGAAGTCTTAGGAATCAAAGACATAAGCTCTAGTCATATAATGTTTAGCAGAACTAGAGCTGCTGAAATCACATCACTTCAATAGCTACATATTCAACATACATGTGAAAATGTAAGTTGAAGAAGTGTTCAGTAAAGGCTTGTTGGATGTCTCAATGCTTAAATTACATAATCAACGTAATGAAGAAAAGAAAAAAAAAGTAATGGGTGTCTTGCTTATACAGTGCCAACTAAAATGGTGGTGAAGTTTATCCAATCTGATCAGAAGTGTTTTTTAAATGTTATTGAACTTTGGTTTCCATTAATCTGTTCAGAACAAATCTCTGTGTATTGCACATAGAAGAAATGATAGTGTGTTATTAGGTTGCTGAATTCAAATAAGTTACATAGTCATGTAATAATTTTTTGTCCCAATGTAATAAAAAACAGACATCTTCCTTGACCTTCTTTTTGTCACTCAAATAAGAAGTTCTTGGAAGTCAAAATATATCTACATTTATCTGATGTGGCGTTTTACAACAGTAAAATCAAGAGTCAAACAGGGTATTTTTTTGAGTTAAATTGTGAAATTAGCAGAGTTAAACTAACTATTTACTGTATAAAAGAATGTGGAACACTGAGAAAACACAAGTACTGTTATCGTTTTTATAGTTTGCGCTTTTGTTACTCATCATATATTAGATTATATTAGATCATTTCTTTTCCAAAAGAAATAGGTGCTTATGTTTCATTTTACAGTCTTGGAACACAAAGGGTCATGGTTCTAGTACACTGAAATATTTAGTCATCATCCTGGGAAAAATATGACTTTTTTCCCCCAGAAATCCCTTCATATATATAAAACAAAGTACTCTTATTTTTTTTAAAAGCATTTAGGCCTAACAGCCATACTTTCTGAGTATTTACTAAATATAAAGGAAGTAAGCTACAGTTCCTTTTAAATGTAGGTTATTACTTCAGTCTAACCCATTAAGTTTTCTAAACTAGGGTTTGTGGTATTTGGCATCAGTTCTTCTGTTCTTTTGATAAGTACCTAAACAGGATGTCCTTGCAAATTAAATGAAAAATCGCTCTGGAAGTTTTCTTCCCTCAGGAATAAGCATTAAGATTGGCAGATGGCTTAAGTGGAAATACACAGGAATGCACTTTAGCCAGCATTAGAAAAGTGTTCCAGCAGATATTACTGAGGTTAATTCATGAAGGCCCATATCACTTCCTTCTGCACTGAAACGTTTTAATGGCCTCAAACTGAAGAGGCTTAATTTACTCTGTCTTCAATGTTACAAGACAGCCTCAATGAGGAGGAGACCTTAAATTTAACTAGTAAAATAAAAATAACAGCTGATTTCTTACCTCAAAAATTTGATTTGATATGAAGAAAGAAGAGACACCTCAATTAAACATGATTCCCGAATCTTGGATTGACCAAAAACTAAGTCATTCTTCACACAACTTAAATCCTCTCACATTATATATTTTTCTCTTTCTATTCCATTTTTAGGCACATAAAATTAATATAGCAGATATTTCTTTATATTCTTGTGATTAAATGATTGTAACTTTATAAAAAAAACTAACTGCTCACTAGGAATATTATACAACCATTTAGAAATACTTCAATGTTCCAACTTAAGGGTCTCAGGTATTAGAAATAATTCGAAAAAACTCCACGAAAACTGGAGTTGGGGAAATTCTAATGTTGACCCATTATTGACCTAATATTGAAAGTAATGCCCTATTTTTATTTGACTAAATAGCTTATAAGTGGGAGGTATCCTTCGAGACTGTAGTTATTTTTAAGGGTTGATATTTCTAAAAAATATGAACATAATACATTCAATAAATTAGGAAAGGTCTTAGAAATAAACTCAAGTGGGGGAAATGTGAAAATGTTCAGCATAGTCTAGCAGTAGCATTTTTAGTGACATAATCAAGTTTTCTCCACCTTGTAATAAGTACGAACTATATTAACCATAGTGAAGCACATACAGATAATACACAAAGAATCTGCAGAACTTTTAAACTTGTATTTTTAATTTCTTCCTTCCTCAGTATACTGGTTTATCAGAACAACTAGAAATCAGAAAGGCAGCTATCCACATTTTATCCTTCATCATATGGAAGTACATATATTTTGTTAAAATGAAGGTCAAAGAATTGAGAAAAATTTAAAAATATATTGGTAACAGAGAGACTTAATTTGTTGGATTTGTCCTTTCATGTACATCTCAAGTTATATTTCACAATTTCCTTTTAATCTCTCTAACTTTCTAAATTTGGCTATGCTGAAAATGTGTGTAATCTCTTCCCCTCCATCTCATCTACAACGACAACAGAACAGAGTAGAATCCCGCTGATCACTAACTCTTAAGCTTAAATGGTCACTTATTACTAATATTTATGTACTACACATTCAGTTACAAAGCATCACCAAAGCACCACCATAATATAAATTCTATCTTGAAATTATAAATACTATAAAGATTCAGTTAAGTAAATAAATTCTATAAGCTGAAATAATTTTAAAATTCAAATGAATGTAGGTATATATATATATTGGTAACTTTTTAAAAACTATACTTAATATTAAAATCATACATAAATAATTTGTAATTCATTTTCCAATGGAAAAAAACACTAAGAAACATGCACTATTCTTCATAAGCTATTTTCAAAATGTGTTCAAAAGGTGATTTGCCTAATTTTTTTTTGTGTGTGTGTGTTTTCTGCTTGTGTATTGACTGTACTCTAGATGTTAAATAAATAACAGCAAAGTATATAGGCAAAGACATTCCCTTCACTTCTTAAAAATGAATTATATTCAATTTTAAATAAGAGGTTGAAGATGTTTTAATGAAATTTTTGTTTGTTTGTTTAGCAAACTTAATAGTGTACATTTAGTAGGATTGGCTGCAGTCATAGTTATAAATTAGTTAAAATATCTCTTCCATCTCTCGCTTTTCTATTCTTATGAACTCAATAACTTAGTCTCTGTCTCTCAATTGAACCTCATATATATTAAAAACGCCTGAGTTACATTTCCAATCTAGATTTCTGTTATGAACCCCAGGAAAACTAGATTCAATATACGAGGTTGGGCAATTAAGTTTGTGAACATTCTACCGTGTAAGTGCATGTCCCCACCTGAACTCATTATAATCATCTCTTCCAACTCTGGTTTTTCTTTTGTTTTCCTTAGATAAGTTAATGGCACTACCCTCTATATAACTACCCAAAAAGAAAGCTGAAACATTTATTTTTCTCTCAAGTGCATTACCCAATCAATAATTAGATCTTGTCAATTCTGTTAATCAGGTAGCACTAAAATATTTTCCTGCTTTTAAAACAATTTTACTTAAGAATTATTATAGTACCTAATGTGACTAGTTTTTCTTTCTCCTGGATTATCTCATTTCAGTACACATTCCATACCATTGCAAGGGTAAGCTTTTAAAACAAATATGATTGTGTCATTCCTACCAAAAAAAAAAAAAAAAGGAACAAGAAACAAAACAAAAACCTTTCTACAGCACCTTTGAACAGAAGAAAAAGTAGAAATTACTTATCATGGTATATAATATAAAGGACTTATTAAACTGAGACTGCTGACATTTCCAAACTTCTACCACATGTATATCCACATTAAATCATCCCAATATCCCTTGATATTTTTTATCAAAATTTTTTTTATTGCAGTATATCTCGCTGAAATTAAAGTGCACAAATGAAATCGTCCCAGAATAGTTACATCTTAGTTTCTTCTTTGAGCTCTATACATTTTTTCCTGTATATAATTTGATTCTAATCATAAGCTGCATTAAAAAATTATGAATTGTAAATACGTTTTTTGGATTGAGTCTTGTCATTGCAGTGTATCTTTTAACCTTTGCTATAATTTCTTGCCTAAGTTGTACTATTGAAAGCACCACTACTTTTTGGCTGGTGTTTAGATGGTACTACCCTTACTATTTAGTTTTCGCTTGTTCCTTTAAAGGTAACGTGTCCCTCCCTCCATTCGGGCTGCTTTTAAGATATTTCTGTTTTATTTTGTTCTACACTTCACTTTCATTACAGTGTCATAATGTGCAGTTTTACTTGTGTTTATTTTGTTAAAGTTTTTTTACCACATTATTATTATATTCTTTGTTGTTTTTATGAGAGCCACTCAACTATTAGTTCTTCAAATGTTACTTCTGTCTCATTTTCTCACTCCTACTGAAACTTCAAATACATGTGTATTTTACACTCTTTTCTACATTTTTATGATGTTTCCATCAATATCTTTTTTTGTTCTACCTTCCATTCAATTAATTTTATGTTCATGTTTCTAATTTCTTGTTAAACCCATATACTGAATTCTTAGTTCTAGTTATTAATTTTTTTCAGTTCTAGAATTCCAGTGTAATTCTTTATAAATAATTTCCTCAATTCTACTAATGTTATTCTTCCTGTCATTTAATTTATTAAATTTTAGTTAATATTATTTTAAAATTTGTTTCTGATTACCACTGTATTTGATTTTCAAAGGGTTTGTTGCTATTCTTTCTTCATAGCTTTGGGTCACTTCCTATATTTTGCATTCCTGCTCTTTGTTTATGGAGTGGAGCTCCTTTGGAACCAGAAGCGGGATGGGAGTTGAGGTTCAGCAGTTATGCATACTGTTATACCTTGTTGAATGAGAAATTTACTTTCTGCTTCTGGAAGCAGTTGGGGAATAGCAAAACACTTCAGTCAGAGATTGAGCTGATTCAAAACAAATCTGGACTTAAGTTTTGTGCGAGTTGGGATATATCCTAGTCATACGAATATATTTCTCTTCATGTTTGAATTGAAAGCCCAGGGTGCTTATCAGGTCTCTCTTCTTTGACCTTAAACGGTAATTCCCTCATCTGCAAAAAATAAGTGAAATCTTGGTTTTATGGCTAAGTTTCTCAAACTATCTACTTTCAGGTTGGCAAATACCTCAGGGGGGAAAGAAGAATCAAATGTCAAGACGTCCACTGTTGGCTGTGCTACTGCTGTCTGTTACCTTGGTCCCTTAAGTCCTTGATGCTGTAAAAGCTTTCTAATAAGCCCTGACACTCCTTTTATTAGATTTTGTTCAGTTATTCTATTTGATTTTGGTGGTGGAATGGTTACTTTGAAGCAGGATAACCCACTGTTACTGGAAGCAAAAATTCCGCAAAATTGTTCTAGGCACAGGATAAGTGCTCATCATAAAGAGTGATCGAGAGCAAAACTGTGCTCTAATGAAGCTTATATCCTGGAATGCAAAGACAGGGAAAAAAGTAAGAATAGCATGAGGGAAAACGCTGCAAAATGAACACATTTGTTTGTCTTTTATGAGGATTAAAGACCAGCGTGGCCAATAAACAAAGAGTGAGGTGGAGAGTAGCAGTTGAAGTTAGTAAGGAAGGTTTATTATTTTTTAGTGGGAAGCTTCTGAAGGTTTTCAACAGAGATGCATATATTATATAATACATATAGATAGATATAGCTCTATCTGTATAGATATACGTATATCTTTGTGTCTATCTATAAATATATAAAGATTATTCTGCCTACTCTGTATAAAATAGATATTATGGGAGTAAGAACAGAATGAAAAAGGGAAGACAAAAAAATGTTGCAGTATTCTAGGCAGAAGATGATCATGGCTTGAATTAAAGTGGAAACAACAGAAAGAAAGATGTGTAAAGATTTAGAATAAGTTTTGAAGAAAGCATCAATAAAAGTTGCTAATGGATTTAAAGTACAGAGATGAGGGAAAAAAGAATCAGGAATAACTCCATTTTTTGTTTGTTTGTTTTTGTTTTGAATACTGAGCACACAGTGACATCAGGTGAAGGAAGAACTGATATGGAGGGGAAAAAAATCAAGTATCATCTTTTAATAATGTAAGTTTGAGATGTGTATAAGGCTAGTCATGTAAGGTTAGAAGTAGTGTTTCAAATTTGATATAAAAGAATAGAATTCAATTTTGAATTCAGAATGGAATTCAATATTTACAAATATTTAATGTTGCCAGTTCCCTAATAATGAATAATTTTACTTATGAAAATTATAAATTAAAAAACATGCTTTGACTTATTACCACATAATTTAAAATGCATAATTAAACTAAACGATTATCTTCTTTTCTTAGGTTTTAAAACTTATAATGTGAAAAAAATTCAGATAAAAAATAACATTTAGTTTGAGAAAGATTATGAATGATTTCTCAGTCCATCAACTTGAACTCCCTTGATTTCCCTGACTTATCTATATCTATAGATCTTTAGCTCTTTTCCCCTCAGTTTCATTTCTTAATGCTTTGGCAATTGACTTTCATCATTCGCATGTTTACAAAAATATGCTCTCTCTATAAAATCATCAGAAACCTTTTGGTTGTCAAATTCATTGACCTTCTCTGCTCGTTATTCTCTTCTACTACTCTGTAACATTTTATTGCAATTTTTACTTTTCCTTCTTCTGGAAGCTTTTTCAACCTTGTTCTTTATAATAGCATCTCCCTATACTGTCCTTAGTCTATACTTTTTAAATCTTCTTCGTTGACTATTCTTTTCTTATAAATTACTTCAAAGATAGACTCTATGAAAATTCCTCCCTTGGACTTCTGCTCTTTTGCCTTGAGAAACTCTCCTTGTGTAATGAGTTCTCCTCCAAATGCTCCACCCCCCACTTTCACTCAGAAACATACAAAGCATATTAATTCATACAGAAATATTTATTGGTGTGTGAGGTATATGCAAACCTGTACTATGTCACCAGAAAGAAAAATGCATAAAAGTAGCAAATATACTGGAGTTACAAGTCAAATAAATAAGGCTGGAAAACACAGACAATAATGTATGATAATAATTTAGAGATTACAAAATGTTATGGGAGGACGGGAAATAAATGGATGTCTGACACAAAAAGAAGAGACTAAATAGAAAAAGAGGTATTGGATTAAATAATTGCTAATGACTAATAATTTACTTGGTTACAAATCAGGAAGACAGTGTAAACAGAAGAACAACCTGTATAAAATGATAAACGTATGAAAGAGCTTGGCATCTAGAGAACTGGGAACAGTTCTACAAGATGAAGCTTTTTTAATGGCTAAAGCCAAGCTAATGGGTATCTTTTTTACAATAGAGTCTTCAATACGCTAACATAATATTCTAAATCTCTGATATTCCTTAATGCTATACACTAGTGTGAAAAATTCATTAATACTATACACTAATGTTTATAATATATCTCAACTAATTTGACAAGGAGCACTTTTCAGAGCATCTCTCTTGGGTACTCATGGTGAGTATGTCACTAGTTAGGAAATTGTAATTTGGGTGTGTGTTATGCAGGTGGCTTCCTCTTCAATTATTCACTTTCCAAAATATGGCAAAGATAGCTATCACACAGGCCCTATGGTCCTACTTATTCTTAGGCGAATAAACATGAAACATGACACATGAAACTTGTACTGACCTCTATACTACTCTAGCTATTTCTTTTTTCAGAAAAAGTAAAATAAAATATTTGTCTGTATTTTCTGTATCTTCCTTTTCCTCTTTTATTAACTTTTTATATAATCATGAACTATCACATCTATTAAAACTGTTTATAGAATAATAGAAACCATTTAATAAAACCCAGGTTAATCTCATTAATATCTTGCTATAGTTGTTATCTTCTTTGTAAATCATTAAATTATAGAAATGAGGTCACTTCATTATCCCTGATGCCTAGAAATCCATGATCTCTCATTCCAAACTATTTTTTTATAATATTGATGTAAATTTTTCTCAAAACTTTTAAAAATGTTTTCCACACACTATTTACACCAAAATAATAAATGGAATGTATGGAAACAAATAAACAGTAAAGAATGCATACACTACTGTTTAGGGTGATTTCAAAATTTACATCAATATTATTATACTTTATTTATTGTTTGTATCTCATCAGTCATTGACTTTTTCAATTTTCCACATAGATATATTTAGTGCTAATTCAGGCATTTAAATTTTAGTAGTATGGTATGAATACTACTTTCTATGGCATGAACATGCTCTAATTCATCTCCCAAGTTCAATATATCTAGAGATTGATGTTCATTTTCCTTTTCTATTAAATTCTATGATTCTGTTAATATATACTTGTATCCTTCTATTTATGGAAATATCTCAGAGTACATATAAGAACTTAGAAATGCATCGCCTGTATTAGTTAGTTTGGGAAGTACTGACATCTATCTATTATGATATTGAGTCTTCTTATGTCTAAGCATGATACTAATATACATATTAGTAAACAAAGAATATGATTTTGACTTACGGAATGTTGTAAAATTATTTGCTTTTCTTCAAAGTATTTATCAAGCTGTTACTATTGCATTTAATTTTCTCAGATACTAAGATACTGTGTTGTAACCCTAATATCGCAATGATAGTTATTAGAATATCAAGGTACTATTGTTCACCCTTGTTTACCCAGAACTGGAAGAATCCTCCTAGGTAGTGAATGCTCCATTCAAATGTATTCATAAAAGAGATTACAATAATAAAAATGAATGGACAAATACATAAAACAAAGCTAATTGAAAGAATACACCATTCTAATATCATTAATTAAATCCTAGACATTGATAAAGGGTAAATTATAGTTATACCCCAAAACAATATTAAAACTAATACTGTCATTTGTTTGTTACAATAGGTGACATGCCTTGTATGCTTTCCCTACAAACCATTTCTCCTAATTCTCCCTGAAAATCTACCATTTGAGGATCATCCCTTTTTCTTGGCATAACACTTTCGTATGGCTTTCTGTTTATATGCAACTTCTTCTGAATGATACTATGTGTTCCCCACCTATTAAAGCATGCATTACTATGTGATTCATCCATTCATTAAATTATTTAGCATTTATGAAGTGTTTAATATCAACAAGACATGATATTGGATAACTTAACTACAAAAGTTAAAAAATAAAAAAAACACATATGATTCTTCACTTCAATTAGCTCACAGTATACTAAACGATGCTTTTTTACATAAGAGACGGAAACTGAAATTATAGAAGATTTGAAAGCAAGCAAGAAAGCAAAAAAAAAGAATGAATAAAAAGGGGCTGTAAGAAAAAGTATATAGCACTGATAATGAGGGAAAAGCATAAGAAAGAGGACGTTTACATATGAAGTCATCTTCATAAACTCAGGTAACTAAAATTAGATTCTTTAATAAGACACAGTGATTTTTTAATAAACAAAACTTATTTTTGCTAAAATATTAATTTATCCACATCTACTACACCACATGCTCTGCTAGATGCTTTACTAATGAAGAAATTGAAGACTCAGAGCCACTGGTGAATTTGTCCCAGTCCACATACTTCCTAAGTGGCTAGTCAGTCTGGCTCCAAAAATTGTGCCGTTTTCCTTACCCTAGGTTGTCACTCTATAGCGAGTGTTGATTTAATGATTAAAGAATTATTGGTTTCAATCCGTATAGTATTAGTAAACCTCATCTTTTAGAGGTTCAGAAAGGTGATTTGGAAATATTGCTGGTAAAACATTTATCCTTACCTCAGAGTGGTGCTTGTCTTTTGCAGATCAGAAATACCAGAAGGATGTAGTGTTCAGCTCTGCGGTATATTTTTTAAAACCCACTATGGAGCTACGTTTCACATTCACACTAACTATTCCCTCACCTCTCTCACTTATGCCTAGTTCTATAGCTTATAAGACCTTTCAGTTGTTTGTTCAGAATGGACATACACACTATGCACTACACAGTGTTTAAAGCTTAAAAATAGTATTTCAATGTCCACTTCTAGTTTCAAATGATAATATACAGTAAACGATACTTACATATATTTTTTATTTCATGATTTAGTTTTAAGAATACAGACCACATAGATAGTGGGGACTGTTTTAGAAGAGATGCATGAGATTGCTTTTTGTATTTCTATTTGAAAAGGCTCCTGAAGAAAGAAAATCACATTTTGAGTCTAATGTTAGATTACTTTCCCCTGAACTAAAAGGCTTTGTCCTTAGTTCTTAAAACCCAATTACTAAGCACATTGCCAACCTCAAGTAAATTCTCAATACATGTGTGTTGACTAGACAAACAAATGAATTAATTATTAAGTGAATAGATATGAGAATTGATGTAGGATCCCTTTGCAAAATCTTCAATTTTTCAAAGTGAGAAAAAAGTAAACACTTCTTAACAGGATGAAAGTCAAGAGATATGTTCTAACTCATTTAACTCCCTGGAAGGAACACAGATTTTTTTTTTCCCCCATAGGGAGGAAAAAAGGGGAAGATGAAATTGAAGAGATAATTTGTCACTGCTGACTTGTCGCGTCAGCAGTTCCGGAGCAACCGCCAACGATTCAGTATTAGCAAAACGGGTTGAGAGATAATACAGTAACACCGTTGCGTCTTCACACAGAAAGCAGAAGACTGGCTTTTTTTTTTTTTTTTTTTTTTAATCAATACTGCTATTTGCAGTGCAGTTACAGGTAGAGTGTGGCGAAAGAGGAGAGGGAAAGAGAGAGAGAGAAGAAGAGAGAGAGAGGAAGAGAATTCTATTGTTATACAAATG
The DNA here is from genome assembly GCF_964194185.1 of Rhinolophus hipposideros. Classification (NCBI taxonomy): domain Eukaryota; kingdom Metazoa; phylum Chordata; class Mammalia; order Chiroptera; family Rhinolophidae; genus Rhinolophus; species Rhinolophus hipposideros. The sequence goes on along the minus strand of NC_138050.1, from coordinate 76,507,032 downwards.
TGAGAACTAGATACTTGGCTAAATATTATTTCTTATATTTACTTCTCTAAGTAAAATTTTAAAAGTTAAATTATTATAAAAGTTTGGAAAATAAAGGCAGCTGTAATTCTCATGAGTAAATGGTGAAGTCTGAAAGCCTTTGCAAAATATTTTTCCTTTTTCCTCCATCTAATTTTTAACTTTCTCTTTTTCTCTTTCTTACTTTCTCTTTTTCTCTATTTCTTGCTTTCTCTTTTTCTATATTCTCTCTTTCTCTCTCTCTCTCTCTCTCTCTCTCTCTCTCTGTCTCTCTCTCTCTCTCTCTCTCTCTCTGTCTCTCCATCTCTCGCCTTTCCTTTAAAAATGTTTCTTTTTAATCAGCAATGCAATTCTTCCCAAGGTCATGGCTCGCAGCATCTGGTGTTCTTGATGAAAGTGGATCAGTAAAAAAATATCTGTATGGAGAGGAAGAGCAGGAATTCCCTGAGCCCTGTGAAGCAGAGGACGCTTCTTCCATCTGGTTGTGAGTGAGATCCCCAGGGAGAAGTGGACAGAAAAAAGACCCGTGGTGCAAATTCCTCAGTGCTCTTAAGACCTGTCACTTCAGGGCCAAGCTTTCTCACACCTGGAAAACGGATTTTCCGTTTATAATTAGATAACCAAGAAACTTTGTCATGTATTATTTTCAGACGTAGAAATTGGGTGGAAGTTTTACTAGCTGGAACGGAAAATAAATGGACTCGAAGGTGTGCTGTTGCTCCTTAATTTGCCGAAGAATTTAAATAACTGGTCACTATTGAAATGAGGTTTATTTCAGATGTGTCAAAGGGCATTGCTCCTAAGTCTCAAACTTGTTTAACATTTAAAAACATTTAATATCACATCACAGATATTCAAACTACATTTCACTTTGAATGTTGATGATTAATAAGGCACTTTAAAGAAGTTCTGTTTTCTGTTTCTAAAGAGAGATACGTGGAATAGGTATTTCTTTAGATATTGATCCAGGAAGTCCTTGATGGGCTGTGTTCACCAAACACAATGAAAAGAGCCGTTTAAAGAGGCACTAGAAGTTGAATTAGCAAACATAAGTAGATAAAAGTGAGATAAAATCCTCAGATTTTTTTTTTTAAATAAGCACTATATCAAATTGGGTGGCTTATTTTTAAAACTATATTTTAAAATATTATGTGTGTGGGGCCCCAACATGTATACTATACCCATCATGTATTTGTGTGTGTGTGTGTGTGTGTGTGTGTGTGTTCTCATCCCTGAGAATCAGAGGCTTAAGATTATCACAAGTTAATACATATGTGTGCATGTTTTGTGTATCTGCATTTGCCTGAGAAATTAGGTCAAACTAAGATTTCTAACTAACCAGGTATAAAATAGCATTTACTAGTTGAACATCTGTCATTTGTATATCCTTCAATTTCAGGGCATTCCCATGACATTAGGGAAGACAATAGAAGATAAAAGGAGACTTTTCATAGAACCAAGCTGGATATTGCTACTACTACTTAGAAACAAGTGGTGACTCCTTTCAGTCCAGGACAGTAAAACCACCACAGAGGAAAGGCATTGTTGCTATTGTGGAGAAGGGTAAGTATTGGGCAGCTCGTCTACACGGTCAACAGGGAGAGAGTCTGAGTGCAAACACACAACGTAGCGGCTATAACAATTATCGGCGTAAACTGGAAATGAAACTAGTGATGATAACTAAAAGAACAGTCGATGAGAAGTACCACTTCTGGTTGAAGGAAAAGAGGGAGCATAGAATCATTTACACAGAGGCTTCCAAGAGCAGAAGTCTTTGGGGTGACCTGTCTCAGATCCTGGCAGAACAAAATATAGAGAATATAGAGATAACATTTACCACATTAAAAGTTTGTGATAGATTTTCTTTCCTTCCCTTTTTTCATGTTCTACACACACACATAGTTTCCTGCATCTTTTCAAACTGATTATGTTTATCATGAGGGAGGCAAACGGATTACACTTATGAGCCCAGTTAAGATTTCTGTATAGCCCTCAGTTACTGTAGTTTTGCTTAAGACTGCTTTTTGTGGGCCAGGAAGTGTTTATAAGTACTCTAACTAGAAGAAAATGGTAATTTTATATCTCTAAGTTAACAAAAATACCCACCAGTAAATAATTTTCTACATATTTGCATGTGAAGCTCAATCTGAAGCCATCTTATTAGGTTCTTTTCCTAAGTGAGAGCATACTCCTGTCCATAGATGAGGGTATTCTGATACTTAAAACAGAATCTGCTTTTCTGGACACTTATATGGCTGGTTAAACCAAAACCAAAACCAAACCAAACCGAACCAAAGTTGGAAAATAAAACCTCCAAAGTACATAGAGGTACATTTCTTATAGGCATTTTCTTAGTAAGAATCAAAAGAAATCATTTGTATAATATTCTTTATTGTAGTTTATGTCTGAACAATGTGGGGGTTATAGCAATGCGCACCCACGCAATCAAAAATCTGCATATGCGAATACTGCTCTGCGGATTGAAAACACTACATTGATTTTATGAATTTTGGATTTACAGCTTCTTTCCAGTATTTCTTTTGCATTTCTTTATACACAAAGAAAGCCATGATATTGAACCTCTCTCTTTTATTCTCAAATTTCTTTTAGTTTTTCAGCAGATTTGAGTATTTCGAACAAAATTCCATTTAAATTATAAAACACCACCTCTTTATATGATTTTCAGGTAATATAGAAAAGAAAGGGTAATTAAAATGTTTTATACTATTGGTAAATTAATTTAAGAAATTTTTAGTATTGCCAAATCTTTAGTGATAAACTGTTTTTCAGGTCAATTATGAAAATTTTATAAAATAGTAAGTGAATTTAGAACAAATTAATATTTAGAAAGATTATGTTAGTGTGTTGATAATGTTCAAATATGCCTGAGCTCTTGTGGCTGGAAAACAGCAAAGAAATCCCCCTACCCTTCACCCTTTTGTGTTCCCAAATGTCTAACCCCAAAGGACCACCATGTCTTCTTCACATAGTCTGAGATAGAACTCACTTCAGTCTTCTTCAATGACTCAGACAAGACCCCTTCCCATCCTTGCTCATGGTTCTCTTGTTTTATACAACCCAACTTCTTTTTTGAAGCATTCCTCATTAATGGAAAAAAAAAATCTTGCAATAATGCAAATAAAATCATCTCCTTAATTGTCTGGCACATTTTGTCTTTCACAGTGTTGAATTTATATTGCTGTATGCAACAGTCTGTTAAGAAGTCAAAATACCATTTAAGGTTCTGCTTTTCTCAAACAGCATTTTGGACATGGAACATAATTTTTAACAGCAGTGGATATTTAATATTTTTAAAAGAAGGAAATATACATGCATATTACATAAAGGAAAGAGGAGAATTGGCAGTTATTCAGTTTGACTGGCATAGACTTCATTCAGACAATGATATATGTGGTCAAGGCTTAATGCTACTCAACAATGAGTTATGTGACTCACCAGCTTTATGACTTAGTAGTGCCATAACCTTGAGGAAATTACTTTGCCCTACTAAGCCTTTGTTTCCATACATTCCTTATATCCTACCTCATGAGATTATTGTAGAGATTCAAAAAAAGTAATATAAGAATGACTTAAGTCCTGTGGTAGGATTGGCTGTCGTTATAAGATCTGTCATTCTATTAAAGCTCTCAAATCCATTGTTTCAGGCTTCATCCAAAGAGATTTAGATATGGAGGTACCAGAAAGGCTTCATTATAGTACCACTGCTCTAAATCCTTATCACAACCCTGAGGACATCGAGTGTAGAACAACCTAGTTTATGTCATTTATTTGATGAAGAATTACGATCTAAATTCTGTAGAAGAATTTATGACCTAAATAGAATATCTTCCAAGTAAATATTTGATAAAGGCAGAGTGCTTTTTGCTTTTGTTTTATAATCATTTTTCTCCTTTGGTAAGAGATGTATAATAGCATCATTAACAAACAACTATCCGCTTTTAGGTGGATGTAAGCAGTATCAAATATATAGTTCAGCAAATAAATAAAGGATCACACAGATTAAATCTTATCAACAATTTTAAATGCCCATAGAGGTAAGCAAGTTGGCCTTATCTGTCTTATAGTTTATGGTGCTCCCTGGACTGGCGATAGCCTCCTTTTGCCTTTTATGCATTCATTATTAAGAATGAAAATTACAATTCTGTTGTAAGATGGGGGCCACTGCCTCCCAAGAAAATAAACCATAGGACCCAAACAGGGTTCATTGTTTTAATGAATGCTAGCAAAGTAGTATGGACAGGAAATTCAATTTGAATAAATATGTGCTAAAAATATTTCTAGCCAAATAAAAAGTTTACTAGAAACTATCATATATTTCAGTTGAGAGTGAGTGACTACACCACACTATGTTGCCAATTGTGTCATTTATAGCATGAATTATTGTCCTTGAATTCAGAAGTGAATGGAGGCCAACTGGATACACAATTGCTACTGCTTTAAAAATATCTTATTCAATAAAACATTGTGAATAATAGTTAAATAAATCATTCAGTTTGGAAATGAAGTTTCAATGCATTTATAAAACTTAACTATGCATGAACATTTGCAAATTGTTTCTACTCATATTAAGCTATACACTCCATAGCTAACTGTTGAGTTGACCTTCCCATCACCATCGTACTCCTTTTCCTGGATAATCTATCCTTTAAGATGTGTCTGGAAAGAGAGGCATACTCCTTTGCTAGCCCTGGATATGAGCAGACTTAATGAAATAAGCTCAATCTGAAGCCATCTTATTAGGTTCTTTTCCTAAGTGAGAGCATACTCCTGTCCATAGATGTGGGATTCCTAAAATAAAAGATGTGGATTCCTAAAATAAGACTCATCATGGAGGCTCTCATTAGTTTTCATAATTTTGAATCTGAGACTATCAGCAAGAGAAAAAAAAAATTATATAATGTTAAATATATGTACACGGGAAACTATTTTTATATTCTGGTGTTCCCTGCCTTTGTTTAAGTTATATGTAACCTCTGAGTTATATTACAATAACACAATAGCTTACACTGTAAATTCAGCATTGTGCTAAGTGCTCTTAGAGATTTTATTTCACATAATATACTCACTATCATTTTACCCTTCAAAAATCTGCTCCAAGTTGTTCCTTAGGAAAACATTTATAAAAATATGTGTAGAAAAGATAATGCAAGTTGTAATATTTCATATGGTTATTATATCTTACTTAATAGTCTCAGTCTATTTTCCTATTACTTTAGTTTTTCCTGTTTGCCAAGTTATCAGCAAACAATATTCAGACAGAAAACAGTTTGTGAAAATATATCAACCTAATGATGAAACATCTAAAACATATTATCTTATATATTTATTATATTTATCTTGTTGACATTTTTGGAAAATAAGTTCTCTGAAGGTGAGACCATTATTTCACTTTATTTTCTCAATAGTGTCTAAAATACCATGCTGATCACAGAAAAAATTGCCTGATAATAATATGAAACAAAAGTAATTAAAGAACATTTTAATGTATAATTCTAAAACTGATGAAAAAAGCACTAAGTCTTATATATAATCTTATCAAATAACAAAATATATGGAAATATGATAGCTTATAGATTTCCTTTAGGTACAAGGCAAAATTTTATATATTTATCTTAAATAGATAATATATAATTCAACATGAATTAGTAGATTCCATAGCTAATTAAAATGCTTTACGGATGATACTAATTTACAGTCATGATTGGATTCACACATTCACTTATGAAATTGAAAGATATCTTACTCATTTAGTAGTTTATTTATCAAACATTTATTAAGATGTCAGTAAATGTCAGCAGTATAGTAATATACTACTATATTAAATGTAACATAATACATTTAATATAGTATAGTATAGTAATATACTACATTTAAAAATATAGTAACTTTTAAATGTTACTATATTACCTAGATAGATAACTCTAAAAGTGCTAAAGAAAGCAGTAAGAAAAGCTTTATAAGAATGTTTAACAAGAAGGCAGAAAGAGAGCAATGAAAGCAGTGATGGAAGAATGACAAAGGAAAGAGAACTTCATATCTGCTAATAAAATACCTTTAATTCATTTTTTATGGTTTCTATAAATTATATTCATTATATCAGTAGTATAGAATAGATTTTTACATAATGGTATTTCACATAATGGTAAAGAAAATAATAAATGTTTTAAATAATTTATATTTGAAGAATTATTATCCGCAACTTTGGCTTTAATTTGAATTATTCCAAGAACTGTAGTGGAAGGCAATTTACTTTTTGTATTTGAAGGTACATTTCTTGATTGGAATAGGAGGAGCTTCTACTACAAATTTCTATAGCTATTTTCTAGGCTGTAAATCGCTAGGTCTTTGACTGCTACTGACTGAGCGACCACTAGAGGGCACTCAAAACATGTGCTCTGGTGATCAGCTTTAGGCTTTATGTCCTCAAAACGGTTGGGTTTACTATCAAGTCATAACTACAGGAAAACTAGAAAAGTATTACTTACTAACTAAAACTGATTAGAAATTTGACTTACTATCAAAGCAGTAAAATTTACTTGAAAGAAATAAAACAGGTAAAACCTTTTGTGGTATACCTAAGAATAAATTCCGTATTTTTAAGAAGTTTGATTTGGAGACTATACACAAACAGGGATCTCTGGGTAAATTTTCTCAACAGTGATATCAATAGTGGCATGGTAAGATCACGTGACGGACTGGTCACCAGATTTAGATGCATAATAATAATAGCTGTCATTTATGAGTGCTATAATGCATCCTACATTATCCTGTACAATTGCTATATATTAGTTCATTTCATTTATACACATACATGCACACACACACACACACACACACAAGTATTACACTGACTCAATAATATTGTCATGAGGGATTCCTTAGAACAAGAAGAAATCTAAGGCCTTGACAGTGATCAGGAGTTAGATACAATGTCTCTCATTGTGTTTTTATGGAAAGTCGTTTCCACAATTTCATGTGAGCTATGCTAGAACACTACCATTTTAATAGAAAATTTGATTCTATCTGAATGGCATTTTTATTTTAGATAATCTGTAATTGAATGGTAACATATGCATGCACTATAGTTAGTTTTGTCTGCCCTTTGATTCTCTTCATCTAATTTTAGCAGCTGAGATATAAAACTTTGGATTTTTAAAACTCAAGATTCCCAAACTAATCAGGGTAATACTAGAACCCAATAGGAAATGTTCATTTTAATTTCCAAAGCATAAGCATAAGTTTTAATTCAAATAAGACTTTATATATTAATTAGATATAATCTCATGCAACATTTATGATAAACATGGCTACTTATTATATTGCCCATAAACAAATGTTAACAGTGCTACTTCTCATTGTCTCTATGGTTGTTGTGAGGCCTCAGGAAAAAGCTATCAGATAGCAACTGTTATTATTCATGAGAAAACTAAGACCCAGAGAGTTTGTCATTTATGTTTCTTATAAGCATTGCTATAGAATACATGTTTATGTCCCCCCCCTCCAAATTCTGATGTTAAAACCTAACCCCCAGTGTGACAGTATTAGGAGATGAGGCCTTTGGGGGATGATTAAGTCATGAGAGTGGAGCCCCCATGATGGGATTAGTGTGCTTACAAAACCAGAGGGTCATTTTCTCTCTCTGTGTCTCTTTCTCTCTCTCTCTCTCCCTCCTTCCCTCCTTGTGAGGATATAGTGTGAAGATGGTTATCTGCAAACAAGGAAGAAGGCTTTCATCAGAACACAATCATGCTTGCACCCTGATCTCAGACTTCCAAGTTCCAGAACTGTGAGAAATAAATTTCTGCTGTTTAAGTCACCCAGTCTATAGTATTTTTGTTATAGCATCATGAGCAGACTAAGTATAAAGTGTTCAAATACTTATTAAATGTTATCTTGTCCTTATGTTTCATCACATATTTTTTCTTTGGTTTAGAGGTTCAGAATGGCATCATTATTTATTAAACACCTCTTGTCATTTTGCTGTGTATGGATAAAAACACCTTGTTTGTTCATACCTTCCCCATGGTTAATGATATATTTAAACCATTTCTCCCCCATGGTGGCTACTGTTCAGGAAACCTCTAAAACATACAAGTAACAAACCAGAGAGTTCTTTTAGGACAGTAGGAAGGCTCTGTTAAAAAAAGACAGAAAAAAATTAAAGAGAGAATTATATCACTAGGGTGACATTATGACTTCTAGTCTCACTTTTTAGAGTCCTGAATCAGAGGGTTGTTACACAGGAGAACATTTCTGCTAGTTCAAAGTGTGAAATTGAATATCATCGAGTGAAAGTTACAGCACTGTTAAAACTGTATGAATATGTGCTTCCCATTTTGGGTAAACTCTCTTCATCTCAGAGTTCCAACATATAGCCTAGAAAATCACAGGACTGTATTCTGTATTTCTGCTGCCTACATAAATTCAACAGAATTATGGTGGAAATATAATTTGAAACACCCCCTTCAGCTAAACCTTGAGTTTTATGGATACTCTAATGCGTGACACAGCAAAAATTATCCTAGAAAAAAATGAACATAGTAAAGAGGGTACTTTTAAGAGAAGGAGTATACTTTGACCAGAGTGGTAAGTGGTGAGCCTAGTCCTTCTCAAGGAGAGAGAGAGAGAAAGAGAGAGAGAGAGAGAGAGAGAGAGAGAGAGAGAGAGAGAGAGAGAGAGAGAGAGAAATTCCTAACTGATAAAAAAGAAAATAAATCCAAAATAGCACCTGAGAGAAATATTGTCTCGGCACAAGAACATGAAATAATTGCAAAGGCTCTATGAGGGGTGTAAGTATGGGGTACTCAGCATAGGAAGACTCTGTGGATGGAGTTCAATGAATAAGAGGGAAAATTGAAAGTGACAAGGACATAGAGGTAGATGGGGGCCAAATCCTGTAGGAACTTGCAAGTCATGCTAAGGATTTTAATTTAATTGCTATGGAAGCTATTGGAAAGAAATGACATGATTTGATTTCAATTTTGGGACACTATTCTGTCTGCTAATGGACTATGTGGAGGTAACAGTAGAAATAAAGAGATCAGTGAGGCTGCTAACATTCAATCCAGAGAAAGGCTGGAAGAGGTTCTTAGAGAAAAGCTACTGGATTTTACATACATTTTGCAGTTGATGAACTAGAAGGTGAGTATTAGACCATAAAAGGAGTCCAAGATGCATTCTAAAGTCCTCAGAGCTACTCAGTTGATAGTGATGTCATTTGTTTATCTAGGTAAGAATGATAGAACATTTACTATGCAAAGAAAGGACTATACTTTATACAGCCACTAGAGTATAACGGTCTTGAATTTAAAGCTTCCTGGTAAATATTTATTGATATTCCTTAGTAATAATTCCAAGATTTATATACAACACAGATATAGATATGTCTGTTATGCAGACCATAACAAATTAGCAAATTTATGTATTAAAAATATAGAAACCCTTTCTAAAGACATATCAGAATTCAAAACTAACCAAAAATGGAAATGCAATCCTATTTAGAAACTCTAAATGAACTTTAACGATTGTATAAGATAGAAAATGGTTTCCTGATGACAGAAAAATAGAGATGTGATCGTTCTTAGTTTTCAAAAACAGAGAAAGTTGGCTTACTTAATGAAAATGGCAATGATATTCAACAGATTCTTTCAATTTACAGAAAATAAAAAAATGCAAGTTAGAACATTAGGAGTAAAATGATCTGAGGCACGTAGAAGTAGAAAAGGAGTATGACAAGCACAACAGTAGGAATAATTCAAGAGTTTTAGTGTTGTGTAATTCTAAGGAACATATGACAGGTTTTTTGTGTGTGTGTGTGATGGTGCAGTATAAAAACTGAGTTAGAAAAAAAACTCCCTTTAATTAACTTTTATTGCAATGACAAATCTTACCTTTATGCAAATTCTTGTCCTGGGAAAACAAACAAACAAAAAACTGTCATTGGGAGTCAGTATGGAACGTTGACTGAATAGATCAAAGAAAGGGAACACATCTGGAAATAATAAATAAATATTAAAAGTGCTAAAGAAGAGATTATTGATGTATTAAATAAGATGTGTATGGAAAACTGGAAATAGTCACGAGTGGCATACAATTGTAAACATCCACCTTCCAAAGAAAGGACAGCTGAGTGTTTGATCAAATTACCAGATATATTTCTCATATATACTTTGATCACCCAACCAAAGAGAGAGAGAGAGAGAGAGAGAGAGAGAGAGAGAGAGAGAGAGAGAGAGAGAGAATAAAGAAAAGGATAGAATAGGCAGCAACGTGTTGAACTGAATTGAATTGAGCCTCTGAATGAAACTGCATTGAATAAAATTGAATTGAGGGATCTGTAATGATTGTGAAGAGCTGGCTGTGTTGGAGAGAGTGGCTGAGTGATGAGCCAGGAGCTTTCTAGGGAAGCCAATTGTGTGAGATTGCTGCAGAGTGAGTGGAGAAATAAAATGAGGGTTTGCTTCTACCAGGAATGGGTAGTAAGACAGTAAAGTATAATCATTAAAAAGCAGGATACAAAGCTACTCAGAGAGAAGAAAATACAAGTTGATACAAATAGATACCAGAAAGAAAAGCAATGAGGACAAAAAGAGACAGAGGAATGAAAAATACTGGAATAGAAGCCTATTGAAAGGTATATATTCAACATTACTTGAATACTTTACTATTTTCTAATTTGTGAACATAACCAAATTTAAATCCAAAAGGCTCTCATTTCTTCTTCTCTAATTGTTGAATCTGATGTACAAATCCCCAGGTCATATGAGCCATTAAAAAAATAAATTGTCTATTGCTGGCTCTTAAGCAATGTCAGAGCATCTTTGAATGGTTGCATTGAGACTGATGATGTCCTATGTTAGTTGTCATAGCAGCACATTTGTTATCTTCCCAAAAGCAGATGAGTGAAAACTGTGGAAAGTGGCATTTAGCTGTTTCATAGGTGTCAACCAGCAGTAAAGTGAAGATCGTCCTAGAGGTTCATTATGAGTAAGAATATTGCTAAATGGAGTCTCATTCTAAAGCCAGCCAACCGTGTAACTATCCTGTTATCAGACCTTCTACCGACACCACTGGCTTTCCTGAATCTCCAGCTTGTAGTAGGCAGAGGGTGGGACTGCTCAATCTCCATAATCACGTCAACAAATACCTTACAATATTATAAATCTATTATTTCCCTGAAACACCTAGCTAATACTATGGAAGTACCATGTAAAACTATTAATGTTCAAAGGGATCATATTATGCCTCAGTACTCAAGAAAAATAACTACCAGTTTTCCTATTTTCCATAGTACTTATATACTTGGTGTAGTATTGTCTATCATTTCCAAAGAACCCTTGTTTTATCTGGAACAACAATAACATCAGAAATTTATTGTATGACTTCATGGGTAGCCCACCTCTTTGATCGTGATACTAAGTTGTTTCTGTGTGCTTCTCGTCTGCCACCGGTGAACAAACTGTGGACAAAATAAAACTGAATAAAGGAAAGGGTGAAAATAAGTATTACTTAATAGAGCTCACTTTGGTTTTACTGCATAGCCCTCCTGTACGACAATTGTTTATCATTTCCTCTGCCTGCTGTTTTCTCTGTCTTCTTAAAGGTAATCTGCCTCTATCAACAGTTCTATCAGGCAAACTTGGGAATCAAGTTATCCTGCTTAGCCACAGTTGCTTGGATCCAAGGTCGACCCTTGTGAGATACTGAGTCAATTGGATGGTCTTTTCTGAGAATTTGCCATATGGGATTGCTACGAGTTTGGGTCCTTGAACTAGAAGGTCACACAGATTCTTGGCTGTCTTGTATTTTTAGAACTGCTGCTGCAAATTCCAGTGCCATCACCATGCCTGATTCTTTATATGTTACTCCACCCATGCACCTTACTGGAAGCTTCCACTGTCTTCTTTTTGTCCCTGGTGTTTTGCAATTTCAGTATGGCACACTTTGGTTTTGGTCTTTATTTCATTCATGTTTGGTAACTTGATGAGTTCTTTGAATTGGCAAACATTTGCCCTTGTATTCTGAAGGTCTTTCTCATATTATGTCTTTCAAACTTCTTTCAGCTCCATTTCCTGTTTTTTCCTGGATCGAACATTCAACTTACCTATATTTTTGTGTTCTCATTCCCCCCTCCCCCCACCCTCTCTCTCTCTCTCTCTCTCTCTCTCTCTCTCTCTCTCTCTCTCTCTCTATATATATATATATATATATATATATATATCTATCTGTCTCTATATAGATATATATGTATATATAAGTATGTGTGTGTGTGTGTGTGTGTGTGTGTGTGTGTGTGTGTGTGAGTGTATATATAATACCCCTCCCACCAGGAGATTTTCTTAGCTTTGTATTCTTCTATCATATCATGTATGTCCACCAATTCTCTACTGAAGGCATCTCTTGTAGAACACGGAATTAATTCAGAACCATAGGAACAAACAATTCTAGGAAATGAAATTTTAGCTAGGGGAAGGGGGAGGTGGGGTTGGTAGGGTCAGGGAAGTTACACAAAATAAATGAAAATAGGCACTGCATACTAGTATATAGTATCAAGCCCATTTTGATTCCTGGTCATTCAGGAGCTATCAAATATTGAAGTAACATTTTTTTATTACTCCATTTGCTTCTTTCTCTCATTCTGTATTTCACATCCTCATCCTGGAATAAAGGAAGGAAGGAAAGATGGAAGGAAGGAAGGAAGGAAGGAAAGAAGGAAGGAAGGAAGGAAGGAAGGAAAGAAGGAAGGAAGGAAGGAAGGAAGGAAGGAAGGAAGGAAGGAAAGAAGGTAGGAAAGAAGGAATGAAGGTTAATGGGTCTTATATGCCAGGATTTTATTTTGAAATTTTATTGTGATTATTTCCTAATTCTGAGAAAAGTTATGTCTAATCATCACTTCTATCTTCAATCACGCTACTCATTAGTCCCAATATCATTCTTAGCTGGTGACTGTACAGACCATTTAACAAAGAAACTAAAGGTCATCAGGCAAGACTTTCTCAACTTTCATGTCATCTCACATAGCCAAAGTTATTTTCATCCCCTCTTATGTGTCACTTCTCTCCTGATCACAGGAAGTGTTTCAAAATGATTCCTTCTTCCTTGTGCTACTGTTTCTTGCCAGTTTGATTACTGGGAGATTTTCCAGGCTACTTCTTTGTCCTTTTGACACATACCCTATCCCTCAAAATCCCTTTTTAAAATCTTCTTTACTTTCTGGAACTACAAGATACTCAAGGTTCATATTTTATTTTTCCTGTCCAAGTCCAAGAAAGAGTAATTTCTTTAGGGATCCCTGGCTCCTTTTATTGAATAACTGGCACTTGGAAACTAAGATCTGGGCCCTATGTATGTTCATACAGTTTTATTTTATCTTATCTTATTTTAAAATAAATATTTATATTTAAGCTTCCAAATATTTATTGTGAAAAGTAAGTAAAATAGACAACGTTATAGAAGATAACAAAAATCATGCTACACCCCACCATCCTGTGATAAGCACTATTATTTTCTTCATGGACTTTCCTTCTTCTACACATAATTTTTTGTAATTGGATATGATTATGATTTGAGGTATGCCTTTACTTTATTGCTTAAATAGTTCTTAATTTTATTATAATTCATTATCAAACATTCAACTGAGGATTAGTACCTATACAATGATTCACTGTATTCCTGAACTTTTATATAATAGATGTACTGACATCAATTCATGTACATGCAATGACCAAAATAAAAGGAGAATAACAGAAGACTATGTTCTTTATTTGGATGAAAAGAAAATTTACATATAATTATATAGTCATATAGATTATAAAATCATATAGACTCTTATCTAAGGAAAGATATTTGAAACAGAAATATTTACTCTGTGATTTCTGGAACACAGTATTATTAGAAAGGTCTGATCAGAGCCAAGAGAGGAAAAGTAGAGGACTTTACAGTTAATTCTAGCTTTACATATTTATCTGTGCTTTGCAATTATTTATTTGTATTTTGTAATTAACTTTCATTGATTTTTTTGAAAGTTTACATAATATTTTCCTTTTCAATAATGAAGGAATACAAGGTGACTCAAGTTGCAAATAGAATACCGTGTTTCCCCGAAAATAAGACCTAGCTGGACAATCAGCTCTAATGCATCTTTTGGAGTAAAAATTAATATAAGACCTGGTCTTGTTTAACTATAAGACCAGGTATAATAATATAATATAATATAATATAATATAATATAATATAATATAATATAATATAATATATAATATAATGCCAGGTTTTATATTAATTTTTGCTCCAAAAGACGCATTAGAGCTGATGGTCCAGCTAGGTTTTATTTTTAGGGAAACACGGTAGTGGGTCTACCTATGTAGCCCAGATTTAATGTAGATATTTAGAATAATTTTTAAATTTTTTAAAACCAAGATTTTTGAAACCTTGTAGACCTAGTATTTCTCTACCCCTTCTGAATTTTGCACAACCATCCTTGGAACTCATCAAACCTGTGAGAGCTTACTGCTCGAGGTTACCCTTCAGTTCTTCCTTCTGCAACCTAAAAGTATTTGGAGAATGTGCTTAGACCACAGTCGGCACTTGTGTTGTCAATCTAACTATTACAGATTTAAGAGAGCACACCAAAGTGAGTAATCTAATTTCTTCAAAGTTCTAATTGTAACAGATTATAATTTAGGAAAACCAATGTGCTTTAGTAATCAGTAAATATTTTCAAGTTTATCTAGCCTTCAAAATATACCCAATTGCCTTGCTCTGTTACAACCCAGTTCAACCACCATCCCTACAAAAAAGAAGGTAAAACCTGAAAAAAGCATTCTGATTCTTTTTTCATTTCTACTGAATGAAAATCAAATCTTCATGGTTTTCCTAAATGTGTAAATACCTTTCATATTAGATTATTTACTATGCTTGTATTACTGTATCCTTGTGATATATAGCATGAGAATAAAAACAGTAATAACTCAAAATATTGAATGAAGCATCAATAAAATAAGTAACGTGCTGAGTGTTATTTTATTTATAAGTAAAATAATACAAGTAATGTGCTTGACATTAATAGGTGCTAAAGAATAATTGGGAATTATTATTTTTAGCTGGATCCTTCCATTCCTATCATTTCCTTTAGCCCAACCTCACTGCATTCCTGTTTGAAACAGTGGATTAATCTATCAGTGGTATGTTATTTACTGGGGAACATGAAAAATAGGAAAAAACATTCAAGACAAAAGTCTCCAAAATCTAAACAACGAATTTAGGCTGGATTATTCTTTATAGACACCTTAAGTGGTAGCAAACACAGTCTTATTGTTGTTGATTACCATGGCCCTCAGTGGACATCCGGCTCTTTTGTAGAATAGCTTTCCTCTGTGACACTTCCAGCACATTAGAATTAATTTTAGCTACAAATAAACTGAATATTGTTTAAAACAATATCCTGAGACTTTTGTGATCATTGAAATTAAAATAAGTTCAATATGGAAGCAAGCCCACAGATATTAAAGATAAAAATAATATTAGTTTTACATGGCACTACTTTATATTTGTACTGCATAATTCAGAACCAGAATGTTTTAACAGAAGGAAAGGGTGCCCTCTAGTGTTTTAATTAAAGATGAACAATTAGATAAAAAATTCACATCTCACTTTATATGTTTATTAGGTTCTCAACCCAAAATTATTTAAAACAGAGTGAAGATTAGAGAAAAATAAAACAAGCAGGCTATTAGTATAAAGTTATTAGAAAAATGTTCAGTGTTTCTGATTCATTTTTCTAGATATCAGCATAGAAAGGGGTTGGATGAAAGATTAGACTCAGTTATGCTGATCTAGTCTTTGTTACCTAATAAAACACAGCTCCTTTATTGGTAATGTTTATCTCAAGCTTGGAATTGCTACATATTTATAAATAATATGTATGCCAATGTAAAAAATTATATAGATGCAAATATTTTTATCACAAAAAATGTTGATTGCATATTACATATCCCTCTAATTCACTACTTCTACATTCTTCAGTGACAACTTTAACTTTATTGGATCAAAACTTAAAGTAAATTACTTTTTCAAAAGTCTATTTTAAACTATTTCACTAAATATAGTCAACATGTCTATGTCCCACTTTATTAGGAAGATTAATATACCATATTTTCAGTTTTTCCCCCTAATTTATATATGTTTCTCCAGAGTTAACACAAGGCGGATTTGCAGAGGGAAAATGCTGTGAAACTCCGTGATTTGTTTCACACCACTGGGACTGAGGTGCCCGTCTACATGAAAAAGTGAGTAGGAAAATGCAGATTACCTGCCAGGTGATTCTTTAGTCCTAAACAGTCCTCTGTTAGGGCTGAATTGAGTCCCTTCAAAGTTCATGTTTTGAAATCTTAATCCTGGGTACCTCAGAATGTCACTCTATTTGGAGATAAGGACTTTAAAGTAGTAATTAAGGTTAAATGAGGTCACTGGCGTGGACCCTAATCCAATATGACTGGTGTCTTTATAAGAAAGGGAGATTAGGACAAGACACGCACAGAGGGAAGGTCTTATGAAGACACAGGGAGAAGATGGACATCGACAAGATAAGGACGGAGGCCTCAGAGGGAATCAGCCCTGTGGACACTTTGATCTCAGACTTCCAGCCTCCAGAACTGAGAGATAATACATTTCTGTTACATACGCCATTTGATCTGCGGTACTCCGTTCTGGCAGACCCAGCAAACTAATACATCCCCGGATTCTGTTTTCCTCCACAGTATAGAAACTTGAAATTTGTGTTTTCAGAAAACAGTACTTTCAAATCAGTTTTGAGCTCCAGTAAAGGAAACTAACAAAATCGTGATAAATTGTATAAACGTGCAGCTAATGGATACTACATAAATTATTAGCAACCTTTTTTTTCTTCTTTTTTTTTAGCAACCCTTTTTATTAGCTAGTTCTCTAAGTATGCTTTTTGTCCTCTGTAATAGTGTCCTTACTATATCCCCCTTTTTCCTTTTTTACACCCAGGCCAGCACATCCTATCAACCCAGGCCCTTCCTATCAACACGACAGTGGGTCCATCGGGCTGGAACGGACAGATAGAACAGGCGGTCCTCTCCTTCAGTTATGATAATCCAGAGGTACACTCGGTCCTCACAGCAGACCTCAGTGTGCACATCTCACTTGGATTTACACATATCATAGTGCTGGGGGCAAAACTAAACCAAACCAGCCAAGCATATGTCCTCACACCAGTCATGTAACATTTAAAAGTAACGTTGTGATTAAGTTGACAATAATTTGGAGAATCCTTCACTCCATTTTGATTGTAAAACAGGGATGTCTCAGATAAATTGAAATGTCTAATCAACTTTCCCAAGTTAATATTTTAAAGCACATTCTGTTAGACTGTATAGAAAGTAAAATAGAAGGACATGATAAGTAAGCATTCATTTATGTGCCATCTTTTCACAAAAGAATGACTGAGTCCCTATTCTCTGCCTCATATTAGAATACAAAGATGGGTAAAGCATGATCATTTGATTAGTTTTAGAAAGAAGCAAAATGAGTAGTATGGATAAGGAAACTGTTTCATGTGAAAGGTGTTTTCTCTTTCTGTGTGTGTGTGTGTGTGTGTGTGTGTGTGTCTATTTCCTAGGGTTGGTATGACAACAATACAAGTTAACATGTGTAAAATACTTAAAAAAGTACATGACACAAATAAAGTGCTTACTAAACTGGGACAGTAACATAACCTGTATAAACCCCAGTTTCTATATCCATAAAATGAGACAAAAATTTGTCTACCTCATAGAGAGTTTTTTGTCAGGATTGAATGAGATAATGCATGTGAAGCAAGGAAATATATGTATATATTAATATATATATATTATATATTATATATGTTATACATACTAATATAACATATATGTAATATATATATTAAATGTAACATATACATTATGTTACGTTTAATATGTATATTAAATGTAACATATATTACATTTAATGTATACAATATGTTACATTTAATGCTAAACCAAATAAAAGCATGTTATATGAGCACTGGATCATTTGTACAAGCTATCTTAACAATAATGAATTATTCATTTTATTTTCTATGTAACTAATTGACGAACTCTGAACCCTCATAGATACCTTGAATATAAACATCACTGATTTCTCAAACTTTCTTATTTTCCTATGTGATGAGATCAGTATCTAATACTCCAGAAAAAAGGAAATCTTTGAAAAAGTGTCTAGGTAATAGCAAAATGCTATTTTTGATAGGACAATTTCTCTTTCTTGGGTTCATTAGTTTAAATGCTGAATTGATAGGTTTATTACCCTTTTATGAGGAAAACTATTATATTAAAACAAATGCACAAATATTTTACTCAATGGCATTCTTTAGTAAGACCTGTCAGGTATATTACTGGGAGACACTTATTATGATTCCTAGTAAATTGTATTTGTACCACAAAAATCTCAAAAAAACGTTTCAAATAACAACTGAAAAATTTATACTCGGTCATTGGGAGACAAACACTTCTAAAAATATTACATTGGTTATCACTATTAGAGATTTTTTTCTATTAGTTTATAAATGTGGAGATTGTGTTAAAAATGTCAGAAAATTAGAAACCAATACACATACTCCTAATTATGAAATTGCTTCTTTATTACAAATCTATCCAAATAATATAAAAATCCTCATAAAATCCGGATAGATTTATTTCACATTAGTATATATAAATAATTGAATAGATTGGTTACTTCAAACTTAGGCATCTTCTGACCACTGCTATACCCTAAATGTTGGTAAGTGAGCCTAAATAACATTTTTATTTGGCACATCTAGTGGTTATAAAACTGGGAATATTTTTCTTATTCATTCTGCTTTATATTCTTTAAGCAAACATTTAAGTTTAATATTTACTTCATTTTTCATCAATGTAGAATAGGTAATGGAACATCCAAGGAATTGCAGTTTTTCTTCTTCTTATAACAAATTATCATACTTTCCCTCAAGTTTATTATTTGTTTGTACTTTGAAAACATCACATTCCATGAATGGAAAACACACACACACACACACACACACACTCACACACACTCACACTATATATATATATATATATATATATATATATATATATATATATATATATATATATGTATATATATATATATATATATATTCTTTTTTCTCTTTTAACTTTTTACATCATTAACTGGGGTATATAGTTTTAGAAGGACAGGAAAAAAGTCACAGCAATTAAAGCTTCTGGCATGCAGATACAATTGTTGATACTCTAAGCCCTTTTTATTTCACATCTGCAAGTCTTCTCAGATAAGTTTTGTCTTCCAGCTCCCATTATAACACAAGGAATCAAAAAATGGCAGTCATCACTGCTTGAATCTATCAACACCGTGTCTAGAAAAGATGACTCTGGAAAATGATGACTTTGGCTCCTCAGAGTTTTATTAGTCTAATAAAAAATATTAATCTGCTTAATAACTCAAGCCATAAGTTGAAGCTTTAAAAAATGCAGTTTTTTTTAAATAAACCAATGACAACATTTTCAAAGCACCCAATAAGAGTTAACAGATTATATCTCATTTTCTGTTATACTTACCATTATAAATTTAACAGTCTATTAAAAATACTACATATGCTATCATTATTTCAAGTTAAAGAGAGGTAAGAATTAGGTTTGCCAATCCTATTTAAAATGGTATGTTTATCCATTACAATACAGTGTAAAAACAAGCTTATACAGTGCGTTAGATCAGGAGGTAGAAAATGATGGCACACGAACGAAATCTGGGCCTTATTATTAAAACCTTGACTAAATAATATTGAAACACTGTCAAGTTCATTCATTTCCAGATTATCTATGGCTGTTTTCACACTACAACTATAGAAATGAATAGCTACAACACAGGCTATGTGGCCTGCAAAGTCTAAAATACAGAGGGTTGTAAAAAAAAAAATGTATACACATTTTAAGAAAGGGAAACCGTATTAAAATTGTAATTCTCAATATATACCGATAACAAAAGATGACTACAAGTAACGTTTGCCTTCTGCAGTTACAAGAGGTACTCAAAGTGGTTACCATCAACGTCCAGACACCTCTGATTACGGCAAACTACTATTTGAGCAACATTGACCAAACTGTCCACTTGTACACATTTTTTTGGCACCCCCTGTATTTACCTGCTGGACCTTTACAGAAAAAAATTGCTGAGCTATACTGTAGAGTTCCAAAGGTAAGAGACCTCATAGAAAGCTTGAGTCCTGTTTCTGGGACACATATTCACAGACAATGTTTACTTTGAGGACAATCAGGATGATCTTTGAATTTATACAAAGGAGTTTCTTTCTTTGTCCCTTGGTCCTCACCTTGCAGCTAGATCTAGAAAATCATATCAAGAAAGTAAGATGCCAAATAACTAAGTAAAGCTCTATACAATATGAAAGTGAAATCAATAGAAATTTATTTAATAGATACTTTATTAGATAAAGACACACTTTATGGTAGGAGGTAGACCAGAATATCAGTGTCCATTCTAGTAAAGTGTTTGCATTTAAATGAATGGAGAGGGCTTTCCTTCCAACCCAAGGGGCAGTAATATAACTCAAATGTCAGGCAGAATAGGTTTGAAGAGCGAGGATGGATTTAGATGCAAAATCTATCAGTTATGGTGTGAACCCAGGTGAGTTACATAACTTCTCTAAATTTCAATTTTCTTATCTAATTGAAGAAAAATATTATCTACCTCACAGGGCAGTTTTGAGTATTAAAGCACAAATGTATACAAAGTATTTAGCATGGGCTCTAGAAAAGAGTAGAAACTCAATAAATCGTGAGTATCTCTACTCTGGGGGCTAATTATGTGGCCTTTGAAAGGGGAATAGGAATGTAAGTATTCACAATCATTAGTAGTGCTTGCTGCTATCACAATAGGCACTAAATGTTTTGTACATGCCAGGTACTTTGCAATGTGCTACAAATATATTAAATATGCACTTTTCCTAAGATACTCTGTTAACGGTTATTTATTTCTCTCTATTCCTCTGTGTTTAAATTTAGAGAGGAATGTGTTAGGCAAGGGCTAATCCTGATTATTTTGTCTTATAAATTTAGTAACATGAAATAAAATTCTCCCTAATACTCACTTTTCAAAATAACCCCCTAATTCCCATATATATATATATTCCCATATATATATATATATATATATATATATATTCCCATATATATATATATATATTCCCATATATATATATATATATATATATATATATATATATATATGGGAATTATGTGGAATAATGGGAATTATATATGTATATATATTTCTCCTCAGCTACTCACCACATAAAATCAATCCATTTGCTTACAGTGGGGGAAAGCATAATCCTGCAGATGTTTCATTTTTGTTTCCTTGCCTGTGGCAAGTGACTCCTTTCCTTCCAGAGCAGAAGTTCTTAAATGAAATTGTCAGCCGTGTCAATATGATCAAATCTTTTTTCTTTCACCTGATCTAATTATAATATTTATTTAAAATGTCCAAATTTGGAAGAGCAGAAGCAGATATTTTTGAATGGTTTAAATGGTAATTTAGACATACATTAAAATATATTGGGGGTAAAAAAATTCCCTCTTTAGGTGGGAAGCCACAACACTTTTTTTCCTTTTTATGATAAACTTAGTAACATTAATGAATATAAAAAGTGTATCATTTAAAGTGTTGTTGGGAACTACACTATGGATAAAGTGGACTTTATCTAGTAATTTCATTTTAGAGTTTTATTTTAACATACCAGCTACAATAAAATTAAAATATCGTAAGTCAAGGTTTAAATTAGAGTGTAAACTGCCAATAATATTTAACAAATCAAAGTACAAATAAGTGAACATTTTTTTCTTAACAAAAGTAATGTATGTCTAACAAAAATTTTAAAATGCTACTTAGTCACAATGATACAACATTGACTATTGCAATATATTGTTACAACATTATTTTAAAAGTAGGGAAATGGTAATCAATTTGTAAACAAATTTGTTATTTGCTATTTATTAGTAAGTATTTTTGAAATAAATATATTTTGTAGGAGAATTAA
Organism: Rhinolophus hipposideros; assembly: GCF_964194185.1. Classification (NCBI taxonomy): domain Eukaryota; kingdom Metazoa; phylum Chordata; class Mammalia; order Chiroptera; family Rhinolophidae; genus Rhinolophus; species Rhinolophus hipposideros. Next base: position 76,484,876 of record NC_138050.1, on the reverse strand, counting down.
ATTCATCAAATTATTGAAAACTATTACTCCTATTACTCATGCTGGGGAAAACCTAGTAAATATATCCATGAAACTATAACACAAAAGGACATAGTTTCTTTGAATGAATGATATCAAAATTCAAGTTGATATCTTCTCCACACAAGATTATTGACAACGTCTCTAGTTATTAGTAACTATAATCAGTATCCTGTATATCTCCCATACCAAACCTTTATTTAACTCATTCATGCTCATATCCATTTATGCATTATTTAAGAGGTCCTCATTCCCTAGATTATTACTTCATTTCTAAACAGCGTTGAGCACAATAGATGCATGAATGCCTTTCCTAAATTGACCTCTATACCATTAATTCTGTGATTTCCCCTGTCTTTCCCTCACATACATTTCTTCAGCTCTAAACAGGCTAACCTAATTCTTCTTTCCCAAGTAGTCCTAAAGATACATGCTCTGTGGTACACTCATGTACTTAGAATTCTCTTCCCCATCTGTTTTGTCTGCTGCTGATATTTCAAGACTCTGAGTTTCTCTCTTTCAGGAAGTTTTACCCACCATAATGTTTACTCCACCTACTCCATGAAAAGGACAAGTGAAGGGCTTCACACATTAGTTAGTATATTATAGTCTCCAGGTATAAATGCCCTCCCTCAACCTGATGCCCACCCTATACTCTATCTTCTGTGCCTTTAGGATTCTTTAGAGAACCATGCAATTGTATACTTCTCCACCATCATCAGCAGACTTTTCATTCCCAGAAGGAAGACTGTCTATTTTGTTTGTTCTTCAGTTTAGCACAAGAAGAAGTAAATGCAGTTAGAATAAACTAAGTGACAAAAAGTATAGAGGAAAAATGCTACATTAATAGATACTACAGAAAACCGATCTCTGACAACTTTGTTGAATTAAATGTCTGCCATAAAGTATCCCTTTTAAAAGTAAATAATGTGGCACATTTTGACAAATATGGGCAGTCATATCACCACCACGATCAAGATTTTGAATATTTTTATCATTTCAAATAGTTCCCTCATGTCCTTTTGTAGTCAATCTCTGCACCCTCTTTTGACTCCAGACAAATTCTAATTTGTTTTTTGTCACTGTAGTTTGGCCTTTTCCAGAATTTCATATCAAGGAGAATATACAGTCTATAGCCTTTTATGTTTGTCCTCTTTTACACAATATTTTTGAGATTCATCCATTTTGTCATTTGTTTTAGTAGTTATTTTTCCTTTCAATTGAAGACCATTTCCTCTTATGGATAATTCAAAGTTTATTTATCCATTCACCAGTTAACGGGCATTTAGGTTGTTTCCATTTGAGGCGATTATGAATAATGCTGCTATGAACAGAGTACCAGTGTTTGTGTGGAAATGTGATTTAATTTCACTTGAGTAGATGCACAGGAAGGAAGAGCTGGTTGTATTAAATGTATGTTTCACTTTTGAAAAACTATCAAATATTTTTCCCTCCAAAGTGGCTGTACTCTTACACTCCTAGTAACAATATATGAGAGTTCTGGTTCTTATACATCCATTCCAATACTTGTGAAATGTAGATCTCATGGTTTTAATGAGCATTTCCCTGAAGAATGCTGATGTTTCACATATTGTAGTGTGCTCACTAGTTATTCTTATATCTCCATTTGTGAAGTATACCTTTGCCACTTTAAAATTAGATTTTCTTACTATTAATTGGCAAAAGTCCTTTATACATTCTGGAATATGTTGTTTGTCAGATACATGTTTTACAAATATTTTCTCTCTTCCTGTGGCTTCCTTTTATTTTATTAATAGTGACTTTAGAAATACAAAAGATTTTAATTTTGATGAATTTCAAATTAGTTTTTTAATTATATGATTCTTTTTGCATCATAAGAAGTATTTGCCTAGCCCTATGACACAGATTTTCCCCGATCTTTTTCTAGGAATTTTATATCTGTAGCATTTCTGATTAAGGCTATAATCCATTTTAAAGTAATTTTTGTGATGCATGAGTTAAGAGTCTAGGTTCATTTATTTCCTTATGAACATCCAGTTGTTTCAGAACCATTTGTTGAAAAGGCTATCCTTTTCCCATTGAATTACCTTAGCATCTTTGTCAAAAATTAATTGAGCATAAAACATGGTTATATTTTTCCTTGAATTATGTTTCATTAATTTATATACTATGCCTTATGTCAACACCACACTATTTTGATTATTCTAGTTTTATAGTAAATCATGAAGGCCGGTAATATAGTTCACAAGATCTTTTCTTTGTTTTAAAAACTTTATAGGCTATTTTAGGTCCCATGTGGGGGGGGGGGATTTTTTTTGTTACCTAACACTACCTAAAAACAATTTCTAAATGTTCTCAATTGGAGATTTGCTAATGATAGTTCCAAATTTCATATGAAAACTGGGCTCCCAACAGCTTGTCACAAAAGTATCAAGTTCATGGATGCTGGTTAATTTATTTACCACATTCTAACCAGCATAAGAAGCTAACCAGTGGAAAGCTAATTCCATAACTTTAATTAGGTAACACATTGATTTCTAATTTTCTCTGAAAATGTGTCTTGAAGAAAATTTTGGTTTTGTCTCTGGGATGGGAAAAGAGAACTCTGGTTGATCGGGAACGTCTGCAGTGAATGCAGCTCAGGAGCCCTGACTGCACAGCTGCTGCGTAATTCAGCTGATTGCCCAACTTATTTAACTTCCCAAGAATCTCTATAGATATGCTGTTTACCAGACAAAAATGGGGAAAAAAATGCACTGACAAAAGTTTGACTTGTGATATTATATATCAAAATTTTTCTGTTAATCACTTTGGAGGTATTATAATAATATAAATGCCTTATTTGGAATAATGAGGTTACAAAGAATTAGACATATCTTGCCAAATTCAATACTTATGGTAATTATACTTAGAAATATCAATTTTTAAATGAAAACCATTTTTTGTACATCTGTGTTTAGTTGACAATGTTCTACTTTCCTGTGTTTTAATAAATGAAGAGTGTGTACTAAGATTTCTCCATAAACATGCACATGATTATGTTATGCAAAAGTGGCAGATAATTGTTGTAAAGTAAGGTTTACATTTTTTAATTAATAAGATTAATATGTTCTTTGTAGAACTAAAAAAAAATTACAAAAACATTAGGAAATTAACATAACCCCAAATTCCATATATATTGGTCATGTTGTATAAACTAAATCATTAAATATTTCTAAAATGCGATTTGAATGATTAGTCAATTTTCCATGGTAACTAAGTAATACAATTTATTTACCAAATTTTTGTACATTTAGAGAACTTTCAAAGCTTATTGAATGTTACAATCAATTATTCTTCACAAATGTTTCTTTGCAACTTTATTTTAGGGATTATCTTTTGACCTAGAAATCTTGATGTAAGGATTACTAGGTCAAAGGGCATAACTATTTTAAAGGCTTTTATACAGATTGCCTCATTACCTTCTAGAAAGATTTACCAATTTACTCTTCCCTCAAGCAATAAGTGCATCACCTGTTTTTCCAAGGTGGGTGGTCTCACTGCTTTTTAGACTTGGGAACTGAATGTGTATTTAACTTCCAGTTCCTGCATATCCAAGTGTGTACTGCTCCTGACTTAATATTAACACTAAATTTAGAGTTTAGAATTTTATTGAGTACACAAAAATTTGACAAACATTTACTTTTGCAAATATTTTTTTTTTTTTCTTTTTTGGTAATAGCCCAAAGTCAATAGTAGCTAAAACTGGTGAATGAGTTTGTTGACTAAAGTAATTTTGCTAAGTAACTTTGGAAAACACTTTTTTTTAAATGTGATTGATAAATGGAATTTAAAATCAGTTTCCAAAGAGGAATTGTATAGCTTCTAAGCTCTGCTTGGAAGGAGAGGTAATATATATATAATATCTATTTGCTAAGAGTGCTAGGCTTATTATTTTACCATTTAGTAATTATTGTTGTTTGGCATATGTGAGGTTATATCTACTATCTCTTTCATCTGTTTGATTTTTTTCTGTCTCTTTTCCATTCTTTCTTTTCAATTATTTTTAAATTTCATTTCACCATTTCCTCCTCCTAGTTTAGAATAATGCACATATTTCTATGTGAATGGTTATCTCAGAATCATAATACACATATTTAATATATGTACAAAATTATATGGAAGTAGCTAATGATTCAGTCATGAAAAGGTGACTTTTATTTATGCTAAGTAAAAAAATAACTTATAATTTTGTTTAAATTAATGTCAGCAAAACTTCTGTGTGGAAAGAAGAGAAATTATCAAAACATGTTACTCAAGAAATAAAAGATGTCACAAGGCTGGAATAGAGGCAATAAGCATTAAAGAGTTAAACCCTCTCATGGATAGACTAGGAACGGTGAGGGGAAATATAGGTCTGGAAACTATCCCAATTTCTTAATAGAAGGACCAAGATCCCTGAATCACCACAAGGAAGAGATCATGCCACAACAGTTGAGATAAACAAACAAACAAAAAAATCAAGTCAGTGAGAAATAAATTCCGTTTGTTTTAGAGTCATTACATGTTTAGAGATATCGACTACAGCAATTCACATTATATATACTTATATTGCATTAGATAAAATTCTTGGGGTAACTACTGTACGAGTATAGCATTTTATTTCAACCACATGGAACACCATGTGTATACAGAAACTGGAATGTGAAAGAGGTCATTCAGGAGCAAAAAAATATTGAGGATATCAGTAAGAGAATGATTAAATTAGTTGGAAATAGTGTTAAAACGGAAACTGGTATTGTTCCAGATTGGGTTATATGGAAATCTTGATTAAGTCAAAGAATAGAAATTGTCTGAGAAAAGTAGACAAGTAGAAGTAACACAACCAGACCTTACTTTTCCTGCCAAAAATGAATATGATTCAAAGAATATTCAAATTTGTTTTCTTGGTTTTACATATTGTTACTGGGAGAAAATGAATTTCATAACAAGAAGTAATGTAATTCAAAAGTACTATTCTAGGGGAAGGGGGTTGACACTGTCTGAGGTATATAAAAAATAAACGTCGAAGTATTACTTTATCTTGTGCACTTGAAACTAATAATAATAAAAAAAGTTCTATTCTAAGAAACAATAGACAGAAGACTAAAGTCCATTTGACAGAGGGTGTATATATGTTTGCATGTGGGGAAGGGGAACTAATACTTCTGTTATTTACCTATTAATGAGAGGGTTCAGCTATTCAAACATTTTTAAAAAGAGTGCAAATCAGCTTACCATTTCCACTTTCACCATTTTTATAAATTAAAACATATTTTACTATGGCGAATTACCTTGAGTTTTTGTGATCTTATTGTATAGCATGTTTTTAATTATAAGTATAGGTGGCTTTCCCAGAAACAGTGAGATAAATGTTAATACTTGAGCCACACTGCTCATATCCTAAACTAAGAGAGGAAAACATACTAATACATTTATAATGTAGTAAGAATGTAGGAAAGTTATAGAATATATAGGATTGTACGTTACCACTTAGTATTCTGATATTTCTGTTAAATAGATAATGTCTCTCAGTGGTCAGGAAGAAGTTTTGACTTCAAACAGAATCATTTTCACTGAGAATATAAAATGACCTCATTTTCAACATTTAAGAATTTTGTTGCTGAACATAAAGGTACTGAAATTTAGGCTGTTTGAGATAAACAGTTTAGCTAATGATAGATTCCTGAAAGTCCAGGATGTCATCGATGTGTGGTGATTATGAAAATTACTGATCACAAGTTCATGGGACATCCACAGGAATTTCAATGAATGTCTGATTATGGAGTAGATTAAATCATTGTAGTCAATCTTTGTGCATTCAAAATTCAAAGCCTATGATTATTGCTTAGCACTTTCTGAAATAGTGGAAATTATTCACTCTATTGAGTGACAAATTTTTCCTTTTTTAAGCCATTTGATTGATTTGCTAAATTTATACCGAACTATAAACTAGAGAATTATATAACTACCAAAATGATCTCAGGAAATTTAGAAAGTAGTGCGATTGAAAGTGCTTGTATTTTGCTGCTTTGCCACTTGCCCTGATGTCTTATCATGAGGTCTTTCACCCCTTGAAATGTTTATGTATATATTCCTTTCAAGGAGACAGTGAGCTATTTCTACAAACTTATTTCAACCAAAGGGGAAAAATTAGACATGACCTTTCATTCTACTGTAATTCTACTATTCTTAGCAAGTGTATACATTCTTCACATAATGATTCTTATCTCAAGGCAGATATCCAAATGTGAGGGATCCTGTAACAAAAAAACAACTAGAAATTCTCTAATAAACATTCTGAAATACATTGGGGGAGGATCCAGAGAGGAATGGCATATATTTATATTCTTCTGCTGTTGAGAATCATGGGTATAGTGAATTATTTTTTGATAAGCATGACATAGAACTAATAATAACTTTGGTGATGGGGATTTGTGTCCCCTTCAGTGACAAGGTATGTATTAAATTCACCATAAATTTTCCAGGAAAGATTTTCTTAACATCATTGTGATTACATAGAAAAATAAAGTTTCTGAAGTGCTTAAGATGAGAATCCTAAAGATACCTACTCAGTGTAAGAGTTATATGTCATTTATAAATGAATGCAGTATAAAATAGATGAGCTAGGCTCACAGAAAAACCCTTCTATTTTTTTGATAATAAAATGCAAAGGAAAGACCTTTGGAAGGTAGATATGGTTACTGACATTTTCAGCGTTTGTATTTTCTTTCTTTTCTTTTTTTCTGGAGTGATAGCATTTGTATTTTCAAGCAATGTTTAAGAACACAGAAAAAAGTCAGCTTATTCAGTTATCAAATATTGACCATGTGATATGTCCTATGTGTGGTTCCAGTCCCTGGGTATACAGCACTGAACAAAAAATTAAAAACTTCTCTTTCTATGTCATTTAAATTATTGTTAGAAACTTCAATAAAGCCAAGAAGGTTCCTTTTGATTGATATTGGGAGCTTCTTAGGGTGTTCTTTTTTTTTTTTTTTTTTTTTTTCTTTGTAGGAACCAGTTTGTCTTTCTATATGGGCTTTTAGATTAAAACACTCTATAAAACCATCTGTAATACCATCAAGCATTATATAGTCAAAATAGGAATATCTATACCCTACCACCCAGCAATTCCAATTCTGGGGAAAATCTCCAGGAAGACATTTACACAGTTCCATAAGAGCATGCATAAAAACATATTTTTTTTCAATATTGCTTATAATGTTGGGAGATTGGAAATAGCCTGGGCATCCATCATGTTTTAGAAGCAAAATATTAGACATGTTTATAACAATAAGGATAGATCATATAAACATGGTACTTAGAGAAATCACATGAAAGAGAGAATGAGATAAATAGTATATAATACTTTTGTACCTGTAAATACTAGAAACAGCATGAATGCTGATGAGGAATAGTTAAATAAGATGGGCTCCATTCATAACATTGAATATTATACAAAACCACCTGTGTCATTTGATCTTATAAAGAATTTGCATTATAAGTTGTAAGTGAGAAAAATAGAATGGAGAGAAAAAGATATAGTATTGTACAGTTTCTTTTTGTTGTTAGTTAAAGAAGTAATGAAATGATGACGAGTAGCAAAACACCAAATTCCAAAGTGTATATGTTTATGTATACACATATATATACATATTTAACATAGAGTGAATTGAGGAGCAACACTTACCAAAATTGTAATCCTGCCTACATGTAATGGTTGGGCTAGAGGATGATAAATGATGTAAGGAAGGGAAACAAAAGAGAACAGCAAAAGAGAGACTTATGGGGGAGGCTGGATGGCTTAGTTGATTAGAGAGTGAGCTCTTACCAACAGGGTTGCCAGTTCGATTCCCACATGGGCTAGTGAGCTGCACCCTCCATAACTAGATTGAAGACAATGAGCTGCTGCTGAGCTGCCAGAGGGTTGGCCGGATGGCTCAGATAGTTAGAGCACGAGCTCTGAACAACAAGGTTGCTGGTTCAATTTCCACATGGGATGGTAGGCTGTACCCCATGCAACTAAAGATTGAAAACGGTGACTGGACTTGGAGCTGAGCTGTACCCTCCACAATTAGATTGAAGGAAAAGTGACTTGGAGCTGATGCGCCCTAGAGAAGCACACTGTTCCCCAATATTCCCCGATAAAAATTAAAAAAAGAGAGACATATGCATATTTAAGGGATAATATAAATTACTGTTTCTAAAAATTTCATGTATATGCAAATATGCCAAAATTTATTACTCAAAGACATGGCCTAGAAAATACTATGAACAAATTAAAACATACATTTTATTTTGGAAGATGTTAATGAATAATTTCTTTTTGATCTTCTGTTATTTCAAAATCATGTCTGTAATAAAATATTGAAAATTTAAAGAAACATTTTCAAAAGAATAAAAATTCTAAATCAGAAGAGGAAAGCTATCCAACAGCACACTAGAGACTTTCAGGAATTTGTATCCAGGATACAAATAGGAATGAATTAGCAAAATTATCAACAATAATTGAAGAAAATATGTATGATTTTTTTAATGCTTTTAGTTTTCAAAAAGACCTTCTTGGGAGGAAGTTAATTAATTTGTTAAAGAAAGCTCTGAGTTGATTAGCAGAAGAAGGGATCAGGAGGAAAGAACGGGAATGTCGTTAGGAACAAGCTGTGCTGTTCAGGAAACGGTGATAGTGCTACCTCTGAGATGCAATGGGCACAGAATTCATCTGCAGCCATCACTTGGCATGAAGTGCAGCCTGAGTAAAATGTAGGCATTATTATAGTAGGTTTTGCAAAAAAGCATTTTTGTCCCTTAGGAAAGGGGAACCATGCACCGACTATCTTTGAGCTAGTACCAAAACACAGAGATAAACAAAACAAAACCATGAGTAGTGGGGATTAATTTCCCACTCTGCTATGGTCTGACTGGCAAGCATGTCAGTAGAATTCTGACTTAGCCTGAGCCCTAAGCTCCCAATCTGACAACAACTGAAGATATACTGTTAGGCTAGCAAGTGTGGGGATTAGAGGGAATCAGATGTCCCCAAAGTATGACTTACCAGAAACTGTACTTACCAGAGTTCATCTACAGAGCACTGCTTAACAAAGCATGGAACCCCTACCTAGTTAGCAGCTGCCTTTATAGCTAATTCAGCCTTCACATATTGTGGCAAACTGGATCAGCAAACTGTCAAAATTAAATCAGAGTAAACAAATTTCTCCCTTATCTCTTTACCTGTAATATAAATATGAAGGGTGGTCTGTGATGTCTCTGACAGATTAATTTGAATTTCCAACAAGAAACTGAATTTGTCAAAGGTGAGAATACACAAAAGTTATTAGACACATTAAATGACTCCATAGTTGGGAAGAAAAACAATTCTAGGATTCTGAAAAATGTTTTTTATATAAAAGATTTTTGTTCCCTTATGGTCTATGGTACATAATGCCTACAATGTTTTAAAAGAAATATCATCAATGAGATACTACTTCACACTGGTTAGAATGGCTATTTCCTACAAGACAAGTAATAACAAGTGTTGGAGAGGCTGTGGAGAAAAAGGAACCCTCATATGCTGCTGGTGGAAATGTAAATTCGTACAGCCACTATGGAAAACAGTATGGAGATTTCTATAAAAATTATGACTAGAATTACCATATGACCCAGCAATCCCTCTTCTGGGTATCTATCCCCAAAATTTGAGAACATTTATATGTAAAGATATATGAGCTCCTATGTTCATTGCAGCATTTTATTCACAGTGGCCAAGACATGGAAACAACTAGAGTGTCCTTCTATAGATGACTGGATAAAGAAGATGTGGTACATATATACAATGGACTATTATTCAGCCATAAGCAAAGATGAAATACTGCCATTTGCAACACTGTGAATGGATCCTGCGATTATCAGGCTAAGCAAAATAAGTCAGGTGGAAAATATTGAGAACCATATGATTTCATATGTGGGATATGAAACTGAAAAAAACAAATGAACAAGACAAACAAACAGAATCTCATAGACACAGACAACAGCTCAGTGGTTGCCAGAGGGAAAGGGGGGAGGGGGCAGTAGAAAATGGTAAAGAAAGTCAAGGAAAGGAAAGAGAACTAACTCTGGGTGATGAACACACAATGCACTATACACATGATATATTGTAGAATTGTACACTAGAAGCCTATCTAATTTTATTAACCCAAGTGACCCCAATAAAGTTAATAAAAAATAATAAAAGAAACCTCAAAATAAAAGAAATAGTATTAATATGAAGGAAACAAATTGAGTTTAGAGAATATGCCTTCAAATGACAAACAAAAATACTATATTAAAATAAAATAATACCAAGAAGACAAAGACCATAAAATTAAATAGTAGAGAAAGTGATGTCAATAAATGATCCTAAATGTAGGTATAACTGATGGATTTTCAAGAACAGCAATGACAGGAGGAGCAACCTAGTGTATGGAACTAATCGTGATATATATGCATTAGGAAATGGGGGAAAATGGAAGGTAAAAAGAAGAACAATAATAAATGAAATAATAGAAAAAACGATTCTAAATAAAAGAAGACATGTATCTTCATAAAAATATCCACTGAAAATAAAAAAAACAAATGACTAAAAATAATCATGTTTGTTTGTGATATTTTATATTCCCTGATAAAGAAATTGAAAATACTAACACATTTCTCTCCAAAAGATATTATTCAAATTTAATCTTGAAAAACATTTCTGACAGGCATAAAACACAATGCATATTTTTTCCAGATTTAAAAACAATTTAGTCTTAAAATTAAATTATGGAAATAAATTAACAGACAAGTAAACAGTAAAAGTTTTCTGAAAGTGTAATAGGGTTAGAGACTAATAATGTGAAAAATATTAACTACACACGTTTCTTAAAAAAAGGGATACTGTAAATGTATAACTTAAGAGGGCTGATATAACTTTAACACTGCTAAAGTTAAATGTTATCACTTTAACAAAAGTGATAAATGGATATAATCAAAGTGACTGTGTCCAAATATTCTGTTTCATTTAAAATGGGTTCTTCTTAGTCACAGATCAAAGGCAGAAATAATTCTAGCTTCTATAATACATATTTGATTTCCAAAATGGAATCCTAGCCTTTAATCTGTAGGCAAATGACCAAACACCTGTTGAAACAATACAAGAGTATTGCTTTACTTCATTATGGAAACTTTAACCTGAAATTAGACTCTAAATTGCAACTAAGGCCACAGTTCCATCCAGAAAGTAGCTTAGCTCTGTGAAAAGAATCATAATTTACATCTATGACATGTAGCTGTATTTTAATAATGTTAACTTGGATTATTGAGAAGTTTCTAAATTCTTGATGTTATTTTTCACAAATCAATTCATTAAATAAAGTAGTTGAAATAAAACAAAATTTATCAGTGTTTTCCTAACATCTAAAAGACTAGGTATTCTAATTTTAACCACAAACTAATAATCTCAAGCTATCAAAATGAATTTCTTCTTTAATGATTAAATAAATAAGAAAAGACAAAAAATATTGCTTTAGTCAAAAACAAAATATTATAAACTTTGCTTTTATTTAATGTTTCCTACACACACACACACACACACACACACATACACACACACACTATTTGTTTAATTAAATCTCTGTAATACACTTGAGTTAAGGGGGAAAGCTATTAGAACTATTTCACAGTGGATAAAACAGGTATTTTTTTCTGAATGTTATTAAGTATTTTCATTATGATGAAGAATATTCTGTATACATAGACTGTAAACATTTGTTATAAAACAATTTTACAAGTAATCAGTATCCTCATTCTGCATACTGAAATCCGGGAAACTGAATGTCATTGTGGTGTCCTACATGGTAAGTGATGGAGCTAAAAGTGAATTCCAGGTCTGTTGTATTCTAGCATCTCCTGTCCACAATCGTTATCCATCAAGTTTTCTGATCTAATGTAGTTAGTGCGATAGAATTAATGTTTACTTTTGACCAAGGATGATAATTTATAAATGATAATTTAAAGGAGCGAATGCTTAGTCGATGTTGATAGGCAAGTGGGAAGAATTTTGTTGATCCCTCAGACTCCTGAGTATGTATACAGCACTTGCAATCCAGAAATGTAAATGATGGAACTCTGGCACCCTCTCCTGAACCCACGCAGAGTGACTGCTTCTTCTGGTGCCCTTCTCTCTAGTTTTCTAATTTTTACAGGCAGCCATTGATGAATCAGGTAGCCACTGATTAATACAGATGCCTGCTCAGAGATTTTGAATATTTGAATTTTCCTTAACTTTGGATTTTTTGAATATTTACATTTCTTAAAATGCTAAGTTCCAAAGGAAAGGATCCTTAGTAGTGAGATATCAATTAGTATGATGTGTATGGGAGGTATTAAGATGTCCGGGGGTGTATCGCCCTCCAAATCACATCTATCACTCTTATGTACCTTAAAAGGTGACATTACTAAAACATCGTAAGTGATAAATTTAAATCCCAAGAACTTTAAGACAAAAGGTTATTATGAAAACTGCTTGTACAAAATCATTTCAGTCTAATGATTTACTAAAGTGCAAGCTGTCATCATTATGGAAAAAGAATGGACAATTTCTCCTTATTTTTTAGTGAAATTACACACATAGAGATTAGTATAATAAAAGTATTATTTCATTAATGTCATATTACTTTAGACAGACCTGGGCATTACTTCCTTTGAATTCTGTTGCAAAAGGGAAATTAATTAGTTATATATATTTAATTTTTTTAGTATATGTGCTGCCGAAGTGAGCACTAGATTTAATTTTTAATAAGTATTTTTTTCAATGGTACATGAGAGTGACCTACTTACCATGTAACTGATAGTTTACAAACATGAATATTCAACTACCAAATATAAAGAATATTTACTATTTCTATTGTATTTTAATGAACATATTTGCATGTTTAATCTAAAGGCCATGTGAACACTATGTAAAGTGTTAAGCATTTAACTACATGGGTGTGAATTGCTATAGTTTCTAAATGGCTCTTTCATAGTATTCAGAGTAATAATATAAGCAATCACACTTTCCAATTTATTTTGTGTGTCAGTAAATATACACTATAGTAGATTCAATGGTAGCCCTGTTTAATTGTTTAATAGAATACTAATGAACTTAGGGTATTTTAAGTGTTTATTCAAATGATTATGGGATCTGTTTTTAAGAAATGACAAATATCACAGAGAGTTAATTAGATGTCCAGGAAAGCTGTGCTTAAGAGACTTTTCCTGGCTGCGCATGACCTCAGTCTAAACTGCTCTAGCTTCTCATATTTAGGTGTAAGGCCAGATGTCTCTGAGCGTCTGTAAGAGTAGTGAAAGGAATTGTTTCATGCATTACCATCTAGCATAAAAGCTCATGCCACGATGTGTAAATGGGAAAATCTAGCTCAGTGTTCATAAAACAATTTGAATGCAGATAATTCATAGAATTGTAACCCTAGAAATGCTATATCAATCTACCTTACACCCAGAGTAGAGCTGAAGGCAAATATTAACTTCTACCATAAAATAATTCATCCCTTTCACCCTAATTTATTATTTTCATCATTGAAAAAGTTTCCTAGGGCTTTTTTTCCAGAAAATAATTTTTAAATTGTATAATTCCCAACCTTATCATTAAGGAGATTTGAAATAATAATATAATTTGACAAAAGAATGTGGTACAACAGGAAATCTCATTCATTGTTGGTAGGAATGCAAAATGGTACAGCTATTTTGGAAGACAGATAGCAGTTTATTACAAAACTATACCTAGTCTTATGATAAGATCCAGCAATCATACACCTTGGTATTTACCCAAATGAATTGGTATATACCCACAGTGTAGGTCCTCACAAAAACTTGCACATGAATGTTTATAGCAGGTTTACTCATAACTGCCACAACTGGGAAGCAACCAACATGTCAATATGTGAATGAATAAACTGTGATAGCCCATACAATGGAGTACTATTCAGTGACAAAAATAAATGAGCTACCAGGTCACAAAAAGACGTGGAGTAAACTTACATGCATATTGATATGTGAAAGAAACCGATTTGAAAAGGCTACATACTAGCCTGATTCCAACTAAATGTCATTCTGAAAAGACAGTAAAAATATCAGTGATTGCCGGAGATTGATGGGGAGAGAGGGAAGAATGAATAAGTGGGTATGCCACTGTAATAGTGGCAACATGCCATTATATATTTGTCAAACCTCAAAGAATGCACAACACAAAGAGTAAACTCTAATGTAAACCATAGAATTTAGGTAATAATAATGTATCAATATTGCTCATCAATTTTAAGAAATGTGCTACACTAATACAAGATGTTGACAAGATGGTAAACGTTAAGTATATTGGGGGTATTGGGTGAAGGAGGATTAAATGGGAACTCACTGTAGTTTCTGCTCATTTTTTCTGTAATTCTAAAATTGCTCTAAAATGAAGTATTTTTAAAAATCCTTTATGTCTAAACATAGATCCTCATATATAGAGTACAGAAGGTTGACGTTGTTAATAAATTATGCTGGGTGAATTGGGCACTTGTATAGAATATCAATTTCTCCTGGTCTAAATTGCTAGGATAAACAAAATCAACCCAGGTGAATTATAGAACTAAATTTAGACAGGTAACTAATGAAGTTTTAAAGCATTACATAGGAGGATATTTTCTGTCCTTATAAAGAGATATAAACCTTTATACAGAACACTGAAACATCTAATAAAATACATTTAAAAAATAGAAACTAGTAAATTGAACTTCATTACATTTAAGAAATGTTATACCTCAAAATATAGGTAAAAGCTATGTATTCATCAAAAATGTATGCAACAAAATATTATTATGCATAATATATAAAATTACTCTAAATCACTTTTAAAAAGCTTATTTCAATAAAAATAGACAAAAGACTGGCACAGAAATTTTACAGGAGACAATACTATACTCTACTATAATGACTAAAATTTTAAAAAATGAAAATATTAAACACTGGCAAGAAAAGTAGCAAGCAGAACATTCACATAATTATTGTGGAAGGAAAAGATGTGGTAACCACTTTGAAAAAGTCTTTGCCACTATTTGCTAAAGATGAACATATGAATACCCTATAATTGAGAAATTCTATTCCTAGATATATGCCCAGCCTAAATGCATAAATATTCTCACTTCATGGCATTTATTGAATTGTGATTAGCAGCTCTATTTATCATAGCTCCAAATAAAATTAGGTTCAATTTTAGTACACTTACAGAATTAAATATTATATAATATTCATTCTTAATGGCATGATATCAACACTAAAGGTTTTTGGGAAGCAAAAAAAAATATTTCCTTCGTGTGTGTGTGTGTGTGTGTGTGTGTGTGTGAATGTTTTATTGGAAACCAGGCATTTTGTCTTTATGAACAATAGAGATTGAGTTAAGTAATCTTTATGCCTAATGGGCATGCTTCTTCTTTTAGTTTGTCAAGGTCATATCAAAAGGACCCAGGTGCCATACTGAAGAGGCTGCCATTGGCCAAAGGTAATATAATTTAAAGTTCAAAAGGGATAATAAATAAGACTGATTTAATTTCATTAACTATGTTTAAAATCATATATAATAATGATAATAATAATAATTCCTAATTAATCAAATCTGGAAGATGAGAGGGAAGAAAATCATTAGCTTTAAAATGAATATAAAGGGAATGAATAAAACATTTCTTGTCCTTCTAAATGAGTTTTATTACTATTAAACCAGCATGTTTCTATCTGGTTGATGGCAGCCATTTTACTACCCTTATGCAGCCACTGATGCAGGCTTTGAAGATCAATAGCCAATACAACCACCCAAAGAGAAAAGTTGTATGCCTCCTGATGAAAAGACACATCACTGCCTTGCCAAAAATATTGAACATGATTCTGATGGATGCTCTAGATCTAGCTATCAATTTGCAAGAAATACTGGTGATGGGGAACATACTGGACTGCATGCGAGTATATAATCTGCAAAACCCAGACTGTGAAAAACTCCAAAGGTCAAATACCACAGTTTTTAACATAAATTATAAGGAAATGAAAATGATAGAAGGGAAACTGTAGATTAAAAAACGAGATTAAAAATCACATTAAATTAAAACAGAATGGGAAGGACTAAAATGTGGGTTGAGATGCACCCTTTGATGATAAATCCATAAAGATACAAAAGAAAATGGTTAGTGTAAGAGTCAAGGTAGTGGCTACTCTTGAGTTCAAGGATGATTATGAGATTGTATCTGTGCCTTTGAGGGACTTCTAGAGTTTCTCGATTAATAATATTTCTTGACTTTGTGATACTGTGTTTCCCCGAAAATAAGACCTAGCCAGACAATCAGCTCTAATGCGTCTTCTGGAACAAAAATTAATATAAGGCCCAGTATTATATATGATATTATATTATATTATACCCAGTATATTATATTATATTATATTATATTATATTATATTATATTATATTATATTATATTACATTACATTACATTACATTATATTATATTATTATATTTTATATCATATCATATCATATCTGATCTGATCTGATCTTATCCTTTAGTAAAATAAGACTGGGTCTTTTTAATTTTTGCTCTGAAAGACACATTAGAGCTGATTGTCTGGCTAGGTCTTATTTTCGGAGAAACAGGGTATGTACTTTATTGAAACATAATATTTCTTTAAGCCACATATTTTCTTTATATTTATAGTTTTTTGTGTCTATATTCTATTTTACATTTTAAAATCTTTAAGGAAGAAGAGACATCATATGGAATATGATCTTGATAATTCAGAAGGGCACACTCCAACTACACTGAGATAGTATATAGACTACGAACACAGTTTTCTTCATGTGAGAAGAATCACAGAACAGTAAGATACTCCTTTTCACTGATTGTTTCGAAGAGTCATTTATTTGATGACTTGGCGATTCTATTACCTAATTATTTTATTTTAATAACATATTTTATTTTATTCATGAATGACTGTCGTTTTAAATGTTTAGATTTATACCACATTGAACTGTGGTTTATTTTACCCTACAATAAATGAATAAGCTAATTCAATAAACTACATATTTCACAACCTGCTTTGAGATAAGTTGGTCTTCACTGGGTTACTTTCTAGTCACAAGGTGACCAATATAAAAATGCAAATTTGCACGGAGATTGTTTTAAAAGACTATAGGAATTCTGTATTTGCTACTGAGTTTCCTGTTCTCTTCTTAAATAAATTCACTCAATATAGTGGTGAGCGACTTTTCATGTGCCTTCTTTTATCTTCTTTCCCAAAATCACACATTGTATACAACTGCTTGAATTAAAATGTACTATGCCGAACATAGATAAGCAACAAGAGTTAGAGATATTATGTAAGGAGGTGTGTTGAACAGGTTAGGTTCTAATACATTTTTGGCACTGAACATAAAGGTTAGTCAGTTGGAAATAAAAAAGATATTAACAGTTAGACACTATATTCCAACACATAGACTTGAAACCAAATAATTCTATGAAAGACAGAGCTAGAATGAATTTCAGGTACAATTTATTTGAGGATTAGTTATTGTCTGTATAACAAAAAGAAGCACAGATCAATATATACACATTTTGACAAATAGTGTATAATCTCACTAATATGTGGAATCTAAAAACAGACAAATATATCTGAACTCATACAGGCAGTAGATTGGTGGTTGCATGGCAGGAATAACAGGATAAGGTGGTCAAAGCATACAAACTTCTAGATATATGATGAATAAGTTCTGGGATCTAATGTAATGTTAGCAACTACAGCTAACAATACTGTCACACATACTAAAAGATGCTAAGAGAGTAGATCTTAAAAGTTCTGAGCACACGCGCAAAAATGTTAACTATGTAAGATGAGAATGTGTTAACTAACCTTATTGTGGGAATCATTTTGCAATATATAAATACATCAAATCATTATGCTGTATCCTTTAAAAATATAGAACGTTATATGTCAATTATAACTCAATAAAACTAAACAAAAAAATACACATGTTACATTTTGGCTGCTTGGCGTGTATACATGTGCGCTACCGTTTATTTTTGTAAATGTTACCTTTTTAATAAGTATTGCTTCTATTGTCTAACAGTAACCAGCTTAGTGGGGAATCTCACTGTCTGTGGCTGTTTTACACTATATATTTACCATATATTTACATTCTAATTATAAAGAATTCATTCTAGTTTCATTTTTCCTGCAATTAGGTGTCAGACTCTCTGTTTTCCTCTAGATGGCAGAGTCGCATTCTAAATGTTAAAGATGCCCTTTGTGATAAACATTTTAAACATTTATGCTGTACTTGTCAGCTTTGTTGAAAATATATTACCCCTCCTACAGAAAAAACAAAGTAGACTGTATTCATATGGTGTATTTTAAATGGGTCAATACAATACAATGAGGCACAAATACAGACAACATTAAAAAATTACTAAAGCTATTATATACCTGACAGCGTTCATAGTGAAGCATCTGGAATGTTTATATTTACTGAAAGACCAAGAAATGATCCAAGTGCCTTTAATATTACACATCTCACCTCCCAGGGTATATTGCCTGGCATTCAGTTTTTCAGCGTTTATTACTTGCATCAGTCTCTGAAGAAAGGACTCTAAGAAACCTCTACTAGTAGTTATGTTGCAACTTTCTCCAAGACTATTTCCCATCAAACTTTCAAGATAAATGAGGTCCGAGAGGAGTTCTCAGTGAGTCCAGGATGGAGTTTTTGCAAACACTGTGGGTGAGCTCTTCTGAATGTCCAGCATTTTTTTTCCCTTCCTCTGAGCTTCTCTAGCACTAAAATAAAGCAGCAGTGTGTATGTAATCTGTTTATCTCTGCAAATACATAGGGTGGGCGGATGGGATCCAGACTTAGAAACTGAGGGAGACTTGCATTGTGTCCCCATTTCTAGTCTGATAGTCTTAGAGATATTTGTATAGCATTTGCAGCTTCCAAACAGCCATGTTGTTCATTTTGTTAAGTATATTGCATGTAAATTTGATTTAGATGTTGAACATTTATATCTTTCCTGCTTTCTTATATAGAGTCAAAAATTAAGATGCATAAAATATGATTGATAAAATAAATAATATATTTAGTGAATAAAACAATAACACAAAACTTAATAACAAGAAATAATGGCAGAGCTTCCCTACAATGATAAAGGTTTGAGGTCTATAAAAACAACAACAAAATTTACTAACAAGGGAAACTATTTTTCCTTTTTCCTCATGAGCCAAATGCATATTTTTCAGTTGTTTAGTATCTGGGAAATAGAAGTAAAACAAGGACAATAATTATGATTGGGAAATGGTAAGTGAGGATTTCTCTAATACCTGAATCATGTTAATTAGTAGAAAACAAGCAATTCCAGACATGATTGCACAAAATGGTACACTGTTGGCCTGGATGTTGCACTATCACTACTTTCCCCATGCACAGGAAAAAAATGTTCCATCTTTTAAGGTAATTCAATAAAGATATAATTTGATATGACTGCTAAGTATTCTTCCATTTTTACAGCAATATGAAGGCACACTGCAAGACTATTTTATTCTTTTCATTTCAATATTCTTATTGCTTATAATAGAATGAATCGGACTTATTGAATACAAAATGAAAATATCATTTTACAAAATATCCCACACTATGTGTTCATTTAGCGAGTCAAATTTTAATAAAAATAAAGAGTATATTGAAGATATTATTTCATCAAATAAGAATGCTTTTGTTTCAAATGTTCAGACATTTAGGATTTAGTGTTTGATTCTGCTTATGTTAAGAAAAAACATCTCTGTACTCATTTCCACTTTACATATATGTGATATATCATTGAATAGGTTAATGTACAAATACTAAAACATGCATAAGAGGTCTGACAATTAAGTTCGGGAACTCATCCTAGAAAAAGTGCTACATACCTCATTGCTGAATATCACTACGGTCACCTTCAAAGTACTCCCCTTGGGAAGCTATGCACTGACACCAGTGCCTAGTCCACCCTTCAAAGCAATTTTGGGACTCTTTTTCTGGAATGGCCATCACAGCTGTCGTCGTTTTACCCTTGGATTCCTGAATGTCATCAAAATGTCTTCCTTTCAATAGTTCCTTCATCTTCGGGTAAAGAAAGAAATTATTGGGGGCCAGATCAGGTGAGTAGGGAGGGTGTTCCAATACAGTTATTTGTTTACTGGCTAAAAACTCCCTCACAGACAGTGCCCTGTGAGCTGGTGCATTGTTGTA
This sequence comes from Rhinolophus hipposideros, assembly GCF_964194185.1. Classification (NCBI taxonomy): domain Eukaryota; kingdom Metazoa; phylum Chordata; class Mammalia; order Chiroptera; family Rhinolophidae; genus Rhinolophus; species Rhinolophus hipposideros. Next base: position 76,464,544 of record NC_138050.1, on the reverse strand, counting down.
GCCTTTTCAGCACTTCCAAACAGTAAACTTGGTTAACTGTTTGTCAAGTTTACAAATTCATAATGAATAATCTCTCTGATATCAAAAAAGGTTAGCAACAATTTCGTGAACTTAATTGTCAGAAGTTTTGTATACACCATTCATGCATATTATCACAATCCACAGATACATGCTTACATATGTGATGTGTATCATATATTTATACACAAAATCCACATATGCATATATGATGTGTATCATGTATGTATATGTGCATGCATATAAATACATACATACACACTTGCACAAGTACTCACATACAATCACATACAAATTGAAAAAAGTAAGAGCAAGAGAGGGAAGGAGAGAGAGAGGAAGCAAATAAAAGAAAATCTTAATAGAGTTTGTATCTGGGAAAAAGAATTATGCGTTGTTTTAATTTTCTTCTTTATGCTTTATGAGTATTTTACATTTTATTCACTAAAAATAAAATTATTTTATTATCAGAAATATGTACTTTAAAATTTATAGTAAAGTAAAATTTAGTATTACTTTATAAATATATAACAGATTATAATTTTAGAACAGGAAATTGTTAATCAAAAAAGATCATTGATATATTATTCTTTGAAAATTTTCAAAGCTTAATTCATATACTGGCTTTTTATAGGATATATATAGATACATATAGATATATGCATCTATATATAGCCTATTAAATAGATACACACATATTGTATCTATTAAATATATACACACATATTGCATTTATCATAAACTGTAAATGATTAAAAAATTTGCTTATGTGAAACACTGTTAAAATCCGTGGGCAAACAATAAGGTGTATTCAAAGAAAAAAAGGCAAATATTGTAATAGTTTGAGTTCAATAAGAAACAGGAAGTAGATCAATAAAGCATACTTCTCCAAAGAAATCTTTAGAAAAACAGATAGTCAAACTGGAAAATGCCCAGGATAAATTCATGTATTTTTTTTAATTGGGGAATATTAGGGAACAGTGTGTTTTGCTACGGCCCATCAGCTCCAAGTCATTGTTTTTTAATCTAGTTGTGGAGGGAGCAGCTCACTGGCCCATGTGGGAATTGAACCGGCAACCCTGTTGTTTAGAGCTTGCGCTCTAACCAATTGAGCCATCCAGCCGCCCCCATGTAATTTCTATAGTTCTGAGTAACAAACATGGAACACCCTAACATGGCATATAAATCCTAATTTTTAAATAATCTGAGCTGAAAATCCCACACTTTGTCACTTCTGTCACCATTAGCACAGATGATTTTCTGGCAGAGAATAAGAAATGTTGCTTTTTACTGGAAGTTTTATTTATTTATAATGTACCTCTTGTCTAATTCAATTCAACTAGTCCATTTTTATTGAGCATAGCCTGTGTTTTAGCACATGGTAACACACACACATAGAACACAAAACACTCAGAAGTACATGCTTTGGTGCTAGAATAGATACTGAAAGATACACTTCTATAGGAATCACAGGAAATTAGGACTGTGATCTGGAATAGTTGGGAAGGTTTTCATGTGCATGCCTGTGTGTTATTTACTGTCGTGTGTCCAATGCCTAGGGCAGTACTTAGAATCTCATAGCTGCTCAGTGCATAATGACACGACTAAAAGATGGGAATTGACCAAGGCCTTTCATAAAGAAAACATTACCCCTCAAAATGTTGATATATTCTGAAATACACGCAATCATTAAAAATAGGCATTGGATACAATTGAGACTTTTTTTCAGTAGTTTTCTATCCCTAAAATAGTATTAGTGTAAAACTCCACTCAAAAAAGGAAAAAAAAATCTTACTTAGATTCAGTGTTTTTTGTTACTGTTATTCTTTTGTTTTTGAATAAGGTGAAGTACTTAATGTAAAGGAAGATGGAGAGATTAATTTTCTGCGGTTTAAATTTTTGTTTGTGAAGAGGCAACTTTACAGAAATCCATTTTACAAACTAGACAAAATAGTAAAAATTGTACCCACTAAAATTTAAGCCCTAGGAGGTTATGAATCTTACTTGGCATATAGGAATTATTCAATAAGCTTTGAAAATAAATCTATTTCAAGCTTTGAAATATATTTTCAGCCCCTAACATTTTACAGACATCTTACTAAGTATTTTATCAGCACTTCATTTATTTCTCATGATTATAATGAATATAAATATCTCTGTTTTAAGTATGAGGAAATTGATATTTAATGGCAGAGATTTTCCCAAAATAATACAAAGGCTTAAGTGGCAAAGCGGTATCCAAACACAGGTTGCGTAACTCCAAATCCCATGATCTTAGAAGTGGCATAATAACTTCACTAAACACACCGAAGTTAAGTAAACATAACAAACACAATTGAGTAAGATGAAGTATTCATTTCTAAGGCCTTCTCATAAAAGTTAAATCATCCTACATTTTCACCAAATTTAAATCTTCCATGAGATATTTAATCACCCTAAGTCCTCTCCTTCTAAATCAGCAATATACTGGGAGTGCCAAAAAAGTGTACACAAGTGGACACTTTGGTCAACGTTGCTCGAGCAGTAGTCTGATGTAATTAGAAGTGTCTGGACGCTGACGGTAACCACTTTGAGCACCTCTTACAATTGCAGAAGTCAAATGTGACTTGTATTCATCTTTTGTTATCGGTATATATTGTGTATTACAATTTTTATAGTTTTTTCCTTTCTTAAAATGTGTATACAATTTTTTGCACCCTCTGTATTTAATTCTTTAGAGAAATGAAGGTTTTTATTAATAGCATGTTTCCTACAACTCCTAGCATAATATATGCATACAATAAATACTTACAAACACGTCTTAAATAAATGTTCACTCACTTTCTAAGTATTTCATTCTTCGAGTTGTCATTTGACATTTGAATCAAAAATTGAAATTATTGTTTGACAATGTTTCATCGTGGTATGAAAGAAGTTAAGACTTACAGACAAAAACTCAAATGTTTCTGACATTAAGATAGCGTTCCCTAAAATGTCTAATGATAAAAACCATCCAGAAGCTTGCTAAAACACATAATCCAAGCTTTCTCCTTGATATACTAAGATAGTAAGTATGATATGGATATCAGAACTCTGAAATATTAAAAAAAAAAAAGACAATCTAAGATATTCTAAAACACTGCCCTGAGACATTCTAAGTCTTAGGGGAAAAAAATGAATGAATCCAATAAAGGACTAAGTGTGAAGGAATAAATTTGAAGTAGAGGTAGAAAAACATTAATATTAAAGATTATAAAGACTAAGAAAAAAAGACAAATTCTTAGTGTATATTTAAGCTTGTAGTTAGAACATTATAAAAGAAGGAATGATGAAGTAAATATTTATAAATATATTTTCTTTCTATTTCTCAGTTTTATTGAGGTATAACAGACAGAAAGGTAGTGTAGTATACAGCGTGACAATTTGGTATACGTATACATTGTAAAAGGATCCCTACCATTGTTAATTAATACATCCATTACCTCAAATCTTTACTTTTTTTTATTGTAAGAAAACTTATGTTCTACTGTCTTAGCAAATTTCAGTTATACGACACTTTATTATTAACTATAGTCATCATGTTATATGTTAGACTATCAGATCCCATTCATCTTATAACTCAAAGTATGTACCCTTTTGTGAGCCTCTCCCTAACCCCTACATCAGTGCTTGACAATCACTTTTCTAATCTTTTTTCCCGTAAGTTTATTTTTTTTTTTTAAGTTTCTACATATTAAGTGATACCATGCAGTATCTGTCTTTCTCTGTCTGGCTTATTTCACATAGTATATGTAATGACCTCCAGATTCATCAAAATAGAAATAGAAGTATGTCATTCTTTTTGAATGCTGAATAAAATACCATTGGGCATTTATACATATATATGTATATATGTATACATATCATATATATATGTATATGTGTATATATATGTGTATATATATATGTATATATATATATGTATGTATATATGCTATTTTCTTTATCCATTTATCCAACAATGGACACTTAGGCTGTTTCCATATTTTGGCTATTGTGAATAATGCTGCAATAAACATGGGAGGGCAGTATCTCATTGAGATAGTGATTAAGCTTCTTTAGGAAATGGGATTGCTGGATGATATGGTGGTGTTACCCAAAAATAAAAGGCCTTTCAAAATGAGAGGCAATAAACGTGTATTGAAATCAGTAAGAATAAATATTCGAGATGCACTGATTGTAGTGAAAGCCCTTTGTCTCCGATTAGGAGACAAAGTCAATGGGTATTTATGAGAAGGGGAACAATTAAATCAATAGAAGGAAGGCATTTCTTTTGATGCAGATAACATAACATAGTGATGTTGATTCTAAACAATGTTTTTAATTTTCAGTCCAGTAGTCATAAACGCTGCTTTCTTGTTATCTTTGCAAACAACTTTTTTGCACCCATTGTTGCCCTAGGCCTAGTCCAAAGGTTATTTTGTCCTGGTTTAGCATTCCAAAGATATGAGGCATAAGACGTGCAAGGCACTTTCTTTGGCACAGCAGCTGTGGCTCCATTTTAAAGTGGCTCTATTTATTATTTTTTGATGGTAGTTTTATTTTTATTTTTTGAGGAACTTCCATAATCTGTTCCATAGTAGCTGTACCATTTTACATTACTAACAATTCCCTTTTCTCCACATCTTCAACAGTATTTACCTCTTATATATTTGATAATAGACATTCAACAGATATGAGATGATATATCCTGTGGTTTTGATTTGCATTTCTCTGATGATTAGTGGTGTCGAGCACCTTTTCATGTACCTGTGGCTTCTTTGGAAAAATGGCTACTCAGGTCCTTTGCCTATTTGTTAATGTTTGTTGACCTTATGATTGTTATTGGGTTGCATGAATTCTTTGTATATTTTGGATATTAACCCCTCATCAGGTAGTCGGTTTGCAACTATTTTCTCCAATTCCATAGGTTGCTTTTCATCTTGTTGATAGCTTCCTCAGGTGGGAGGTGCTAGATGTGCAGTCCAAACCCTTTGCTCCTCAGGGAAAAGCTGGGAGTTGGTGGCTTCCTCCTGATCTTACGGCACTGTGTCAAGAATGGCATTTATGGCAAGAATTTGTCTCAGCCTTTCTTACGTAGACTTATGTGGGTATTTTATCCATCACCTTATGTGTAGGAGTCACTCATCTAGTAGTGTCTATATTTTTCTCAGTTGAATTTGCTATACATTTGCTATACATTTGGTGTGTTTGTGGGAGGAGGCAAGAGATGGCACCTTCCCAAAAAAGGGGTAGGGGAAAGGGAACCACTATGACTCCTACTCATCATGTGCTCCAGCAAACAACTTTTTGCAGCCAGTTTACCAAGACCTGCTGCAAAATATTAGCAAACTATTGTTAAAGAAAAAAATATCAACAGTGGATGCTATTATTAATAGCTATGAATTTACAAATGTGTTATTATACATGTTCTTCATTTGATATGTTTTCTTCCACATACCTTTAACTATAGACATCATCCAAAGTGCGACCACTTCCATTTATATTACACTGACATGACTGCTTGGGATGAATACGAAAACCAACTAATTATCCGTATGCAACCTCCTCAATGCACTTATAATAATATATTTTGCTTTTTGTGATAGTTAATTTAATGTGACAAGTTAGAGAATGTTTTTGGATGAGGTTAACATTTAAATCAGTAAACTCTGAATAAGGCAGATTGTTCCCCATAAGGTGGACGTGCCTCATTTAGTAAGTTGAAGTTCAGAATACAACAAAAAGACCAACTTGCTGGAGCAAAAGGGAATTGAGCAGAATGTCTTTGGACTTAATCTCTTTCACTAGCTTTCCTGGGTCTCCAAGCTGTGGCTCACACTGCAGATTTTAGACTCGCCAGCGTCCATAATCCGATGAACTAATTTTTTAATCTTTCTCATGGACAGATATAGACAGATGCAGATCATAGAGATATAGATATAGATCTCCTATTGGTTATGTTTCTTTGTAGAACTCAAATATTTCCCTTTTTTAAAATTTCAATTTAATAATATGGTTTACTAAGTAATCGTAAGTATCTTGCATTGTCAGAGTTCCGACTAATAAGGTTTATTAAAGATGACCAATCCTGTGTCTATCCTGTTCCAAAGAATATGACTTCTTATGGTTAAACACTTACTACTAAAATGCTATATTTTTCAACATAGATGTTGTAAATCGTAAACTTTTTGAACTGGTCCTGGCTAGAAAAACTGTAGATGAAACTAGAGACTTCAAGGCTCAGTTAGCAATTGTGAGTGAATCAATATTAGTGAGATAAAAGAATCTGGATGGACAAAGAGGCAATGGGAAAAGAAAATTTTTTTGCTTTGTAAAATAGACTCCATAACACATAATTCACAAAGCTTTGGAGTGTGTTAATTTAGCTAAGGAACAGAAATGCACTTTGAAAACTTCATATGGATATTTAAATGATATTATTTTTATTTTTAATTCCATAATATTAATATTGAGTTTCTAATATTGAGTTACTATTGATATTATTTTTATTTTTAATTCCATAATATTAATATTGAGTTTCTATTATCTGTCTTGCTTTATTCTAAGGGCTAGAGATATAGGAGCGAACAAAACAAAATCCCCATACTGATTTACTAATATGTACAATGCCTTTTAAAAATGACAGTTTCATGCATATTTCCAATAATTGAATTTAAAAACTGCAATTCATTATAAATAATCTAGTGAATCAAATGCCTTAAAGGAATGGTACTAACCATTCCTTAATGTTATGTTATTTATAAGGTAACTTTGTATACGGTATACTTTTTATAAGGTAACTTTATATATTAGTTTTATATAAGGTAACTTTATCTTATTTTCTTTACCTAACTCATACAATTATTTTGTAGATTAAAATAATAATTTATATATATGCAATATATATACATATATGTATATGTATACATATATGCGTGTGTATATGTATAATATATACCTATATATGTATATATATATTTTGCATATTTCATGGCACAAAGGAGATGCTTAATAAAAGTTACCTTTATTCCTTTATTTGTATGCATGGAAGAAAGCATACTGTAAAACCAATTACACATGTGAAAGCTAAACTGTCTTTTGTAAATTTCCATAAATAATTAAAGATTCCAGTTTGGTTTAAGTACATTCTAGGAAACTAGTATATAGCCACCATCTTTAAAACATGGATAGAATTAAGTAGTTACACATCTTTATCATCAACTTCTATTTTCCTTCACAAGTTAGGCTTGGGTAACTGTAGAATTAAGTTAAAAAAATTATATTTATAGGGCTGTAAGTTTTGTTGTGAAGTATCATCAGTGCTGTGCTGGTAAGTATTCAACAACATTTATGTTCTCGACACTGATTTAAAGCTTTTTGCCAATTTCTGTGGTGTAAATACTCAAACCATAGCTAAATTTAAGCAGTTAATGTGACATTGATGAATGTGGAGTTGGGAAGAGATGCATACATTTGGCTCAGGAGAATACATATGATCTGGCTCCAGGATATTACCCACTTTGCCTTCTATCTTGAGGACATGATAAATATACACAAAAATTTTATACGAAAGCAAGTGAAACTACTCTTTGTGGTACATACATTGTTAGACATACATTTCTTTGGAGAATTCATTGACAGTTTATTATTACTTTAATAAATTCTCAAACCCTCTATATTCCACATATTATACTTATTTTTGTCTGATGCAAACTATAGGTATAAATACACACCAGAATCTAAGGGATGTTAGAAAAAAAATACAGACAAGAGACAGTGCTAAAGGAAAATGTATTGTCTTTGTAGAAGAGATTCTTAAAGTGCAGAATATGAAACATGTATAAAGATCTGAGCCTGGATATCTTTGGAAAAAATGTCTAAACACTTGTCATTTTTTCTTAATACTTTAATGTAAAACCCTGCTATGGAAAAAAGATGTAGGTGCATACCTCCAAATTAGTAATTTTTCCCAAGAGGTGTCATCAATCATATATGCTCTTTTTAATAATTAGATTGTGTCATGAAAAGTGAGTAGGAAAGTCATATTTGTGCCTGCTGTCTGTATTTGGCAATCCCCATGTATTATACATGATTATATTGAACTCAAGAGACTTTAGAACAACAGAGAATAATTAAAATTAGGAGTTTGGAAAGAGTGAGACAAAAAGTAACTAGTTTGCCAGTCTCATTATAAAGTTCACTTTATAATTCCAAGTTTATTTAAATCTATATATCCACATGCCCTTGAACTGAATTCGCAGGCCAGAAAGCTTGCAATCTACAGAGCAGATCTCTCTGGATACAATCCCAGGGGACATACTGTATTGTAATTACCTTTTCTTTTCCTGAAATTTCTTTTTATTGTGCCTCAGATGACAGCCAAAAATGAAAAACAATTCCCTTTTAAATAGAAGTCATAGAGGCTGTCATTTGATTTAGAATCATTGTGAATAAATGAAACTCACTTTGTGATAATATAACCAACTTTCCAAACTAGTAAATTGACCAACAGCAAGTCCCTTGTGTAGTGTAACTTAGAGATTCAATTTTGTTGACACTCCAGGAGAATCTTTAATAGTCATCCAGACATTATATTTGTTAGCTCACAGTAGTTTAAAGTTACAATTTTAATAGAAATACTATAAAGAAAATCAGCATTATTTACAAAAACTTTATGACCATTCCTAGACAACCTTCTTTTTTTTTCTTTCAATTTTTGGATTGTTATAGAATATCCAGGGATTTGGTATACTAAAAGAGCTAAAGTAGAACTATGTTATCATTAATTTTAGCAGTTAATTAATTTTAGCAGTTAATTTCAAGTTAAGGCAAAATTTTCATGGGGACCAAAGTTGCTCCAAGAATGAATAGAAAGAGATTTTGGTGTCTGAGCTGTATATATGTCAGCCCTGGGACTGATAAACTATGTATATGTGTACAGACAGCTTCTGATACATGGACTTCTGTGCTTACATTAATTTTTCTCTTTATTTGGATCAATTAAGCTTGGCTTAATAAAGCTTTATTGAGCAGTTTTTTTTGTGTGTGTGTGTGTGTTTTGTGACCATGTAGGATACTCAGTAGACAAACCAACATATTTGAAGGAGAATAATATGCATGTACATACGTAGTAAATTTTTTTACACTTAACAATGATATAAAACATGTACAGAGAAAAGAGTTAATACAGAAGGTAGGAGGATAAAATGTGCATGTGTAGGTGTATGTGTATGCACACACATTCAGATTAAACTGAAGAGGTAACTCCATTTAAGCCTTTGAATGGAAAAATAATTGCACTAAACAGACTTTGGTGAGGAGGGGGTGAAGGAGTGGGGATACATTATTCATTGAAAAACCTCACAGTCTTTTGCCTTCTTTATGATATTTTCTGCCCTTACTTTTTTTGCAAGGTTACCCTTGATATTACTTCACACAAGTTATTTGTGGCTTTGGTGAACAAAATAATTCTATGTGCATATTCTTATGCAAAGTTTTGAGGATCTTAGGCCAAAATACAAAAAACAAATCTACAAATAAAATCAGGTAACCCTCTACTTACAAAAGGCAAAATAAGTAACAATATTTTCCAGATATATCTGTCTGTGCAGTCATTTTTTTCAGCAAAAATATAGGAATTTCAGATATCAAAAAAATAAATTGAAGAGCACACAAATAAATGGAAGGATATACTATGCTAATCGATTGGAAGACTTAATAATGTTAAAATGACCATGCAACCCAGAGCAATCTACATATTCCATGCAATTCTATCAAAATACCAATTACATTCTTCTCAGAACTAGAAAAAGTAATCCTAAAATTTATATGGAACTATGAATAGCCAAAGCAACCTTGAGAAAGAATAACAAAATTGAAGGTGTCATGTTCCCTAGTTTCAAACTGTACTACAAAGCTATAATAGTTAAAACAGTATGGTACTGGCACAAAAACCATACACATAGACAAATAGAACAGAATAGAGAGCCTGGAAATAAACCCTTGTTTATGTGGTCATCTAATCTACCACAAAGAAGGAAAGAATACGTGAGTCTCTGAATCATGGCCAGTAAGCTGTGAAGGTAGCTACACTGCACAACTCAGTGGAGCACTGTCATGATGGAGGATGATTTACAGCATACTTTAAAACACACCTTCTCTCAATCATAGTTCACACCTGACTGACTGCCCCAAACACGTTGAAACTTGTCAGATGCTGTTACTAAGTTTCGAAGCACTGTTCCCTGTATCAAAGATCCTGCCTTCCCCTTGGATGGCACTCAGCAACAGTATTCACTGTATTTTGTGATCTCAATGGAAAGGTTCCCTGTCACACATCACTACTGGATGGCAATTTCTGTCAAATAAAAACATTACGGTGTGTCCCCATCTACCTTATTCACCGGATCTGGCACAATGCTACTTCTGGCTCTTCCCCAAAGTCAGGATAACCATGAAAGGAAAACATTTTGAATCGATTCAGGGCATCGAGGCAGCCATGACAGTGCAACTAAAGACACTCATGAAAGAGGACTTCCAGAACTGCTTCAGAAAGTAGCAAGAATGGTGGGATACATGTGTTCGAAGTGAGGAGGGGTACTTTGAGGAGGATTAATGGCAAAGTGTCTTTTACTGTAATAATTTTTCTTAAAATTTAAACATTTACCGTAATTTTTCATCACACCTCGTACAATGGAAAAGCAACTCTTTTTAACAAGTGGTGTTGGGAAAACTGGGAAGATACATACAAAAAAAAATGAAACTGGATCATTCTCTTACGCCATATACTAGAAGAAACTCAAATTGGGTTAAAGCCTAAAACCATAAATCTCATAGAAGAAAACATAGGTAGTAAACAATTTGACATCAGTCTGAGTAATATGTTTTTGGTAATACCTTGAGCAAGAGAAACAAAATGAAAAATAAACAGACGGGACCTCATCAAAATAGGAAGCTTCTGCACAGAAAAGGAAACCATCAACAAAACAAAAAGACAAGCTGGTGAATGGGAGAATATATTCCCAAAAGATACAAAATATTACAATATAAGGGGTTGATATCCAAAATATATAAGAAACTTATACAACTCAATAATTAAAAAAAAACAATCTGATCCAAAAATGGGCAGAGGACCTGCATAGATATTTACCCAAAGAAGATATACAGATAACCAACAGACATAGAAAAAAATGCTCAACATCATTAATCATTAAGGAAATGCAAATCTAAATTATAATGAGGTACAATCTCACACCAGTCAGAAAAGCTATTATCAAAATGTCAACAATGTGTTGTTGGTAAGGATGTGGAGCAAAGGTAACCTTTGTGTACCGTGGAATTGCTAATTGGTGAAGCCACTTAATGGAAACAGTATAGAAATTCATCAAAAATGAAAAATAAAAAAAATAGATCTACCATACAACCCAGTAATTCTATTCCTGGGTTTATATCTGTAGATAATGGTAACACCAATTTGAAAAGATATATGCACTTTCTATGTTTATTGCAGCATTATTTACAATCACAAGTTATGTAAGCAGCGAAGGTGTCCATCAATAGATGACTGGATAAATTGGATGTCTTACAGATACACAATGGGATATTATGCAGCAATGAAACAAAATGAAATCTTGCCACTTGTGACCACGTAGATGGACCTAGAGGGTATTATCCTAAGTGAAATTAAGTCAGACAGGAAATACAAATAGTGTATGGTTTCACTTATATTTAGAATCTACAAAAACAGAACATATGAACAGAGAGTCAGAAACAGAGACCAAAGGGATGGTTGCCAGAGGTGGCAGTGGGATAGGGGAATGGGCGAAAAAGATGAAGGGGGATATAGTCAATAATATTCTGATAAGTTTTCATGGTGCCAGATGATTACTAGAATTTGAGGAATGATCACATTGTAAGGCATAAAAATGTAGAATTACTATGTACACATCTGAAACTAATACTGCGTAATGACTATGAGAGAGAGAGAGAGAGAGAGAGAGAGAGAGAGAGAGAGAGAGAGAGAGAGAGAGAGAGAGAGAGAGAGAGAGAGAGATCAAGACATATGCTCTATAAGAGTAGTACTGGAAATCATGCAGTGGACATTTTAGAGGCAGAGCATCATTTTTTTTCTCCATGAATTAAGCATCAAACTATGTGCTGGTTTTAGAATGCTTTCATTTAGTGAAAAACAATCCTATAAAGAATAATAATAGCTAACATTTATCGTGAGCTTACTGTGTGTCAGGCATTACTCCAAGTTATTCATATATATTAACTTATTAAAGTCTCATGGCAGCCCTTTGGATATGTATTGCAATTTTTCTATTTCCCTGTTTGTAGAGAAGAAAATAAAACTTAGAGAGGCAAAGTGATTTGCCTCAGGCTCTACAGGTAATACATAGCATAGTTCAGAACCCAAACTCACAAATTCACCATTCTGCTATTATATATTTCAGGATCATCTCCACAAGTGTCCTGCCTCTTCTGAGGCAGTTTTGACAGTGAAAAATTGACTCTAGGAACATAGTTAACAGCTCCTTTTTAATTACATTTGCACAATTAAAATGGTAGTTTACCTCTAAGTTATAATATATACATTTTTAGGCAAGTAGAAATGAAAGTACCACCAGCACAGATGTATCTGCTTTCTTAACACTTGTATAATCAGCCCTTGCCCACCATATAGAAAGTGCTTTATAAATGAATGAAATGGAGGTCATTTTAATCACATATTGATTCGTTCATGTACTGGTTATTTTTCCCAGTGTTTTTTATTCATTAAGTCCCAGTACCAACTAGTAATTATATTGTGCACTCAAGATGTGAAAAGCTAATATATGGACTGAGTCTGGAAGAATTCAAAATCAAGTGTAAGTACAGACAGATGTTATGTGATAAATAATAAAGTCAAATTTGAATATGATACTTCTCAGAGTAGTATGAGTCTCCTGTATAAAGATATAGAGGTTTTTGAGCCAATCCTTCAGTGTTACACAGGGTTTTAATAAATGAGTAAAGAAGTATTGGAGAAAAGATATACTCCCACACAAAGGTGATATTGTGTAAAGACCAATGCTTCATGAAAGTAAATGAGCTTTGCAGAAAATGACGAATAGTTGAGGTATTGAATGAATCTATGGAGAACTTAAAGCAATTGTGATAGGTAATAATTTACATGCAATATTTGGGGTTGGTATCGATATAATCTGGAAAATTGTGTACTATTGCATTTCCTATTGCTGAACCTTTTGTTTTGAAATTAAAGTATCATTTCCCCAAAAGGTAAAAATTAAATTAAAAATTAAATAAAAAAATTAAAAAAGTAAAATTGAGCAACCTGACATGTTCAGAAGAAACCTGAGTCACATAGGCAATCCCATGACATTTCAAAATGTGGCATAAAGCAAAGATAATCTCTTGGTGTATAAGAACGCAGACTAAATATTCTGAAATGGCTGCTGACAGATAAGTAATAAAACATTAGAAAACAAGGTATATTTTCCTCAAGAAATATTTTCTTCCCTCTGATCAATCATCTTTCATACAACCTTCACTCAATATGCATTAATGATGTCTCATAAATAAGGTATACCAGGAGAGAAATTAAAGCTGAGCTCCTTGTAGAACAAGTTGGCCTCATTTCCTCTCCTCGCTAGATAGCTTTTTACCTCACCATTCATCTTCTTCTGTGGTTCCAAAGAGAATAATAAAATGCTGTTCTGAATTAGGAAAGGATTTTTACATTTGTTTTGAAATGTATGAACTACTGACATTTCCGTTTACCTTTAGAAGACCTACCATGGCAATTACTAAACTTTTGAGAAAACTCATTGGTGAACAAATACACCAGAACAAGCCAGCCAAGATTAAAAAGTGGTTTCTTGGTAATAGCTCAATTATATTTTTAATAAAACATATTTTTTTGTGAGTCTATCACACTGTTAATAGTTACGGTGTTAGTTTAATTTTTTTAACAGCCTGGGGAACCACAAGATCCTTCAGTCTGTTCCCTAGGACAGAATGACATAGATGAACTTCTGCTCTATGAAGCAGGGGGTATGGGGTCAAGACAATTTAAAGTTAATTTTCAATTTTTCAGGACACTTGAGATGGAACCGAGATTGGCAGAAAAGGACATGTTCACCATTTCAAACTAGAATTTACTTTAATTGAAGCAGAAATTAGAGTTCACATTTCTCAAATTTAGATAGCACAAAACTAAAATTCACCTTATGGATATAATTCTGAAAGATGTTAGTCTAGTACTGTACAAGGTGTACTCCTAAGTTCCAAGGGACCTAGGAGCTGTTTGACATAAGAAACGATAAATATGACATGAAAGCAGATGTTACAACACATCTGCCAAGCCCAGAATCAACTGGCATCAGAAAAGCTCAAAGCTTTGGAAGTTGATATTTCCTGGGACAAAAGCAACCGTTTATGTCTAAACGGTACACCCAAAAGTTACAAACAGGAATTTCCCCTGATAGTTGCTGCTGAAATAATGCAGCTTTCTGAGATCCTGGGTATCTCACTATTGGGAGAGCAGTGAACTCACCCTAATTTGTCAATATGTTATGTAGTGGAAAGGTCCACACGTAAATGAAAGCATATATTTTAAGCTCAGGAGGAGGGAGAAACCTTGGTTTTGAGGGATGTTAGCCCTGCTTATGGCCCTTAGAAAGCTAAATCTTGAAGAATAGAGATTTTTGTCACACGTGCTATAAAGGGTCAGAAGCTCTGACCTTGGCATCATTCCTGACAGCAAGAGAAAATGATTTGTCTTTGGGAAAGTTGGTGAGATTGAAAGTTAGAGAATAGGATGGAGCCTTAAGTCAGCTGTAGTGACTCTGAACTACAATCTGGCCATCTGGATGCAAAAGCTGTAGCCTGAAGAACAAAAATGTGGTGATAGGATGGTGATGCTGATTATGACATTATTGAATGTCACAGTTAAAGAGTAATTTCTGTCCAGTTTATTTTCTTAGAAGTTTAGGGGGAAAAATTCATAACCTAGAGATATATCTTACTTTAATAATGCCTTTATTCCAACAAACAATATTAGCATTTCAAGTGTTTTCAGAATAACATTTTTAAGAAATTAAAGTAGTTCCTAAGAGGTTAAAAGGAAGTTGGCATGAAATTATGTGAATCTATTTAAACAAATATTGTTTTTATTTATTGACTTACCAGAAAAATTAGCTTTTCAGATTAAATAAAAAACATATTTACTGTTTTCAAAGGCATTTTTTAAAATCATGCTTTTCTGAAATTTCCTGGAGTGGATCAACACATACTGACACCTATAGATAGTCCCTAAACTGAACATACATTTTTTTAAATAAACTTTTTCACACATTTTCTACATCTACTCTCCAAGTGCCCATGGGAAAAAAAAATGCCAATCATTATTGATTTGCCTTTATAAAACTATGCTAAAAGATGACGAGCAGAGAAACTTTACGATCATGTATCTACTCAAATAGAGTTGTAATGTATTTTTTACCATCAGACATTATAATGTTTAACAGGAGGAAAAAAGGACCCATTTACAGAAATCTCCTCAAGAAGAGATGGCAATATATACCAAAATTATGAAGAGCTGCTGATATGGCTTTAGACCATGATCGTATGCTGTACCCCTATCTGAAAATTTTTACTCTGATCTCACCCAATCTTCTATGTTAGCACTTTTATTCATATTTTAAATACCTTTTAAGCATCTCATCCTTTCTGATAAAATCCCTTATTACCCTACAACACCAAGCATGCTTTCTCTCTATACATTATATTTTGTCTACATGTCTTAGAAAACATTTAACTTTTTGTTTCAACTTATGTTTATTTACATCCACTATGTACCTAATCATCTGGTTCTTCCTAGAAATCAGCCAATAAAAAAACAAACAAATGCAGACCAGGCATTAGATGATATTAAGGCCTCTTTATCATGTGTTTTGTTAAATGTGGTCATCTCCGTGTAGTTATAAGGAAATAGATGTCCCATTTAAGATACATAATGAAGTATTTAGGGATAAAATTACAAGATGATTAGGATTTACTTTAAACTACTCAAGCAAAGTGGAGGATAGCTGAAATAGCAATGAAATATAATAGTTGTCAATGTTGGGTGAAATGTATGTGGATATATGTTGTACTCTCTACGTGTGTGTGTTTGGCATTTTCATAGTGAAAAGTTAAAAATAAATGTTGGCTGTGAATCAACACTTCCTTAGACATATCTTTTTAAATTTTTATTAAATATATTTTTGTGACATTAATTAGTAAAACTATATAGGTTTCAAGTGTACAATTATGTAATACATCATCTATATATCACATTATATGTTCACTACCCAGAGTGAGTTCTCCTCCCCCCACCATATATTTGACTCCTTTTTCCCTCTTCTACCATCCCACCCTCACCCCTTAACCTCTGGTTGTTTCTATGAGTTTTTGATTCTTTGCTTGTTGATCTTGTTCCTTTGTTGCTTTCAGTTTTATATCCCACATGTGAGTAAAGTTATATGGTTCTTGACTTTTTCTTTCCGACTTATTTCACTTAGCATGATAATCTCAAGATCCATCCATGTCGTCACATATGGCAGTATTTCATCTTTTCATATGACTGAGTAATATTCCATTGTATATATGTACTATATCTTCTTTAGCCAATCATCTATCAAATGACACTTTGGTTGTTTCCATGTCTTTGCCACTGTGACTAATGTTGCAATGAACATAGGCATACATATATCTTTATGAATAAATGTTCTCAGATTTTTTTAAGTGGAGGGACAGAAGAGGGATTGCTGGGTCACATGTTAATTCTATCCTTAATTTTTTTGGAATGTCTATACTGTTTTCCATCCTAGCTATACCAATTTACATTACCAGTAAATTGCAGTATGAGGGGTCCTTTTTCTCCACAGCCTCTCCAAAACTTCCTATTACTTGTGTTGTTAATAACAGCCATTCTAACAGGTGTGAGGTGGTATCTCATTGTGGTTTTGGTTTGCATTTCCCTACTACCTAGTGAAGTTGAGCATTTTTTCATATATCTGTTGGCCGTTTGCATGTTTTCTTGGGAGAAATGTCTATTCATGTACTCTACCCATTTTTTAATTGAATTGTTTAATTTAATTGTTTGTTGTTGTTGTTGAGTTGTATGAGCTTTTTATATATTTTGGATATTAGCCCCTTATCAGAGGTGTTGTTTGCAAATATATTTTCCCATTCATTTGGTTGCCTCTTTGTTTTGTTGATGGTTTCTTTTTGCTGTGCCGAAGCTTTTTATTTGATATAGTCCCATTCGTTAATTTTTGTTTTTACTTTCCTTGCCTTTGAGGTCAAATTGATAAAATCTTCTCTGAATGCAACGTCCATAAGTTTATTATCTATGCTTTCTTCTGTACAGTTTATTTTTTCAGATCTTATGTTTAGTTTATCTTAGTTTGGTGGTATTCTATGAGTGTTTCCTGTTTCCACTTTTCTTATGTGAGTTCTGGATTTTTTTTTTTTTTTTTGTGTGTGTGTGTGTGGTTTTTTTTTTTTTTTTTTGTGTGTGTGTGTGGTTAGCATTAAGTTTATGTCAAAGAAAGTTTCATATATACAGTAGTCCTTTTTCTTCTAAATGCATCTCATATCCATTCCCCTTTGCAAGTTGAGATCTTTACCCCCTTTCTATGCTTTTCTTGTCACAAATTATCCCTATTTATGCTGTGAGTTCCTTTCTGTGTCGTATTAGATATTGTCTTTTCTTCTCAAAATTCTTTTAACTCCTTTATCCTTTATGTTATACTTAGGTGCATAATACCCTATTCTGAATAAAAGTGCAATTTCCTGCTTCTGTCTGTGTGTTAGTCATTTTACTCATAGTTTTGTCTTTTTGTTTCAGGTAGAGTAATCCCCTTCAATATTTCCTGTAATGCAAGCCTTGTGGTTAGCTGCTGTATATCTGGAAAGGGCTTATTCCTTCTTCATACTTAAAAGATAACTTTGCTCGTTATATTATTCTTGGCTGGTAATTTCTCTCTTTCCATAGTTTGCATATTTGATTGCATTCTCTACTGGCTTGTAGAGTTTCTGCTGAGAAATCTGATGATAAACTAATGGAATTTCCTTTGTAGGTTACTGTCTTCTTTTCCCTGACTGCCTTGATAATTCTTTATCTGTCATTAATTTTTGACAATTTTAATATAATATTCTTTGGAGAAAGCTTTTTGGATTGAGAAAATTAGGTGTTTTGTTTGTTCCTTGGAATTGAGGATCCACCTCTTTCCATAAGTTTGGGAAGTTCTCATCACCTATTTGTTTGAATAGACTCTCTGTTCCCTTCTCCCTCTCTTCTCTTTCTGGAATACCCAGTATTCATATATTGCTCTTTCTGATGGAGTCATACAGTTCTTGTAGAATTCTCTCTTCCTCCCCTTCTTTCCTTCCTTCCTTCTTTCCTTCCTTCCTTTTTTCCTTCCTTCCTTCCTTCCTTCCTTCCTTCCTTCCTTCCTTCCTTCCTTCCTTCCTCCTCAAGTCTCTCTCTTCCATTTGTATCATTTCCAGATTTCTGCGTTTGATATCACTAATTCTTTCCTCCATCAGGTTAGCGTTACTTCTTAAGCTTGCTCATTCATTTTTCATCTCTTTTACTAGTTCTGCAGTGCCAGAATTTCTACGTGGTTTGTTTTTAAAGTTTCAATCTCTGATAAAATACTCCTTTTCATTTAGTTCATTTTTGAGTTCACTAAACTGCCTATCTGAGTTTTCTTGTGTCTCATTGATTTTATTCAGAACTGCAATCTTGAATTCTCTGTCACATTTTTCCATGTCTTCAAGTTTGTTTTCTGGATATTTTTCATTTTGTTTCTGAGCTGACTTGTTATCTTACTTATTCATAGTACTTGATGGATTATTTCTCTGCCTAGGCATTTATGGGAACAAAATCTATTTTTCATTTTTTATATTTTTTTCAAGAGTGACACTTCAATATTTAGCAGGTTGATAGGAACAGGTCTTTCTTTTGTTTTCCAGTAGGTGGCAATGTTTTTGTTTTATTTTTCCCTTGCACTATTCTGGCTTCTTGGTTCTCTGTGGGGCAGTGTAAATGCCCTTTATTCCCTGGGTGTCTCCTCTGGACCAGGTCACTTCAGTCTCAGAGCACCACCCTCATGGGGGAATGTGGTACGTGATGGCGTTCTGAACCCATGAAATCTACTGTCCCCTGCAACGAGACACTGCCAGCAGTACTGCAGTGCACAAAGTGTCCCAAGTGCCCTGGTTAGGATCAGCCAAAAGGTGGGCTGGGAGAGGCCAGCTTGT
Organism: Rhinolophus hipposideros; assembly: GCF_964194185.1. Lineage (NCBI taxonomy): Eukaryota > Metazoa > Chordata > Mammalia > Chiroptera > Rhinolophidae > Rhinolophus > Rhinolophus hipposideros. Next base: position 76,445,215 of record NC_138050.1, on the reverse strand, counting down.
GTGTTTGTGGCTTTGTTCTACTAGTAATGACCACAGCTGCCTCAGACCTCAGCTGCCTCACCTCTGTATCTCTACCCATCATGGGATGAGCTGCAGTGTACATTTGCCACTGAGGGAGGAATGCTTCTTTCTTTCCAGTTCTCAGGGCTGCAAGTAGTATGCTTTGGAACCCAACACTCATTGTTACGGTTTCTTCTGGGATCTGCTGCTAGCTCTAGGAGGGTGAGGGGTAGTGAGTTGTGGGAGGGTGAGGAGAGGTGGCCAGAATCCATGACTATTTTCTGCCTGGAAATGGCAGCTACTAAACAACTGTCACATCTCTATATTCTTTCTTTGCTCTTGTCACTGGGTTCAGCACAGTGTATGCAGACCACTACGCAGGAATGCTTGTTCCATCTCTCTGCTATCAGGGCTGCAGAGAGGGCACACAGTACCTGATTCTTCTCTTCTGAGACCTACAGTGAGCTCAGGGCTGTATCTGTGGCACTTGTCTCTGCTCTTATGCCTTCCCTTCTTTCCTATTCACTCTGATTCACCCACCCTCAGATGTTTCAATGTTTCCACTTGTAACTTCAAGTGGAGAGGCCAGGGGGTCTTCTCATGCTACCATGCTTCTGGTATCACTTCCCTATGATACTTTATCTTAAAAATCCTCTTTGCTTTTTGTTGTAGCTATTTTGGTTTTTCATTCTTTCTTCATCCTTGATTCTTGGCTGCATTTTCTCAACAATGAAACTAGCTCAGGTCAACAATAATTTGGATTTCCTTTCTTTCTATTTGTCTTCTCTTCATGTTTGCAGCTGGCAGCTTTGGATCACTGTTGTTCTATAGCACCCCTATTATCCCAGCAATGCTCTTGACACAAAGCATTGCTAACGGACTTACTTTAGCCACATGTACAGGGACTACATAAATACAAAACTATGGTAACATATATATTTTTTTCTTTGGTCCAATGTGATGATGATGCTTTACTGTTTGGATTACTACTGAGATACTGTTTTTCTTAATCTATCTTCATATGTCTTAAGCTACCCTAAATTTAGAAGTTATTTTTCTCTGCACTAGAACATCTTTGACATAAGTGCTTGAGTTTGAGGTAATGTAAAATGTGTTTGCATCAATGTCCAATTTTATTATGTATAAGTAGTAAATCAGTTTTACTTGACTGAAGTTATTGCTTCAGCATGATGTGATTTGGTATTTTATACTCAAGAATAATGAAGCTTTATGCTTTTGTCTAATATGATAATTCTAAATAGGCACTGCAGAAAATCTAATTTCGGTAATAAATTTAGTATTCTTTGTTATATTTATTCATTTATCATGATTATCCTTTATTACTCTTTCACTGATTGCTGTGCTTTGAAAATCTCAGTGGTATCTTTGAGTGATCCGAGTTATGATTTAGAAAATAATCATAGCTTACATTTATATTGCTTTGTGGTCCATAAAACATTTTCAGATATATTACCTCATTTTATTTGATCCTTAGAACAACATTGCCAGAAAGAGGGCCAATGTATATATGTTATAAATTTAAAAAAAACCCAAAAAACTGAATATTTCACCCACCAACAAACTTGATTAAACATAACACACCCCTCTTCATCTTATAATATGGGGTAGCTAAAATGAAGCTTCATTTGGCTATCAGTGCCCAGTACAAGAGGCGTTGGGACTATTAGAATGGTTTTGCTTCTCATGATTTTCAGTACAATAGCACCTCCCACCACTTCACCAAGATTTTACTTTCCATGGTTGTAGTTAGTTGCAATCAACTGTAGTCTGAAAATATTAAATGCAAAATTCCAAAAATAAACAATAAATAACTTTTAAATTGCCTGCCATTCTGAGTAGCGTGATGAAATCTTTCACTTTCCCACTCCGTCCCATTCCATCTTTCCCGGGACATGAATCATGCTTTGTCCACCTACTCCACACTATATATGCTCTCTGCCTGTCAGTCACTTAGTAGCCATTGTGTTTATCAGATCACCTGTCACAGTGTTACAGTGCTTGTGTTCAGGTACCCTTCTCTTACTTCATAATGGCCTCAAAGCGCAACAGTTGTGATGCTAGCAATTCAGATATGTCAAAGAGAAGTCATACATTTCTTCCTTTAAGTGACAAGGTGAGAGTTCTCAAATTAATAACGGAAGTAAAAGATTGCATGTTGAAGTTATCAGATCTATGTTAAGAATGAATCTTTTATCCATGAAATTGTGAAGAAGGAAAATAAATCTGTGCTAGTTTGTTGAGAAAGAGACCATGTTCACATATTTTTTATTACAGTATGTTTTTATAACTATTTGATTTTATTATTAATTATTGTTGTTAATCTGTTACTGTGCCTAAAATATAAGTTAAACTTTATCGTAGGTATGGGCGTAGAGGAAAAAAACTGTATATAGGATTTGGTACTATTTGCAGTTTCAGGCATCCACTGGGGTCTTGGGTAAACGGGGACTACTTTATATCTAAAAACCTTATTCTTCAAGACCTAGAACAAATTCTTTGCTTCTATGTAATCTCCCTCATTATAGTTTGAATAAATTACCTATCCGTGGGCTTATTTCTAATCAATGTTATAATTATTATAGTAATTATTTAAAATATATATTTTTGTTCCTTACTCCCTAACCTACTTAATTATTCAATCATTGTTGTCAATTTTTCTTTCCATGCAATTCTTTATAAATACTTCATACACTTTCTGTCTTTCTTTTTCTCAGCCTATATGTTTGCCTAAATAAAGTCTCTTTAACCTTACTGTCCTTTTAAAATAATATGTCTATAACCATTTATCTGTGGTTTATTCAAAATCACAGAAAATACACATATCCTGCCTGACCCACAGATATGGAAATAAGTGCTCCCTCTTTGGAAATGTATATTTTGCTATTTATTTATTTAATTTTCACTGTAATAACTGTGTGTGAACTTGACTACAAACTATATTTCTTGAGATCATGAATATAGTGCATATAAAAATTAAGATAATTAAATACATGTTTATTATATAGTACCTGGAAAACAAAATACATAATGGTGAATAATATATGTTGTAATAAATACTAAATTTCTCTTGTAACTAGCTTATTATACTGCCTGGACTATGTAAGTGTTCACAGAGAAATGAACTTTCAACATTTTCACTGACTACATTTTAAACCTGGAATCTCAGCTTATTTCTCCCCGATCATTGGATAACACTATGGGCAGGTGTTTTGGTCACTTTCGATAAATCAGGAGCCATCTTTAGTTTAATATGAAATTTCCAAACCTTAGTGCAGATTAAATTTCTCCTCTTCACTAATTCAGACCTTCCTCACTCTGAATTCTGAAGTATGGAGAGAAAACATAATAATTCTATTTCTACCTAGTCTTTCCCTCCTGCTTATTTACTGAAGTTTTGGGTCCTTTCATGGGTAAATACCAAGGAGAAGGAAGAGATGTAAGTTGTGAGTAAGACCTTGCTAAACTTGTACAGTTATAAACTGGGCTCCTTTTCTTGTGATGGATTCCAAAGCTGAATCTTTCCCTTTAAAGTATTCCTATCTGTTTATCAGATATATTTTCTAGGAGTCAGTATTTCTTCTGGGTAAATTTATCTCTCCATATTGCTTTGGTTCATACCTGCCCAAAGATATATTTGCCCCACTATAGGTGTGAATATAATTGCAGCAAAAATATTCCTTTTTTTCTATCCAGCCACTTTTACCAAAGTTACCTTCAGATTCCAGTCTTCAGACTTCTACCAACAAATATTGGCCTCCAATGTTGGAGTCAAAAGCATAGGTCCAATTGAGATTTGTTTGAGATACTCTGGTGGTGATTCAGAGGCATGGAGTTGGCTACATGATGGCACGAGTACCAGCAGTAGAATCCTGGTAACAATGACCCTCATCCTGCCTCCCTCCATTGGTTCTAGAAGAACACTAGTTTTGTAGCTACTTAATATCCTCTCATAAAAAAACACTTTTTACTATAAGTTAGTAGTTACTGTATTTGTTTTCCCTAAGAAATAAAATTAGTTGTACAAAATAATGTAAGATTTAATGAGTGAATAGAATAACAGCACTATAAAAGTTACCAATTGATTTAATTTCTTCTTTTCCTTCTCTTACTGTTGCAAAGCTTTTATAGGACACATCTGCTGAACCATCATTCTGAATCTATTATTTCTTGCCATGAGGGTGAGAAAATGTAGAAACCACTAAGGTGTAATGCGTTTACCTCAATTTAGTGTCCATTTTATTTCTTTCAATTACTTATACAAAGAGTATTGGCCTATATCTTAATTTGAAAGCATAGCAAGAAGTTCAAATAAACAGTGTACTATTGAAACTAAAATTTTAGAAATTAAACTATGTAGAAATTAAGACAGTTAAGATAGTGTTGTTTAATAAATATAGTACAAACTAACACACAGAATTTAAGACTGTAACTACATGCTACATAGAAAGTGGTCACAAGCCATTGCAACAAAATTGAAATAACTGTATTGCAGGTAAGACTTGTAAAGAGAAAAAAGATTTAAAGTTTTACAACTGACCTTTATCATAGTTTTGTAGATTAGAAACAAATGAGCTAGTTTTACTAAATTTCTGCTTTCATGATGGTTATACTTGCATATACAAGTTTGAAAATGTTATAACCTATATTAATGCCAAGCCATTTGAAGTCTAATTTTATCACAAATTAACAAGTACAACAGACCAATTTGTAATTGAGAAAAAATTTTACATCTCCACAAAAGAAATTCAAATTCTAAAAATTATTTTTTAACATAGTAGGAACTTCTAAAATTCTTCTTCACATTGTATATGCTACAGACATTAAAATATCCCCAAATTTCTCTTTGCGCTACAATATTCTTTAAATTTTCTATCTATATCACTCTGGATGGATTTAAAGTTTTCAATCTGTTTACCTAAGACATCTGGATCTCTTCATTTGTTTTCTTGCCAGTAAATATGCCCTACTTAAATAAATTAATCAAGTGAGTCTTAAAGACTCTCAAATCATCTACTCAAACATTATCTTGATTTTACACATGAAAAGCTTACAAATAGAAGAGGTAAAAAACAATTCTCTTTAATTATTGCAAGAATGCAAAAGTCTGTGAAAAATCATGTAGTAATATTTGTCCTGTCATATTAGGGACAATAAATATTAATATGAGATAATGATGTTTATTGTTTTGCCAATAATATAGGGTTAAAATAATCAAGCATAATATGTTGTTCCTGTGTATGTGTGTGAGAGAGAAAATAAGAAAGAAATCTTTACATCTATAAATTGACTAAATTACATTACATTGGTGTGTACAATACCACATTGTTAACTATACATAAACTATGTTGTACAGCAAATCTCTAGAACTTATTTACCTTTCATAACTGAAACTTTATACCGTTGAACAAAACTCTCCATTTCCTACTTCCCCCCAGCCCCTGGTAACCATTATTTACACTATGTTTTTATGAGTTTTACGATGACAGTATTTCCTTAAGTGCGATCATGAAATATTTGTCCTTCTATGACTGCCTTATTTTACTTAGCATAATGTCTTCCAGGTTCATCCACATTGTTGCATTTGGCAGGATTTACTTTTTTTCTAAGGATGAATAATATACTATTATATTTATATACCACATTATTTTTATTCATTCATTCATCAATGGACAGTTAGGTTTTATTCACATCTAGGCTATTGTGAATAATGCTGCAATGAACATGGGAGTACAGATATCTCTTCAAGATCCTGATTTCATTTCTTTTGGATATATATCCAGAAGTGGGGTTGCTGAATCATATGATGGTACTATTTTTAATTGTTTGAGAAACATCTTTATTTTTCATAGTAATGGCACCATTTTATATTCCCACCAATGGTGTACAAGGGTTCTAATTTTTCTACATCCTTTCCAACACTTGTTATCTTTCTGATATAATCACCATCCCAATAACTACCCAATGACATTTTCACATAGAAAAACTAATCCTAAAACTTCATCAGAGAGAAAAAAGTAACTAAAAACTGGTACACAATGTAGGAGCGAACAGCTTGAGAGCTAATGAGGATACTGGCCTTAAGGGCTGGGGATCAGATAATAATATAAAAATAATTGCTACTGACTCTGTATTTAAATAAAGAACTCCTACTGTATAAAGTTAATGCATGAATGAGATGCCCAGTCATAAAAGAAGAATTAGATTAATGCACTCTTCTTGGCTGTGATATGGCAAAAACATTGTGACTGAGAAAAAAAAAGTTATATGAAATGCTGTTTACAACAAGAGAAATTTTATAATGCCCATGTTTAATGAATCTCTAAATTGTGAAGACAACATGAAAAGTGATCCCTTGTAGCCTCAGAAGAAAACCTTGGGAAAAACCTTGTAGCCTCAGAAGAGTCAAACTCAAACATCTCAGTCAATTATACAACACACCTTGGACTGCCATAGGAAAACTCAATCCTTACAGAAGGTAAACTCAGTATCATAAGTTATAAAACATATGCTGAAATAAACCGTCAGGAGGGAAATTAAGCAGTTTACGATAAACAAAAAAATTAGCCTCATATAAATTGGAGGTAAACTAATTTGAAAGGGACACAAACATAATATCTTTGAATACATAAAAACGTAAAAAAAGAAAACATTAAATAACAAAATAATATGGAAAAGAGCACAAATTTAAATGAAAAATAATTAAAACTTCTTGATACGAATACATATAGTCATAAGAATTAAATACTCAATAAACAGATTATATAAAATTTTATTTAAAAAAGTTAAGTATTTATAACTTGAAGAGATTTTTATAGTGTGTTAGAAAAGACAGAGATGAAAGAATAACAGAGAAAAATATAGGGATGAAAATGAAAGAAGTTAATAAACATGGAGACCAGATTTAAAGGGCTTGGGATATATGTCTGATAGGACTCACCAAAGAGGGTGATAGAATAGGGCAATAGTTGTGAGCATTATGACTGCACATTTTCAGGAATTACAGAAAGTCCTTGTGACACCGAATTTTAAAAACAATCAAACAAGTTCAACGAATATGTATAATAACATATTGATCAACCAGAAAACAGAATATTAAAGGCAGAGTGGATATATTCAATGTAAATAGAAAAGATAAGGCAGTCCTTTTGCATAAAAGCAGATTACCAGGTGTAATCAGATATTCTGGAAGAAAGTAAAATTAAATTTTTCATTAAAAATAACAATATTAACTTGTTGGGAATAATACTAATATATGAATTATGTTTAAGTTTTATCTGCCTTCTATACAAAATCAAGTATTTATGGTGAAGTGATATGAATGGTAAAAGTTGCTTTAAAATACTGTAGTAAAAAGCCTAAGTGAAGAATAAATGAAAAAAAAGCAAAAAATCTGGTGGTTATCGAAGCTTGGAGGCAATTACACAGGGGTTCATTTTACTATTTTTGGATTTCACATATGCTTGAAATTTACTATAAAACTTATCAAAATAAAATTCTGTGAACATTTATTATAAATTTATAAGAACAGTGTTTATTTGTGAATCTTTAAGAATAAGATAGGACTGAAAGAACGAGTACTATGGGAAATGGGGAGAAACAGAATAAATACTTTTGAGAGAGACTCAGTGGATTGTGCTAAATCATGTATATCTACTAAAATCTTAAAGGTTTAGCTATTTAAATAATTGAAAGGTAAAGTATAAGTTTTAAAACAGTAGAATAAATTGAGGTAATGAAGAAAACAATAAATTATATAGAAGGAGAAAGGAGGAAAAGAAGATACAAGAAAAGCAAACTGAGTAGAAAACACAAAATTAGATGAGAGAAATTAGTGCAATACATCTGCAAATGAAATAATTAGAATTATTAAAAGCACCTCTTCAAATCTAAGATTATAATGTGTATTTTAAAAATTGTGTTACATAATTTTCAAAAAGTATACAAAAATCATGAATGTATATAGAATAAATGATGTAAGGGTATAGAATGTATATCAGAAAAATATTAACAAAATGTTGCTAATGTCGTATTAATAAAAAATACATTGTAGGAAAAAAATCCAATACCATACATTTTTCTTAATGATGACACATAATTATTTAGATAAAAAGTATAATTCTATATCTTTTTGCATTTGACATAAAATAAACTGACAAAATTTCTTCCCAAAGTGCACAAGTAGGGTATTTAAAATTTACTGGTGCAGAATCTCATAGTTCAACAAGAAAACAAAATAGTTGAGATACAAAAATGTAATACAATCAACACACTATTTAATAGACATTCATAGTATCCTGCAAAACAAACAAACAAACAAACAAACACCCAAGAGAATACATAAGAGTACGAAAGACCATGTATTAAACCACAAAGGGAATGTCAATAAATGCCAAATTATCAATAACAGAGTCTATGCTCTTTGAACAAAATGCGGTACAATTTGTAACAACTACATGTCCAGAGCTTTTCACATGACACAATAAGGAACATAAACAAGTAAAAACTCCCTGTACCTCTCCACTCTTCTTCTAAGTTACCTGGATGATTTGGGGGAGTCATTGAACTCCTTTGCAGTTTATTCTTCCCCTCTGTAAAGTCAACATGCTGCAAAATAAATGTTCATGTTTCTTTCTGTGACACATTAAGCCACTAAAATGTATATGGGGCTTTATGTCTCACTTTTAGAAGAAAATAGTATCAATCTGGTGGACATTTATAAAAAAGAAGATGGCTCAAGAAGTAGTGACCAATAATACAAGCTTTAATGGATCACGGCATTAGTAGAAAGTCTTAACTTTTATTATAGTCAAATAAAACACAGGAAATAGGGCATTTTTAAAATCGCTCTGTACTCCATTCTTACAATTGCTTTAATAATTTATAGAGATAGCATGTGAGGTGACAGGAAATTGATACTCAGACAAATATGTTTCTCCAAACTACTGTCAAATGAGCTGCCCTCTGGATGTGTCCCGAATGGCATGGCAGTTGAAGCAGTCCCTAAAGAAATCAGTGAGCTTTAGCAATTTGACAAAATAACTCTGCAGAGCATGCAACCTTTACAAATTACTCTTTGTTTGAATACTAAAATGAATAATAACATTTTCAAAGAGCATGTGGGGATAATGCTGTATATCTTTTACTCCCTCTGGATCAAAGTGTATCTATTTTATTCATTATTGTGGAGTAAATTCTAATTTACTCTGCTCTTAAGAGAAATGCTCCAATAAAAAACAAAAGTGCTGCTCAGCAACTTGTGGTTCACAAAATGTTACTCTTGCTTCAACTTTTTAAAACCCAGTTATAATTAAACTCACAAAGAAACTGGTCCAAGAAATACATAGAGGAAAGTTTCCAACTGGATTTATAATACTTACAAGCAGCAAATATTTGCAGTCACTATGGAATGTTTAATTATAGAAATATCTATACTGATAAAAACTTTCTATTTTTCATTTCCATTGTTATGATTATTCTTCCCCTCCATTCTAATTTTCTTCTGCTCCCTCTTTTTTCTCTTTCTAGCTACAATATTTAAATGTGAAACTGTGTCTGATAAAAATGTACAAACATAACAAGGCATAAATCCTCCAATGGGAAAAGAGACTAAATAAAGTGTAGTCTATATTTGCTTATAGTCACATAGTGATTTGGAGGGAGAGTTTCTTAATTTTTTGTGTGTCTTGACTTCTTAATTTGTAAATATTTCTAATGTGATATTTATTTTGTTATGTCACAGAATAGTTATGATTACCAAGCAAGCTACTGAATATCAAAACATCTAGTAAATTCCCAGATGCTACTCAAACGTTATGTCAGATTTTCTTTAAAAAAATAGTGTTCAGAATGTTACAATGGAAGAAAAGAAAAAACAAATACTGTCTATTTTCTCAATTATTCCTCTTCTTAAAATGTGAGATCATGTATCTTTTCCATAATTTAAACTTTTATGCTGCATATCTAGATGCAGAGTCACTGAGAAATAATGATTTACTAAAAAGCTCTTCATATGGTGAGTAATGTCATAGCAATCAGTTCTTGGATCAGGAGGGTCTTTTAAAGGGAATATTTATTTTAATAATTGCTAATTATAAAGATGCAATGATTATTGCATGGAAAAACCATACTTCTGTGTGAACAATCAAATTATGTTCAAGTCCATGATGGAAGAGCCTAATAAATGAAAACTAATTATCTCTAATCAAACTACTAGAAGTTTCCTAATCATCAGCATGTGAATTTAAAATCTAAATATATCTGGATGCCAAACAATTCTAACAATTATGTTAAACTTTAAGCTTTGTAAACTCTAGCTTAAATTATTCCAAGAATAGTACATATTGTTTTCTATTTTGTTATAAAATTATAGGGCTTTCTCTTACAAGTAAAGTTCGTCTGACAAAAAAGGGCTAACAAAGACAAGGGATTTTTGTATGATGTGTTTATTCTGACTTCCTAAAACTCCAATGTAAGCAAAATTAAGAAATAAGCAAACATTAAGATTCCAAGATCAATGCCACACTAGATTTTCCAACAGTTTCTTTCTTTGTATATTTTATCTATAAGCATGATTCTTTATTATTATTATTATTATTATTATTATTATTACTATTATTATCGTTATTATTATATTAGCTCCAGGTGTACAAAACAATGCAGTAGTTAGACATTTCACCCCTCACAGAGTGGTAACTCCCCTCCCCCAATCTATTGCCCTTCTGGCATCATATATATCTATCACAATTCCATTGTCAATGGAATTTCCGACTGGTTTTGCCTGTACTGTAGGAAGCCTGGAGGACCCGCTCATCAGACCCCAGAGTTCCTCCTGGTCAGCAAAGGCTGCAGAGTGCACACAGCATCCCCTTTGTTTTTTGCAGCCTGCTTCCGTTCTCGACTTTCCTTTGTCTCCTTTGCACATTTTGTTAGGGAAGAAATTTTCCACTGATATTTAGGACAAGATAATAATATAATCACCTTACTCTGCTGTGATGCATTTGTTGTTTTTGTCTGTCTATTTGTTTGTTTTGTTTTAATTATTACAAAACTGTATTTTTCTGCCTCTAGTCAAATAACTCTTCCTCATACCTCCTCCCCGACCCCCATTCCTTTACACAACATGGACTTGTCCAGACACCTACATGCTAAATGAAGGCCCCTTTGCTATAGGATTTACGTAATTTATCTCCCAATCCTATTTAATCACAACACCATGCAGATGATCTCTCAGCATACTGCAGAATATACAAATATAGCCTGACACACTCTGTGACCCTACTCTCCTTAGCCTCTCCTCTGATCATAAATAACCTTCTAGGCTTAAGACATCTATAGGTATGCCAGGAAATGTTTAACAGCGGGTTCTCAAAAAAATGAGACATTTCTTTATTTATAATATTTGTAGATTTCTGTGGTTTAAATATCCCCACCACAGATGATTTCAAATTACCAACATGATGTAGAAAATTTCTGAAAATTTAATATTGAACTCTCAAGAACCATCATATCCTGGCTTTCTCATTTTACTAAAATGTAAGGTATTTAGGACATAATAATACTAGTTTCAGGTTAGTTCAAACCTTGCTCAAATCCTGCCTCCAGCATTGCGGGAATCTGGGAAAGATTTATAACCACTTTATACCTCAGAACTCTCATTTGTAAAAATGAAGATAATAACAAAAATTTATCAGGTTGCTCTGAAGAAAAATTAGATTGTGCAGTTAAAATATTTCCCATAGTGCTTGGCACATCAATAAATAAACAAACATGACATTAAACAAACAAACATTAGCTGCTATAATTAGTATTAGAATTAATAACATTTGTGACTCCATAGTTATCATAATTATTATGCCATTCTTCTATGTTTCCATTTAAGCTGTATATCTAGGATGTATCAGAAGCGGCATTGCTGTTTTCAGTATTGTCCATACATGTGATGTATTATTATTTTAAAACTATAAATTAAAAAAAAATGTACTTTGATTATGAAAGGTGAAATTATGAGAGAATTCAAATCTTATCTCCTGTAGTTCTTTAAATTTCTGGAATATTATTCTGACTCATAAACTAGATGGTTCACTTAATCTTCTCAGGTATAAAAGACAATATTATGGTCCCGATTAATTTTAAATGATATTGAGGACCACTCTAACATTCACAGATTTTCACAACTTGACCACAAATGACATCCATGTCGCTTTTGGGGGGGCATTTTATATTCTTTATATTCAATTCTTCTTTACTCTTCTCTTGAACAAGCCCTTGTCTTACTCAAATCGGACATCCTACCTGAATGCCCACATGAGTCCTATGAAGATAAAATATTTACTCATATTTACATTTGTTAAAGTATTTGCTCACTTGAATATTCAACGGATTTTACAACCATTTATTCTTTATCTTTATGATACTGACAACTATGTGAAACTATTCCCCACCTCATACACTGTGATATTTGTTAATGTAGATAAATTCATACTGTGTACAAGCAAATTCCTGGTCATAAGTGAGAAGAAAATTGTGGCGATGTTTTCCAAGGGTAAAAATTACAGAGACAGAGAGTATTCACCCATACAACCAATATTCAAGTTTTGCATTTTGCTTGTCGCTCTGTAAGTGAAATCTAAAATACTCCCTATGGCTCTGGAGTACTTATTAACATTTACCTATTAAGTATTTTTTGTTACTTTCCTCTTTAAAAACTCAATTTCTTTCATTTTTCTTAAAATAAAGTCTATGTTTTTAAAGGCTTTTAATTTTTGTTTTTTTTTTTTTTTTACTAGTCTGCCCCCTTGTAGCTGGTAATCTCTAAGAAATGTATTTTAGTTCTTATAAAGTGTTGTGCTTCCTTTAAGCACTGAAACCCATACACTATTTCTTTCATTTGGGTAGTCTTGTTCTCCACATACTCCCCATGATACATGCTTATGGCACATAGCTACACATTCACAAACTACCTATTACCTCCTCTTCATCGCTCAGGTGACAGTTAATACTTTCCTTGATGTTTTCTCATTGGGCTTGGTTATATCCCTCACTTGCCTAGTCAATATACTTATCTCACATTATAGTATTTTCTTATGAAATTTTTCTTTCCCCACTGATATTAGGCCTGTTATGACAGAAAACATATTTGTATACTCTTTTGTACTTTCAGCAGGTAGTTTGCCTACAATATAGTAGATTACTCTTCCCTGTGCTATTAGTTTCAGTTAGAGGGTCACTTATTTTTCAAGTTTTGAAGCAAACTACACACACAATACACACATACATACTCGTACATATAACATGATATTGAAAGAAGAAAGAAAAATTACCACATTGTCGTCTTATATCATGCAAGAGAGACTAGTGCGAATTGAGACTATAGCACTTGCTGTGCATACCTCATTAATTTGGAGTAGTATGTCACTTCTTTCATTATAAGATGCCAAGTTACAAGATATGTGGGATGAAATATCAGCAAACAAAAGTCCTTCATTGAGGGGTTATAACATTGGGGAGAAGATAATCACAGAGTGAGCAAGAGTTTTATGAGTCTGTCAATTGACTGACTGGCAGGTCTCTGTAAAATGAGTCTTGTGGGATTTGATACTTGAATTTTAATTAAAGCCAAATTATTCATTGTTCAGTTCTCAATCCCCAAAGAGAAATTGAAAATCTTGCAAAGAGACTCCCAGCAGTAATTACATGTTCTGCTGAAATTAAATTGACTTGCATTACCCAGATAGAACTGACGAATGAAGATCTATGTTATGGCGGAGATTTTTAAAGAAATTAGATAAAAGGCAAAAATCTACTAAAAAACAAAACAATGGCCAAGATTCTGCATTGGATGATTTGACACAGAGAAGAAAAATCAGTGCATTTTTTTAATGTGGGCTGCTTAAAAATGTGTACAATAATTGGAATATCTTATTTTGCATTCATCTTTTCTTTCTACTAAACAACACAATTTTTAATCCAAAAGTGCCTTTGAAAAACATATTATTCTGAATCAATGTTATTATATTAATCTTCAAAATAATATCTAAAATATCTCTTTTCTTATAAGTAACAGTGACTTTTAGTTGATTCTTTCTACCAATTTCCCATGTGTTTATGAATTTATTAACCCTAATATTCTCCAGGTAGAAAGATGACACTGTTGATTACCATCTGTTAAAATGTTGCTTTGAGTTTTTTTTTTTTCCTTATAGTGGTAATTAGCTGAACACATCAGTTCCCTCTTTGCTTAAGCTTTACCTGGACCTCTTACTATGCAGGCCATACATTAGCTTATTAGTGCCACAGACACAGAATATACCCAAAAGTAAATAATGTAAGATCATAGAATTATGAGCAATCTTTTATTAACTCCACTATCCAGTTATTCATTAAAGCATCACATCTTTTCACATTTTTTTTAACCTTTTGTCATCCTCTTCTGCATATCTCACAGTGTCCGTTGCAAGTGTTCATTCTTCTCATTCTCTTATTCCTATACATGTCCTGGGAGAGGCCCTCGTATAAGATATAAAAGGAGGGAAAGCAGGGTAGTCATATTCCTTGGAGACAATGTAAGGTAGATGCGTGCAAGTATAGCAGACAGGAAATTCTCAAAGGCTTCCAGGTGAGCTTTTGGGAACCCCTTGTGCTGCTGGTGCAGGGAACTGACCATCACGTCCTTCACTCCCGAAGCCTTTCCTTCCAAGGAACACATATGCTTCTAACTCCCTGTCTTAATATATTTGACATTCAAGGTACATAACATGACCCCTTTTTTCTTTATTAAGCTATATATTAAAATATAAATTTCTTATATTTATTTAAGAAAGCAAATGAAATCAGAATAGATTATTGCGGTACATTTCAAAATGATTCTATGAGTGATTCTAAAGTGATATTATATGTCCTGAGGATTTTTCAACTGAGTTCCCTCAAAAGTAAAGGTAATTCTCACACGTGAGTAGAATCAGGTCTATAAGATAATGAGAAGCTTTTCATTTCCTTTATAAATATCACAAAGTCTGGTTGTAAAGAAAGCAAAAACAACAGAAATTTTTTTTATGAAGCATGACGAGTCTGGCCCCTGGCTGGAAACCTAAGTGTGATTTTTCAGTCCTGACAGTAGGCAATTAGAAGGATTTTCACTGACAGCCTCAGAGAGGAAACCTGCCCTCCCCACACCAGGCTTGGTTCCCAGCCAATGCACTACAGTCTCAGAAGAGAACTGCAGTCAAGGACTCAGGCCACTCTGTCTATCTGTGCTCTTACAGAGATCTGCATTCCTCTCCCAGCCATCTCCACCTGAGGTCTCTTTATGAGAGTAGGGGTCACGATTGGAGGGGGCCCTTGTGAACACTCTTCTCCACTTTGACTCAGTACTCAGTACTTTTCCACTCCTAGCCCTTCTCTGTCCCCACCACACAGGGCCCTGGGTCCATAACATGCAAGAAGCTTTTGTTTGGGGCCCTTTTAGCGCCGAGTTTACCCATGGTCTGCAGGCACCTGCCCCTCGGCCAGTCCAGTGCCATTTCATGAGGGATTGGAAGTGGCTACATGCCAAGAGCTGAAAGCACCACAATTTAAAGTCCAAGACTTCTCCTGGAAGTTGCAGTACTTCAATAAACTCCAGTTACAATGTAGTTACATGAGATAAGATTTTGCCAGTGCAACTGTTAGGTGAGCAGATGGAGTCCTGATACTTCCTACTCCACCACCTTCCCTCTCCTTCTCATTCTTATTTCCTTTGTATTCACGTATCTATTCAAATACTTCCTTTTAAAATATTATATAGTTGGGCTTGTTTCCCTTTTTTATTTATTCTTCTGGATTAATGTCCTCTATCAGATGAGTGTATTACAAATCATGGCTCCTGGACACTGACTTCTCCTTTCATTTTCATAACTGTCTTTGGAAATAAGTTTTTATTTTGATAAAACCAATTTATTATCTTTTATTTTCGTTGCATGTTTTGTAACCTATCTAAGAAGCCTTTGCCTAACAAAAGGTCAAAAAGAATTTTCCTGTGTTTTACCTTACATATTCACAGCTTCAAATTGCACTTTTATGTCCATGACCCATTTTTTCATTATGTTGTACATGTATCATGAGGTATGACTGGATGAAATCTAGGGTTTTTTGTATGTGCAACAATGAGGCACATAGCTATTCAAACTTGCCAGCACAGTTAATTGAAAACATTATGCTTTATCCATTAAATTAACTTAGCAAATGTATTGAAACGACTGACAATGCACGAGTAAGCCCATTTTTGGACTCTGTATCCTAGATCATTGATCTATGTATATACTTTGTCTATACCACATGGTCTTTTTTTTTTTTTTTAATTTATTTATTTATTTATTAGTTTCAGGTGTACAAAACAAGGTAATACTTAGACGTTCATCATTTATATCCCTCATACTGTGAACCCCGCTCCCCCCATCCACTATCCCTTTGACCTCACACTGAACCATCACATTATATATATAAAATTATAGTTGGCATTCATTAATGTTTAGCTTCTGGTGTACAATGCCATGATCTGGAATCCACAGTATCCCTGAGGTGGTCTCCCAAATAGGACGCATGTCCATCGGATACCCAACAAAATCTTTACAACATTACAGAATACCTTCCCCAAATTAATTTTCAAAAAAACCCTGAGGCCATCTTGTGGTTACCAGCTGCTTCCAAATCCCTTCACCTTTCCCCTTATCCCCAACCCCTCCCACACACCCATCTAACCACTCTCGTTTTTTCTCTGCGTCCCCAAAACTGTCTCTGATTAGTTCATTCACATAGTCTTTTCTTTAGATTCCATATATAAGTGAGATCATATGGTACTTGTCTTTCTCTTTCTGACTTATTTCACTTAACATAATGTTCTCTAGATCCATCCATGTTGCTGCAAATGATAAGATTTCTTTCTTCTTTATGGCTGCGTAATACTCCATTGTATAAATGTACCACAGCTTCTTAATCCAGTCATCTACCGATGGGCATTTCGGTTGTTTCCATATCTTGGCTATTGTGTAAAGTGCTGCAATAAACATAGGAGTGCATACAGATTTTTGAATTGGAGTTTTGGATTTCTCCGGGTAGATGCCTAGGAGTGGAATTACTGGATCATAGGGTAGTTCCATTTTCAGATTCCTGAGATACCTCCATACTGTTTTCCATAGTGGCTGCACTAATCTGCAGTCCCACCAACAGTGCACTAGCGTTCCCTTTTCTCCACATCCGCGTCAGCATTTGTTGTTTGTTGATTTATTGATAAAAGCCATTTTGACTGGAGTGAGGTGGTATCTCATTGTGGTTTTTATTTGCATTTCTCTGATGGTTAGTGAGGTTGAGCATTTCTTCATATGTCTTCTTGCCTTCTGTATGTCCTTTTTAGAGAAATGTCTCCCCAAGTCCTCTGCCCATTTTTTAATTGGGTTGTTTGTTTTTTTGGAGTTGAGTTGAGTAAGTTTTTTATAGATTTGTGATATTAATCCCTTATCAGATATATCATTGGCAAATATCTTTTCCCATACAGTAGGATCCCTTTTTGTTTTATTGATGGTTTCCTTTGCTGTGAAAAAACTTTTTAGTTTGATGTAATCCCACATGTTTATTTTTTCTCTTACTTCGCTCGCTTGAGGGGATATATCAGTGAAAATCTTACTCCGGGTAATGTCCATGAAGTTTCTTCCTATATTTTCTTCTAGGTATTTTATGGTTTCAGATCTTACATTTAAGTCTTTAAGCCCACATGGTCTTTATTTCTGTAGCTTTGTAGCAAATTTGGAAATCACGTGGAGTGAGTTCTATAACTTTGTTCTTTTCAAAATGGCTTTTACTAACTCTTACACTTCTCTACCTTTTGTATAAATTTTAGAAGCAGCTTCTTCATTCTCAAATGAATGATTGTCAAGATTTTGATTCAGTCTACATTGAAACTATAGACAAATTTGGGGAAAAATAATATCTTGATATTGTGTCTTTCAATCCTTTAATACAGTCTATCACTACCACATGATCTATTTAGGTTTTCTTTGATTTTTCCTATCAATTTTTTTTTTTTAATTTCAGCATGAAATGTTACGTTAACATTACCCCTCAATATTTTATTATTGATACCGTGTTTCCCTGAAAATAAGACCTAACCGGACAATCGGCTCTAATGTGTCTTTCTGAGCAAAAGTTAATATAAGACCCGGAATTATATTATATTATATTACATTACATTATATTATATAAGACCTAGTCTTATACCATAGTGAAATAAGGCCCAGTCTTATATTAACGTTTGCTCCAAAAAACACATTAGAGATGATTTTCCGGATAGGACTTATTTTCAGGGAAACACGGTACTATTGTAAATCATATTTTATTTTACTTTCCAATTCTTCATTGTTATAATATAGGAATATGTAGTATAGGCATATTGTATCTATCTATCTATCTATCTATCTATCTATCTATCATCTCTATATAAACTAAACTCAATATTTAGTTATAGTGCATTTTTTCCCATATTTTTTGGGACATTTTATGTAGACAACAATGTGATATGCAAGAAGAGAATACTTCATTTTTTCCTTTCTAATCTTTGCACATTTTACGTTTTGTTCCTGTCATATTGCACTAAGATCTCCAATATCATGCTTAATAGGAGCATTGAAAGTAAATATATCTGTCTTGTTCCTGATCTTAGTGAAAATACCGTTTTTCACCATTATGTTATGATGTTAGCCATAGATATTTTGTAGATGAGATTTATCAGGTTAAGGAAGATATTTTTATGCTACATGTTTTTATCATGAATGGAGGTTAAATTTTCTCAAATGTTTTTTCTGTATCTATGGAAATGATCATATGACTTTTCTCCTTTCATCTTTTGATATGGTAAATTACCTTGACTGATTTTCAATGTTCAAATGTTGATTCAATCTTGCTTACCCTTGGTAAATCCCACTTGGTCATGATCTTCCTTTTATACTGTTTGATTTAATTTCTCATATATTCTGAAGAATGTTGCATCTATGCTAGTATGGGATATTAGTTCAGAGTTTTTTACTGAAAATGTCTTATTGGTTTGGGGATTAGGGTAATCTTGGTATTACAACATGGGTTTGCAAGCATTCCCTCTTTTTCCACTTTAGGGAAGTTTGTTTGCTTTTGTAGTACTTACATTCTTTTTTAAATGTTTCATAGAATTTGTTAATGAACATATCTTGCCTATAGTTTTCATTGTTGGGTTTTTTAAACAATACATTTAATTTATTCCTTCTTTCCTTCCTCCCTCCCTCCCTCCCTCCCTCCTTCCCTTCCTTCCTTTCTTTCTAACAAACATGGGCCTAGTCAAGTTGCCTCTCCCTTCTTGAGTAAATTTTGGTAATTTATACCTTTCAAGAAATGTCTATTTCATCTAAGTTATGTATATTTTGACATAAACTGTTTCTAATGTTTTCCTATTTCCTTTTTCAAATATGTGGTGAAATCTCAAAACTGAGAACTGACAACTTTAAATTAGCCATTTAATTTCACATTACTTTATCAATAGTGAACCCAAGTCTCTACATTTCCACATAATTGCAATTTCTCAGTTTTAATTATTTGTTGTTTTGATGAATTTGGCCAAGGATTTTAGCCTCATATTTTTGTCAGGTGCACATAACTCATAATTTTTAAAATTTCACCTCATTAATAAAATTATTTCAATTTGATAAACCTTTACATGACATAAAATAATCAAGAGAATTAAAATTTAATTCTCCCCCACAAAAAGAAGAAGAAAGTGGGCATATGACTGGAGTTATCAATAAAAATTTATCAAATGTAAAACTATATGTTACTGAGTATATACTACAATAGATTCAGTGATAGGCTGTGGGGAAACACAAATTAATTATATCTAGTACCTTGTCTCCAAGTGAACATAGTCTTGACATGAGAAAACCAAAATATAAACAAATATATGCCATTCTGTAAGCTCGGTACTTAAAACAGAAGTGTGACCTAGATTCAAATGGAGAAAAAGGGTAGGAGCAAAAGTGTAATTTTACCAGAAGCTTGAGAGAAGATTTCTTTTGTGTGTGTAACACTTTCAATGTCATTACCTATTAACATCAAAAAATATTCCATATATATATATATATATATATATATATATATATATATATACATATATATATATAAAATTGCTGAAAGAAGGAGCTTTAAAGAAATATTTTTGGAAATTTGGTATTATAAAATATCCATGAGCTATAGTACATTTCCCAGTTTGTTGTATAGTTTTTCTGGCATCATCTGAAAAATTCTGGCAAAGATGGATGGATGGGATGCGCCAGGGTAGCTTTCGGATCTTTCTGCTCTTTCTGTCACTACTCCAGAGGCCATAGGTTGAAACTGCAGCATCAAAAACTAAAGGAAACCTAAATCTTTAATAAACATATGCTGAGGTGAACTACCTTGGCAAAATTCAAAACCTTCATTGTCTTTAGGAGAGCAAGAAACTCTGTTTTGATATGCTAAACCACTAAGCTTTGCTGGGATGTTACCACAGTAAAGCATAGTCTAATCTGAAAAATGCATATTCTTTTCTTTAAAACTTACTTCTATTGCTGACAGCTACAATGCAATTTCTTTTGCCCTTTTTATGATTATAAATCCTCTCCTCCTCAGTGTTCAATAACAAAAGGCTTTGCGACACTTAGTGCCAGTCTGATGCGACTATCAAAGAACACTGGCCCAGCCTTTAAAAGTTTAGTACTGTGACACATATAAAATGCAGCCCATTGCTAATTGTTTTCTCCTGCTATAGCATCAAACAAAACAGATCATGTCTCTTTGCTGCCATCTGATCCACTTACTAGAGATGTGTTTCAGACATTCCAAAATTATTTTCCTTGCAGAACAGTCTGAAAAAATCAGGTTTCTCTTGGTTTTGTTTATTTTAATTAAACTTACAGTATTCTATTTCATTGATCCTAAAACATACCTTTTTCACATTTTAAAATCTGTGAAATTGTGTAACAATCAGTATATCCTACAATTAACCTCTTACTTTGTGATACAAAAAATAATGCTGTGCCTTTAATTGATGGTGTTTATATTCAATTAGATATGAAATACTGTATTTTTTTATAATTTAGGACTGCTTACTTTAACTTTTCTTTTTTGAAGTCATTGAAAATTAATTTAAAATTTTTAAATATTTAAAAATATTTAGGTGAAAACCAACAGTTTAATAACAGATTAAAGAGTGGCTGATTTAATTCTCAAATTCTACATAATTGTTGTAAGGAAACACCAAATGGTCACAAAACCTAGAGATAATGCAACGTTGCATATCAACTAATTAATAATGTCCAATCACGATTTCAGCTTCTCTAACATCATTTATTTAGCTGCATTTCCCCCTCCCCCAACCTTCCAAAACTCCAGTATGTTTCTGTGGGCTATTTTCCTATTTCATTCAATCATAGATAAATGAACTAGATTACCCTGTACTCTGTGTACCTTTGTATCTATGAATTTCATATCTATGAAAATAATAACTTGAAGTATAATTTTATATTTTATAACCATATACCTATCACACTTTTCATTTCAAACATTAAATTAGCAAACTCCACTGTTACCAAAATAAAACACAGTAAAGAGTGAGCACCATTATATAAAATGAAATTAATAGGCATTGGAAACAAATCATACTGTTGGGACAGTTTTTTTCCTGCGAGCACAGCCTTGGGAGCTTTCCGTCCCCCTCCTCTTCCGATATCTCATTGGAGCAGTTTCCTGCGAGCACAGCAGTTGGAGGCATTCCCGCCAAAACAGTATTGAGCGATCACAGCTGTTAGGGATGGACCTCCCCGGCACCCCGGCCAGATTTAACCAATCCCTAGGGCCGCAATAGCAATGGCGCGAATCCCCCCAAACCCGGAGGCCTAACCCTATAAAACAAAGCGCCCGACCCCAGTAAGTGCTCAGTCTTTGGGAACAATCCCGCTGAGCCCACCGGCGTAATAAAGCTGTGTTCTCCCTGATCTCTGCATGCCGCTTGAGTCCCTGGTCTCCACCGTTTTCCGCAACAATACTAAAGTTGTTTCTTTTTTCTTCAAACATGTTTTTGCTGTCAGACCCAAGCTGAATATGTCAAACTAAGCTTGTGGTTTTTGATATCAGGTCATTAGAGGCAAGATTTTGAATTAATCTGCTCTGCTTTTATGGTGTGAGAAATTTTAGAGGGCAAATATGTTTACCTAAAATAAGCACATTGATCTTATTTCTACATTAAATCATTCTGTTGTAGAACTATTTCAGATGTAGGGTTTTCATGCAACTCTTTGAATTTCACAAATGTATGCTAACCAAACTGATACTCATATTTTTTCCTACGATGGTCATATATACCTTAGAATAGATGTCAATAAATTTAATATTTTAATCCTTATTTACTGTTTTCACAATCTAAAACAAGCATAGTGTAAGTTATGAAAGTTATTTTAATTTCCCCATCTGTTTTCTTCTTGTTACATAAAAGAATAATAAACTTGACAGTTAGTACCCTATCTTTCATATTTCATGCAGCTACTGGGAAAAATATCATGGCAAATAGAAAGAACATGGTACTGAGATTCAGAAAATCTGGGTTTTGATACTGGCTTTATCCCTATAACTAGAAGTAACAGACTAAATAGCATCTTCATTTTACAAATGAGAAAGTTGTTTTAGAAGATTATTACATTCAAAGCTACATATACCCTTAATCGTAAAATGACTTATGCCTCAATGCTATTTAAATGATAATGAATTTCTGTGCTAAGACCTATACATAAGGTAGGATGGAACTGAATGATTTAGGTTTGTGAAAATATGTCAGCTAGTCTGTGAAACTGCTCTAAAATACATCAGAAAGCACCTTGTAGAAATAACCTCCATTCATCATACATAGTGTTACAGAAAATTTGGAAATTTGTTTTGTATAATGCTGAAGAAATATACCAAAACTTCCCCGTATCCTTCATGTGTGTCAGGTCCCAGGATTCAATGGTGTCTTCAGCTTTTATCTCCAAAGGTAGTAAGACGTATGCATGTAAGAAATGCGATGAGAAATCCAGCTTTCTCACCCATGATGCAGTCCTTAAAATGAATGATTTGATCTAAAAGACTCAAGTTGCCATTTATTTTCTCATATTCCCATAAAATTTTTGTGGATGACAAGATAGACACTCTAACTTCACTCCTTACGTGATGTGTCACTTGATTTATGAGACTTGTCATGACTGAACACTGGTTTACCACTCTAGTTTATCTTGTGCCATTCAGCCCTATACACTATAATATAGCCTTCCTCAACTGTGCAAGTTTCCTCAACATGCCTTAATGTCAATTTCTTCTCAGTTTACGCAAATGTATGTTCCTCTATCTGGAAAGTTCTTCCTCTTGATTATTACTTAGAAAAGTCCTACCATGTTTCTGGTCTCAGTTTGTAACAGTGACCCTATTCCTTCTATTTTGAGATTTAAACCTCTGATGTAATTGGATTTGACAGTATGGGTTGGCTTGGGACTTTTTGAAAGTCCCAAACTTGTTTTCTTTTCTTTGCTCTCCTCCCACGACACGTTAAAGATTCTGTTTACTGTACATTTACTTTGCACACCCATCAGTTTCAGTGGTTCTGTTTACTTAGGACTGCATGCCTGGTGCTGAGTTTCAGGAGAGGATTTTACATCTGTATGGATCTGTATGGATCCTCTACTGACCCTGAAGCACATCAGACTCTGGGAAGCGGGGTTTTGTTTTTTTTTTTTTCTTTCCTGGAGTAGCCTGGCCAACTTCTCCTTTTTCTTTGTTCTGTCCCTCCTTGCGTGCCTATGAAACCTTTTGGCAGTAGTAAGAGTGGGGAGGCAGTCTTTGTGTCAAGGAGCCTACTGTCTTCCCTTAATGCTGGAATTTTGGAATAAACTTGCTTTACTTTCTGCCAGCAGCTGAACCTTTTGCATCTAACAAGTTTGTAGGTCTCTTCCTTCAAGAAGTTTTGCCTGACCCTCCAAATATGCTCCCATAGCCCCTAGTTCTTTCCCTCTCCAGAGCACTGCCACATTACAGTGAAATTGCCTACAGGCTTTTCATGTGTCTTCTTAATCTACATTACATATTTTAAACATAGTACAGACAAGCCAGTTTTGTGTAAAATAAAACTTGGATAAACACAACTATGAAATAAATATGTAAATGTATATCATGCATGTGCCGGAAGGTACCACTGATCTGTAATGTCTCAGTAAATTGACACATCGTTTTGACAGGACAGATAGAGGCTCCAGGAGTTTTTCCGTATTTCCACATTCTAATGCATAGAGCAGATTTACGAAGTGCAGGCAAACTGTAATAACTATAAGTGAAATGAATAGTTCTCCGATAGATAAAAATTAGGGAAGAGGGCAATTAGAAAAGGATTCTCTGCAATAGTGGCACTTCATCAGAGAAACAAAGAATGAAAAGTAAATATCATGACAAAAGTTGATGAAAGGGGATAGGATAAATATAAAAGCTCCAAGATAACAAAGAGAGCCAAACACCACACTCTCCAGACTCAGCCACTGCAGACTGTTTTAAAATGCTCTTTCCAAAAATGAAAGTACATAAAACAAAGCACATTACCTATTATCTACTAAAAGAGATCATATGAATATAACTTTACTACAGAATGGTGACATATATGCCAGAACATAACATTTCAGTTTTAGAATTGTAATTTGACTATTTTAATATGAATACAAATAATAGTTTCTAAGGTTAAAATAATTACTTTTCATAAGTTAGAAAGCAAAAAACTTAATAGACACACAGGTTATGCATTTATGATACATATTTTCTGAGGTAAAAAGTATATATATGTATACGTATATATATACGTATATATATATATGCTTCTATTAAGCAAAACATGGCTCTGTGAATTGAAGGATTTGGGTAGAGTCTTTGTTTACTGTAATGAAAACACAATTTGTAGATTCAAATGTTAGGGGGATAAATGTAATTATATGAAAAGCACATAAAACAATGAGAATGAAAAACTTTCAAGTTATTATTTTAGATTTTTCTTTATGGGAATTGTTACATTCTAAGAAGATGATAAAAGAAAACTGAGGAAGGAAAATACAAAGCAGTGTTAAAATAAATCCAGCGGCATTGAAAAGTGACAAAAAATGAGTTTTTTTCATGATACATATAGGTATGATTTGATGGCATGGACTTTGTTGAGAATTAGTGACAGGCAATGGTTTTGATGTGGGCAAAGGAAACAAAAAAAATGAGTAGAAATGGTGCTGATGGCTGATGATTTCAGAAGGATATCTGATCAGGCAAGATGGTATGGGGACCTTCAGTAGAAAGATTAGAGAAAACATTACTTAGGCAGTTACTATGAATCTGTTAGGCATATTTCAATATGGGAAGCAAAGATCTTGAAAGGGTAATGTATTTTATTAAATTTCTTTTCAATATGCTTCTATGCAGTATACCCTGAAAAAATAGGGGAATGCATAAAATTAGTTACAAAAATTGACATCTATGTTTATGATAAAATGAATAAATGCTACGTTCATGACATTTTCTTGTCACTTATTCTTTTTGCATCTCAGTGATAGATTTGTTTTTGTTTTCTGATGTTTTATGCAATTCATACTCAACACTGAGACTTAGATCATTGTAAACTTTACTGAAACTGGCTGCTGAGGCCAAAGTTATTAACATTACAGAGCCTGAAATCTGACTGATGGCCTACTAGCAATCATTGTTACTTAACTTTTCTTTTGCTACTCAGAGTGTGAGAGCCCTAGGTAGTTTTACAGGTCTTGTTTCCATGGGAAACCAGGCTAAGTACAAAGATAAGACTGTTGCTTTTGTGTAATCCATTAAATTTCAGTTCTTTCATTTCATATTTTTACACATGACTGGTATCCTCATTGATAAGAGTTTAATGCTATGCTTCATTATCTGTATGAAATTTTCATAAATATCCATTTTGGTTACAAAATAATATAATGGGAATGGTTTTAAGATAGTTGTTAGGGTTATTTTCAGGGTTTTTTAAATAATTTTTTTCACAAGAAATAATAAAATGTTGCTGTATAAAAAATGCTGCTTAAATTTTGAAGTAAACATTTTTATACAAACTCTGATGTATCATTGCATTATTTGAAGTTTCATATATATATTTCTCTCCAAAATGAAATGTATGTATGTGTGTACTATTAATATATGTACATATATACATATATTTCAAATGTATATATGTACATATATTAATAGTACACACATACATACATTATACACATATATACATATACACGTATATACACACATATATACATATATATATATATATATATATATGTTTATGAATTCGAGAGATGGGGGCTTGGGAAAGTCTACTTGTGTGTGTGTACTAGAGAAAGACAGAGAGAGAGACAAACAGAGAGAGAGAGAGATAAATCTCTTGATTTATGCCATCTAACTAGGACTGGAGTATATGTAAAAAAATAATGTTATAAAAAGAGAGGGAAAATCCCAAAGACTCAAAATCTGTAATATCCTAAAGAAAAAAAAATAATCACACATCAAAAGTGCACACACATGTACACATATATATTTAATCTAATCTGTCATACTAGTCTGTCCCAGCGTACAAGAATCCTTCGACAGAAGTTTAAAGTGAAAAGCAATGATGTCATAAAGTTATATACTATATATCCAAAATAGATGGAGTCAATAAATACTTTAATTTCATTTAGTTGACTGTATGTAATAACATTTTGAACTTAGAGCTGATTAAAATATTAGAATAATAATCAGTAAATATTAATAAATTACTACACTTAAATATGAACTGTGGAATAAACTCTATTATCATATTACCAGATATATACAAATATATTTAAATTTCTAGAGAAGCATTGCAGTCTGACGTTGGAAGGATTAAATCTTTTAAAATAAGTATTCAAAGATAGCTTTTAAAATGTTAATATGTTAACCTGTCAATAGTAAATAGATATCATAAGGAACATTTGAATTTTTATTGTGGTTTTTCCAGATTTCAGACCTTTTTTAATATGACCTTTTTTTTTTAAGTGGAACAGATTTACTTTGAAGTTTTGTATTCTTAAGGGTAGTTTCATTCATGGTGGCTGCCTCTCAGTTTGGAAGCCTCTCCTTCTCACTTGCATACTCAGATTTCAGGCAATGGAATTGAGTTTACCCAACATTACATGTTTACATTTCAAGTATGGACATTATAAATTATATTCTGTAAACGAGATATGCTTTATTATAATAATTAATTTACAATGTAGCATCAACATTTTAAATGTATTTCAAATGTAGCATTGATGCTACATTAAAATGTAGCATCAACAATACTACAAAACAAATGTAGTATTTTAAATATAAATCATCATTATTTTTATAGGCTTTGTCAATGTATTTTGTAACATACGTTTTATTGCACTTCACTTTATTGTGCTTTGCAGATATTGTGTTTTCTCCAGACTGAAGGTTTGCGGCCATCATGTGTTGAGCAAGTTCTATGGGAACCATTTTTCTAACAGGCTCAGATAATAGCATATTTTATCAATAAATTATTTTTAATTAAGTATGTACATTTATTTTTAGACCTAAGGGTATTGTATATTAAAGAGACTTGAGTAGAGAGTAAACATAACTTTTATATGCACTGGAAAATCAAAACATTCATGTGACTCTCTTCCTTCCAATGGTTTGGAATTAAACCCTCAATATGTCTGAGATATGCCTGTAATATTAAATTTTCTAACAGGCTCAGATGATAGCATATTTTGATTAAACTTACATGAAATAGGCAGTTAGCTATTTTGCTCTAAATTGGAATCTTAATCTTATTTCATGTATCATATACTTTCCATATCACTATGAAGGGTAGCAGAATATGCTATCCCAAAATCTGACTGTAGTTGTTCAGGACATGACACCATAAAATATTCCACTTTGAAATATTTCTTGGAGATGTAGGCACTTGAAAAAAAGCAAATGCAGAGAGAAGATTCTGTGTACTCCCTTTTTCTCTTTAAAGATAGATCCTCCAAAAGGAACTCAAGTGTACTAATTCCCTTACCTAGGAGTTTCATCAACCAGGGAAGATTGACTCTATTTGGAGAGGAGACTAAAAGTCGACACCACACCCAGACAAACTTTGTTGGTCACTATCATACTTTCTATTGCAAGAGCCCATTTATCTTTCCTAAAAATCATTTATTCTACACTGAGAGGCTTATATCTTCCTCCTCTTTGCCTATACAATGGTATTTAAGTCTGAATTCTAAACCACCTTGGGAAGTTACTCATTTTCCCTTAGTTATCTTCCATGTATCCATGATGTATAAACGTTAATAAACTTCTGCTTGTCTTCCTTTTGTTAATCTGCATTTTGTTATAGGAGTTTTGCTGAGAACTCAGAAAGGTAGAGAAAATATTATTTTTCCTCTCCTACAACTGTTATAAGAAAAGGATAATATCAGATAAGGAAAATCTTGACAAACATGTAACCCTAAACTTTTGAATTAAAAGCTAATAGATAGTAGATGATGACCCTTCTCCTTTGATATAGCAAAATTGATGATCTAGTCATTTTGGATACCTTCACTCCATATTTGGGGAAAACTCTACACTATTTTTGAAAGAAAATATATCTTAAACATTATTAAATCGTTAAAACCAAGGAAGATACTCTATGCATGTCCGCAATATATCCTACATTTATAAATGCATTGTATATAATACTAGATGACATAATAGATATACACTGATGCATTTATATAATACGATTATTTTCTAAGACTAGTAAAACAATGAAATGCCCATAATATATCAGTGTATATTAATTTTGTGCTTTGGGTTCTTTTCTTCTAAGTGTTGAGATTTTTAAAGCAGTATGGAAGTACTAAGAGAAAAGCATGGTCATGACTTTGAAAAAGAAAGGATGATATAGGAAATGACTTGTCACATCATCTCAAAGAGTAGATTTTTGCTTTTCTTTTGGAGTGTTGTTTTTATGATACAACAATGAGTTTCTGGGTAAGAAGAGAGTGCTTTTTATGAAAACCTTAAGTTATCGATTGGCAAGATAAACTTTACTGCTCAAAAAGGCCTTAAGGTGAAATATGAGGAGAAAGCAAAAAATATAAAAGTGTTTAAATGAAACAGTTTTATAAAACTCAATGAAATATAAAGTGTAGCATCAATATAAAAAAAAGAAAAAGTGATGACAATACAGGATAGTTCTCAAAAGGAAGTTTGGAAATTAGTTAAGATACTTTTAGCATATACAAAAACAAATCTAAAATATAACAGGGAAACTATTTGCAATACAGTACTGAATTTACATAATTTATACAATATACATACAAATATAAAACTATTCCCCAAAATGTCAGGATGGATTTAACGGATATATACAGCATTAGGTAACAATGCTTATTTAAAATTTTGTCATCTTTAAAATCTTCTGAATTAGCACTGAAATTATTTTCATTAAAAAAGGTTATGATTGCTTAATTTTATTTTAATTTTAAATTATTTTGTACATAAATGCAGATGGAGTGATGCTTTCTGTCAGGATGTACACACTTCTATGAAAATCAATTGTGCTAATAATACAAGCATTCTTAGTAAGTCAACCACTCAGGTAGGTATTAATATTATTTTGTGACACTATTTTAAAAATTTTCTGCCAAGAAAACAGATATCATTAAAATATTCATCTAAATTGATATATTATTATAAAAATCACATCAAAACATTTATTGGAATTTATTTTCCCACTAAACTTTATAAGTTAAATGGTACTCAAATGGGAGAAGGCAATACTTCCCCTTCCTCCAGAGGTGAGAGGTGACTGGGATTTTTGCAAATGGACTGGTTTGAGAGATTATCAGGACTGCAAAAGTGAATGGAAAGCAGCGCCCAAAGGGTAAGAAAGTAAACTTTTTTCTAGGTCTCAGGAAAGTTCTTCACAGCAAAGATGAATCATCTAACCAAAATGCCAATAATGACTTTGTAAAACCAGTAAAAGCAGGAACCAGCTCTGTACTCAATTGGGATCAACAAGAAATTGTGGATTAAATAAGAAGCCTTATATTTTTAAAGTCAGTAATAACCCCCAAATGAGATGTAATACTATAGATTTCAGAAAACACACTTTAAAAATTAAATTCATACCTTTAAAATACAAGGTATGAAACTGTTTTAGAGAATCTATAAGTCATAAGATCAAAATGGATGGAAGGTTTAAAATGTTTGTTAATATAAACACTAATAATTCATCAGTCCTCTTCAAAAGGAAGACTGTACTTTCATTTATCTCTTCATTGTTTACCCTATCCTTGTGTTACCCATTGTAGGGGAAAGTCCACGTTCTTCTGGCATTCTTTTCCTTATCTCTCTAGTTTCAACCTAAATGTCACTTTTGCCATTAAAAACTACCTTTGCTCTTTCAAGCACATTAAGTTCCTCTGTTTGAAATTATCTAATCATTTTCATCTCCTATTACCCAAAGTTTTGGCCATATCCTTCTATTAAATAAATGTTCATTCATGCTGTAAATAGGCTTTTTACCTAAAATGACCCAGGCTCTTTGCTAGGCACTCAGCATACATGGCAAACACAGTTCATGTGTTTGCTATTTAAAACATGTACCATGGGGCTTACACTTTGCCTGGGAAAATAGACACTAAACCTGTAACTAAATCGACACTAGAGAGAGGTATAAGAGAGCTTCTTGGGAGCCTAAAGTAATTCCATCTCATCTATGCAAGGAAGGAAGGAGAATCTATGTAATTAAGTGATATTGAGCTGAGAACTGATGGATGATGTGGTGTTAGTCAAATGAAGAAGAGTGATGAGTCTGCCAGGCAGATTGACGAGGCCAAGAAGAGGGAGCGTATAGTGCTGAGAGAGTAAGAGCTGGCAGAACCCCAGGAGCATGGCTAGAACACAGAGTACAAGATAAAGACTGGGTAACACTGGAGCAGAGCTGAGCCCACGATATGAAGGCCCTTTTTACCACTGGAGGATATTGGATTTTATCCAAGTTCCATGGCAAGACATTGAAGGTTTTATGAAGAAGAGTATCATATTATAAAGATCATTATTCTATTATGCATGACCAATTTTTTTTAATAGTTTACCCTTGCGATTTTGTATAGCACATATCTTCAACTATGTTGAAGAATTACCCAGGGGAAGGAACACATCTTAACTATTTTTCCATCTCCAACTCTGACAACTGGCACCTCAGCTCTCTCCAGCTCAGCTGAACTCCTGACAGTTAATATGTATATTCACAATGTTGGGCCACCATAACACTATTTCATTCCAGAACATATTTGTCACCTCAAAAGAAAGACAAGGTTGAACAAATATTTCTGAAGAGTAGACGAGTGGGAGGAGGAGTGATAAGAAATTTCTAGTACTTTATAATATAAACTTATTTTCCGTTAAGTGGAACAAGAGTTTTTTTGTGTTTTTTTTTTTTTTTCAATTTAAAAGCTAGAATGTTTCCATTAAAGCAATCTAAAATATTGAGAGTATGAAAAAAAAGTGCATTAAGGTGTTAGATAACAGCTGCATTCAAATATGTAAAGAGGAGACGGTCATTTGTGTTTGCTTCATCTATTTAGATCCAAGCGGTAGAATAAGAAGTAATAATTAGAAATTTCATAGAAATATAAAGAAGTAGAATATGAGAATTTAAAAACTTCTTACATTTTGATCTTTTTAATAATGAAAAATAAACCTTTTCAATCAGAATTATTGTCTTGTTAAACTTGACGGAAAGTTACACTAGATATACCTATTTTTGTTTTCACTGTTAAGCACTTATTATTGTATTAATTTGCCTATCAAAATAGAAAACTCTAGAGGTAAACATTAAAAACAATATCAGTAAGACCCATTATTTTCATATCAGTTTTTTCTTTTTAATCTGTATACATTCATCTGTAACTCAATTAGTCTGTATCCTTCCAAGAGACATAAACAGGCACGTCAAACACAGAGGATTTAATACAATAAATTGGTTAAATAAACAATGTTGTAACACTGAAATAGCAAACGGAGAATGATGAACAAAGCAAAAGATTAATAACTGCACGAAGCAGTTACTACAATAGCTGAGGAAATAATAAAGTGAGATATGGTGTTACTAGAGAACATGGTTCAAAATTTGTTGATTTACATTATGGCAGCCTACAGAATATGAGTGAGAAAGATGCATGTTGAAAGAGTACAGAATGTATCATTGGATGGGGCCGAATTTGTTAATATATATATTTTTTCAATTTATTGGGGTGACAATTGTTAGTAAAATTACATAGATTTCAGGTGTATAATTCTGTATTACATCATCTACATTGTGTGTTCACCACCCAGAGTCAGTTCTTCCATCACCATATATTTGATCCCCCTTACCCTCATCTCCCACCCCCACCCCCCTTACCCTCTGGTAACCACTAAACTATTGTCTGTGTCTATAAGTTTTTGTTTCTCATTTGTTTGTCTTGTTCTTTTGTTGTTTTTGGTTTATATACCACATATCAGTGAAATCATAGGGCTCTCTGCTTTTTCTGTCTGACTTATTTCGCTTAGCATTAAGCTCCCAAGACGCATCCATGTTGTCACAAATGTCCCTATATCATCTTTTCTTACCGCCAAATAGTATTCCACTGTGTATATTAACCACAACTTCTTTATCCATTCATCTATCGAAGGACATTTTGGTTGTTTCCATGTCTTGGCCACTGCAAACAAAGCTGCAATGAACATTGGAGCACACGTGTCTTTACAGATAAATGTTTTCAGATTTTTTTGGTAGATACCCAGGAGAGGGATTGCTGGGTCATATGGTAATTCTATTCCTCATTTTTTGAGGAACCTCCACACTGCCTTCCATAAGGGCTGCACCAGTCTGCATTCCCACCAACAGTGTATGACGGTTCCTTTTTCTCCACAGCCTCTCCAACACTAGTTACTACTTGTCATGTTGATGATAGCCATTCTGACTGGGGTGAGGTGATATCTCACTGTGGTTTTTATTTGCATTTCTCTGATGATTAGTGATGTTGAGCATTTTTTCATATGTCTATTTGCCATTTGTATGTCCTCTTTGGAGAAATGTCTCTTCAGGTCCTCTGCCCATTTTTCAATTGGGTTGTTTGTTTTTTTGTTGTTGAGTTGCATGAGTTCCTTGTATATTTTGGATATTAGTCCCTTATCGGAGGAACTGTTTGCAAAAATCTTCTCCCATTCAGTTGGTTGCCTCTTTATTTTGTCGATGGTTTCTTTTGCTGTGCAGAAGCTTTTAAGTTTCATCTAGTCCCATTCGTTTATTTTAGCTTTTACTTCCCTTGCCTTTGGAGTCAAATTCATAAAATGCTCTTTGAACCCAAGGTCCATAAATTTAGTACCTATGTTTTCTTCTATGCAGTTTATTGCGTCAGGTCTTATGCTTAAGTCTTTAATCCATATTGAATTAATTTTGGTACATGGTGACAGATAGCAGTACAGTTTCATTCTTTTGCATGTGGCTATCCAATTCTCCCAGCACCATTTATTGAAGAGGCTGTCTTTTCTCCATTGTATGTTTTTTGCTTCTTTCTCAAAAATTATCGGTCCATATTTGTGTGGTTTTATTTCTGGGATCTCAATTTTATTCCATTGGTCTATGTGTTTGTTTTTCTGCCAATGCCATGCTGTTTTGATTATTGGAGCCCTGTAGTACAAGCTAAAGTCAGGGAGTGTGATACCTCCACTATGGTTCTTTTTTCTTAATATTGCTTTGGCTACTCAGGGTCTTTTGTGGTTCCAAACAAATCTGATGTTTTTTGTTCTATTTCTTTAAAAATGCTATTGGGATTTTGATGAGGATTGCATTAAATCTGTATATTGCTTTGGGTAATATGGCCATTTTAACGATGTTGATTCTTCCAATCCATGAGCATGGAATGTCTTTCCATTTCTTTGTGTCTTCCTCAATTTTTTAAAAAAATGTCTTATAGTTTTCAGCATATAGGTCTTTCACATCTTTGGTTAAGTTTATTCCTAGGTATTTTATTCTTTTTGCTGCAATTGCAAAAGGAATTGTTTTTTGAATTTCTTTTTCTGAGATTTCATTGTTA
Source organism: Rhinolophus hipposideros (assembly GCF_964194185.1). Classification (NCBI taxonomy): domain Eukaryota; kingdom Metazoa; phylum Chordata; class Mammalia; order Chiroptera; family Rhinolophidae; genus Rhinolophus; species Rhinolophus hipposideros. The sequence continues at coordinate 76,411,004 of NC_138050.1, read as the reverse complement.
GTATATAAAAATTCAATGGACTTTTGTACGTTGATTTTGTAGCCAGAAACTTTACTGTATTCGTTGATTGTTTCTAATAGCTGTTTGGTGGAGTCCTTAGGCTTTTTCTATACATAGCATCATGTCATCTGCAAAGAGTGATAATTTAACTTCTTCATTCCCAATTTGGATGCCTTTTGTTTCTTTCTCTTGCTTGATTGCTCTGGCAAGGACTTCCAACGCTATGTTGAAAAGCAGAGGTGATAGGGGACAACCCTGTCGTGTTCCTGAATGTAAGGCAAAGGGCTTCAGAGTTTCACCATTAATTATGAGATTTGCTGAGGGCTTGTCATATATGGCCTTTATTATGTTAAAGTATTTTCCTTCTATACCTAGTTTATTAAGTGTTTTAATCATAAATGGATGTTGTATCTTGTCAAATGCTTTTTCTGCATCAATTGATATAATCATATAATTTTTGTCCTTTATTTTGTTTATGTGATGAATCACATTGATGGATTTGTGGATATTGAACCATCCTTGTGCCCCGGGGATGAACCCCATTTAGTCGTGATGAATAATCTTTTTAATGCATTGTTGTGTTCGATTTGCTAGAATTTTGTTTAGGATTTTTGCATCTGTATTCATCAGAGATATTGGTCTTTAGTTTTCTTTTTTTTGTGTTGTCCTTACCGTGTTTTGGTATCAGGGTAATGCTGGCGTCATAAAATGAGTTATGGAGTACTGTCTCTTCTTCAATTTTTTGGAAGAGTTTGAGCAGGATTGGTATTAGATTCTCTTTGAAGGTTTGGTAGAATTCACTAGTGAAGTCGTCTGGTCCAGGACTTTTGCTTTTGGGAAGGTTTTGGATGCCTGATTCAATTTCGTTACTGGTGATCGGTCTGTTTAGATTTTCCAGTTTTTCATGGTTCAGCCTTGGAAGGCTATATGTTTCGAAGAACTTGTCCTTTTCTTCTAGGGTATTGAATTTCGTGGCATATAGTCCTTCATAGTATTCTTTGATGATCCTTTGTATTTCTTGGTGTCCGTGGTAACTTCCCTTTTTTCATTTCTGATTTTGTTAATTAGTGTCTTCTCTCTTTTTATCTTAGTGAGTCTAGCCAAAGGTTTGTCAATTTTGTTTATCTTTTCAAAAACCAGTTCTTTGTCACATTAATTTTTTCTATTGTCTTTTTGTTCTCTATTTCATTTAGTTCTGCTCTGATTTTTGTTATTTCCTTTCTTTTGTTGACCTTGGTTTCATTTGTTCTTCTTTTTCTAGTTCTTTAAGGTGCATGAGGTTATTTATTTGGGATTTTTATTGTTTCTTGAGATAGGCCTGTAATGATATAAATTTCCCTCTTAAAACTGCCTTTGCTGAATCCCAAAAATTTTGGTAGGATGTATTTTCATTGTCATTTGTTTCTATGTATCTTTTGATCTCTCCTCTAATTTCTTCTTTGACCTGGACGTTCTTTAAAAGTATGTTGTTTAATCTCCATATATGTGTGTTTTTTTCTGCTTTCTTCTGCAGTTGATATCCAATTTCAAAGCCTTGTGATCAAAGAATATGCTTGGTGTGATTTCAATCTTCTTAAATTTGCTGAGGCTGATTTTATGTCCAATATATGGTCTATCCTTGGGAATGTTCCATGTACACTACAAAAAAAATGTATAATCTGATGTTTTAGGATGAAGTGCTCTATATATGTTAATTATGTCCATTTCATCTAATGTGTCATTTAGGGCTGCTATTTCGTTATTTATTTTCTGTTTGGATGATCTATCCATAGCTGTCAATGATGTATTTAAGTCCCCTAGTATAATTGTGTTTTGGTCAATTTCTCCCTTTAGTTCTGTTAGTAGTTGCTAGTATATTTTGGTGCTCCCTGATTGGGGGCATAAATGTTTATGACTGTTATTTCTTCTTGTTGTATAGTCCCCTTTACCATTATGAAATGTCCATCTTTGTCTCTTGTTACCGTTTTCACCCTGAAGTCTGCTTCATCTGGTATCAGTATGGCTACAGCTGATTTCTCTGGATACCATTTGCTTGGTGTGTCAATTTCCACCCTTTCACTTTGAGTCTATGCTTGTTCTTGTTGCTGAGATGTGTCTCTTGGAGACAGTATATGGTTGGGTTTAGTTTTTTCATCCGATCTGCTATTCTGTGCCTTTTTATTGGTGAATTCAGTCTATTTACATTTAGGGTGTGATTTCCTGTCATTCTGTCTTTAGTTTTCTGGTAAGGCTGTGTCGCCATTGTTTTTTGCCTTTTTGTAGTTGTCTATTATTTCTGTGTGGTGCTATTCTATTATTTTCCCCTCTCTTTCTTCTATTATTATGTTACATATTTCTGTTCTGGATTTTTTTTTTATTTTTGAGTGGTTACCATTAAGTTTATCTAAAAGAAATTTTGATATTTAGAGTATTCCATTTTCTTCAGCATGCTTGCTTTCTCCATTCCCATATTCTGGTTCAGGCCTTTACTCTCCCCCCTTTTATGTTTTTGTTGTCACAAATTATCCCTATTTATGCTGGTCAAATAATCTCCTTCAGTATTTCTTGTAGTATAGGTTATGTGTTAGAAAATACCCCAACTTCTATATATCCGGAAAAGTCTTTATTCCTCTCTGATATCTAAATGATATCTTTGCTGAATATATTATTCTTGGCTCATAATTTCTCTTTTTGAATAGTTTGAATATTTGATTCCACTCCCTCCTGGCTTGTAGAGTTTCTGCTGAAGAATCTGTTGATAATCTAATGGGCTTTCCTTTGGCGGTTACCATCTTCTTTTACCTGGGTTCCTTCAGGATTCTTCCTTTGTCATTAATTTTTGACAGCTTCAATGTAATTTGCCTTGGAGAAGGCCTGTTGGGGTTGATGTAATTAGGTGTTCTATTTGCTTCTTGGTTTCAAGGATTCAGTTATTTCCATAAGTTTGGGAAGTTTTGTGATAAGGCTGTGTCTTATTGTTTCTTTGCCTTTTTGTTGTCTATTATTTCTGTGTGGTGGTATTCTATGATGTTTCCCTCTGTATCTTCTTTTATTACAGTATATATTTTAGTTCTGGATTTTTTTTTTTTTGAGTGGTTACCCTTAAGTTTATGTAAAAGAAAGTTTGATATTCAGAGTATTCTATTTTATTCAGCGCACTTACTTTCTCCATTCCCATATTCCGGTTCAGGCCTTTACTCTCTCCCTTTTTATATTGCCACAAATTGTCCCTGTTGATGGTGGTTGAATAGTCTCCTTTAGTGTTTCTTGTAGTACAGGTCATGTATTAGAAAATTCCCTCGGCTTCTGTATGTCTGGGAAGGTTTTTATTCCTCCTTCATATCTAAAGGATATCTTTGCTGGGTATATTATTCTTGGCTCATTATTTCTCTCTTTCAATAGTTTGAATATTTGTTTCCACTCCTTCCTGGCTTGTAGAGTTTCTGCTGATAAATCTGTTGATAATCTAATGGACTTTCCTTTGTAGGTTACTGTCTTCTTTTCCGTGGCTGCCTTGAGGATTTTTTCTTTGTCATTGATTTTAGACAGCTTCAATACAATGTGCCTTGGAGAAGGGCTGTTGGGATTGAGGTAATTAGGTGTTCTATTTGCTTCTTGGATTCGAGGATACAGTTCTGTCCTCAACTTTGGGAAGTTCTCATTGATGATTTGTTTGAATATATTCTCTGTTCCCTTCTCTCTTTCTTCTCCTTCTGGTATGCCCATTATTCTTATATTGCTATTTTTCTGATAGAGTCATAAAGTTCTTGTAGAATTCTTTCATTTCTTTTAAGTCTCAAATCTTTCTTCTTCCATTCATGTCATTTCCAGGTTTCTATCTTCAATGTCACTGATTCTTCCCTCCATCTGGTCAACTCTACTATCTAAGCTGGCTGTTTCATTTTTAATTTCTTCTATTGAGTTCTTAATCTCCAGAAATTCTATTTTTTTTTTTAATTTCAATCTCTTTCGTAAAGTGCCCATGTTGTTCTTTGATTGTGTTTCTGAGTTCATTAAACTGCCTCTCTATGTTTTCTTGCATCTTGTTGAGTTTTTTCAGAACTGCAATCTTGAATTCTCTGTCATTTAAGTCACATATTTCCATATCTTTAAGTTCCTTTTCTGGAGAATTTTCACTTTCTTTCTGAGCTGTCTTGTTGTCTTGGTTATTCATCACAATTACTGATTTATTATTTCTCTTCCTAGACATCTACAGGAGTGGATTCTGCAACAGGTTGATAGGAAGAGGTCTTTCTTTCGTTTTCAGTAATTGTTGGTAGAGTGTTTTATTTTGTCTCCGACTGCAGTCTTTTTTTCTCTCTCACATGGTAGTGCTATGTTTTGTCTGCAGTATTCCAGCGCCTCACACAATGGGGGGATTCCCTGGGAGTTGGGCTTCTCCTCTGTTAATAGTTCACCTGGGTCACAGGGCGCAGTGTCCGTGTGGGTATGTGGAGAGCTTTTGAAGTTCCTAATCTCTTCTTGCACCAGATTCAGAGCCCGTATGTTTCAGCAATTCTGTTTACTCCTGCAGGGATCCACCCAGATAGGTGGGGCCAGGGGCGAGGTGAGTTGTGGGAGGTGGCTCAGAGCAATTCAGGTGACCACCACAACAGCCGGTTTTGCTTCCACAGCTCCCTCCTCTTTGCCGGAACTAGTTGGGCTGCCAATCTGTGTGTGCAGTCCACAATTCTCAGAACAGCAAATATTCTATTCTTTTGATCTGACAGTGCTGCTGCTCAGCTTCTAACATTGGGCAGGTGGGAGCAGAGCGAGCTCGGAAAGGGTAAAGATGAGGCAGCTAGTGTCAGTGTCTAAGGCTTCTGTTCTCTGTGGCAGTGAGGTCTTAAACCACCATTTTCAGCCTTCTTCCCTCAGTCTTTTCTCCAAGGTCTCTGCCATGAGTGTTGGGTTCAGCCATGTTATACGCTGTCCCCTCAGCCAGTGGGCCGTAAATGGAGCCCTAGCAGTCCGAGTTCTTCCCTCTCCTGCAGCTGTGGTTGTTTCGGGATGCAGCGAGCTCTGAGCACTGAGCTAGGTCTGTTTCCAGCGCCCACATGGCTCTGTCTCCGGACTTCTGCCTTCCCTCCTCGCCCTGCTCGCAAGATTCGCCCACCTTTAGGTGAATTTAGTAGTGGACCTCTTTGTCTTGCCTGTCTGCTGAGCAGGGAGTCCTTTGTGGAGTTATAGTTGTTCGATTAGTTGTAAATTCCAGGGGAGATTTACAGAAGCTCACCTCACTCCATCATTTTGATGACGTCTCCCGTATTTGTTGATATTGAAATTTGTTTGCTTTGTTTCAGAAATCTGGGCTTAATGGTTACCAACATTCAGTGAGTTTGAAATATCAGAAACTGTCTAATGTGGAGGATAAAAATCCAAGAGCTTACAAAAATAGGAATGTAGATGGAGATGTGTCATGTGTCATTTGCTCCTTCATTATTCAGTAAAAGGGTGCCAAAAGGACACTTCCTTCCTTAAGGCACTGTAAAACAGGACTGAATGTAAAGGGCACCACCATTGAAGTGCATGATGGCAGCATTCCTATGCAGGCTGGGGAATACAGTACAAATGCTTCCAGGAAAATGGGTTCGCCTTTTACTGTGATGATGGAGTAGCCCAGAACGGCACTTGCTCAAGGACACATTTCCATACTAAAGAAAAAGGGGAGCATCAAATACTAGGTATGACAATTAAGTTTGTGAACTTGTTGCAACGATGTTGCTAACCTTTTTTTGATATCAAAAGGGTTATTCATTATAAATTTGTACCAACTGCACAAACAGTTAACCAAGTTTACTATTTGGAAGTGCCGAAAAGGCTGCGTGAAAAAGTTAGACAACCTGAATTTTTCGCCAACAATTCATGGCTCTTGCATCATGACAATTTACCAGCTCACATGGCACTGTCTGTGAGGGAGTTTTTCAGCCAGTAAACAAATAACTGTATTGGAATACCCTCCCTACTCACATGATCTCACCCCAACAACTTGTTTCTCTACCCCAAAATAAAGGAAATATTGAAAGGAAGACATTTTAATGTGATTCAGGACATCAAGGACAAGATGACGACAGCTCTGATGGCCACTCCAGAAAAAGAGTTCCAAAATTGCTTTGGATGGTGGACAAGGTGCTGGTGTCAGTGGATGGCTTCCCAAGGGGGTGACTTCCAAGGTGACTGTAGTGATATTCAGCAATGAGTTATGTAGCACTTATTCTCGGGTGAATATGTGAACTTAATTGTACGACTTCATATACGGTGATGGAAGGAGAACTGACTCTGGGTGGTGAACATATAATGCAATATACTGATGATGTCTTATAGAATTGTACACTTGAAACCTATGTGGTTTTGTTGACCATCATTACCCTGATAAATTTTAATTAATAAAAAGGAAGGGAAGCACACCAGTTCATCTCATAGCGTGTTCAGTGTGTCTGTTTAAATACCTGGTGTTTATGTACACAATTTCTAATATAGTTATAGTAAAACTAAAACTAAAACAAAAAGAAAACCCAAAACTGGCAGAATAGACACATTTTGTTCTCATACTTGTGGGGTGAGTTATTATGGTCGAATAAAAACACACAGAAGCCTCTGAAAATGTTTTTCCCTAAGAGTATAATAAGCAAAAAGCAATGACACATCCCAGTGGGAACCGAAGGGATCAGTGCTGCCATCAAAGTCTTCAAAGATGCAGGACTAGGGAGTCCTCCTATCACTTAATTTAAATTGCTCTTTGGCTCATGCTGTGGGTGAATGGATTTTGAGCAATGGTTGTAGATTTGTGTATACTTAAACACAAAGTGACATAAATTGCAGCAGCTTTTCCAGCTGTGGTAAATTTTAGAAACAAGTCAACATGCCCTCTGGAACATGGCATGCAGTTATTGACTTAGCATGTAATTTTCCTAGACCAGGAGAGTTATGATTGAATTGTGTCCCTTCCAAAGTCAGATGTGTGTGTAGTCCTACCCTGAGTACCTCAGAATGTGACTTTATTTGGAAACAGAGTTTTTGCAGATGTAATTAACTAAGATGAGTTCATACTAAAATAGATCGGCGTCCTAATCCAATATGATCGGGATCCTTATAAAAAGACACGCACATAGGAAGAATGACATATGAAAATTGGAGTTAACACTGCCACACATGAAAGAACTACCAGAAGCTACAAGAGAGACTTGAAACAAATCCTTTCCTGGTACCTTCAGAGGATGCATGGCCTAGCCAACAACTCGATCGCAGACTGCTAGCCTGTAGAATTGTAAGACAATACATTTCTGTTGTACAAGTCACCAAATTTGAGGTGCTTTGTTGTGGTGTCCCCAGGAAAGTAACACAGGGGTCAGCAGGATTTTTTCTGTATAGAGCCATAGGGCATACACGTTAAGATTTACAGGCCATTTGGTTTCTAATACACCACTCAGCTCTGTTATTATAGCATGAGAACAGCCATATACAATATATATATGAATGAGCATGGCAGTGTTCCAACTAAACTTAAAAAAAAAAAAAAAAAGGCCGTGGGCTGCATTTGGTTTGTGGCTCTCATTTGCAGATTCATGTTCTAGAGCAGTTTGCAAGTGCTAGCAAAACATCTGTTCTTACCTGGCAGCAGCAGCCGTTTGTACTTACCTTCATAGTCTTACCTCAGGGCTATGTTGACCCTTGTACTCTGCGTAACGTTCTAGTCTGCCTAGATATTTGTCACTGAATATCCCATAGATCATGTTTGATCTAGTACATTTCTGACATTGTCACTGAATCTCATCAGCAGAGGTAGCAGCTATCTTAAATCCCTTAGTAAAGGGTGAAGAATAAAGCCTATTTCCTCCACCAAATACTTTAGAATTCAGGGTCTAAGCAAGCAAGACTATTAACACCACAGTGATTGATGTGTTAACTAACTTGATGGGGGAATTATTTTAAAATGTATACATATACCAAATTATCACATTATATACTTTAAATATTGCATAGTTTTGTCTATTATACCTCAATAACTGAAAAAACAACAACACACTATTTAAACAGAAAGGATTTTAAAGAAGGAATTAGTTATACATGTAGCAAAGTGAAAGACTGAAAAAAGGGATCTTGGTATAACACAGATATTATTAATGGTAGGGAGAAGATATCAAGTCTAGGCTAAGAAAACAAAACAGAAAGTGTGGGGTAAACTGTAGGAACTGACCATAGGAACGGATCGTCACGCTATGTGGTCACATACCTGAGGAACATACCACATACCTAGTGCTTCGATCTCTCCAAAGAGCATATCACTGCTGGTGTTTATTTAGATCCAAGATCAGATACTCAGAAAAAAAAAAACCAACGGGGTTGGCTGGTGTCAGGACCTCTGAGAACAATGCCATTGCTGTTGCAAGCAGTGACAGAAGAAACTAGAAGCTGTGCTCTCCAGCTGGTGTGATGCTGACTGAGCCTACAGACAGGAAAGCACGTTCTCTTTCTGTAATGTCTAATCACCCTCAAGTGTCAGACTTATAGAAGCAGACAGCGGGCAGTGGACTAAAACAGCTGCAGAATCCCAGAGCAGACTCTAGAGCAGAGGCCTTAGTGCTGAAAGACAATAGGTAAGGGATAAACACACTAACTGTTACTAATTGTTCTTTCAAGTAGTTTAATTTAATTCTAGATGGTTCTGTATGTGGAAGTTGAAGTGGAACTAGAGAAAATATGCCTCTAGATTATTTTCTGAAGGCATACATTTCACAAAAGAAAGTAAAATTGAGAAGGATAAATACTAGATTTGTTTGTTTTTGTAGCTAGACAAAGCATAAGAGAATAGAACAATGTTCACTCTGGCTTTTAGCTATAACGCTGTTTTGTGGACAAGCAAGAGAACATATTGCCAATTGCAAATGCATGGGGAAAATTTCTGTATTTATCAGCTTGGAACAGGCATCGGAAAGAGATTTTCCATTAAATATGTCATTTTTGAGAAAATACAAGAATAAGTTTTGTAGAGTAACACTTACTTCACTACATTATTTGACATCAAAGATGTCAATAACTAAAACAACCCAATTGATATTCAGTAAGGAAATAAGAATTTACCTGTGTTGAGAAAACTATCCAGAATTTTATAGGTTCTACAGAATTATATACTGTCAAATTTTGTTCAGTATAATTACAAAATAACACACACACACACACACACACATATATAGATAATATATTATATATATATAATATATATCATCATAATTAACATACTCAAGAATTATTCTAACAGCAGAAAACACAACATAAATAAATTGTGTGAAGGCAGTATTTTGCCAAGAATGCTATTTGCCTATCTCTTTCTATAATATATTCCAGAATATTGATTATAAACATACGTGTTGTCAATTCATGCATCTACATTTGAAATTTGAGGATACCTTTTTCAAAATAGAACACACAAAAACAAATTATATAAGGAATTCATATTAAGGAATGAGAGCTATAGATATTTTATTATATACCTAACTGAATGATAAATAAATCATTATATCTATATTTAGAGACATAATTTTAAATTTCTTACTGATAAGTAGCGTGAAATTTCATAGGCCAGTTTGAATTAGAGATCCATTTTACGTCTGTTCAGGACTCCTTTTCTATATGTGCATTATGCAGCGTCTTTCTGTGCTTCCTAATGTGCCCAAAGTTCTTATTTCACTGCATCCTTCTTTATTGTGATGGCAGTTTCTGTTCCTTATGTCCCATTACTATTCTAAAACAGTGTTTTGCACTTTCTTAGGCAATTGCTCAATGTTCCACTTCTCTGCAGTTTTATCAACGGCCATTTTTAAAAAGGCCTTGGTGTCCTTTAGGGTAGCCTAGAAAATGCTGGTGTTGGTTTTGCTGAGGATGACTGCCCTTTTGTCTTCCCCATACAATCCTGTGTTCTCTCCATGCTATGCCCTCTACTATCTCTGGAGTTGGAAGTAGGGAAGATCTGGGGAATTTTTCTTTTGGAAAGTCAGATTCTGATTTAAATAATAACTGAATCCCAATCTCACAGGGCACACAGAGTAGTGAAACCATCAGAAACAGAAAAAGAGACACTATGTACAATGTTTAAGGGTAAGGGGAAAAATTAAAAAAATACATTTATAAAATCTCAGTTATAACAGGAATTCTATACTCAATAAGGACAAATATATCCAAAATTAGATTCTTTGGAATAAATGCAGTTCTTCACAAACAGCTACTTTGAATGTAAAACAGTTATGCAATGGGAAATTCTGGCTCATTTGCCAAAATGAATCATTATGTAGAAGTCAGTGTTGTTCTCCATGGTCAAGATCTATTCTGTAGACATATTTTGTTTGTCAAAACTAGTGTTAAAATGCAAGTAATGCTTACAATAAAACAAGTTACACCACAATCTAGATTTTTACTACATTATTTAGAATATATTTGGCTTCTGTTGATAGAGGAATGGACTAATAGGAGCTTACCCAAATAAAGGTTCATTACTCTCATAAAAAGGCCAGAATTAAGAGGTTGTTGATACTGATTCAGCTACTCAGCAATATCGATTCTAATGGGCCCAAATTGGCTACTGCGGCTCCAAATAGCACATCCTATTCAAGTAAGGAAAGGGGATAAAGAGAAGATGCTAACCGTATGGGCCATTTTTTACGAGCAAAGCAAAAGCTGTGCCACAGTCCCAACTTACTACAGCTGATTTACTCTCATTGGTCACAGTGGATTCACATGGTGATCCTTAGCTTAAAAGGCCAAGAAAATAATTATTACGGTTGGGAAACATGCTGTCCCCCCAAGTCATTTTTTTTTTTATTTGCAAGGAAAAAGAGATGAATAGGCTTGGGGTAGGTGGCATAAAATGTCAAACTCACCAATTTACTATTGAAAAATAAGAAAAACTGCAAACACTGGGCTCCATTTCTTCAATTATATCAATTAACTATAGCTGGAAACAGAGTCTCTCTACCACATATCTCATTAATTTTATTGCTTGTGAGGTTCTGTTAGGGATTTATCATTATGATTCCAGTACTACAATAGTAATCAAGGACTTGGATATTCATCCTATAGCATATAAAATACAACGGTCATATTTAATGAATATGTGCAATTGTTCTTTGGATGGATTTTTTTTTCAAGTCTCCCTTTTCACTTAGTTCTCCTATAGATTTCTACTACTTTTTTCTTCGTACTACTTTCTCTCTTGTACTTTTTTTCTTTCTTTACTTTCTTTACTTCCCCCCCTCCATTTTTACTTCTTGCTTCTTCTTTTTTTTTTTTTCTTCTTGCTTCTGATCAGATCCATTTAGTGCCATGTTTCCTTTTTCTTTCTTATCCTCTGTGTCATCGTTCCCTTTACCTCAATCTTCTCTTTTCTTCTTCCTTTCTTTCACATGTCCTGTGCTACGAACATATACTGTATTTGTTTTTCTTTTTCACTATTAAATTTCAGTGCACTCTCCGTTTACATTCTATATTTTATTGTTTTCTCATTGTTTTTAGAGCATATTTTTTGTTTACATGCTTTTTTTTCCACGCCACCATTACAAGGTCAGAGACTTCATTTAGGTTTCTCATAATTTTCTTATTCAATTTCTATTTTTATCTCTAGGAGAAATTTACATGAATTTTATGTGTGATATAAAATTTTCAAGTATTTAAATGTATTCTTGTACCAGTAGGAGAAACATAACCAAATAATCCACAATTGTGTAAACATCCAGTATAAAGAAACTGAACTTCAACATATCCTTAATGAAAAAGAATATGATCTCATCAGTATAGGGTTTCAGTGTGTATATACAGTTTGCATCAAGTGCAATCTTTCTTACAAATCATAGGAAAACGTATTGAGAAGGTAAGCTGAGAACAATAATAGCAAGATAAACAAAGACACTGAGAAAAGACATAGATGGATGGTAGAATGATTAATGCTGTATCTACACAGTACAGGTGTTTGGAACTTGAACAAGTGGTCGGAAAGCAAACTGAACATTTATTTTTCCTGACAAAAAGATTAAGAAATGTGGTTGATTATACCTTTATAAATGAAGTTTTGAGTAAACTGCTGTCTTGATTGATTTCTTTGGTATTTGTTAAAACTGCAACTGAACATTCTGTTGGGAATTCTTTTATTTGTTTGTTTCCTGAAGATGCAAATTAACTCATAATCAATGGGATTAATAAAGACATTATGTAACAGCTGTGATAGTTTTATTAACAACTACACTGGAGTCTAACCAAAAACAACATTTTGAGAGACAATGATTATGTTTGCATAGTATTTTCTCAACATTAAAATGCCAGAGCTTACAACATTTCCATGGAACTTGATGGGTAAAAAAAACTTAGAATGGGATCTAATTCTGAGTCTACATCATTCATTCCTATTGTTTATTTGAAAGCAAAGGGCTATATTTATTCATTCAGAATTATTCAAACTAGATTTCATTATGTGTCAGGATCTTTTTGAGTACCTTCTATGTACCAGGCACTACATGGATACAAAGTTGAATAAAACAGAGAAAGTTAATGCATTGAAAGATCTGGCAATGTAGCACTAAAAACAGTCCCAAGGATTATGAAGAGAACGAATGGGATACCCTGACAGAGAATTGTTTGAGCAGTCAGAGCTTTTATTTTGATCACACAAAGCCAGTCTGAAAAGGTGCTACTTAGGGAGAGATCTGATATGTGACAAAACACCAGCCACATAAGGAATGGGGTGAAAGCATTATGGGCAAGAAACTGCCAGTAGGACAAATTATGTAAGGGAGAAAGAACTTGCCTCTTTCAATAAGCTGAAAGAATTACCAGTGTAGTTGGAACACAATGTGACACAGGTACTGTGTCAATTTAGGTAGAGACTAGATCAGTTAGGGAGTTTGGATTTTTTTCTAAGTGCAGTAGGAAGAGGACCACTAATGTGGATTTCAGTTATACAATTTGTGATGAACTATAATTTTTTGAACTTTTAATACACAAACATTTATTATGAAAAGTTTCAAATAGATGTTAAAGAAAAGTATAATAACCTCTCAAACACCTATCACTCATATTGAACTACTAATGCTGCTATAAAATAGTTTGTTCTTAGTCATTTGATTGATTAATTGCTATACTCAATGTGCCCTCACATAACATTTTTACAAGCCTTGGTATTGGAAAGAAATATGAGTTTTTGTTTTTTTTTTTTAATTTGGTTGTTTTTTGGTCTAATAAGTACTTCTTGAGAGACTGTAATGAATGGTATATTCATTTTTTTGTAGCTGCAACCATATGATAAAAGGAGGCTTTTCCTATTGCAACAAAAATAGAAAGTAAGGTCCATGACGAAAACAAAATGATTTGGAATGTCTCACATTCTCAATAAACAAACAACCTGGAAACTGTCTGGGAGGACACCCTTTACAGGACTTATTAAAGTCTTCCCAACCAGTGAGTGTACCTGCTTCTCCAGGCTTTTTATATAAAAGCCTGAGGCAAAAGAGCAATCATTCTTCATAAACCATCAACATAGGGTTTGAGTATTTCTCCCTGTACACATCTTGCAAATCAAATTAAGGAGGTGGGAAGAGCTTCTACTAAACATTTAGAAATGATGAAACCTGCTAGGCTGAAGATCCTAGCAGCAAGAGGGTTTGACGTGACTAATTAGTTGGGATGATATATGGGTTGTTAGAGGTGCAACCAGGGTAGATCTCTTTTATATCTCTTTGCATCACCCCAGGGCCAGTATGTAGATGGCAGTTTGTGTTAAACAGGGATTAAATTATTTTTGTCGATTAAACTATCACACCACTGTGGAAGGATGCCTGTCTTTCGGTTTCTCTCAGCCTCACCTTCTATGTCTAAAGAAGAAAGATTTGGAGTTTAACTGAACAACAAAGACTATTTTAATACATGAAACTAGTCATGGAGCTGTAAGACCTTCTGACATGTCTTTTTTGTTAGTCAAGTCCCTAAGACAAAAATGATGGCACACTCAATTTAGTATAATTTCTAGAGAATTTAATAAATGGACAATTTAACAAGGAAATGTTGTACAAAAGCACACAGGGATAGTGCAGTAGTCTGAGTTAATAACATCAGGACTGTTAGTGCCTCAAACCTGAAGAGCAGAGAGAGGTGATGGGTCTTAGAATTCAAAGAAGGCCACTTCAAGAGCAGCTGTGACCTTCGGTCAAGGGTGAGCTGGAGAATAAACACATTGACCTTATTCTCCTCCTCTCTACCTCTGATCTGCTTAGCTTCCCAACAGTCATCCAGATTGGAAGCCAGAGGCCAGGAGATATCACTGTTTAGTCCACACATATTAGCCACTTGAGGAGAGATGAGTGTGGGGCAAGGGTGAAGAGTGGATCTAGAGAGGCAGGAGGAATATATCTGGTATACTATTTAAAAAAGGGAATCAAAATCCCACAGAGCATAGATGAAGTGATTGCAGAAAAAGAATTGACTGTAACCCACCAACTTCAAACTATAAATTAAATGAATATCTAGATTTATCAGAATCATGGCGCCTGAAACTTTACTACCGGGAGTTTAAAATTATTAGATTCCAGAAAGCCCTTCTCATTTTTAGGTTAGATTTAGGAGAGGAATAATTAAATATTGTTAGGGGAAGAATGAATGAATATTTCAGTCAAATAAAGAAGGAATCTAAATTACTATTTGCAAGCCAAACCATGTAGTAGCTTTTAGAAAAGTAGTACAAGATGAGTAATAGTGCAAATGCAATTGCCTATGCCATCAGAGAGCTGGGTTTGATTCCTGGCTCTGTAATTTAATAGCTGGGAATCATTAAAATCACTTGTCCTTGGGTGCCTCAATTACTTCATCCATTAAATATTAAATATTATTATCCATCCATGGATTTTCTGTGCACATTAAATGAGACATAACAATGGTAAGTATATTATCATTTTGACTCGGCCGTGGCTCACCTCTTGTATTCACTTAAAGGAGTTAAATATTTTTTAAGAGGAAGAAAAATAAAATTGGTATATAGCGGTAATAGTAAATGCACCATAAGTGAGTCATTTGATTTGTCCTGTACTTTAAAAAAAAAAATAGAAAAAGAAAAAGAAAAAGAAAAGTTGACCTTTTTGGTTTTGGTTTGAAAAGGATAAATGAATCATTATCTTCAAATGGGCATAGACATTTCAAGAAGAGATTTATTGTTTTAGAATTATGATTTACCAAGTCTCTTTGACTAAGGCCGTTGCTTTTTAAGATCTCTGCACATTTTGTCATTGAAAGGGAACAGATGGATAACCTAAATAGGCATCCTGAGTGACAATGTCAGGAAAACTTGGGGGCTTTGGCAAATGGTAGCTCCAAATAAGATATAGTTGCAGGGGATGGCGATGAGTCTCCTGAAACAAAACTACTTAGAATGGTAGAATACAAAGCACTGGAACCTGACCTTAAAGCAATCAGAACTGAGCATCCTCAAAGGAGTACTATGATCTGCTCCATCTTATCTTCCCTACCCTTTAGCATGCCAAAGTAATTGCAGTTCCCTGAATCTGTTATGTTTCTTCTCATTTACGTCTTCTGAGCTTCTTCACTCCCTTAGGATTGTCATGGCTTTTCCTGCCACCTCTCCATCTGCTTAAATTAATTCCTCTTTTTTATTTATGAACTAGCCCAAGACATGGCTTCGCTGAGCCTCCATTCAAATTAAATATGCTAGCCCTTATTAGTACATTGCCCTACACATTTGTCTCTCATAACTTTACCACACTATGCTATTATTATTAGATTGCCAACTAGACAGAAAGAGAGCTTTGCCTTTTCATTACTACCTTCTTTCTAGTAGTTTGCCTGACACATAAGTGTTTTTTCCCAAAGTAAATACATGGATGGCTAAAAGAATGGATGAACAGTTAGAGGCTTGATGTTACCCTGTCATATTCAAGTCATCAATACAAAGTTTTCCCTACGTGATGGTTAGCCTTGACTTGATCTCTAAAATAACGTGACTGAAGTTCTTTCAAGGTGCTTCGTAGCATCAATATCTTCTTTACTCTGTTCTTTTAATATATTTTAATTATCTTTTCAAAAATATGATTATATTTTAATTTTTCAATGAATCTAGAAGCATTTAATACTTTTTCCTAGAGAAGAAAAATATTAACTCATTTAGCAAACGTTATCATTTAATCATCCATGTACTGCCTACACCAAGTCTGGAATACGGTATGTTAAAAATAAATGCGTAGACATTAATGAGTAAGTTGATGCTGACTCAGATTTCTTTCTTTACAATGTAAGCTATCAGGCACATATTAGATAAGTACAATACTATGACTATCTTGAAATTATAATGTTATTTGGAGAAAATCAAGAAAGTTTACTTTATATTATTGATTGGATTATTTATAATTGTGCTGTTTTGATACAAATATAAGAAATGCACTTTGCTTTTTTATTCACTTTTTACAGTACATATAATTTCTAAGATGTACAAAAATAGTGCTCTGTTATTTATTGCCTAGATAGAGTTTAGTAGTAGGTAGAACATTTTATTTATATAAAATACAATTTGTTTATTATGACTTATAAAGTAATGCCTTCCCAGTAATAAAAAGTCATTTACATGAAAGAGATTTGGAGTATTTCAGGAAACATTCTATAATAATGGTTTCAGTGCGTATACAATGAATGGTGACATAATAAGACTAGGGATGAAACTCAGTAGCCCTGACCCTTGTCTGCATAAACATTATTGCTAATCAATAAAAATGATATACTACAAAACGAAGAGAAAACAGAAGAAAACATCCATAAACTATGACTATAGGAAGAAATAGAAAATGAGAATCCAAACTATTTCATCAATGAAACCCCTCCATCTGTGAAGCAAAAGAAAGCAACACCCTTATCCAAATTACATAGCATTAAACAAAATTTCTCAGCTATGGAACAATTCCTCAGATCACAATTAAGTTGGTACACCAAGTTAACGAAACCTTAGGAGTGTTAAAGAGTTTATGCAACCAAAGAGTCATTGAATTCACTCAAGAGAAGAATTTTACTTGCTTGAAAAAATTTCATATTCATATTAACTAAAATAAACTATAAAATTCGACAGTCCTGGATCTGAAATCCTTTCTTTTAAAGGAAGCATCAGAAATCAAGTGTAATATTAACATTTGAGTCATGTTGCTGTATCAACTCCATTTTTTTTCAGTACCTAATAACACCAATATGACTTTAAAATATTTCCTAATGATTTTTTAGAAATCAACTTTGTTCATGTGTTAGAATAAGATTACCACTAGCTTCCTTAAAATTAGCAAAAACATATTTGATGAGAAAACAGCAATTAGAAATACTGTTTTCTTTGTGAAAGTAATCAATAAAAAACCCAATTATTCTGATCTTACATTACTTGATACACATGGATTAGTTTGTAAATGCCATACTTCAGTCTTTACCCAAGATACATCACAGCATTCCTAACGTATATTTTTTTCACACAGGTATTAAGAATTATTGACAACAACTGGTAATAAGACTTTCTTCTTATTACCACATTAGTATCCCACAGTGATCTTTTGGCTTCAAATATGAAAAAGCATCATGAAAACACACCATATCTTATCATATTCATATGCCCAATCATGTGTATGCCAATATAATAACAGTTTGGATAGATTTTCCAATAATCAAACTTATAGAGTTCAAGTGAATGTATTCTTTCAACCAACAGCTTACCTTGAGAAAGTCCTGGATCTGAAATTCTTTCTTGAAGATTAGACTGGCTGGTAAGAACCAGAGTAAATTAGGGGTATCAGTTGTTCCTGTAAAGGACATGACAGAGTATCAAAACTGAACACCACAGATAAAACTCAAAATACTGTATTCACAAGATTGTCTTACAATATGACTTGTCAATGAACAATTTGGAAGCCATAATCTCTGCGGAAAGATTAAAGAACCTGGTCTCATCTCATTGAGGTGTAGAATGAAGTAAATCGGAGAATAAAATAAACTGTAGAATACGACAGTACTGGTTTTTACTTATTTTTCAAGACAAAACAAAAAAGAAACAAGTTTAGAGTATAATGATTAGAGAATATAATTTTCACTGTAAGAATATTAAGAAATGTGTTATGCTATTCTGAGTTTTGTATATTATTATACAGGTCTGGGTGCATTCTTTGAGGCATTAGTAATGACTGCATGAGATGTCCTCAAATGTCTGGGAAGAATCAGTGTTCCATTAACTTCCTACCCTCTGGAGAAAATAAAATGAAAGGGTTTAATTTTTTTTAAATCATTGTTTGCATATTTTGTGAGTTTTCTTATAGAATCCAATAGCCATAACAATGTTTTCTATTTTGAGTGATTCTCTTCTTTTAACCAGAAGCTGTCAACTCTGAATATCTGTATTCTATTATTAGTTTAGACCTTTTTATGACTAACATTTCCAAGTCCCTTAATTCGTTTTCAAATAAATGAAGTCTATTTTAGAAGAATTGATATTGTAGCCTTGGTAATATTTGTACTATCTGTGTTTTGTTAATTAACTCATATTTTTAAAATTTTCATTATATTTATTGGGGTTACTTTGATTAGTAAAATTATATACTTGTAGGTTTCAAGTGCACAATTTTTTAATACATGTACATCATCTATATATTTCATTGTGTGTTCACCACCCAGAGTCACTTCTCCTTCCATCACCATATATCTGATCCTCTTTACCCTCTTCTCCCACCCTCCCTCCCTGCTTACCCTCTGGTAACCAGGAAATTGTTATCTGTGTCTATGAGTTTTTGTTTTTTTGCCTTGTTCATTTGTTGCTTTCAGTTTTATATCCCATATAAGTGAAATCATATGGTTCTCAAGTCTTTCTGTCTGACTTAACTCACATTTTTTTAAAACACTTGGTTTAGTGATAGTTTAAAAAAGTAAAAGCCAATTTTCATCCTATAAAGAGGCAAAGTCACTGTTGACTTGAAAAGAAGTCCAAAATTTTAGACACTTAATCTTGTGTAAACTAAAGGCATAAAAACAAATTTTATGCATGTTGAAACTTCTTATCACTAATATTCTCCCCATTTCTAATTTTAGAAAATATGATGAATGTATAATTTAAGAAGGTGAAAATAAAGTTTAATCCATATTTTGCAATCATGGTTCTCTCAAGATTAGAATTTGGGCAAACAAATATTTTATTAATCTGTGAGTCATTGTAAACATGTATCCTTTATTTTAAAGAATAAGCTCAGGAAAAAAGAAACATTTCAAAGTTAGATTTCTTCATTTCATTTAATTAACCTTTCTTTTTCTTTTTTTGTTTAATAGTTTTATTTTATTTTATTTTATTTTTACATCCCTCACACCGTGAACCCCCCTCCCCCCATCCACCACCACCCCGACCTCACACCGAGCCATCACATTATACACATAAAATTATAGTTGGCATTCATTAATGTCCAGTCTCTGGTGTACAATGCCATGACCAGGCATCCACAGCATCCCTGAGGTGGTCTCCCAAACAGGACACATGTCCATCGGGCACCCAACAAAATCCCCAAACACTATTGACTAAGTTCCCCAAAGTAATTCTCAAAAAACCCTGAGGCCATCCTGTGGTCACCAGCCGCCCCCCAATCCCTTCACCCTTTCCCCCATCCCCAACAACCCTCCCCCCCCGCCCCTCTAACAACTCTCAGTTTTTTGTGTCCCCAAAACTGTTTCTGATTAGTTCATTCACATATTCTTTTCTTTAGATTCCGCATATAAGTGAGATCATATGGTACTTGTCTTTCTCTTTCTGACTTATTACACTTAACATAATGTTCTCTAGATCCATCCATGTTGTTGCAAATGATAAGATTTCTTTTTTCTTTATGGCTGCGTAGTACTCCATTGTATAAATGTACCAAAGCTTCTTAATCCAATCAACCTTTCTTAATGGTTTATTTTCTAAAGAATTATTCAGTGTTTGTATCTTTCTGCTATGTGTTGGAGTTTAATGGGCATTTTTAAAGTACTGAAAAATCCTAGCTTATGCATGGCTAATTATGTTACAATAATAAAACGCATGTTTGTGACCAACACTACAACTTATCTATTTACTCCTAAACTACCATTACAACATTGAAAAAATTATCATTATCTAGGTAAACATTTTTTGTCTTTTGCAAACTGATTGATTCCCTTTCTTATATTATTATATTTTAAAAGTTTAAATTTATTTTTACACTGTAACTATACGGTTTTAACAGCTCATCTTTTCTTTTAAATTTCTCTATATTAAAATGAATTGATAACCATTTAGAAAGTAAATAAAGTCAAATACATATGGTTTTGGTAGACAGTATCATGCATATTACAAAAAAATACATCAATCTATTTTCAGTTTTAAATGTTATTTTAAATTTTCCATTCTACACAAGTATTATAGCAATTAATTAAGATAAATAAAAATCCAGACAGGACATTAATAATTATTGCATCATGGATAGATAGATAGATAGATAGATAGATAGATGGGTATATAAAGCTAGATTATGTAAATATACAAAAATATGTACAATGTATATATGTATACAAAAATACACACGTATCCATAAAACACACACATATATATATGCATATATACATACACATGCATATGCAAATATATACATACATTCATATTTACGCAAAGGAACAAGAGGATATTTAAAATTTCAACAAAGCAAATACAGGGCAGTATAGAAACCCCTCGCAAAAAAGAGATAGTTGGATAAAGGCTTTCAAGTACTACTATTTATTTGACTAGATCACAGAATTCAGATAATTATATTTGTTCTACTCTTTATCGTTATAGAAATAAGGTAATGTTTTATTTTATCGTTTTTTGTTATTGTTATTGTTGTTTGTGGAGTCATCCTCTGTAAGAACAATTCAGAAGGTATTATTGTTGCTGTTGTTGTTACTATTATTATCGCTATTATTCTAGGTACACGAAAATATTATCTCGATAACAAGTTATTAGGTGTGGCCTAATAGAAATTCTAAAAAATCCCATTATGCTCGAAAAGGCAGAACCCTTTTCTGTGATTTCATTCTTTTATGTCTTGCAGCTAGCAGTGGTTCTGGCACAGGCTGAGAGTCAGAGTGGGAATGTATTACTAAACCTACACAGATTGGGAGGAAAAAGCCTTATTTTAAAGACCTATGGTATGGTGTAAGCAGGAGATTTTACAAAATATATAGAAGAATGAAAGAAGCAGTATATTAAAAAAATAACTTATGAAATTGTTCAGTGAATGTTAACAAATTTGGTTTGTGCTCTTATAATTAGGATCAATTTTTTTTTTTTAATTAATTTTATTGGGGTGACAATTGTTAGTAAATTTACATAGATTTCAGGTGTACAATTCTGTATTACATCGTCTATAAATCCCATTGTGTGTTCACCACCCAGAGTCAGTTCTCCTTCCATCACCATATATTTGATCCCCTTTACCCTCATCACCCACCCCCCACCCCCTTACCCTCTGGTAATCACTAAATTATTGTCTGTGTCTATGAGTTTTTGTTTCTCATTTGTTTGTCTTGTTCTTTTTGGTTTATATACCACATATCAGTGAAATCATAGGGTTCTCTGCTTTTTCTGTCTGACTTATTTCACTTAGCATTATTCTCTCGAGATCCATCCATGTTGTCACAAATGCTCCTATATCATCTTGCCTTAACGCCGAATAGTATTCCATTGTGTATATGTACCACAACTTCTTTATCCATTCATCTATCGAAGGACATTTTGGTTGTTTCCATGTCTTGGCCACCGTAAACAAAGCTGCAATGAACATGGCGTACACGTGTCTCTATAGAGAAATGCTTTTATATTTTTTGGGTAGATACTCAGGAGAAGGATTGCTGGGTCATATGGTAATTCTATTCGTAATTTCTTAAGGAACCTCCACACTGCCTTCCATAGCGGCTGCACCAGTCTGCATTCCCACCAACAGTGTATGAGAGTTCCTTTTTCTCCACAGCCTCTCCAACACTTGTTACTATTTGTTTTGTTGATGAAAGCCATTCTGACTGGGGTGAGGTGATATCTCATTGTGGTTTTCATTTGCATTTCTCTGATGATTAGCGATGTTGAGCATTTTTTCATATGTCTATTTGCCATTTGTAAGTCCTCTTTGGAGAAATGTCTCTTCAGGTCCTCTGTCCATTTTTCAATTGGGTTGTTTGTTTTTTTGTTGTTGAGTTTCATGAGTTCCTTGTATATTTTGGATATTAGCCCCTTATCAGAGGAACTGTTTGCGAAAATCTTCTCCCATTCAGTTGGTTGCCTCATTATTTTGTCAATAATTTCTTTTGCTGTGCAGAAGCTTTTCAGTTTTATATAATCCCATTTGTTTATTTTAGTTTTTACTTCCATTGCCTTTGATAGTTAAAATGGCCATATTACCCAAAGCCATATACAGATTTAATGCAATCCCCATTAAAATCCCAATGGCATTTTTTAAAGAAATAGAACAAAAAATCATCAGATTTGTTTGGAACCACAAAAGACCCCGAATAGCCAAAGCAATATTAAAAAAAAAGAACAATACTGGAGGTATCACACTCCCTGATTTTTCCTTGTACTACAGGGCTACAATAATCAAAACAGCTTGGTATTGGAAGAAAAACAGACACATAGACCAATGGAATAGAATTGAGAACCCAGAAATAAAACCACATAAATATGGACAGATAATTTTTGACAAAGAAGCTAAAAACATACAATGGAGGGAAGACAGCCTCTTCAATAAATGGTGCTGGCAGAATTGGATAGCTACGTGCAAAAGAATGAAACTGGACTGCTATCTGTCACCATGTACCAAAATTAATTCAAAATGGATCAAAGACTTAAGCATAAGACCTGACACAATAAACTGCATTGAAGAAAACATAGGTACTAAACTTATGGACCTTGGGTTCAAAGAGCATTTTTAGGATCAAATTTTTGGCAAATGTTTACTCAGTTATTTCGTTAGAAACGCTTTACATGGTCACTTTTATTGTTATTTTAAAATGTAAGAAAAGGGAGGAAGGAAGAAGGATAAGTCAGACAGAGAAAGACAAATACCATATGATCTCACTTATATGTGGAATCGAAAGAAAAGAGTAAATGAATGAACTAATCATAAACAGTCTCAGAGACATAGAGGAAAAACTGAGGGTTGCTAGATGGGAGGGAGGGTGGGGATAAGGGGAAAGGTGACTCCTTTATAAAGTTCCAATTAAATGTGATCTATTATCAAATACTTCCAATCCCATCCCCAAATTTATTTTATGCAAACTTCAATTTTTCCTGTGTATATATTTCCACACTTGCCTGATATTTTTCTCATTCATCATATTTGTTTTTTTTACTTTATGTGCAGAGGATAATCATGTGTAGAGTTATCTCGACTAATGATCATAATCAGTTCCCTAAAGATGTCACATATTAAGTTTGTATACATCCATTATAAATAACACGTTGTTCTTTTGACTAATCTTTTTTCTAGGCTTGTTCACCAAATAATTTACTTTAAATGATTTTAGTTTTGCAAAACATGAAAAATAAATTATATAATAAATTGTGAACTTCCAGATAATTTACTCTATTGAAATATTTTCTTAAAAGTTGAACCTATAGATATTATATTAACTCTACTGATACCTACCACTTTGAAAAGTAATTACCATTAAAATACAACTATAATTATCTAATGATGGATTCAATTATGCCACTTACATTACTAAAAAAAATAATATTCTACTTTAAAGAAAGTGTTTAGTAGGGTTAATAATTATAATAGGGTTAATAATTATAAAACATCCATATAAATTATATATATATATATATTGGTTAAAATTCATAATGTAGTTTAAGCTGTTTAAAATGTTTACGACTATTACTATCTTTCTATTACATAAGGGTATATAATGATAAAACCTCAGAAATGCACATTTATGTGTTGTGGGTAATTTGTTATGTAATGACTACAATATTTGCTTAACATATATCTTTTGAAGCATTGACTACATTCCAGATGCTGAATTAATCACAGAGGATATATCAGTGAAGAAATAAGACAAAACCCCTTGCCTTCATATTCTATACATTCTACTAAAGTAGATCCTTTTTTTAAACTAAATGTCCCAAAGCAAAAAATCAATGAATGAATTTAGAATATATTTTATTTTAATTTTGTCTTGATAGAAAAAAATAAGACAGCATTCCTTAAACAGGTTCTGTGTCATTATCTATACATTTCTTATCTCACATAATCCTAAGAACAATCATTTACAGCAATACTATCTTTATGCCTATTTGGCTAGTTACATAAGTGAAGCATGGAGGGATAAAGTAAACTTGCCAAAGCCAGAAAACAGTTGCTGGGACCTAGATTCCAGGCTGAGGCAGTCTGACATCAGAATTTACATTCCTCAAAAAACTTGCTATACATACTGCCTCTCCGTAAACATAATATGATATTTATACACTTCTCTGCTAATATTTTGCATACATATTTGTAACAGTAAAAGCAGGGACAATTATGGAAATAGGAACTCTCAACACAGACATAAAAATTATTGAAGGAGTGAAGTAGTTTCATACCTCATAGATAACAGGGGTATGACAAATTCTAGACTCCTAATGAAACCATACTAAAGGACACTGGCTGAACTGTAGGCTGAGTTTACATATTTTGAGGTATAGTAGAGTATATGAATTATTAGTTTCCTATTGCTGCTGTAACACCCCACCACAGACTTAGTACCTTACAACAACACACTGTTTTTGTGTGTTTTTTTTTAAATCTTATAGTCTAAAATGAATCAACAAGGCAATGTTTCTTCCGAGATCTCGGTGGGAGGGGTGGCGAATACATTTCCTTGGTTTTCTACTTTCTAAAGTCTGATACCTTCCTTGGCTCATAGCCTTCTACCACCACCATCAAAGTTAATTACTTCCACCTCTGCTTTTATCCTCATAACAAAGAAATGTCCAAGACCATTTACCCTCATTGGTGAATTCTACCAAACAAAGGAGAATCAATACCAATCCTTCTCAAACTGTTCCAAAAAACAGAAGAGGAACAGACATTTCTAAATTTATTCTGAGTTCAGCATTATCCTGATACCACAGTTTGAAAAAAATACAATTAAAAAAGAAATCACAGACCAATATCCATTACTAATTTAGATGCAAAAATCCTCAGCAAAATACTAGTAAACAAAATCCAGCCGCATATTAAAAAAGATAATACACCATCAACAAGTGGGATACATCCCAGGAATGCCAGGGAGCTTTAACATACAAAAATCAGTCAATATCATATAAAACATTTATAGAATAAAGGAAAAAATACAGGATCATCTTAATTCATGCTGAATAGCCATTTGTAAATTCAGTACCATTAATGATAAAAAAGCATTCAACAAATTAGAAATAGATGGGAACTTCCTCACATGATAATGGACACTTATGAAAAACCCACAGCTAACATCTTACTAAATAGTAAAAGACTGAGAGCTTTCTCCCTAAGATGAGGAAGAAGATAAGGCTGTCCACATTCAGTGGTAGCTTTGGCCAGAGCAGTTAGACAAGATCGAAAAAGAACAGGTATCCAAAATCAGAAATGAATAAGTACATCTATAGTCACAGATGACATGATATTATATAGAGAAAACCCTAACTTATTAAAAACTGTTTGAGCTGATAAATTCAGCAAAGATGTAAGATTCAAGGCTGACACTAAAAATCCGTTGAATTCCTATACAGTGTAATGGCTAATCTGAAAAGAAACTTAGGAAAACAATTCCATTTACAATTGCAACAAAAACAATAAGATGCTTAGAAATAAATTTAAGAAGTTGTCAGATTTGTATACTGAAAACTGAAAAACACTGGTAAAAGTAATTAAACAATATCCAAATAAATGGAAAGATATCTTGTGTTCATATATTGGAAGACTTAATATTAAGATGACAATATTCTTCAAACAGATCTACAGATTGATTTCTATCTCTATCAACATAGCAATGGCTATTTTGCATAAATGAAAAGGCTCATCCTCAAATTTACATGAAGTATAAAGGACTCTAATTAGTCAAAATGCTCTTAAAAGAGAAGAATACAGTTGGAGGACACACACTTACTGATTTCAACATCTACTACCAAACTACGATAATCAAAACGGTGTAGTGTTGGTATAAGGATAGACATATAGATCAATGGAATAGATTGAGAGTCCAGTAATAAATCCATACATATATGGTCATTTGATTGTCAATAGGGTGCCATGGCCATTCAATGGGGAAAGAAGAGTTCTTCAATAAATGTTTCTGGGATAACTGGATATTTACAAGCAAAAGACTGAAGTTGGTCCCGTCTTATACCATAGACAACATTTTACCCCAAAAGGATGAAATAATTGAAAATAGGTGTTCGAACTAAAACTTGTAAGCAAATGTTCATAGCAGTACTCTTCACAATAGCCAAAAGGTGGAATCTTCCCAATGTCCATCAACTGATAAATTGATAAAGAAAATATGATATATCCATACAATGGACTATTATTATTCAGCCATAAAAAGAATGAAATATTAATACACGTTACAATGTGGATGAACCTTGAAGACATTATGTTAAGTGAAAGAAGCCAGAAACACACAAAACTCCCCACATATTTATTGCATAATTTCTTTTATATGAAAAAGCCAGAATAGGCAAATCCACCGGGACAGAAAGTAGATTAGTATTTGGTAGGGCCTGAGGGGTGGGGAAGAATGAAAAATGATTGTTCAATGGGTGTGGAGTTTCCTTTTGGGGTGATTAAACGTTTCTGGAATTAGATGGTGATGACAATCGCACAACTGAAGTGTACATTTTTAAAATATTAAAATAGTAAGTCTTTGTGCATGTTTTACCACAATTAAAAAAAAAATTAAAAAACTGCACACACTGAAAATCAGTATCAGTGAATTTCACTCATGGACTCACAGAACAAAAAGTAACCTCCTCCAGCATGAAATTATACATTTATTCATTATACGTACATAGATTTTTGTTTCTTTCTTTTTAATGCTTTTAACCAAATCAATTGCTTAATAGCCACTAATTGAGCATGCCCTATTCTCCTTTCTTGTTCTATTTGTTCTAAGTTTAATGAAATTCTATTCATAATTTCTTACCTGCTTATCTCTTTAATAGTTTTTGGATGGAGACAATGATTATTAATGCATTAATATTTTCTTCTTTGGACAAAAAAATTCAGTATTTAAGCATTTTATACATAACTAAAGCATTCTTTTCAGAGTATTGCCTGAACAATAAAGGAATTAAACATAATATCTTCACATATAATTTTATACCTACCTCATTTTCTTAATCAACTTGGATTAATACTCTGATTCCATTATATTTTTAATTAAAATTAAATCTGGATCTGTTTTTTTCTCCTAAATTGGTTTCCCTCTGCCACGGGGTAGACTCTTATCTTATACCAGAAAGATTGCATTAGTTTCTTGTTCTCTGTGATTTAAGTCCTTTCTATTTTAATCCATTTGATATATTTCTGCCATATTAATCTTCCTAAAACATGTCTTTCACATATATTTTCTCTGTTTTAAATTCTACAATGACTCTCTGTACCTTCATAATCAAGTCCAATTTCAATGTGGGGTATTTCATGAATTTTTCTCAAATTACTGTTTTTACCTATACAACCTATTTTCTTACTTTTCTTCATGAATTCTTCTCACTTTCTAATGGCTTCTTTAAACACAGCAAGGTGGGTCTCTGGTGTCAGAATAAATATAACTAAGTCCTAATGTTAGGACTTAGTGTGTGGAACACCGAGAGAGTCACAAATTATCAGAGTCAGTTTCTCCATCTATAAAATGGAAATAAAATTGTTCTTTGTCCCATTTCCTATGGTTGCTATGAAGTTAAAAACATAAGTTGATATTAACTGTGTGCAGTGCCTTATCCTTAGCAGGACATCAATGTAGTACTTTCCACCAATGTTTTTAAGATAATTATGTCTGTGCTCATTTTTTTTCTCTTTTCCCACCACATGGTGCATGTCTTTACTGAAGAGAGGAATATGTCTGAAAAATGGTTTCCTCATGAATACACCTCAGGTCAATAGAGAAGCATTATTTTTATTCCTGACCACTAATCACACCCTGGTCTTCATATAGGCAACACACTAGACGACTAACTTCAGATATTAGGAAATGGGTTCTACAATTAATAAAATAACATTCTAAATATATTCATTA
This sequence comes from Rhinolophus hipposideros, assembly GCF_964194185.1. Classification (NCBI taxonomy): domain Eukaryota; kingdom Metazoa; phylum Chordata; class Mammalia; order Chiroptera; family Rhinolophidae; genus Rhinolophus; species Rhinolophus hipposideros. Next base: position 76,382,735 of record NC_138050.1, on the reverse strand, counting down.
TTTTTTTTTCCTTAAACCAAGTAGCAATTAATTCTAAAATATAAGAAGTAGCATTGGAAAATCTAAACCTGTTGGTTAGCATCGTTTTTTAGCCATAACATCTAAGTTAAAAATTGTCTATACAAGTTTATTTTTTAGAACAGCATTACAGCTGTAACTCTGAAAGACAACACCTTATAAGAACCTATCCCAAAATTCTACTCACATGAAACATCAATTTTCGGCTAATAACTGGTTAGCTAAATATTTGTCTTTGTTTTATATTTGACTTAGTTTCTCTTCACTGAATTAGGACCATGTTGATTATATTATTAGCCTCACTTTTAATGAATAAGTGAAGACTTGGCTTTCTGCATCTGCAAATGTGTATGCAGATTGTCCATTACAGAGGCAGAAACCCAAATAGTCTTTTTCTGACTTCCTGTTCGTTTCCTTTGTCGCTAGTATACACAAGAAATGTTTTCCATGGCCTGAATGCCTCTGAAGTAGAAATGCAGTACTCTTCTGCTTAACACTTTTTCATCCTGGGTAGAATTATGGAAATAACATATAAGCAGAGAAAATATTTTCTTTATGTTCACAATAGATGTGCAACATTGTAGAAAAGAACGTCTGACACTGAGTTCCTGAAAGAGACACTGTCTCGTTCAGACAACAGATGTTTTGTCACTCTTCCTAGTTTACGGGGACTTTTTCCTGAGCTATGTAATGAAAGATAAAATGTAGTATTTAACTGAAAAGGAATTTGGCATTACTAAAGAGCTGTCTTTAGGGGATGGATGGAAAAGTTCGATTCATAGTGTCAGTCATCAGAAAACTCAAGAAGCAAATATTTCCCATTCTCACAGGTAAACAAGAACCATAACAGCAACGATCAACAACCTAAAGTTGGTCTTGGGTTCTGCATTTGTTCACGTCCTATTTTGTGTATCACTTTGAAAGCTGGCTGCTATTCTAGTCTTTCATCTTTACCTAGTTAGGTATCAGGTGCACAAACTTGAGTAATCACACTCTTCAACTATACACATTATTGTCATCAGTGTAAGCCTCTTTTATTATTTATTTGCATGCTTGTTTATTTCCTTTTAGTCCTCATTTTTCATGATTGAATGTAAATCCTTTCATTTGTGTATATTCGTATAGAAACTGTATCATTGCTTTACATATGTACTTTAAACTTGCATGCATGTTGTTATTTTAAAGGTTACATTAGCTTTAAATTCCATGTTTTAGATCCATTGGCATTCCTACATGTACCTCCTGCATGATATTCTATGGTATCCATCCATCACTTTATATATTCTCACTCCCTAGACACTTCAACTCACTACCAACGAGACAAGTATGCACTGAGTATCTTTGTATTTGTCCCCCAAAGGGTATATTGATCATTGCTTTAGGACATACATCCAGGAAAACAGCTGCATGAACATAGGATAAGTATAAATGATATTTAATTTTGTTAAGTATTGCCACATGTGAAAGTTCAGATAAGAGGAGCCATTTAAAAATAGATCTAAGGCATCCGTTCCAGAGGAACTGACTTGCACGTCTTATTCCCCAAGCATTTGGAATGTTTGAACTGAGCAAAATAACCTTTGGACTGAGCCAAAGCAAAATTGTATTTCAAACAACTGTTTGCAAAGTTAACAGGAAATCAGACCTCCTGGCTACCGGATTGAAAATTAAAAACATTCTTTAGAATTATCACCACCATGTATAATTAAAGAATGACTGTGTTTATTTGCACCTTAGAAATTCCTTTCTTGACTTATTAATACCAATAGAAATGTCTTCCTTTTATTCATATAATTATCCACTTCCCTTTCTCATAAAAACCCTTTGCTTTTTTACTTCTAATGGGAACACTATTTGGGTTTCTGCCTAAATCAGTACTTCGTAAATGGCTATTTTTTGTTATCGTTGTTGTTCTTTTATCTCAAATGCTTATTGCCTCTTACTGTTGCTTTTGATTTTTAGGTTAACACAGATAATTCTGCAAATACATGTAACTAGTGTCCACTCCTGCCAGCTGAGCACGTGAGTCCTATTAGGCTTATATCCCTGCCATAGCCTGGCTAATTTTTCTTACTCTGACAATTGCAGAGTGATGTTTTATAGTTATAATTTGAAATATTTTGATTTCTTATGAGTGTAATCATTTCTTCGCAGCTCTTATACCCTGTTACATTTTCTATTCTGACTTATGCTTATTATTATATTTGTTCTTGTTTCTATGACATCAATGAATTAACTTGTGTGTGTGTGTGCGTGTGTGTGTGTTTAAGAAGAGAGAAAAAGAGAGAGATTTTGATAGTTATTTATATTTTCCAGAAACTATTAGCATTACATTATGTTTGGTGTTAGAGCTACTTCAAATGAAGTAAGACCCTAGTCCTGTCCAAGCAAAACTTATTTTTTAGAGATGTAAGTTTTCCAGACATACAGAATTGGTAATAATATTAGAAATTAGTATCCAGTATCATGCTATAAAATGAGAGAGCAGTATTGCTAGAGGTCACCAGAACAGAGATGGATCACCGCACCAGGGCTCAGTCAGGGAAACATCCTGGCCCATGTCCACACCTAAGTCAACCTAAATCGAACCATCAAGGAGTTTAATGTGTCATTGTACAAACGCTAAAACAAAATCTCGCACTCATCCTCTACATTTCCCTTTCCTTACTTCTTTCTATTCGAACTACTTTTCCCAATATTTTTACCTCTTTGTAGTCTATTACAGATTTGTCATATTTTTAATGTTTAAAATGATTTGCTTTCAGTCTTATTTTTAGCAGCAGAGCACTTGCTCAAAAATATGTACATATAAATCACACACACACACACACACATACACACACACACAGGATTCCAAAAAAAATCTATACACATTTTAAGAAAGGAAAACTGTATTAAATTTGTAATACTCAATATATTCATACATTGATAACAAAAGATGAATATAAGTCACATTTGACTTCTGCAATTCCAAGAGGTGCTCAAAGTGGTTCCCATGAGTGTCCAGACACTTCCGATTACGACGAACTACTGCTTGAGCAATGTTGACCAAAGTGTCCACTTGTACACATTTTTTGGCACCCCCAGTACACACAAACACACACACACACGTGTATTTATGTGTGCATGTGTGTTTACGAGTACGCATACACATGTACACATGTGCACACGGGTATCAGATCAAAGTCGTTCCACTCTAACTGTATAGTGGCAGGCATGGGTAAATTAATGATTACACTACAGCGCTCACTCCCCTTAGGGGCATCCTCAGAAATTCCCAGGGACACTAGCGTCCAGCTTAAAAACTGTTTAAAACTTTGAGAGATTTGTATAGATTCAAAGGAGTAACAATGCACTTTATTTTTATTAAAAATAAAAAACTACACGCTCAAAATGGTGTTAGTTGTGCTAAAGCCCCTGATATCAAACCTAGATTTAATACCTGACCTAACTGCTGTCTCAGTGTCTCTCTGAAATAGAATCTTAATCGACCAGTCTGGGATTTTCTGGTCAAGCACCAGTAAGGTAATCTGTGTTGTGGGTCATCTCCACCCTACCCCCCAGAGAAAGAAGAGGCAATCTGCATGATTAAAACCCTTGATGGTACCTTCCCCCAAATATATGCTGGTCTAAAGATGATCCTTTCTTTTGTTTTGTTAATAGCTCCCTTGCCTCGCCCTTCTCTTTATTAAAAACCTTCCATTTTGCCATTTTGTACAACCCTTCCAAATGCCTTTCTAGTTGCTGAATGGGATGCAGCCTGATTTATGAATTGCTTCTTAATAAAGCAAATTAGATCCTCAAACTTACTTGTTGAATTTTTTTTTAACAGTCTTGAGTACATGTTGTAATATAACTTACATCCCAAAGCACCGAAGTTAATAAGGAGTATAAGGTAACAGTTTCAAAAATTTGCCCAAACTCAGTGAATGCATGGCCAACCACCTCTCTTCTGCTTTTACTAATAGAAGGTATTTTATTTGGGGTAGTTTAGAAGAGTGGGGTTGATGGTTCCGCTCCTTGATACTGTCAGGGATCACACCAGACATTTTACTATGTGAAGAATGAGCACGAAGTCCGTACGCTCAGAATGAGCATTAGCTTCTAATAGTGTTAGAACTGTTAAGAATTTGTGTTTCAGAATTAAGGACACATTTGTGATTGCTGTGTGACAGTTGAAACAAATCTCATCTTTCTCATGTACTTTTTCGCTTCTCTTACCCCTACTCAAGCTGTTGTTCACATTTTTTGACTCTTCTGTTTCAAATATTACTGCTAATTCAAATATGCTCCTACCCCACATCCATATTTTTATTCATACCTTAAAATATGTACCCGGACCACCTTAAAGCACTAAGGCAACTAGTTTGTTGGCTAACTGCTTTTTTTCTTTTTTTTTTTTTTTGAATAGTAAACTAAAGGAAGACTATCAAGCATATTAAATTCGGATATTCAACTAAACAAAACTGAGGGGTCGGCACAGGTACTTGTTTGTACTTCTTTTCTATAATATTTATTCAATCTGCAAGCTTCAAGCCAGGAACAGTTTTCTATTTTTCCTATTGTTTACTTTAAGTTCCCTGTTTTATTATTGAATCTCAAAATTTTTGAGCACAAAATTCACTCAATGTGCCAAAAGTACAGAGTGTTGATTAGCTAGACATTCATACCTTAGATACATGACATAATTTAAGTCATTAAATAAAAGCCTTAACATGATTTTGCCTAGTTAAAGCATTTCTCTTTTATTCTGTATATATATTTTGTAATGAATAAAAGTACATCAAATTCTGAAATTGCAATGAATTCATAAGTGTCGATTCTTGTTTATTCCTTAGCTTATAGGACAAAATCTACATATAAG